>NW_026575134.1:30634166-31248611 GCF_905146905.1 Nyctereutes procyonoides | reverse complement strand
AATGTGTTAAGGGAAGGAGAAAAGAATGGGGAAGGTGCAGAAGAAGGGGGAAGAGTGTGTCTGAAGCCATTTTCATTATTAAAGGACTCAGTAACAAATGTGCGTGGGCTTACTGAGTTGTCATGCGGCCCTGGGCTGGGGTGTGCCACTTACATTCCTTACAAAGGACGTTCTTGAGTTGATGTTGTCATAGAGTCAAGAGATTTCCACATCTATTTTTCTTTATCCAGTCATCAAACCCTCATAAAGCACCGTTTTCATGCCAGACCTTAAACTAGGTGACGGGGAAGAGAGAGTAAATTGGACACGGTCTGGTTTAGTCCGGGAGGCAGATACCTACGCTAATGACAGCAGAGCTGCTCTGTCCACTAGAATAGCCACTAGCTGCGTGCGGCTCTGAGCACTTGAAAGGTAGCTAGTATGACCGAGGGACTGATTTTTAAATGTTAATTTTACTTTGATGTGAAATAAAAAGTTGATGTAATACACAGCACGGGGCATATAGTCGAAAACATTCTGTTAACTTTGTAAGGTGACAAGTGGTAGGTAATTGGACTCATTGTGGTGACATAACCATTTTGCAGTGTGCACGAATGTCAAATCCCTACTGTGTATACCTGAAACTAATACACTGTGTGCCAATGACCAAGCAAGCAAGAAAGGGCCCAAGTCTTTTTTTAAAAAGTTGATATTTGATGCATTTATTTTAAAACTTTCAAGTATATTTGTAACGATGTGGGTACGGGGATCGATTTTTTTCATCTGTAACTTTTATGACAGACGTAAATGCAGACCAATTATTTCTTATGACAGCGTAGTACCAAATGTAAATATGCTATGAATGTGAAACACACAAATTGGATTTTGAAGAATTAATCTAAAAAATTGTATTATATTTTTTTGTGTTGATTTCATGTTGATATGATAATATTATAGACATCTGGTCAAATAAAATCTATTATTAAAATTCACCGATTTCTTTTTACCTTTTTAACGAGGCTACCAGAACCTTGAAAATTACTCACATGGCTTGCATATTTGTATTTGCCAGCACTGCAGTGGGGCGCAGTGTGTGTTGTAAGAGTGGTAAGCACTGAAAGCTATTGGGGCAAAGTAAGTGGAGTTATTTAATCACGAACGGAGAGCTGGGGAATCTTCATAGAGGGGGTGACATCTGAGCTCGCTCAGGTGCAGTCAGTGGGAGATTTTGGTTGGAGACTGTTGGAATAGTTTGTGCAGGAAATGATAAGAGCTTTAATTAAAGCAGTGGAGGTGGAGGTGGAGGGCATGGATCTGATTAGAGATTTGGAAGTAGAACAAGCAAGGATTATTGATCAATACGATGTGGGAATGAGAGAGCACTTGTGAGGTTAAGACAAGATTTTAGCATATGGTCTCTCTGCACACTGACTTGAGGACAACACGTCGTGACATAAGACCAGGGACTCTCTTGACTTAGCATATATGCAGCATTTTGGCATTTGAATAAAGAAAAGACTTCATTTATAAGACAATTGTATGGGGCAGCCCCAGTGGTGCAGCAGTTTAGTGTTGCCTGCAGCCTGGGGTGTGATCCTGGAGACCCGGGATCGAGTCCCACGTTGGGTTCCCTGCATGGAGCCTGCTTCTCCCTCTGCCTGTGTCTCTGCCTCTCTCTCTCTCTCTGTGTGTCTCTGTGAATAAATGAATTTAAAAAATCTTTAAAAAATAAGACAATTGTATGGACTTAAATCATTTTATAATAGAAAAAAAAAACCCGCAACTATCTTTCTAAGTGTTTAAAAAGAATGACATTTCAGTGGAGTATTTTATTAACCAGCCAGTCTAAATGGCAGGTGGATATTACTGCAGAGCATTCTCTGTGTATAGTTGCTGCACTAGGTTTTGGCTTTATTCCTTTTGTCACTTTGATTCCTGCATCATTTGGGGCGATTGCGCATTACAGCAAAAGTGACACTGGAAAATGGGTTCCTTAAAGCCTTTGTGTGAAGTAGTTGTGTCTCTGTTGTACCATTACTCTTGCCCCTAAGTAGCAAATGCTCCTCCATGACTTTGAGCTTCAAGGATCGCTTGAATCGATGTCACTAGTTTGTGTCACATTGGCTGACAAGCCCTGACCAAGTGCCCACATATTGATAGGTGGCGCTCGTCTGAATTAGGTAGCGGCATACACTTAAGGTGTAGTGTAAGAGTAATCGAGAGCAAAAGATAAGGAGAAACACCTGCATGTCTGTACCGGAGTGGGAGGGAAGAACATGGACATTTTAAAGGTGTCTCGAAATAATGCAGCAGCAGCAAGGCAAACTAGCTCGGAGAGAGACAATTTCCCGTCAGGCCTGCAGTGTGGTGGCAGGCCGAGCCATCGTCCTCTTCCGCGATCCACCTGGTGTGGAGTAGCACAAGGAGAAAAACGTCAGATCTGCTATTGAGTTTCCTTGATTCCTTCATCAAGAACTCTCTCTCCTTTTGCCACGAATGTGATAGAGCTGTGTCCTTGTTTAGAAAAAGAAATTTCCCTTATGTGTTCAGTGACTGTACAGTTGAATTAACATGGAAAAAGATAGTTGAAAAAATTTTCGTTTTGTTTGTTTCTTGGCAGTTGGTGGTGAGTGACTACAATAGCATTTTATTGTCTTATTAAGAATTTTCTAGAAAAATATTTCTCCATATGTGAAAGGAAATCCATACCATGGTCCCTATTTACCTCTCCGATCCCATCTTGCACTGTCTTCCTCATTTTTTGTTACATTATGACCAGTGGCTGGTTTTAAAATATTTTTTTAATGTTTTAAATAGACTACCTTGTTTCCACCTCCAGGCGTTTACCCTTGTTTTTCCTCCTGCCTGGTCTCCCCTGGCCTTTGTGTGGCTGGATCCTCTCATTCCTCAGGTCTCAGGTGAAATGTAGTTCCCAGCGTCTCTCTGACCGCCCTACCTAAAGGAATTCCTATCTCACAGACCACCCTCCCACCCCCGTCACCGTCACCGTCATTGTGCATCCCCTTGCTTGTTTATATCAGATGCTCCCAGCAGGACATAAGCTGCAAGAGGGCAGGGACTTACTCCATCTTTTTATTGATGACAAGGGCCTGGAGTAAGGTAGGTGCTCAGTAAACATTTGCTGAGTGAATCAAACCTGAAAGTGTAAGCTTATCAGTTGGAAGACCCTGGAGGCCCATTTCATCAGATCAGTTTGGTTAGACATATGTTGAGCACTGTTTATGTGCACCTTATGAGCTCATATATGGGAACATACAGCCAGTGCAAATTTGGGATGCCTAATATGACTTGAACTGAGCCATTCCGCGTTCCACGCACAACTTCTTTTCCTCACCGTAACTTCCCTGGAGGGTTGAGAGAACCTGGTTCACGTGGGAACTTCACCCACTTCTCAGGTGCTCTTTTGAAATTTTGTTAGGACTTCTTTCATGAAAGATCCCATAAAGGAGCAAGTCACATGATTCTGATATTGCCAATGACCTGCATGGAGAAGTGTGGACTGATGACAGAAGCCAAACTGGGAAGGGAAAGGCAGGCAGGCCTCGAAGAGAGAGGTGGGAAGAGGAAAAGCTCCATTTCGGCAGCTGTCTGTAAAGCACAGTCCTTTGTCCCCTCATTTAGAAATGTTGATGCTCATGAGAGTCATCAAACTTGTGAGGTGTCTTCAAGTCCAATTCCTCTGTCTTCTTTATATTTGTATTTATTCTGAGAGCAGTGGAAGCCACAGAAGGTTTTAAACAGGAGGGACACAGTCTGACGTTGGAGGGGAGATGGGTGACGAGGGGCCTGGGCCATGTTGTTCTGGGCAGAGGTGGCCCAGGAGGGAGGGGGATGCAGGGCTGGGATGGGAAGGGCCTCTTCATGGTTTTCTCTCTGGAACTGGGTGCCATCGTGGTAGCCTCAGTTTTCTGAAAATGTATGATGATGCTCAGTGACGTAGGCCTATCTCCCTCCTTTGATCCTGGAGGGAGCACTCAGCACTCAGTAACTTTTGAATTTAGAAAACTATGTCCATGGTTCTGAGAAATTGTCTTGATTTTTTTATTATTCTCTTCCTTCAATTCTCTTCCTCTTTTCTTTCCTCCTAGAACGTCCACATTTCAGGTGGTGAACTTCTTAGATTGCTACTCTAATGCAGTCCCTCCTGTACTATTTTGTATTCTCTTCTCTCCTGTTTTCCTTTTTGCTCTCTTTTCTGAGATTCTTTTCAAGTTTATCATCAACATTTAAAAATCACAATGGGTATGTTCTGTTCTCTTTTGAATTTTTTAATATTTTTATTATTTATATTTTAAAGATTTTTATTTAATGGGGGCACCTGGGTGGCTCAGTGGTTGAGCATCTGTCTTTGGCTCAGGTGGTGATCCCAGAGTCCTGGGATCCGGTCTGCATGGGGCTCCCCACGAGGAGCCTGCTTCTCCCTCTGCCTGTGTCTCTGCCTCTCTCTGTGTGTCTCTCAGGAATAAATAAATGAAATCTTTAAAAAAAAAAACTCTTTAAAAAAGAAGATTTTTATTTGTTAATTTGAGGGACAGACAGAGCACATGCAGAAGAGCATGAGCAGGAGCAGGGGGTTAGGGCAGAGGCAGAGGGAGAAGTTGACTCCCGGCTGAGCAGGGAGGCCCACGCTGGACTCGATCCCAGGGCCCTGAGGTCATGACCGGAGCGGAAGGCAGACGCTCAACGGACTGAGCCACCCAGGCGGCCCTGAACTTTATGTTAAAATCCATAAAACGGTGAAACCATTTCTGTGAACCACAGAACCAAGACGAACCCCAAGGAAACTCTTCCTGCTCCATGCAGAGTTGCATCGGGACAGGAGCTCGGGAAGCGAGAAGGTGAAGATGGGGTGCCCGCCCGCGGTCCTGCTGAGGAGTGGGCCCCTCATGGGAAGCACGGGTGCTTGCTGCATGGCAGGGGTGTCGGGGGGCCTGGGTACCTGCCTGGACACCTGCGGCCGGCAGGAAGCTCCAGGCCTGAGCATGTGCGGCCTGCATCCCTGTTCCGGCGGCCTCGCCGCGGAGGGAGGGGAGGAGGGAGGGAGAGGGAGGGAAGGGAAGGAGAGAGGGGAGGAGGGCAGGGGGAGGTGCCTGGGGGCAGATCTCACCACTCTCCCGGGGAGGGGCCCCTGGTCGTTGTGTTCCCGTGGAGTCCGTGGTCCATGCGTCTGCAGCACCTGTGCCGCAGCACCTGTACCTGCCGAAGTCGGCCTGCGCCTGCCCCCCCCCAGGCCGCCCCCACGTCTCCCCCCATCTGGTTCATCCCGTCCCTGGGGTCGCCTTCCCGCTGCGCCGCCCCGTGCACCGCCCCCCCCAGGTCCCCCAGGACCCCCCCTCCAGGCCGCCCTCCCAGAACCCCCACCAGGCCGCCCCCCTCCAGACCTCCCCCAGGCCCCCCCCAGGCCGCCCCCGCGTCTCCCCCCACCTGGCTCATCCCGTCCCTGGGGTCGCCTCCCGCTACACCGCCCCGTGCACTGCCCCCCCAGGCACCCCCCCAGGCCGCCCCACGTCTCCCCCAACCTGGTGCGTCCCATCCCTGGGGGCCGCCTCCCGCTGCGCCGCCCCGTGCACTGCCCTCCCAGAACCCCCCCAGGCCCCCCCCAGGCCCCCCCTCCAGGCAGCCCTCCCAGGCCGCCCCCGCGTCTCCCCACCTGGCGCGTCCCCTCCGCCTGCGCCGCCCGCGCACCGCCCCCCCCCCCGTGCACCTGCTTCACCAGGACGTCGCCCCCCCCCGTGTCCCCGCAGCCCACCCCGCCTCCCGCCGCGGCGCAGGCCCCCGGGGCCCCAGGCAGGCGCGGGGAGCGGCGGGGCCTGAAGGTCGCGAGGCCCCAGCGCAGGTTGGCGGCGGCGAGAGCCCACCTCGGAGGGACGCAGGGACGGGCCTGGGGGGCGGGACGACGGCTGCGGCCCAGGCGCCGGTGCGGAGGCCTTTCCCGCCTGCAAGGACGCGCCTCCTTCCACACCTGCAGGTCCCGGTTCCCCTCCCGCCCCCGGAGCATCTCCATTTCGTGCAGAGACTGTTGACATCCCCGTTAGGATGGAAACAGTAAATCCAATGACTCTCCGAATCGTGTTGATATGGCCCATATTCTCAGAAGAAATTAGCATCGTTTTAATTTGGATTGAGAAGTGTTTTCAGAGGGCGGCTTCTGTGCCAGGGGCGGTGAGGACGCTCGAGGTAATTAGGGAGTTTAGCAAAACCCCATTAATTATTCTCCCCTCCTTCCCCCTCCGTCCCTGCCCCCACGAGGATGGGGAAACCTGGGAAGGATTTGAATCTCTCACACAGGTTGGGGCCTTTTTATTTTATTTTATTTTTATTTTATTTATTTTATTTTATTTTATTTTATTATTTTATTATTTTTATTTTTTATGAATTTATTTTTTATGAATTTATTTTTTATTGATGTTCAATTGGGGCCCTTTTATTTTAAACCATGGTAACAGGTGCTTTTGCAGAAGTGATTTCCTAAGTCCTGGGGTTTTATTTATTTATTTATTTTTAAGATTTCATTTATTTATTCATGGGAGACAGAGGCAGAGACACAGGCAGAGGGAGAAGCAGGCTCCATGCAGGGAGCCGGATGTGGGACTCGCTCCGGGGACTCCAGGATCACGCCCAGATGCTCAACCACTAAGCCCCCTGGGCATCCCCAAGTCCTGGGGTCTTAGGAGGATTGGTGTCTTGGACTTACAGAGGGCTTAGCTTGGGAAAATCAAGGTGAGTTGATTCCCAAATCAGCTTCAGTCCCTAAAAAATAGTTTTGGCCTCTCTTTAAATCCTTGGGCTGCAGTGTCCGCATCCTGCAACTGCTGCATCTTTGTGTGTATTTTCTATGCACCCGTATATACGTCATTTTGCAGTGAATCCGACTTACTTTTGCAGGTCAACGAATCCCACAAATTAGTCTGTGTTGCCTTTTCGTTTTGCTGGAATTGAGTTTGTTAACCTTTCTCCGGAAAAAAGGAAGCACGCAGCATTTGTCTTTATTCAACCCTCTTCCTTTTCACGGTTCTGGCCTGTGCCATGGCCTGTGGTGTGGCCTGTGGCGTCTGTCTCTGCTTATCCCAGGCCACCGAGTGGAAGTGCGACAGAGAGGCGCGTGTTGCTTGTTGGCTTGTGTTTAAACAGCTGAACACCTGGCTGCTCGTGTGCAGGTGCACAGAGCTCTGGAGAAGGGGTTGCAACTGAAGACACACAGAAGAATGGGTGCGAGGTGCAGGTGAGCTCTGGGGTTGTTGGACTCGAGATGCTTCTTCTGGGTGCAGAAACACTAAGGACACGTGCGCATCTCCTACGTCCGGGACCGCAGGAGGTACTGGTAATAGTATTTCTGGAACCCGCCTCCCTGAAATCCCGGCTTCCGTGTTTGTCAGCCTGCACCTGTCTCTTCTAGCCTATCTGGTCACTGTCTTCGATTTGCGGAGGTTACGGAGTCTTGCACCGATGGCACCCCCACCTGTGATTGCTTCTCTTCACGCTGAAGTGCAACTCACGTGTGCTACGTGTCACGTTCATAACCAGCCTGACGCTGCCACAGTGGTTCAGAAGAAGAAACAAAAAAAGGTATTTTGCAAAACGTTTTGCAAAATACCTTTTGCAAAACGTGTGCTCACGTGTTCATTCTCCCCCAAGTTGGACAGTTATCCCAGTTTGAACAATAATTTGATCAAAATAGAAAATATTGGGAAAGCACTAAGAATCACTGGAGCGTCTGCCGCCCGTCCCAGCATCATCTTAGGTGAGACGTGAGGGAAGGAGCATAGAATGGATACGCACTCGAGAACGTCCGGGGGCCTAGCTGTGGCCCCGGGAAGGCAGGTCGACGCAGCCTCCCGGGAGATCCAGCGGCCAACTCGTGCCGCCCCGGCTGGGCCCGGGGCTTCAAATCCTGACTTTTTTTTTTTTGCAGCTAAGAGCAGAAGTAAAAAGACTTTCCTTCTGAGTTTCCAGAAGCCGAGTTCCACGTCCTTGTGGGGGAAGGGACGGCTCCTCTAGATCATGTAGCATCAATGGCAAATGCCATTTGCATTACACACCCTACGCCTGTTCTGATGGCACATCCTTGGCCCGGCCTGCTTCCCGGCGAGACAGGTGGCACATACTCACCCTGGGGCTGACATGAAAGGCAAGGAAGCCCTTGAAGTCCCCCCCTCTGAGCCCACAAGAGCAGCTCCTCCCTGCCACAGCGATGGAAGCTCGAGATAACGGGGGCATTCCCACTGCTGCACCCCCTCTTGTGGGCCGCTGACGGTTGGCGCAGGTGGGCGGACGGGGCTGCCCATCCTCTGAAGGTTGTCTGTTGAAGGCAGTGCCACCCCTTGGGGACCAGTGCCCCGCTTGGGCACACGGAGCTGCTCCTGGGAAGTCGCAGGTGGCAAATAGGTGGCCGACTTCTCAGAGAAGCGCAGGTGGCCGCCAGCAGGCCCATCGTGGTCCCAGGCCATCGGGACTCGGGCCGTCGAGGGGCCTCCTCGATCCCTGCGTTCTTTGGGGGGCAGGTTGGGTGGCTGTGTCCCGGAGCACACGGCGGGGGCCTGGCCGGCTCAGCTCCGGGCCCGGCTCAGGCGCACGAGGAGGGGAGCCAGGGTCCAGCGAGGCGGCCAGCCCGCAGGCCCACGCGATTCATGCAGATTCCGCTCTGCAGTTTGGTCTTGACCCACGGAGCTCACTGTGGTCCGTTGTCGCCTGCGAGGCTGGGGCTCATGGATGAAACCCCAGGACGGAGCCCGTAAGCAGCTAGAACTCCCGCACAGCAGCCCCACGACAAACTACAGTTTCTGTCCCTCTTCCCATCAGGATCATCGAGGAAGCCAGCAAACAGACCCCTCGGCTCCTTTTACTGCACTTTTTTTTTTTTAATAAACTGAATTAGCTATTTTTCATACTGAGTAGCAACTCAGTCCATAAATATTTATTGAGTGCTTATCACCTGGAGGCACCCACGTTCGGGGGTGAGCGGGCGAGTAGGGCGGGGTGCCCGTCACCGACAGGGGTGACAGGGAGCCCCGGTTCAGGTGCAGCGGCAGGTGCATTTGGGCGCAAAGGGTGCGCGTCCTGGAGGGTGCAGGGCGGGCTGTGTGTGGGGTGCAGTCGGAGCCCTGCTCACCGGGTCCCGGGCACGCACCTTCCTGGCTGAGCCAAGGGTCAGGCGAAGGCCCCGAAACGGGGGCAGCCTTGATGGCCGGAGTGGGAAGAGGGGACGCAGAGGTTGTTGGGGAGGGGGTGGCCAGGGGGGCCAGTGGCGGGGACACAGAGGTCATGGTGGGGAGCCGGGTCTTGGTCTCACCATGGGAAGCCACGGGGTTGCTTGGCCAGCCTCGGATGTGCTTCAGGGTTTGGGAGACCAGTCCTCCCCGACGGTGGCAGTGGGGTGGGCAGGGGAAGCAGGGACAGCGGCTCAGTGGCTGGCGTTGCAGTGACCTGGCAGGGAGGCCTCGGTAGCAGGGCGAGGACCGGGCCGTGCCCCAGAGGCAGAGCTGATGGGCACAGGGGTGGTTAGCCGGGGTGGGGTGGGGGGAGTGGACAGGAGGCCCCGAGGCCCAGTGTCCTGTTTCTACCTTTTGGGTTTCTCTCGTCCCGTCGTGGGGTCAGAGCCAGGATGGAGAGAAAGGTGATGGTGGCTGTGGGGGTTTGTCTAGAACTTCCAGGCATGGCGGCAGCGGGTCGCGGTCCCCATGAAGCATCATCGCCTCGGACGTGGAGGTGATGTGGCTCAAGCCACCCGCGATCTCCCCTCTTCTCAAATTGAGGCCTGTGGGTTACTAGCACCAGCCTCACTTCGAGGCCCGGCCCCAACCTGGTGCGTCTCGGCTCCCGGGGTGGGGGGGGGGGTTGAAGTGAGTCCCCTAACTCCCACCGATGCGCACAGCACCCGCACCTTGCCTATCGGAGTCTGGGGTTGAGCTGGGGGGTTCGGGCCGTGCCCCCCGCGGGGCTGCGAACTGCCGGCTGCACGCCAAGCCAGACGTGGGGACGAACAGTCCACGTGGAGCAGCTTTCCCGCAATCTGGAACGGCTGTGACGCCCGGGCTGCACCTCATTTTTGTTTTCCTCCAGTGATTTGCTTTTATTCTATTTTATAAAGTGCCCGTCTGAGCTGGATGGGAAATTAAATAGGCAAACTAATGCCCCCCTGCCCCCTGCCCCCCCCATACATTGAAGAAGCACTGGCTGAGGCCACGAGACAGTGTCCCCGTGTTTCCAAGTGGCCAGTACCGGTGGCCGCATGACAGGCGGGTGGAGGCGTCTGGGGCAGGTCGGGCCTTCTGCTCCTTCCTCCTCCTGCTTGTTGCGGTTGCGAGTGGCCCGCGGGGAGTCGGGGCTCTGGTCGCGCGTGTGACCCCCGTGGGTACCCGACATGCAGACCCCAGAGACGCCCGGGAACCCGGGAAGCCCACGATCCGGGGAAGCGGGAGCTGGGCTCCGACGGGCGGGAAAGCCTCGAGCTTCGTGGGTGTCACCTTCCACGTGCGACAGGCTGCCCAAGGGGCCGCTTGACGTTGCTTTTGCCGTTGCAGAGACACCTGGAGTTTGGAGCCGGAAGGCCCTGGGAGCCCGCATGGCCCATCTCACAGAGAGGCCCCTGTCGCCCCAGGGCCCTGTCCGGAGGACAAGCAGGCCGGGCCCCGAAGCTCAGGACAGGGCCCTTGCCCGCCTCCACCCAGCCGGGTGACTCCCAGCGTGGGATTCCAGGCACTCGCCTCACCGGCCGCACCCCCGAGCCTGGAGCCTGTGCGCCCATTTGTCGCCCCCCCGTTCGGACGTGAACCGGAGTCCTGACTGGGTGTCTGGGCCGAGCGACGCCCATGCGTGTCACAGCGGCCCTCCTCGGTTGGCACCCCCGTTGCTGGAAACACTCGCCGAGGAAGCCCCCGGTGCCTCTCCGGGGAAGCAAGCGGCCTGCACCCCCTATCCGGGTCCCCCTTCATCCACTTTCTCTGAGGGCTTGACGGTTCACTCGAGGGTCTTCGGGGCTGAGAGCTGGGCGGGTTTGGGGTCAGGAAGAGCAGAGTTGGGGCTCGGCCGTGTGAGGGCTGGTGGGGACAGTGTGCCCCCGGGCCGGGCCTTCCTCGTCTCGGCGGGGCTGTTACTCCTCGGTGCCCAGGGGTTGAGGGATGGTTGCTGGCGGGCACCAGGTGCTGCACCTGGCGGGGAGAGGGGGTGAGGGGCCCCCATTACTGCAGGGCGACAGCACACACCGGCTCTACGGGTTACTGGGTGCTGATGGGGGACAGAGGCCAGGCCGTTGGCCAGCGAAGAGGAGGCTGGGCCTCCACGGAGGCCGGGTGTCCTCAGCCAGGATCGGAGTCGGGGGTGGGCTGGGGGCTGTGGGCTTTGCACCTTGTGCCTTGGGACGGCCCATGGATGGCAGTTGGCCGAGCGCCAGGTGCACCAGGCTTGGCACATCGAGCGCTCTTCTCTGCGTCTCGGGGCTTATTCTTCTGGGGGCACCAACTGAGTGTGGTCCTGCCCGTCAGGGTGGCTGTGCCACCTGAGAAGACGCGCGTCGGTGTCGAGCGCAGTGTCCCGTCCGCACTTGGTCGAAACGGTGGCTGCTGTCTTTATTACGGGGCCTCTCTGCCTCCGGAGGGGTATAAAGGCCCTGGGAGTTGGGGGCCCAGGAAGATGGCAGCGCGGTCCTTTCCATGCTCAGGTGGATGGAGCAGCATTTCCAAAGGGGAGCTCCTCAAGGCCTTGAGATAGTCTAGAGGAAAAAACAAAAAGGTGTGCTCCTTTGAATTTCAAATGGCACATTAGGATGTTAAAGGCTCTGAGAAGTTCTACAGTAAAGAAAACTTTCTTGTTTAACCTTGCGTGGGGCATCTCCCAAACCCTGAGGTCTCATTTTTTTTTCCTTCCTCCTTTCTTTCTTCCTCCCTCTATCCCTACCTTTCCTCCTTCTCTTTCTTTTCCTCCCTCCTTCTCTCCTTTATTTTCTCCTTCCTCCCTTTTTCTTTTTTCCCCTTTTTTCCCTTCCCTGCATCTCTCTCTCTCTCCTTCCCTTCCCTTTGGGTTTTCCAGGACACCCCAACAATCTGGGGGGCTTCGACTCCTCTGAATGCCTGAATAAGCCAACACAGGGACTCAGAAATGTCTACCGTTTTCCATCGTATTTAAATGACAGAGAAACTGCCTAGACACTAAGGTCCGGTCTCACTCTTTGTCAATATGTCCGAAAAATCGCTTTCTCTTTTGTGGATTAGTATGAATCTGATTGGATTTTTTTTTTTTTTTTTTAGAGCAATGTCTCTCAAACTCTCTTGTCCCCCCAGAGACACTGTCATGGTAGAGATGCAGGCCAACAGGTCCGGGGTGGAGTTTGAGATGATTCCAACCAGCTGTCTGGCGATGCTTGTTAGAAAAGCAGACTCCCCTAAAGCCTCACCCTAAATCTCCAGAGTCAAAATACGTACCTGAATGAGATCTCCAGGTAATTTGTATATACAGGAAGGTTCGAGAAGCATTGCTTCAGATCAGGGTTTCTCAAATCTTCGCTCTGCCGACGTTTTGGGGCCGTGTTGCGCCTCGCGGGATGTTTAGCAGCACCTCTGGCTTCTGCCCACTGGGAGCCCGTGGCGCTGCCCTCCCATTTACGAGGGGCAGAAACTCCTCCGGAAACTGGCAGGAGGGCCCTGGTCTTCGGGGGGGCGAGGGGGCGGGGGAATGGGCAAAGTTGGCGCCCGTTTAGAACTTCTGGTCTGGATCCCCCAAATGGTCTCATATTTCTGTTTCTGGGCCATTTGGAGATATTTTTAACCCCTTCTTCCTGTAAAGGCCTCATTTCTTTAATTTTTTTTTAATTGCAGTATAATCGACATATATCATTAGTTTCGGGTGTATGACATAATGATTTGATATTTGTAGATATTGTGAGGTGAGCGCCGCGGTGAGCCTGGTAAACGTCCGTCACCACCCAGAGGTGCAAGTGTTTGCTTGTGATGAGAACTTCCTGGCGACTTTCAAACACGCAGCACGGTGTGTTACGGCCGTCTCTGTGCTGCCCGCCCCATTCCCATGGCTTGTTGTCTTACAGCTGGAAATGGGTGACTTTTGACCCACTTGGAGGTGCTTGAAATGGGAGGACCCAATGATGTTTTCATTTAAAATAATAATAAATAAATAAATAAATAAATAAATAAATAAATAAATAAAATAATAATCAAGTTGCTGATGCGCAGTTCCCAAGGCTGATCCACGTCAGAATCACCCAGGGGGAGATTTGCAGATTCAGATTCACTAGAACTGGGGAGAAGCCTAGGAACCTGTATTTTTTTTTTTTTTTTAAAGAAACATAATCGTTTAGACTTCTGTAACAATCTGCGTCGGGCACTGTTGTAGGAGCTTTCTGTACATTTACTCCTTTAATCCTTACAAAACCCTATAAAGTAGGTACAGGTGTTCTATTTTACCAATGAGGAGATCAAGCCACGGGGTGGCTTCTTAAGAATACAGAGCCAGGAAAAAAAATAAAAATAAGAAAGATTAGAGAGCCCATATTGCAAGCTGATGGGGGCAGGGGGTGTCTGCACCGAGTCTGTCCCCGAGCGCTGGTGGCCCGGGGGCGGCTGGCATGGGGCCTGTGTGGCCCCGGGTCTCCCCCACTGGGTCGTTACCCATTTCAGCACTCAGAACACCACGCCCCTGCCATTGGCCGAGGTCTTGCTTGATGCCAAGATCGCTGGAAACTTCATTGCCTCTGGGCCTAGTAACGTAGGTTACCAGTTAGGGCATTTTGGCCCATTTCCCCCAGAAAACTGAGAGAACCAACGGACTTCTCCTGCCCTTTGATGACTGCTCCCCCTTCCAACGGCTTGTCTTCTATCCCACAAGAGATCATCTCAAATGAAACGGGAAATAGAAACAATGGGTACATCCTAGTAATGAAGGATGTACCCATTTCTTCATCCTCATGAATGAAGAAATGGTTATTTTAAAAGACCTAGAGTTCCTAAAGTTATAATTAGTTACAGCGGTGAGAGGCACATGAGAACAAGGTGAATTTTTATTTAAAAAAAAATTTTTTTTTTAGGATGTATTTGAGACAGGGCTTGATCTCACAACCCTGATCTCACGACCCTGAGCCAAAATCGAGGGTCGGACACCTAACCCACTGTGCCACCTTCACGCCCCAAGCTGAATTTTTAAAAGGCCGTTATGGAAAGCCCTTCACTTAGGAACAAACACCCAGGAACACGAGTTTCTAGGACTATTTCCTGGAGATAGTTGTAGAAATAAAGTTGTTAAAAAAAAAATTAGAGCCAGCACACATTAGCATTCACTATACTTCAGTGTTACAAGTCCTTTATGTTAACACACTTAGTCGAATAACTTTAATCGGCTGGTACTATTATTACTAGCAGCTTACAGATGAGAAAATCGAGGCACAGAGAGGTTGTGCAACTTGCCCAAAGTCACACAGCTGGCAAGTGGCACAGCTGGGGAGATCCTAACCCAGTGGCTCTGGCTCTAGAGGTTGGGCCCTGACCCACTCTTTCGAGACTTTGGTTGGGGGTTAGATCAACTCACTGCAGTGATGTTGGTTTCCTCTGTCCTTTATTAATAATAATAAAGCCCAATAGGGAACAAAGGATTGTTAATAAATGCTCTTAGTTTGATTGGCAAGATTGTCCAACACACGGACTCCATGGAGGTGTGGGGAAGGCTCCGATAGAAAGGATCCTAACTGGGAAGATACTGGGCAAGCAAGCGTGCACGATGCCTGCCCACGGCACCGTAGTGTTGCCATCCTGCCACATTGTGCCAGACGGGGGTTCGCTGGGGTGACTCTGGAGCCAGGGACACGCTAGCTAGAGATTTGGGGCCAGGGAACCCTTTGCGAGTCCCCACTGCAATGGCAGTGTGTCTGTCGTCTACAAAAGGCTCTTAGTGGCTCTCGGGGGAGGGCACCCATCCTCCGGCTTATTGCAGGTGAACAGGTGTCTGGTTGTTTTCTGCCCGGGGACTCAGAGGGGAACCGACACAGCCAGCAGTCTCCCCGTCGCTGCTCTTCGTTCTAAGAGCTGCCAAGGGTGTCGCCCCACTGGGCTGTTCAGCTCCGCGGCTCCAAGCTGCCCGGGAGCGTGTGTGGTCATCGATCCTCCTGCTCCTCTTGACGAATTGGGAGGGGATCCTGACCACGAGCCCCGGGGCCCCCGACTGCAGCCGCTCCAGCCTGTGACAAACTCACTGAGCATCCCAGTGTCCCCCGGAGCCTGTGAGCTCTTTTGGGGGCCAAGTGTGATCTCCGTTGAAGAAGTGTGTCAAAACTCTGCTGAGTTGAGATATTTTAGAAAACCCAGTCTTTCAGAATTGTTATTGGAAACATTAAAAAAATATATATAGATGAAAATCAATTAACTTCACACATGGAAAAGTTCCTCATATGGTTAATCTTCCTTTAAGTAATTTCTTGATTATGTTTGGAAGTAAATTGCCTTGATTGTACCTTGGATGGAAAGGAATGTCTTTTCATTAATTTGAAACCTGCTATCGTGATGCTGGTTTGTACCGCAGAACATACATTGGGTAGAAAGCACTAAGTCTCTCTGATAGGCGTGAGCTGCAGTTGAGTTTTTCTTGTTTTTGGCCGCGTGGTGGATCCAGAATTCGGATTTCCCAAAGGGCCAAACCAAAGGACTCGTTCCTTATCTGGGAGCTGGGCTGAGTTTTATTGACTTTGGATTCCACGAGCATCTGTGAGAGTGTTTTGGCGACTTCTGTTTTCTTTCTGTTCAACAGCAAATGACCAAGGTCGTAAACGGAGACCGCAGGTGACCGTGAAGCCAAGACCTCCGGTGCCCTTGGAGGACACAGCCCGATGGAGCGATTGTCCAGCAGCGCTAGTGGCTGCTCTTTGCTGAGGGGGGCATCGCCTCTGATTTTAACTCACTTTCGCCTGAGGAGACTCTGCAGCGGGGGGTCGGGGGTCCTGACCAAGTTCCCACTGTTTTCCCACTGTTGGTTAATGGTTGATCCTGCCTTTAAAATCAGATCTGGGGGATCCCTGGGTGGCTTAGCCATTTGGCATCTGCCTTCAGCCCGGGGTGTGGTCCCGGGGTCCCGGGATCGAGTCCCATGTCGGGCTCCCTGCGGGGGGTCTGCTTCTCTCCCTGCCTGTGTCTCTGCCTCTTTCTGTGTCTCTCATGAATGAATAAATAAACTTTTTTAATTTTAATTTTATTTTTTTTAAAGATTTTATTTATTTATTCATGAGAGACACAGGCAGAGAGAGATGCAGAGACACAGGCAGAGGGAGAAGCAGGCTCCCCATAGGGAGCCCATGTGGGCCTTGATTCCAGGACCCTGGGATCACGACCTGGGCCGAAGGCAGACGCTCAACCGCTGAGCCCTCCAGGGGCCCTGTGATTCATCACTGCTGTACAACCTTCAGTGCTCATCAGGACAAGCGCCCTCCTTAATCCCCAGCACCTGTTTAAGCACATGCCGCCCCCGTCCCCATCCCCCACCCCCACCCCCAGGTCACCCTCAGTTTGTTCTCTATAGTTAAGAGTCTGTTTCTTGGCTTGCCTCTCTTTTTTTCTTCTATGTTCAAATCTATGGCCCTTATTGTTCAGGCCTTAGGATTTTAGAAATTTGGGTTTTTTTGTGTGATTAGGGGCAGATCCTACATTCCTAAAGTTAATCTCGATTTCAGTAAATAACAGAATATACCTTGTAAAGTCTGTATGATGTTTAAGTCAAATAGCATATCCATGACTTTTTCTTTTTTTGAGAGAGAGAGAGAGAGAGAGAGAGAGAGCAAGCCCGCTTAAGCAGGTGGGCAGTTGGGAGGGTCGGAGGGCGGGGAGAGGGAGAGAGAAAATCTTAAACAGACACCATGCTCAGCATGGAGCCCCACACGGGGCTCAATCTCATGACCCTGAGGTCATGACCTGGGCCCAAATCAAGAGTTGGACACTTCACTGACTGAGCCACCCAGGTGCCCCTCCATGACTTTTAATGTAGGGATTTAGGTACCGGATAGCCCATTGTTCCTTTCGCTCATAGTTATCTTAGCATGGCCATGTTTGAATTTAGGGTTGATAAAAGGTTTAATGTAATGGAAAGTATTATTGATCTTTGTTATGAGGCCATTATTCATCGCTGTGACATGCCTTAAATGTTAAATAAAGTATTTCTAGGATTTAAAATACGTTATGTAATTTTTAAAAACCTGAATGCTCCTAATGAGCAAATCTCTGAATATTTCGCTGATAAAAATACATAGATAATGTGATGAGGTAGGGTGGTGGCTTATACTAATGTCAAAGTGACCCATTTCTTTACTTTTTGTATCTTGACTACTTGTAGATCACTGGATAATTCCTGCAGTGGTTTTTTTGTTTTGTTTTATTTTGTTTATCCCTTAACAGAATAGCCATAGTTTCCAAAGAAGAAAAGCTTTATAGACAGGAGGGCCCATCTATAGTTTGTGTGTGATTAAGGCACATATTTACTGTACTTTGGGAGATCTCGAGAAGACGTTTAGACATCTTCTAAAACCTGTAGTTGATTAATACAAGTTACATAATCCTCATTTTTCTGATGGAGACACCAAGGTCTATAATAATCAGTCTGTGTTGAAGATTATCCAGAGTATCCCAGAATTATCCATCATTCTTTTTTATTTTTTAAGATTTTATTTATTTATTCATGAGAGACAAAGAGAGAGAGGCAGAGACACAGGCAGAAGGAGAAGCAGGCTCCCTGCAGGGAGCCCGATGCAGGACTTGATCCTGGATCCCGGATCCCGGGATCACGCCCTGAGCCAAAGGTGGACGGACACTCAACCGCTGAGCCAACCCAGGCGTCCCATCCGTCCTTCTTGATCTTTTATTCTTATTTGTTTGTTAGTCTAAGACAACTAAACAGCACTGGGATGTATTTAATTTTTATATTAATTCTGTGATATAATGTTAAAATATTTTAAAAATCACAAACATGGTAAGTATTCAATATAGAGTGTTAAAAAAAAAAACACAGAGAAACAAACCTTCCTGGCAACCCTGAAATCTCTCCACAAAGATAAAAGAGAAAGAAATAGAGTTTTCTTTTTTAATTAAGTATTAAACTAGAATGGGGTGTGAGTCACAGGCAATCTGCTAAGATATTACGAAGACGGAAAGAAAACTCACTCTCCAATATAGCCGAGCAGATGTAGCCCTGACATACATGTTCTCATGATAAATGATATCTGGTCCTCAAATAGGAGGACAGGACAGTACTATGGGCCACACGTACTTCATCCCAAGGTCACCTGATAAGTGGCGTAGCCATCCGTGCTTGCTAGGCGTCTTCATTCAAACGAAAAGCAGATTTCTAATATCTTTATGAATGGGAGGTAGGTTCGTAATATGGATCTAGGAAGTTAGGCTCTTACCCTTCCAGGAAACCTATTCTTGATGATTACAATTCATTTATTATTATTTTTAAAGATTCTATCTATCCATTCATGAGACACACAGAGAGAGGCAGAGACACAGGCAGGGGGAGAAGCAGGCCCCATGCAGGGAGCCCCACCTGGGACTGGATCCCTGGACCAGGGTCACCCCCTGAGCCGAAGGCAGACAGAAGCCCAACCGCCGAGCCACCCAGGCATCCCAGTGATTACATTTCAAAGAAATGACTCCTTGGTCCTTGAGGAAACATTTCTGGATGGCATAATTGGCAAGAACCTCGCTTAGCTTTTAAAAAGATTTACATATATTTCAAAGAAGCAGAGGAAGAGCCTACAGTGACTAGTTTTTAAAGGTAAAATCTCCAAGAACACAAGGGGTGGGGGAAGGCCTTTTTCCAATTTCTTTACCTCCAGGAGAATTAATTATTTTTAAAAAAATTTCTAATTCATATTAGCTCTTAGAACAAGAGCGTCGGCATTACCTAGGAACTTTGGAGATGCACGTCCTCAGGTGCCGGCCCAGACCTACTAACCCAGCAACTCTGGGATGGACTGAGCCATCTGGTTTCATGAGCTCCTGGTGTCCCTGAAGCCTAAGCGTCTTTGCAGAGGACTGTTGACAGCAGGTCATGTGAAAAGGATGTGGGGATGGCGAAGGATTTTTTTTTCTTTTTTCTTTTCTTTTTTTTTTTTTTTTTAGGATTTTCTTTTACTTGAATTCTAGTTGGCTGCACGTTGCATTAGACAGTCACCTGTTGTGCTAGCGCATGTTCCGCAACTGGCAAGAAATGAAGACATGTGACACCAAGTTGTAGGTGAACTTTGACCAAGATGCTCGAATCTAACAGCGAAAGCAAAACCATCATTAAAGAACACCAACGACCAACGTTCCCAAGCTTTTCTCTGCAGAGCGCATGCTCTCCTGGACGCAGAGGTGCCTGGTTCTCTGGCCAGTCGCAAAATAGATACAGTAGGTAAAGCCATAAACGCCAGCCTCAGGAGAAATGAGACAAGCGTGTGGGTCCTTTTGACACACGCCCCGTCCCAAATTCACCAGGGTCCCTCCGGGGTCCACAGCCATTATGCTCAGTCTTTGCAAGGTTGGCTGCAAACTGCAATCACCTGAGGATGTTCCTGAAAAGCCAAGGAAGCAGCAGAGGCTGGAAGAGCAGCGGGGATGGGGGGGTGGGGGTGGAGTCCTCGGGCTCCCCGAGTCCCCAGAGTGGCCTGGCCAGGAGCTGGGGATCCCTGGCCCCCTGCTCGGCCAGGCCCCTGGGCGCCAGGAGAGGAGCCTCAGAGGCTTTGTTGCTCTTCTAGGCGCAGGACCCAGAGGAGTTTAGAACATCGGCTTTTCAAGAGTCTGCCCCTTCATGAAGAGCAATGGTTCTTCTACCTCAAATTTGAGCCTTTCCCGAAGGACAGCTCCGAGGAGCTGGCCCTTGTGGCTCCTGAGGTGCATTCAGGGTGCAGAGCGGCCTCCCGGGGAGTCAGCCACCTGCAGCTGGCGGGCAGGATCCCGGGGGCGAGACCGCTGGGGGCACGGGACCCGCTGATGCCCTGCAACCCCGGCCTGCAGCCCGGCTCCCCGTGGGGTCCCGCAAACCCAGAGCGTGGAATGGAAAAGCGAGTGGGAGCAGCTCTGCAAGAAATGCCCAGTGATGGGAAAATCGTGGGGGGGCCTGAAGGGATCCTAACCCACTGGAGGGAGGAGGCGCAGAAGCAGGAGGAGCTTGACAAAGTCAGAATTCTTTTCCTGAAAGAAAAAAGTCCACTTACTACAGATGTGAACTCCAGGGAGAGAGCTGCCTCTGATCTTTTCTTTAAAAAAAGAAAAAAAGAAAAGAAAAAAAAAGTTTTTATGTATCTATTCATGAGAGACACACAGAGAGAGAGAGGCAGAGACACAGGCAGAGGGAGAAACAGGCTCCATGCGGAGAGCCCGATGTGGGACTCGATCCCAGGACACCGGGGTCACACCCTGAGCCCCAGGCAGATGCTCAACCCCTGAGCCCCCCAGGGGCCCCATGTCTCTGATCTTTCAAAGAAATTTGAGAAACAGAAGGAGGTGATCAAAGGCTCCCCCAGGAATGGAGGCTCCCTAAAGCAGTGTGTTGAGGTTCACGCGGGAAGAACCTGGAAGGCAGGCCGGAGACACCAGGCCAGGGCGCCTGCTGAGAAGGGCAGCCCCCTGGGATGAGGATGTTTCCAAACTGCTCCATGCAGCCTGAGAGGCAGGGGCTGGGACTGGAGGAGGCTGTCGCCGAGGGGGTGGCTTCCCAGGGGAGCCTGAGAAAGGGGCAGGTGGCCCCCTTTCAGTCCGGGCTGCTGCGAAGCTACCGCACAGACTTATTTCCCAGGGTCCTGGAGACTGGGAGAGGTCAGGCTGCTGTAAGGTCAGCTTCTGGAGAGGCCTCTCTTCTCTGGAGCAGCCTGCCAGCCTCCAGGGGTGCCCTCGTGGGGTGGGGTCCGCGTGGTCAGGGGAGGGGAAGCAGGCTGTCTTATCACTTCCACAAGGGCACTGATCCATTCATGAGGCCCCCACCATCATGACGACATCGAGTCCTAATCACCTCCCCAATGTCCCACATCCTAATGCCATGACCTTGTGGGGTGGGGACACGGATACTGGGACCAACACAGGATCTGTTTGCTGGAGAAGGTCATCGAGCAGGAGGATAAAGAAAACCAGGGGAGTCTGTGGTGACTGGGATCAGGGGATAGAAAACCTTCTGGGGAAGTCACTGACCAGTGGCCTTCTCTTCCTCCTCTCCATCCATCCATCCATCCATCCGTCCGTCTGTGGGACACTGTCGGCAGGTCCCCTGTTCTTGATTTTTTTTTTTTTTACCTTTGGGTGGAAATCCAAATGATCCTCAAAAAAAAAAAAAAAAAAACTATGGAAAATTCAGTAGAAGATATTTTGACTTTCGAATGTGACTTTTCATGCTCTACTTGGCCAATTACATGTTGATGCTAATCGTAAAAAAAGGCACAAAGGAAAACACACACACACATACACACACACACACACGAGCCACAGTAACTACTGGCAACACTTCCTTCTGTCCTTTTAAGTCTTTTATTTATGAAAGATGACAAAAAAAAATCGACCTCTACCATTCTCTTAAGAGATCTTGCTGAAATTCGAGTAGACGGGTAAGAACCACTTGAAGGAAGACTTGCCTGCTTCACCTATAGGAGACTGCATGGGAAGGACACGTTTTGCATAATATTTAGTTAGTGGCTGTTGGCTTGGTGAAGACTTACGTGACCCGTGAAGGAAGCAAAGTAATTATGGGCACAAATTGCATATGCAGAACCGATAGGGGGTAGGTGTCCCCGGGCCACCCCTCTTATACCCTAGGGAATTGCGGCCTCCCGCCCAGGGGGTTGCCTGCAGACAGGCTGAGAGCAGGTGCTGGCTTTCTCTTTGCTTCAGTGCTTTGCTTTCAAGCAACGAAGAGATTAAAAACATAAAGACCAAAAAAACAAAAAAAAAACAAAAAAACAAAACAAAAAAAAAAACCAAAAAAAACCCCAAAAAACAAAACCATAAAGAACTTCACAATAGCAGAAATGGAAGGGCAATCAGGGGTCTCCTTTTGAACCGCCAGCTAGAGCTTCTATGGCCTTCACCCCTCCTTCTGACAAGTCCATCTTCCCTTCTTACTACTATTCAAGAAGCTTTCTTGCTATGAGGCTGAAGCTTCCTTGAGGTTGGGACCGAGCCTTCTGCTTCTCCAGTACTTCCTGCAGTTGTTCTAATCTCAAGACAGGTAGCTGGGGCTCACGAAAGATCTGGAGAATTTAACTGAAGGGCTGGGGGGAGGGAGGTAGTAATACAGGATGATATTTTTGAAATTTGTTTTAACTTAATTTGTCATGTCTCGATGCATAATCTTCTCCCTAGATTGCCGGGGCACCCTTTCGAACCTTGTGGACTGGTTCCCAGAGGGATGCGAAGGGAAGAAGTGAATGTTCTGGGTTTGGTGTTTAAAGTAGTATTTTTGATTCTGCAGTAAGATGAGGCCTCTGTCAAGAGAGGATAAGGCTCCCTGAGCCCGATTAGGGAGCTTGGCCACGGGGTGGCTTCTTCAGTGGGCAGGGGAGCCAGGGCTGCTGAGGCCCCCGGGTCAGGGCACCCCGGCCAGCTGTCAGGGGTGTGCCCACCGTGCCAGCCAGAACTGAGGTCAGGCTGGCCTGTAGGTCGTTAGGCCACCGTGCACTTCAGAGGCGCCCGTGGGAAGCCCAGGGCACAGGGTCATGCCTCAGTCCAGGGGTGAGCCCAGCCCGAGGCCTCTGTCCCAGAGGCCCGTCCACATCGTGAGGCCCCCAGCCATGCCCCTCTGTCCCCGTGATGTCACATGAGCCACGTGGGTCTTCCCATCCTCCCATCCTAGGAGGAAAAGGACATCAGACTCGGAAGCACTGAACATCGTTCAAGTCACCCAAGCAGGGACGTGATACCCAAAAAGCTAAATTGCAAAACTGGACAAACATTTCATTTTTTTTCATTTTTTTCATTTTTCCCCCCCTCCTGCCATCAGCTGGGCGCAGGCCTGTGAGGGAAGCCGGATCAATTACGGAGGAATAGAAAGGCTATTTGTTTTTGTACATCCGAGTATAGTGTAAGTGAATATTGATCCTCCTACAGTGTGTGCTTTATGTTTCGTAAAATACTGTGGGAATGAATATTTCCCAGCTTTCTCTGTAAGCTCCCAAGTCAGACCTCTGTGTTTATAAAGGTGTCGGCGGGAGGCGGTGCCTCCCGGGGTGGAGGGAACGTGGAGAAAGGCTTCCCCGCTGCTTTGCAGGGCCTGGGAGCCCAGGACAACCGTGAGCTTGGCCCACAGCTGCTGGCAAGCAGATCCCAGCAAGCAAGCAAACATGCTTATTCTGGAACAGTCCCTACTCGGCCTTCTCCCGGGGCCCAGCCCAAACCTCTCTACGTTCACTGCCAACTCATCTCCAGACAGGAGGTTAAAGGACACTGTGAGTTTAACTTTTTAACGTAGGAAGGGCTCAACCTGTGAGCCGTCCTATGGGAGTCGGAGATTGTCCACCTCCCGTGCAAATAACACACTTTTCCAGATATCAGGACTCTGTGTGTGCGTGTGTGTGTGTGTGTTTAGCTTTGAAAGCAGCATAACAAAGCCAAGCATCGGGCATCCTGGTGGCTCAGCAGTGTAGCACCGCCTTCGGCCTAGGGCATGATCCTGGAGCCCCGGGTTCAAGTCCCACATCAGGCCCCCTGCATGGAGCCTGCTTCTCCCTCTGCCTGGGTCTCTGCCTCTCTCTCTGTGTCTCTCATGAATAAATAAATAAAATCCTCAAACAAACAAAAAAAAAGCCAAGTATTTTGAGAATTAGAAATAGCACAAAGAGGACCTAGGCAGACTGTGGCATGCAACAGGGTAATTAATAAAATGGGGATAAGCTGTGAAAATACGGGATGACCAGATTTTTCTTGGGTGGATAGTCAGCCTTCGTTCTTTACACATCCACTCTCTCTGTGAGAGAGTGCTGATGAGAGACTCGGGGGGCCCGGGCACCACGGTCAAGCCTCTGCCTTCAGCTCAGGTCATGATCCCGGGTCCTGGGGTCGAGCCCCACGTCGTCGGGCTCCCTGCTTCTCCAGGAGCCTGCTTCTCCCTCTACCTCTGCCTGCTGCTCTCCCTGTTGTGCTCTCTCTCTCTCTCTCTTTCTCTCTCTCTCTCTCGGTGTCAAATAAATAAAATAAATCTTAAAAAAAAAAGAGAGACTCTTGTCATTAGAGTCTATGTCATCATATGTCATCAGAGTCTATGTCATCATATGTCATCAATATGCTGGTTGAGGGGGGAGGAGGCCTCCGTTCATGATCCCGAGCTAGACCTTGTGCATGCCTTCATGCAATACCCCGTTTAGTTGTCTTACTATCCCCTGCACGGTAGAGATTCGTGTACTGATTCTATGGAGAGGAAAATGCAGGCCTCTGGGGTTTGGTGACTTGCCCAGGCCCCCAGGGTGGGAAGGCTGGGGTTCAGGTCTCCAGCGGATTGAAAGCCGTGCCCTTTCTGCTCTCCTATGCTGCCTCCTCTGGGAGAGATAGGAAGTCTCCCAGCGGGATCTAACCATCGCCTTTGGTGCTTGTCCTTTGTAGGACACATGTCCGCAATTCCCTAAGTGAAGCCTGAGAGCCGGGCCGGTCGGTTTGCCCAGTGCCCGTAACAGGATCCGTACAGGCCGGGGTGTACACTCCGGCCTCCCACCTGCCACCGCCGATTAGGAGTGATGCTGAGGGTGTGACAATCCTGAAGCATCACCGATGCAGGGCTTGGGAATTGTTCGTGCAGATAAATACACTTACCAATACGGCTCTTGGATTTATTTGGGGAAAAAAAAATCATTCTTTTCCTCCTCCAGTTAGAGGAGGCTTGTGAGATTCTTTGGGGTTTATACTAAGTCGAAACTCCCACATGGTTCACGAAGAGGTAAGAAATGTCAAAGAACCTTTGGGGTGACTGCTAACGTTTCCTGAGTCCCCCCCCCCCCTTTTCCCTCTTACTGACTAGGGAGAGGTTTGGTTCCTAACGACTGGGTGGGGACTTGGTGAAGCCTGGAGGATCAGAATAGTTGTGGGGCCTGTGGTTTGAGCTGTGTGTGTGTGTGTGTGTGTGTGTGTGTGTGTGTGTGTGAGCAGCTGGGGTGGGGGCTGGGGGTGGGGAGGGAATTAAATAAGCAGCAGCTGAGATTAAGGAATGGCACGGAGGTGGATCAAGCTGGAGTGAGTGCTGTAGGGGCTACTAACCAGAGAGGAGCAGGGGAGGGAGAGAACAGAGTGTATGGAACAGGAGGGCACAGTGGGGGTTCCTGGGGGCAGGCCGAGAACCCAGCACCACCGCACCCTCTGACCAATGCCTTGTGTCCATCTGGAAAGAAGTCTCATCCTGCTCCTCCGGCTGATTTCTGAGCTGCAAACGCAGAGGTTAAGCGTGTAGGGAGGGCAGGAGCCGAGCATCCGCTGGGCATCTGCTGCCCTGGGGCTGGACGGTCTCGCTGCCCCAGCCATTCTTAGCGGGGACCACACGGTGGCAATGTTGCATCGTTCCTTGGGAAACCTTCAGCCGCAGCCGGGCTCCAGGTAAATCCAATTGCTAAGCAATAAATTGGGAGATGCAGGACGGTGTTGGTTTAACCAGCGAACATTATACTTGTATTTGGTACCACTGATTGTGTTTTCCATGATAAAATACAGCATACTCCAGGAAAAGTAATACATTTTCACCCCTTGTTAGAACACTCTTGTAATTCGAGCAAATAACAAATGCAGACACAGTCTGAATTCCAGGCATATAGGCTCGGTTTTCCCCAAGATCAAACTAATTAGTTTTATTCTATCCAGCCAACACCTGTTTGAGAGGAACATTTAGTGTCATAAAACAAACCACCCACCAAGAAATAAGGAAACTGTGAAAGGCCCACATACCAACATCATGTTGCCAAGCTCAGCTCCGTAACAGAGCCTTACAACCTACCCTGCTGGCTTTCTTGGAGGAAACTCTATTTTCTAATATAAGCTCCTCCATAAAAAATAAAAAAAAAATTGGAGTTGTGAAATGTTTCTACGCAAATGATATTATTGGGAATCTTTTTCCTCTTTAGTAGGAAGCAGTCTCTGAGGACATGGTCGGAGTTGAGTTCTGAGAACCGTTCTTGAGTTCTCGGATTTCTTGTTTTTTTAAAAATTTTTTTTAATTATAAATTTACTTTTTATTGGTGTTCAATTTGCCAACATACAGATTTCTCGGATTTCTGAGTGTGTTTGGGGGAAAGGGTCTAAGCAAAATTACGTGGTTCGATCAAATGCCATGGGGTTTGCAATCCTGCAAAGTTTGAGGGACTTCGGATAAATACTGAATACCTTGTGATGGCTCCTAAGGGGGGGGGGTACAGGTGTTAGAATTGTTCTAGAAAAGACTTAAATGTAAATGAGTTTCTTTAAATGGAGGCATTGAAGGGAAAGTATACCACTAGATCATGGGTTCTCAAATCCCCTGGAAGGCTCCTTAAAGCGGTGCTGGGTGCCCCCTCCCCAGAGCTTCTGATTCGGTAGGTCTGAGGTGGGCCCCTAGCTGGGGGTACCGTTCTGACAAATTCCCAGGTGTGGCGAATTGCTGTCCAGCGCTTTGAGAATCTCTACTCAGGACCTGTGTTTCTCAAAGAATGGGCAATTGGGCGATTCTCATTTAGGTGCTCCACGCATCATGTTGAGAAACATTGACTCCCTGGATTTAATGGTGTGCTGTGAGACATAAAGATGTCAGTTTTCAAACACAGGCTCCAAAAGTCAGGAGCTGCATGAATGAGGGCAGTAACTTAACCTTCCAGTACCTAAATCTGTCATCTATAAAATGGGGTTTTACTCAGATATCGGGATTTGAATCTTGGATCTGCTAATGACCCTGTGGCCTCGTGCATTACCTAACTGCTCGGAATCTGATTCTTCATGGGTTAAAAAAAGAGGTCTCTATTTCAGAGTTGTTTTGGAAGCAAAGCCCTTAATGTTAAGGATTTGCGAATCCTTCCTTCCCTTTTATTTTTCCTGTGCCTGAAAAGCACTTTATGAGATATAAAACCTCAAAGACACATTAGTTAATACCTTACAGAGGAATGGTTGTAGGGGAAGCCTTCCTGGGTCCTTTACATGGTCAGTTTTCATTGACCAGCCTAGTTCATTCAGAAAAATGGGCTATTTTCTTTCCATGATCTCACATTTGTTTGACTGAAGTCACTGGGCAAACCAAAGGTTTGCATAATATTGCTCTAGTTGCTGGAGGAAGCCCTGATAATTCCCGGGTTCTTCTCCAGATTGGTTTGGGCAGCTCTGCTTCCCTCTTTCAGCTTCCTTTTTAAAAAATATGAATGGGGCAGCCCGGGTGGCTCAAGTGGCGGTTTAGCACTGCCTTCAACCCAGTGCCTGATCCTGGAGACCTGGGATTGAGTCCCACGTCGGGCTCCATCCTTGGAGCCTGCTTCTCTCTCTCTCATTCACACACACTCTCTCTCTCATGAATAAATAAAATCTTTTTTTAATAATAAATTTATTTTTTATTGGTGTTCAATTTGCCAACATACAGAATAACACCCAGTGCTCATCCCGTCAAGTGCCCCCCTCAGTGCCCGTCACCCAGTCACCCCCACCCCCCGGCCACCTCCCCTTCCACCACCCCTAGTTCGTTTCCCAGAGTTAGGAGTCTCTCATGGTCTGTCTCCCTCCCTGATATTTCCCACTCATTTTTTCTCCTTTCCCCTTTATTCCCTTTCACTATTATTTATATTCCCCAAAAGAATGAGACGATAAAATATTTGGCCTTCTCCGATTGACTTATTTCACTCAGCATAATACCCTCCAGTTTCATCCACGTTGAAGCAAATGGTGGGTATTTGTTGTTTCTAATGGCTGAGGAATATTCCATTGTATACATAGACCACAGCTTCTTTATCCATCATCTGTCGATGGACACCGAGGCTCCTTCCACAGTTTGGCTATTGTGGACATTGCTGCTATGAACATCGGGGTGCAGGTGTCCCGGCGTTTCATTGCATCTGTATCTTTGGGGTAAATCCCCAGCACTCAACACCAAAGAAACAAACAATCCAATCACGAAATGGGCAAAAGACATGAAGAGAAATCTCACAGAGGAAGACATAGACATGGCCAATATGCACATGAGAAAATGCTCTGCATCACTTGCCATCAGGGAAATACAAATCAAAACCACAATGAGATACCACCTCACACCAGTGAGAATGGGGAACATTAACAAGGCAGGAAACCACAAATGTTGGAGAGAATAAATAAAATCTTAAAAAAAAATATGAATGAAGGCTCAAGAATTGGATGAGTACAGATGGCATGGCTTAGAAAATGGGGGGTGGCTGGGTAAGGAGATCTTTCCAGGTCCCTTTCCAGGCCCCAGGATGGGCTGGTGCCCAAGCAGGATGTGCTGATTACTTTCTGCACGTGACTGTGTCTACTAGATGTCAACATGCCTTGTTAGAAAGTGAAAAAATAATTGGTCCTATGAATGTTGATTTGAAGATGTTAAAGACCTCATTCTGTTACTGCCTATAACTAGTCATGTAATACTTGAGTTAGTCATTTTCCTTCACTGAACCTCAACTTCCCCATCTACAAAATGAAGGATTTGCATATGACCAAGCTTCTTCTTCTTCTTTTTTTTTAAAGATTTATTTATTTATTCATGAGAGACAGAGAGGCAGAGACACAGGCAGGGGAAGAAGGCTCCCCTTGGGGAGCCTGATGTGGGGTTTGATCCCAGGACCCCGGGGATCACGCCCTGAGCAAAAGGCATATGCTCAACCACTGAGCCACCCAGGTGCCCCAAGACTGAGTAGCAGTCTTAAGTAGCAGTCTGTAGATGGGATTGGTGGACCAGCCCAAATTCTAACTCTTGTGATTGGACATTTCAGTGGAGAGAGGGCCCGTGTAGCTTTTCTAAGATTCTTAAAGTCTGTGTCACTAAAAAAGTTTGAGCTTTTGTGTTATTGAAAATCATAAAGTCTAGTCTTGCATCTCTGCCTGTGCCACTAAATAACCATTTCGAATGGGCTTTTAATCGCACAATTAAAAGGGATCAACTAGCTCTTTTGGTATTGCACAGATACCGTATCTGAGTCTTACCACTAAAGGAAAGGCTAATTTCCTTTTAAACAACAGTGAAACAATGGGAAAAGATCAGTGGGAGAGGGAAGGATCGAGTCATAGGACGTGTCCACGGACTGCAGAACCTGGGCTTTATCAGTGTACTTAGAATTGATCAGATTTAAAGCAGCGAATACTCACGAGTCCATTCACATAAGATTAATGGATAAAGTCGAATGGCAATGTGAGTGTTGACAAGAGGAAACTCCTGTGTGTGCCCGGGTGGCTCCTGTTCAGGGCGTCGAGCTTTGTTATTAATCAGTAGATGGTTGAGTGAAGATGCAAAGCAAAAGGATTCAGATTCCTTTTGAGGGATATTTATTTGGGGTCGAGGGGAGGTCCCAATGTGCCAACATCATTGATTACGTTTCTGAGAAAGCCTGGTTGACTTTTTGCTTCCTCCTATTCAGTGATCACTTTGGTTTGCCTGTCAGCGGGCACCCTTGTTTCCAAGTTCTCTGGGGCCATCCTTTACTTTGCCCCCAGGAACTGCCTTCCGCCAATTATTTTTATTATTGAAAATGTTCTTAAGGATCGTCTTGTGCAAAGCTAGTCATGTTGATGAGATACAAGGTGTGCTTTTCTCTTCACGACAGAATGCTGTTGACCCTGGAAGAAACCTGAGTGTCTAACCTGATGCAACACCACAGTAAACACCATGATTCTTGAATCTCCATTAACTATTTCAATGAAACGGAGGCTTTTGTTCTAATACCTTTTAATCAGTTGTGCTTATGGTAAGAGCCTGTAGCTGTAGGAAGTCTCTTATCTAGTTCCTGGCATCCTCTGTGTTTCCCAAGAGTCTGACTACTCATTCCTCTACCAGCGGGTCAGGTGAGCAGATCTCTTACCAGTTTGGGGATGACCGGATTTATCCTGTGCATTCCACCACTGGCATGTTGAGATCATCAAGACTCTCCTGCAGGACGTTGGCCACCTGAGCAGGCAAATTTTGTAAATTAAATCAGTAATTGTCGTAGGGCTCTAAATAGTCTGCCTTCCAGAGGGAGATGCAGAGCCCACCGCGAGTGTACCTCTTAGCCAGCAAACCTGATGTAAAAAAAAAAAAAAAAAAGCAGGCATTTATACAAAAACAGTCAAGACATTTTCACTGTTCCAGATGATCTTACAAATTCTCTCCTGGAGTACTTATATTGTGATTTGACTTTCAAAAAATTATTGACTCAGAGCTTGTCAGAAACGTATACACCGTATACAGTGAAACACTGAGCTGAAATTCATGCTGCCTCAGTCTTTGGATGCTAGTGATGCAAAATTAGAGACAGAAAAATCTCAGGAACTCAATCCTGCAGAGTAGGATGCTAGCTATCGTCAGACCTCTCAACTTCTATTTCCATACAGTTGTCTACATACAATTTTGGAGGAACGTGCATGAAACGAGTAGGGCTTGCTCTCTCAGACCCTCATTCCTCTTCAGCCTTGTTTTCAACATGTGATGTGTTGGCACTACGGCACGGCTCCTGAGATGACCCAGCTACGCAGGTCACTGCTTCCAGGGATTCTTTCTCAATCCTCTGTGAACACCAGTGCCACAGAAAATTGGCTAAATTTATTTAGATTCATCTAAGGCGTAAATGATTGACCATGGTTGAAATGCAATCTACCTAATGAAAATAGTATTTACATTTTAACAGGAAAAAAAAAAACTCAAAGGAATACATTTCTGGTTCCAGAATTTCAGATTATAGCGAAATGGTAGGTTGAATTTTGGGGAGTGCTGACGTGGGTCAAGCAGCACATCCCATTAAATCAGACTTTGTGCCGTATTTCTGGGCCTGAATTCTCTCTACGTGTTTCTAGCTGTGCAATTGATATTAATAACATAATGGTTCCTGCCACTCCTTTGAGATCAAGCGTGCATTAACCTGTGGGGTTGTTTTATAGTAATTAAGTGATAAAACCTTTCTGAGGTTGGTGTGTGTGTATGGAAGGCTTTAGTAGTTGATTAGCAAGGGAGTGAAGATGAAGAGTTTAATCAACCACCAGACTTGTTATGTTCAAGCTTATACCAGCACACTTGCTATTGTCTACGAAAGGAAGGAAGGCAGGGAGGTAGGCAGGCGGGGAGGAAGGGAGGCTTCCATCCATTGACAGGCAGCACATGTGCTTTTTCAGTTTTATTGCCAGTTGGAGAAGATTTGTCCTTACATTTCTCAACCCCACTGCCAGACTATGCTGTAAGCTAACTCCACGCCAGGGCCTGGGATCTGCTGGGGAGTGAGGGATACTGATGAGGAGGCCAAGGTTAGAATTCTCTTCAAGGGTAGAGCCAGTTGGCTTTGTCCCTAGTCAGAGATTTGAAGGCTCTCACTCAGCCATCCTGTAATCACTGGGCCCAGAGTACCAAGGATGAGGAAATATGGACGTATCCATACAACCCATCCCAATGGTGGGAAACATATACAAAAGTGAAGTCTGTTGGTAGGGTTGTAGTGATGTAAAGAATAGCACCTTCCTCCTCCCTCATTCATTCATTCATCACCTCTTTCTAACAGTTCATATCCTCCTCTGAGCTCGATGCTGAGGAAAGTACTAAGATTGATAAAACATGAATCCTTTTCTCAAAGAGCTTACAGTAAAGGGGAGGGAGCCCCATAATGTTTCAGTAATGGCTGTACCAATTTACATTTCCACCAGTGCAGCACCTGGGTTCCTTTTTCTCTACATCCTCACCAACACTTGTTATCTCTTGTTATCCATATATCCATTTTTGAGGACAGGCAGCCCCTGATGGTGTGAGGTGATAGCTCACTGTGGTTTTGATCTTGCATTTTCCTGACGGTTAGTGATGTTGAGTATCTTTTCATAGACCTGTTGGCCACTCTCATGTCTTCTTTGAAGACATGTCTATTCAGGTCCTTTGCCCACTTTTTAGGTGGGCTCTTTGTTTTTTTGCTATTGACTTGTAGGAATTCTTTATACTTTTTGTATGTCAGTCATATTTCAAAAGAGTGTTTTTTTAAATTTATTTTTTATTGGTGTTCAATTTGACAACATACAGAATAACACCCAGTGCTCATCCCATCAAGTGCCCTCCTCGGTGCCCATCACCCAGTCCCCCCGACCCCCGCCCACCTCCCTTTATACCACCCCTTGTTCGTTTCCCAGAGTTAGGAGTCTCTCATGGTCTGTCTCCCTCCCTGATATTTCCCACTCATTTTTCTCCTTTCCCCTTTATTCCCTTTCACTATTATTTATATTCCCCAAATGAATGAGACCATATAATGTTTGTCCTTCTCCGATTGACTTACTTCACTCAGTATAACACCCTCCAGTTCCATCCATGTCGAAACAAATGGTGGGTATTTGTCGTTTCTAATGGCTGAAGAATATTCCCTTGTATACATAGACCACAGCTGCTTCATCCAACATCTTTCGATGGACACCGAGGCTCCTTCCACAGTTTGGCTATTGTGGACATTGCTGCCATAAACATCGGGGTGCGGGTGTCCCAGCATTTCATTGCATCTGTATCTTTTGGGTAAATCCCCAGCAGTGCAATTGCTGGGTCATAGGGCAGATATATTTTTAACTAAAAGAGTTTTTTTTTGTTAAAAGGTAGGGGAGAGTCTAGAAAACTAATATTTAGGGCACTTTGTCACATTTATTGTATTAAGTTAATAGAGGAGGGCATAATTGATTATTTCCGGAGAGACCCAAAGATTGTGAGAGGAGATATCTGCTGAATGGCCGCTGAAAAAGTGGGTAAGAGTTAGTAGCTAGGTGGAGGAGTAGAAGGCTGAGATATTCCTGCTGGATGAAAGATGATACACAGAATGACAATGACTCCTCATTTTCTGTGACTAGAGTGTAGGGTGATGGCAAAGTAGAATGGTTGGAGTCTAGACTGAAAATGTAGGTTGGGACTAGAAGCGGGCTTCTGGGCCGTGCCAAGAATTTTGGAATATACTTCTTAGGTAATAGGGATCTTTAAATGTTTTTTTTTTTAATCTGGAAAAATAGTTAATTTGTGATTAAATTAATAGAGTCTATGTCAGCACTATTGTTGCAGGATTTCTTGGTCATATGGCTTCAAAGAATGAAGAGGGAGGCCAGCTGAGGAGTAAGAGGCAGCAAAGCAAAATTTATTGAGAAAGCTCCCTGAGAGGTAGAGGGCCCCAGAGGGTTGTTGCCCTTGGAGTTTGTAGGTTTAGGGGTTTTTATGAGCTCTTCTGTGGAGCTTTTTTAAGCAACCAGGGTGTGCCAAGTCCTGCCAATCAGGGCTTTGGTCATGTATCTGTCTACCTGTTAGATTAATGTCTGTGTGCTGATGGCCTTTTTTTGCTGACATCTGGCCTGACCCTTGCCCATGATGGTTTGGCAAACGTTTTGTGGTTAATGGTTTTATTTTAGGACATTTTGCAGAAGTCATTTCTGCAAAGGCTGCAAAGCAGAATGCTAGTTCGGTCCTAAGCTGCAAATAGGATGTCAGTGCTGTTTTATTTTAGCCATCCTGACTCCATATTTTCTTTTTAGGGACCCTGGCCCTGACTACCTACCTGTCCAACTCATCCCTAACACTATGGGCAGTGGTTTGACTAAAGTATTGGTAGTGTGACCAATTAGGAAGGCTGATGTCATGGTCCAGTGAGAGATGAGGGGGTCCAAACTCAGCTGCAGGGAGTATGGAGGGCAGAGACAGCTTGAAGAGATTTGGCATCTCACTCCTCCTTAGTACAACTGGCATAACTCCATTGGCTATTGATGCATGCATGCTATGGGAGAAAAAGTAGGAAAAACTCCTCCAAAACAAGGAAATAGAAGATAGTGAAAGTAAATTTATCAGAGAAAATGAAACTGCCCCTCAGACAGTACTCTCAGAGAGTGCTGCTACCTTGGGAGTAGGTTCTGGGTAGGTATTGCAGGAGGCTCCCAGATGCTTGGGTGCTGGGGAAGATGCAAAAAAAAAAAAAAAAAAAAAAAAAAAAAAGGATGCAGGAGAGCAGAGACCAACCCTAGTTAGTCCTTCAGGCCAGATTTTATATTACAAAGTAGTAATAGTAATAGCAATAAATTGCACAACTCTAGACCCCTTAGGTACAGTAGCTCACTTAAGGATCACAACAACCGTGAAGAAAGTGAAGCTCAGAGGGGTTAATCACTTGTCTAAGGTAGAGCTAGAAAGTGGTAGATCAGGGCTTTGAGCCTCAGCAGCCTTGCCCTAGGCTCCGTGGGCTCCTCAACGAGCTGTCTCCCAAACTGTTGGTAAGAGAGGAGCTGAGCTCTTACAACCCTGGGTTGCATCTGTTTCTTTATCTCGACAATTCCAAAGCGAGTCGTTTCAATTCTCCATTCTCGTTAGAAGAGAGAACGAGAGGGAGGGGTATTGTCCTGGTGTCTGTGAATTCCAGGTGAGAGCCAGTTCACGGAGAGGGAGATCATCCAGGGTTCTGGGACACCTGACAGGCTAGCTGGTCCTTCTGGGGATGAACCGACCACATTTGAAGGAATGTTGTCTTTTTAGATCTACAGGAGGTGTTATTAAACCTGGGTCGTTCTTCGTCAGCCTGTTCCTGGAAATGGTGGGCAGCTGAAGCCAAGATAACAAAGAAGATTAGAGGCAACTGAGACCTAACCCAGTCACAGACCTGGAAGATGAAAAGGTGAGTCTTGTTTGAAGTTGCATCTCCTGGGTCTACTTCAATGCCCGAGCTTTCAGGCAGAAGTGTGGCACACATACTTTTCTTTATTTTTGAAAGGTAAAACATTGATTGTGCTGGACACAAGAAACTCTCCTTGGCTGTGAACTAATGCCCTGGTCGAATGTAGGGATCAGTTTCTCTGTGGCTCTCTAACCCCTGGGCAATATTTTATAGCAATTACCTGTATAACCAGTTGCTATAGTTACCTATTGTCTACACTCCAAGAGGAGAACTATCTAGCTCGGGCTAGTGAGCAGGGGAGCAATAGGCAGTGGGATCTGACAAAAAAGAGTGGGACATGCAGAAAACCAGCCTTACCCTCACAGCGGCAAGGCTTAGAGCGTCTCCCCTAGTCACAGGCCCATGATTATGCATCCTCATCCTCACCCACCCCTTTGCTATAGAAATCCCCCCCAGTTCACAGGGGGCAAGCCCAGAACAGCCACGTTTGAAACAGGTGACCACATCCCTGGGTCGTAATTGGACCGTGGAGACCACTGACCCAAGCTGGGGACACTCAGAGTCTCTCCCCCTGGAAATCGGGGCTGGAGTATTTTTCTGGCCAATCCACCTGGATACATGGTAAGACCTGTCCTGTGTAGGCCCGGCAGCCTACGGAACATGTTCTATCCTGTGGAAGTGAGAAGGAAAAGGAGGTCTGTGGACAGAGAAGAGGCTATTAGCTGAGGGGGTAACAGGGGAGAAGCTGAGAGTTTTTCAGTTCTAGGTTCCTGTTCCTTGTTGAGTCACGAGTACATTCCTGCCTTAGAGCTTTTCCTTTCTTTTGCTGCTGCTACTGCTGCTTTGCATTTATAGACGAGAATTAGTTTCCATCACTTGGCTGCTAAACACCCTCTGCTCGAATATACATTATCCTCAGGACCACGGTTATGGGTTGAATTGGGTCCCCCGGCCCCCCTCCAAATTCGTACCTTGAGGTTCCGATTCCCAGTATAGCACACTGTGACAGTATTTGGAGACAGGGTCCTTAAAGAGATAATTAGGTTAAAATGACATAATTTGGGTGGGCCGTGCTCCCCTATGTCTGGTGTCCTTGTAAGTGGACGGGATCGGGACACAGACGTAGTCAAGAGGGAGCCCATGTGAAGACACAGGGGGAAGGCAACCATCTACAAGCCGAAGGGAAAGACCCAGAGGAGAATCCAGATCTCCTGATATTTTGATCTTGAATCTCTAGACTCCAGAATCGTGAGAAGACAAACTTCTGTTGTTTAAGCCACTCAGCCTGTTGGTAGTTTGTCATGGAGGCCCCAGTGCGCCAATAACAACCGCAATCCAAGGTGTGAGACTATAACTCCTGCTCCCTCTTCCCCTGACAGAGAAAACTCAATAATGCACTAACTGCTGCTGCTTTTCTTAATGGCGATCCTTAAAGACAGCCGCAAAAAGATCTTTTACGGAGGCTAAAAAGTAAGCCAATAACTGGCATTCGAGGACCCTGAAGGAGTACAGCTCAAGAGAAATACATCTCCTTAATGCTCCTGTTTGACTTAAATTAAAAGTATTAGGCCTCATGTCTTCCCAAAGAGAAGTACCTGCTAAGCTTTAATTTTACATGAGAAAATGATTATTTTTTTAACTAATTGGAATGAATGAGACCCCTTGCTTCCATTTATTGAAATGCAGGTGAAAACAAAGCGAGTCGCTTTGCAGGAAGTACAAGGTCTTGCAGATTTTTCTCACTGCACTTGAGTTCCCAGGTCAGTGTATGAAAAGCCTCTTCCATCAATTATCATCACATTAGAGAATAATGTGGAGAAAAGTGTCCAGGTCTTGCTTTTAATTAGGGCGAGGTATTTAGGGAAATGCTGTAGAGATTTCAAAAAAAAAAAAAAAAAAAAAAGTTTCCAGGAGAGGCGAAGGCCAAGAGTGAATAGAAAAAGAAAAAGATGTTGACTTAGCTGAGCTACAGTGGCGTTGAAAAGGTCATGAGTGGAGACAGGCTGCAAAAGAAATGGGAACACAGAGTTTGTAGGCCCCGGGAACATGATAAGCGCTAATAGAAACAGGCGCCAAACGAATTCTGGCATTTGTGTGTGCGTGCCCCAGGGCAATTTCCCCGGAAGAGAGGGGAGGAGAGGGTCTTTGGGGGGGCGTTTTGTGATGTCTCCACGTTTCTGTGCAGCAGCATTGGTTACGGCTTGAATGCACCTGGCGGATAAGTTTCACCTCCTGCAGCTCTGAGTATTTTGGAACATCATCTCCCTTGGAGGATTGTGTTGAGATGGATTCTGAGGGTGTGTTCAGACTCCGTGGGAAAGGCCATCAGTTAGGGATGATTAATGCATTAATATGTGAATGTTATAACTGTGCCACCCCTGAGATAGTCACAGATTGGTGGCCCAAGGGACAAGTGCAGACTGTGGCAGGTTTTGTTTTGCCCAGATGATCTTCTAAAAAAAACTGTATATAGACGAGTGAAACTTTTAAAAGTTGAGATTTAATTAAAAGAACAAAACCCTCACACTTTCAGCTTCTCTTAAAAAGTTGTAAATTCCAGTAATACTAATCATTCCCGCATAAGAACGAGGTGGAGCTGGGCAGTGGAGCATTCAGCTCGTGCCTGAGTCCCGTGGACTTCGCAGTACGTCGCCCAGGACAAATGCCAACGGTCATTTGGCAGAATGTGTGAGGACTTGACCGGGTTCACAGCATTTCCAGAATAGATTTTGAGTGCAGATTTTGAGTCCAGAATAGATTTTTCTGGAAGGGTAGGCAGCCTGAAGTTCTATGGAGGTGGCGCTGAGAGTCCTCCTTGGTCTACTCATGCGATTTCCGGGCATCATCTTTTATATGCTGAAAAATGAGACATTTCAGCCAACGACCAGCTTACCTTCTTAAAAAAATGGAATCCGTGATATTGACCAAACCACTCCTTTGAGCTCTCAAGTCCCCCGTCCAACTGTCCCCTCGCCATCCCAATTATGTCAGAGATCCTGCCCCAAATGAAACGTCTGTGCTCCCTCAAATCCTGTCCTTTCTGCTGTCTACTGCAGGGAATAGCCTCTCCCTCCTTCCAGCTGTGAAAACCGAAAACCGGGAGCCTCTTGCTCATTACGTGCTTCCTTTTTACCTTACCCCTTGCCAATCGTTACGAAGGCCTGGTGATTTTACTCCCAAAGAGCTGTTGACTGTGCCCCCTTCTCTTTGGCTTTGCTGCCCAGAGTCCTCAGTTTTATTACTTATCTATGTGTTTGTTTATTTTTTTCAATTTCTGTCACCTTCTGGCCATAACAATGGCAAAGCCCTCCTCCCTGGTCTCTCATAGCCCCTTGGCCCACTTGGATCTCTCTGTCCCGCATCAGCCACCCACAGCCCAGAACGGATCCCGTCTCCTCCCAGCTCCAGATAGTCCCACGGCTTCCTATTGTTCTCAAGATACCAGGCCCACATTCCTTTGCACACACTAGCCTTTTCGCAGAGCCTTGGCATTTGCTCTTTACATGCCTTGTGTCGCTTGTCACCCTCCTCTCTTCCTTAGCAAATTGACCTTCATAGGCAAGCAATCACTCCAGTTCCCAGGCCAACGCATGGCTGGGGATATGTTTCTGTGAGGGAGAAAGAATAGAGTCAAATTATTTTGCTTTTCCTTGAGCAATACTTGATTTTTTAATTTCTTCTTTCGGGACTTGCTGTGATTGCAGTAGTCAAGTCTGGACTTCTCCTGACACTGAAATGTTCATCTTTCTGTAAAACTGATAGAAGAGTAATTGTTTTACATGCTTGAACTGAAGAGTGATAAAGTGGCACAGGGCCAATTTGAGAGTGGGGACTTCCTAGTTCTTCTGAAAGTAAATTTTAGAAATATTTGGTTTTGGGCTATGGCTCTATATGTCATTATGCCTTCAGAGGACCAGCCTCTGCCGAGGTGACTTTTTGGTCTTAGGAGGTCAGATCCTGAATTTAGAGTGGTGCCCACGTCACACTGATTAGTAGAAGTGGATAATTGTCTATGCAGTTGCTCTGTCCAGCATGGTAGTCACTTCCTAAATATGACTATTTAAATTTATTCATTTTTATTTTAAAAAATATTTTATTTATTTATTCATGAGAGACACAGAGAGAGTGAGAGGCAAGAGACACAGGCAGAGGGAGAAGCAGGCTCCATGCAGGGAGCCCGACGTGGGACTCGATCCCAGGTTCCCAGGATCACGCCCTGGGCTGAAGGCAGCGCTAAACTGGTGAGCCACCCGGGCTGCCCCCTGACTATTTAAATTTACTAAAAGTAAATGAAATAAAAACTCTTTCTTTAGTTACAGTAGGCATGTTTCAAAAGCCCAACATGCACATGTGGCTAGTGGCTGTCATATTGGGCAGTGAAGATAATATCCTTGTGGAAAGTTCTGTTGGACAGCATGCCATAGAGCTTTCCAGAAAGGCGATCTTCTTTTTTTAAACTTTTTAAATTTTTATTTATTTATTTTTTAAAATAAATTTATTTTTTATTGGTGTTCAATTTACTAACATACAGAATAACACCCAGTGCTCATCCCGTCAAGTGCCTCCCTCAGTGCCCGTTACCCATTCACCCCCACCCCCCGCCCTCCTCCCCTTCCACCACCCCTAGTTCGTTTCCCAGAGTTAGGAGTCTTCCATGTTCTGTCTCCCTTTCTGATATTTCCCACACATTTCTTCTCCCTTCCGAAAGGGAATCTTCTATTGACATATATAATATGCTTATAGCAACATGTTTTCTTTCAATTAAAAGTAATTAATCTGTTATTTTAAGTGACAGTTGTTAATTGGCTTTTAGTGAAACCATGAGGAAAGGAAGTGAATTCATGTGACCTGGAGGGAAGAAAGTAGGTCAGAGTAACACACGGAAGGTGGTTGAATTTGCAGAGGGAGCCCAGTTTAGGGGTCCCAGGAGCTTGGAGGGAGGAAGGCTGTATCATGCTGGCTCCCTCAGGACACAGACAAGATTATCACATGATTTGTGTCCATAGGAAAACACAATCTAGGGCCTTTTTCACTTTTCCATAGGATTGAGCTGATAGCTAAGGAGGAGAGTAAGCAGTCTCCATACCGGGAACAGGACAAGTAAGTGCCAGTGATGTGACACCCTTCCAAAAATTCCTACCTCTGTCACGGCACCTCCATTCATTCATTTCTGAAGTACCTTTTACTTGTAAGCGGCCTTCATATCTATATTCTTATTTTGTTGCTACTTCCCCTTCCCACTTTGTTTTCTTACTGAGGCTGCAGAGAAGTGGATAATTCTATTTTGGTGCTTGGTGTAGGCAGGTGATTAGATTACATTATAGTTCAACTGAATGATTGCTGTTGTCCTCCTAGCTAATGGTTATAGGAGTAGAAACAGCCATTGGTTATTAAGGATTTACTGTGTGCCAGGATTTGGACGGAGGCCTGCATATGCTTGACCTCTTTCAGTATTCACAAAGTCTGGGTAGTTTCCATGGTGGGTAAGAGTGGAGGTCTCCATCCTGGCCTTACCGTTTACTAGCTGTGCCTCAGTTTCCTAATTAGAGGCCGTTCGTGGTATTTACTTCACTTCTTATAGGGTGAAATGAATTATGTGGAAATCACTTAAAATAGTGTTTGCATGTAAGAAACATGAGATACCACTTCACATGTCTCAAAAAGACAAAAGGTAAGTGTTGGTGAAGGTGTGGAGCAAAGGAACCCCTTAAACACTGTTGGTGGGAATGCAGATTGGTACAGCCAGGATGGAAACAGAATGGAAGTTCCTCAAAATATTTAAAACAGAAGGGCCATCTGATCCAGCAGTCCAATCCCACTTCCAGGTATACACCCAAAGGCAATAAAAATCAGGATCTTGAAGAGATATTTGCAATCTCACATTCACCGCAGCATTGTTCATGGTGGCAAAGGCATGGGAACAATCTAAGCGTCCACTGATGGATGGATGAATAAAGAAAATGTGGTACATATACAATGGGGTATTATTCAGCCTTAAAAGAGAAGGAAAGCCATGTTTTGTGACAACAGGGATGAACCTGGGGGACATTATGCAAAGTGGGATAGGCCAGACACAGAAAGACAAACACTGGCTGAGCGCACTTACCTGTATAATCTAAAAGCCCCTAAAATCTGAAACTAATATAATATTGTGTGTCAACTATACCTCAATTTTAAAAAGTTACAAAATAAAAAACAATCCTTTGACCAAAAAAGGTCAAATTCCTAGGAGCAGAGAGAATGATGATTATCTGGGGTTGGGGGTAGGGAGAAACGGGGACATGTCAGCCAAAGGGTAAGTTTCAGGTATACAAGATGAGTAAATTCTGGAGAAGTGATGTGTAGCACGGTGACTAGAGTCAACGATACTGTGTTGTGTACTTGAAATTTGCTGAGTAGTTAGACATTAAGTATTCTCAGCACACACACACACACACACACACACACACACACAGGGTAACCATGTGAAGTAATGGACATGGTAATTAGCTTGATTGTGGTGATTATTTCACAGTGTATATGTATATTAAAACATCAAAAAAAATAAAACGTCAAGTTGTACACTTTAAATAAATGCAATTTTGTCAAAAAACAACAACAAAAAAATTCCTTGAAGAAACAATAATTATTCTTACTGTCATTATCTCTATTTTTGCTGGGAAGAGACATGGCTTTAAGGAGGCTTAAGGAGATTAAATAATGTTCCCAAGGCCAGATATTTTTAGTAGGAGGAGGTGCTGGATCTAGATTTTATCATTTGGATGCCAAAGTCCAAATGACTCCTTGCTAATGAGTTTGACTATTATCCAGCTATGTCAATATGTTATCATGTAAGATAATGTATACAGAAGTGATTTGAAAATTATTTAGTCAAGATGAGATTATCATAATCGTCTTCAGCAAAAAAGGACTATGTGCTAACTTTGTCTCAGATTTATCACACCAACTATTTTTTTTTTTTTGAGTAAGTAAATTCACTTTCTTCAGCTACTTAAAAAGGGATGTTATCATGCCTGTGACTTTTAGCAGAGGTCCTGGAGGGTTTCCAATTCATACCAAAATAACACGTTTGGGGAGTCGTCCTTAAGAGAGGGAATACAGTCTTTATAGAAGTGAAGATACCAATTAGGATTTCAGAATACTAAAGAATCCTAGATACTGGTTGGAAATTACTCTTCACAAAGATTTGTTGATGGCAATGGTGTCAGAAACTAATAGTCACCAGGAGAATGTTAATAAAGGAGACATGGTCCCTACCTTTGAGAGGCACAATGGTTAGTGGAAGAAAAGGCTCTCTAAGCGCTGATGGATGAGTAGGAGCTTTCTGAGGAGGGTAGACGAGACATTTCAATGGAAGAGGAAAAAGAACAAAACACAGAGCCCTGGAGGAGTATTTCTTGATTAAATGGTTAGTTGTTTGGAATGGCTCGAGCTTAGGACACACAGGGGCAAGTCTCTGGAAATGAACTGGGGCAGAGACGCTGTGTTGAGAATTATGCTAAGAAGTCTGGACCCTATACCAAGTGCTAATCGAAGGCATTAGATAAAAGGATTACTAGGTTAGACTTGTGTTTGAGAATGGTAACTTGGCACTTTCATGGGAGGGTGGATGGAGAAGGGGGTGAACTTTGGAGTCAGAGAAAATAGTCAATGGAAGAATTTGGATAGTCCAGGTGAGGGTGACAGGGTGCCGAAGCTGGGGGAGAGATTGATGCAAGGGACATTTCAGAGATAAAGTGAGGAGGACTTGGTGACCAAGTGAGGAAGCCGCGTCCGTGTCTCCGGGAGCTTGATGAGGCTAGGGAAGAGGAAGAACTACAATTCACTTACTTGGTGCTTACTCTGTGTGAGCACCACACTAAGCACTAGAGATCCAAAAACAAGTAGGGGAGGGCGCCTGTGTTTAAGTAGCTGGGAGGAGTGGCAAGGGTCATAATAAATACATACAGTGCAAAGCCATGTGTGCAATGGTATGTGCACTGAAATCGTGCACGAGAGGTTGCCAACAATTCTAATTTATTTTTATTTTTATTTTTATTTTTATTTTTATCTCCAGTGACTTGGAGAACACAGCTGATATGTTCTTGAATAAGAGAGGGAAAATGGAAGAAGAGTAGGGTTCTGGAGGTCTTGCATGCATTGGTTTCGATGTTCACAAGGCGGTTGGAACTTAAGATTTTCCAGCAATAGTCAGTCACAGTCTAGCTCATCCTGGATGTGCAAGAGTTACAGAAAAAGAAAAAAAAAACAGTAGTTGTCTTTAAAAAACCCTGCTGGCATAATGATTTTCCTTTTAAATGTTTTTGTTATGAATATAAAGAGGGAGAGGGAGGGGGGAGAGACAGAGACAGAAAGAAAGAGAGACTGACTATTAATTGCCTTTTTACCTCCCACAGTCCTGGCTTGGGTTTAAAACATTCTTCCCGCATTAATTAAGGGTTCTGTCTGTTTACCCTGAAAACTTCTGGTTCAATTATTTAAAAAAAAAATTGAAATAGCGCTGGAGACGAAATTTGTTTTCATTTTGCAGGCAAGAGGATGATATCCTGAGGGCCTCATAATCAGTGTCGCCTAGTAAAGGTCAGATGACCCATATCTTTACCGTGGTCTTACCTGATATGGATTCAACAGGAATTATGGGTAGACTCATGCAAAACATTCCATAGTCTGCAAAGATTAATGAACGAGCCAAGTGCAGGTACATTAACTTAACCAGTTGGAAAGCAAGTTTAACAAAAGGTAGAAATGAGTACAAAACTTGGAGCCTGTTCTAAACTCTGTATTCTTCTTCATCTGTTTTTAAACAGAAAATTTCTTCTGGGGAGCTCAACGAATTGGGCCTGTGCGGTCTCAGTTTCCACACTCATCGTGAGCTTCTGAGATACTAGTTCACTAAGGAGCAGTCATAACCCTGATATTAGAAATCAGGGATATTAGAAATCAGGGATGACATATGATCAGGGATGACATATGGAACATCTTGTTCCATCCCATGGTGGGAGAGAAGTTTCATGCATCACTGTGTTCGGGAGGAAGGAAAGTAAAACTTGGAAACTGAGGAGAACAGATCCTCTGTGTGAGCACAGAGAAGGCATGTGAGAGCAGGAGTTATCACCGCACGGTGGTTCTCAAGCCTTTGGATTTCACGGACCTGCTGAGCACTGGGGCCTGGGCGACCAGTAACATTTTATTCTGTCGATATGAAAACCTATCATCTACTACGGCCCTCATTCTTTTTTTTTTTTTTTAAGATTTTATTTATTTATTCATGAGAGACACACCGAGAGAGGCAGACACACAGGTAGAGGGAGAAGCAGGCTCCATGCAGGGAGCCTGATGCGGGATTCAAACCCAGGACCTCAGGGTCACGCCCTGAGCTGAAGGCTCAGCCTTCAGCTGAGCCACCCAGACCTCCCTACGATCACCCTAATTCACGGGAAGTTTTCACACCGAGTGCAGGGAGTGCAGGAAGGCCACTGCAGCAGGGATCAGTGTGCTTGCAACACAGCTGGATTACATTTCCAGCTGCCCCACGGCCACGGCTGGCGGCGTCAAGCCCAGCATCCTAAGGCCCAGTGTGGAGAGCCGGGGTTTTGAGAAGAAAGACAGTGGCCTCCTTAGCAGAGTCCTTCACAGCTGAGATTCTTGGCATGTGTGGCAATAGCCGATCAAAACGGGTCCCCACACTCCATTTCAATGCAATACGTTTAATTTCACAAAAACTCATTCTATTTTCCTCCTCCTCCTCCTCCTCCTCCTCCTCCTCCTCCTCCTCCTCCTCCTCCTCCTCCTCCTCCTCCTCCTCCTCCTCCTCCTTCTTCTTCTTCTTCTTCTTCTTCTTCTTCTTCTTCTTCTTCTTCTTCTTCCTTTTTCCCCTTCTTATGTCACTAAGGATTTAGAGAAAATTCACCTCCTGGCCCAGCTGGTGGGAGATGTGTGAACACCCACTGGTGTAGAGGATTCCACCCTTAGTCCTGAGTACCTGTTGGTATTCCAAGACATGGATGGGCTCCAGGCTGTGGGGAAGGAGGGAGGAATTGTGGCTGGGGCAGGAAGGGGAGCATGGGAAATGGAGTGATGGTTTAGTGCCGGTCTCCTTTGGACCCCTTGGGTTGGGTTTGAATTCCTCTGATCAGTGGAGCGGGGATGAAGACTGACCTGTTTGTTGTGAGAAAACTGGTGGAGGGATGGTGGTCAGCAGCTAGTAGAACTGTTCAAGAGAAACTCTGGATCTAAGAAGAGCTTCTTTGAGGTGGTGCCAAGTGTGGCAGAGAGATGGGGCGGGGTTTATATTCTGTGCACCTCTTCCTGGGCTGTAGCAGTGCTCTCTGGCCGCTCAAGAATTGAGGGTTTTGGGTATATCCCAAGAAGCCACGGGAGATGGCCTCTCTGGCATCAGCTCTGCACCTCCCCCCTGCACTGTCTCCTATATCTGGGACAGGCCTGCCCCTACCTCAGGACCTTTGCCCTTGCTGTTCTTTTTTTTCCTGGGGTGGTCTGAATTCAGATTCTACCGGTCTATTCCTCACTTCTTTTAGGTCACTGGTCAAATGTCATTTTACTAGCAAGTTTTTCTGCGTATAACTTGCCAACCTACACTCATCCAGGACTGCAGTTGCCATCTGACACATTTTTGTGGATTGTATCTTCACACTAGGATACAGGTACTATAAGAGCAGGGTTTTTTTTTTTTTAATTATTTTTTTATTTTTGTATCTTTTGTTCACTTCTGTATCTCTGGTATCTAGAAAAGTTCCTGGCCTCTAATAAGTCCTTAATAAATATTAGTTGAATTAGTATTGTTGTTGTTGTTGAAGGGATCCCTGACATGGACATGTTGCTTATTCCCATGATCTTTCTAGAATATGCTTCCTTTTGTTAGTCCTTTGTTTAAAAATCCTCAGGTAGTTTCTCTTTGCTTTCGAAATAAATTTCAGATTTCTTTATATGGCCCAGAAGGCCTTCTCAACCTCTCCCTGATGACATCGTCAGTCCCACTTTGGGCCACTTAATTCTTTCTACTCTACTCCTCTGCCATATTGAAGTATTTGCAGGGCCCAGTGAAGCCACGGCCTTTGTCATCCTCTGAGTTTTGCACGTGGCTGTTTCTCCTTTGAGGACACTTCCTACCCCTCTCATCCTTGAGGATTCAGCTTTAGACCTCATTTCTTCTGGAAAGATTATCTACCCTGAGGGCCGAGTTAGTCCAACATTGCATAATTTGCATTAGACTTGCATCATAGCACCCATCATGGTGTATTTTGCTAGCCTAATTTATTATGATTTAGAATAAGACTGTTTTAGTCGGCTTGGGCTACCATAACAAAATATCATGATTGGGTGGCTTAAACCACAGAAATTTATTTTGCATACTTCTGCAGGCTGGAAGTCTGAGATCAGGGTGCCAGGATGGTTGAGTTCTGGTGAGAGCTGTCTTCCTGGCTTGCAGTTGGCTGCCCTCTCTCTGTGCACTTGCATGGCCTTTCCTGTGTGTGGAGAGACAGACAGAAAGAAACACGTCTTCTTGTTATAAGGCCACCAAACTTATTGGACTAGGATCCCACCGTATGACCTTATTTAACCTTAGGAATTTTAACCTTAAACCTTAGGAAGTTTAACCTTTAACCTCCTAAAAGCCTTATCTCCAAATAGAGTCACATTGGAGTTTAGCATATGGACTTTATTGGGGGATGGGCACAATTCCATTCACAGCAATGGCCCTACTTTGAATTCTGTCAGTTAAAATGTCAAACAAAAGTCCCAAATAGGGACTAATATATTTCCAGCAAAGGCATATGAGAATGAAATGGGAAAGAAAGAAGCTGATTTATTAGGAACCCACCAGAGAAAAAGGACTGATTCTGGGACTATGTGCCCGCTGCAATGCTGGAGTCTTACAGACTCTCCACCATGGTGACACTGAGTGAGGATAACGCTCAGGGTGGAAGGCTGTAGACATCTTTGGCATGTTTCAGACAGTGTTTGATACCGGGAAGACCAGTCTAGATAAAAAATATTCCAGGATGCCATCAATTAAAAAAAAAAAAAAAGAATGAACAAGACCAGCACTGGAGATCTACAAGGAAGGGTAAGATCCAAGTCTCAGAGGATGGAACCAGGTGGAGATCAGGATGGTGTAGCCAACCTTACATGAAGGCATTTAGCAGGGAAACAGAATCTGGGTCTTTTGTACCAAATAATTTGTCCCAAAGGTACTTGGTTTGGTAATGGGGAAGAAGAGAAGCTCAGCCCTATAGGGAGGGCCCAGGGGGTGTGTCATGGTTCTGAGGATACTCCTGAGAATTTGGCAGTATGGGAGTTTTAGATGGCTCCAAGGGAGTTTAGCAGCTGTGACTGGATCCTGGATCCCAGAATTGGAAACCTTAGTTAACGCCTCATGATTATTCCTATAATCTCAAGAGTCTCCTCATAGTCATGGCCAACTGGAGTTTCCAGAGTCACCTCAGAAATACAAAGAAAAAGTCATTTCATAATAACTGGCAATCTTCATTATCAGAATGTCAGGAGCCTCCAGGGGAGAGAGCCCTATAACGTCTCGAGCTTTGGATCCAGGCTTATAGCAATCACAGAAGGATGTTGTCCCCAGGAGAAACCTTTCTTCTCTAATAGGAGGGAAGACTTTTGATATCAAAACTTAGATAACAGGCAAATAGTTCCTCCAGATTCCTACTGCCTCAGGCCTTCTGCAGTCAAGGCCTGCATCAGATTTCTGAATATCCAAATTGTCTAACTTTTACATACCATAGGGGAACATGGAGGGTTGTCAGGATGTCTTAACAGAGCTCTCTCTGCCAAAAATAAAAGGAATCAGGCATTTATCTGCAGATTTGTAAGGCATTGAAATAATTCTGTCTTCTGACTACCAAATCCTAAGCAGCGGAAGAGATATGGATGATTTCAGGATTGTTCCAAAATCACTTTATGGTTTAAATTGTTCTTACTCACTTTATGGTTTCTGCCATTCTGATTTACTCTTCAGCCCTCACACCCAAGGTGCCTGTAAATCGTGACCAGCTTACATTATTCTGCAGGATGCAGGATGGCACAGAGATGCGGAGTCTTGGGTTATTGACACTGGGGCTTCAGCTTGTAGGCGTCAACTTTTTTTGCTTAGGGAATGACTTTACTAAGAGTTTGTCTTATTAAAGCGTTCTTAAAAAAATAAAAAAAAAATAAAGGGTTCTTAATGAAACCATGCCTGTAAATGTCCACACCCAATACATGTGAGATGTTATCATATTTATATTTCCCAGACTGGAGCATACACTGTACGAGGACAAGAGATGCCCTTAATTATCTCCAGGTCTTCGTATAGGCTGTAGCACATGACAAGTGGCCAATGATAATTCAGTGAATAAGGAGATAGACTATTGCACTTATCTGGACCACATCAGGCCACACCCGTCCCTTAGCTCCTATGAAAAGATAGAGATTCAGGGATCTCTCATTAATGACGATAACATGCCTTGCGAAATATATTGTAAGTTGTGAAAAGACAACCTAAAATTTTAGTACAACATAATGTTTCTTTGCATATACTGCTAGTATATGTACACTGAACTACTGTTTTCAGTGATTTCAAATGTTTTTAATCTGAGCAATAATGTAATTGTTTTAACTTGTAGGTGCCCAAGGGCCACCTGGTATACTTGTTCATATGCAGAATCCTGGGCCCCATTATTGAGATTTTGAATCTTAGGTCTAAAGGGGAATTTGTATTTTTATAAAGATTTATTTATTTGAGAGGTGGAGAGAGAGAGAGACAGACAGAGAGACAGACAGTAGGGGGAGGGGTAAAGGTAGAGAAAGAATCTCAAACAGACTCCACCCTAAGCATGCAGCCTGACTCGAGGCTCAATTTCACAACCCTAAGATCTTGACTTGAGCTGAAATTAAGAGTCAGATGTTTAGCTGACTGAGCTACCCAGGGACCCCAAGAACTTGTATTTTATTTATTTATTTATTTATTTATTTATTTATTTATTTATTTATTAGAATTTGTATTTTTAAAAAACTCTTCAGGTAGGGGCACCTGGGTGGCACAGTCAGTTAAGCATCCAGCTCTTGGTTTTGTCTCAGGTCGTGATCTCAGGGTAATGCGATTGAGCCCCATGTCTGGCTCCATGCTCAGCACAGGGTCTGCTTGAGTGCCTCTCTCCCTCTATCTCTCTGCCCCATTCTCACCATGCTCCCTTTCTCTCTAAAATAAGTAAATAAATGTTTAAAATTTCAAGTATTCCTGATGTAGGAGGGTCTTGGACTAAACTTTGGGAAATAACGCTTGGTTCGTCACCTTAGAAGCTGAGTTGTGCTTGGGAAAAGCCATCTCCCGTGCATCAGTTGGGCCACCAAAAGTGTTGTGGGAACCAGGGGTTGACCGCAGCAGTTGGAGCTGACGCAGTGTGGGAGGAGTGAGGAAGTGAAAGTGGGGAAGGGGTGTCGGGGACCCAGAGAGGCACTCACGGAACATGATGGAGACAGGTGAGCAGGTCACAGCCTGCAGGACCTCACACGGCCTGTGTGTGTTGGCTGCGGAAGTCAACTCGCAAAGAAGGGCAATAGAAAAATCTGGGGGAGCTGCTGCCTCTGGAGGTTGGCTGGGGGCTGCTCTCATTGGCGGAGGCTAGCGTGAGAAAGAGGAGGTTGCCAGTTACCTCTGCCTGTATCTGTCACCAAGTCTGTCCACGGTGTCCTGAGAATGGCTTCTTCCTCACTCCTACAAGTTCCTCTTTTGAACAGCTCTCATGCTGGTCCCCGCAGGGAGGCAGCTACTCGAGAACACAGTTGCTAGCTTTGGTACGATGGACATAGCACACTCTGACACATCTTGATGCCCTAAAAATCACACCTGCGGTGCCCTCTCCATCCTGCGGCTTCAGGCCTCAGAGTGCCAGACTCACGTTCACTCTCCCTTTAGGGTTTCTGCGTAGTTCAGGAGCAACCTGGAGAGAATTCGAACAGGAGAAGAAGTTGCAACTCTGCAAACCTTTATTAGAAGTTGCAACTCCTTGCAAACCTGAGTGTACTTGGTATACACAGTGAACTGCATCCTAGAGCCTACCTGCCAGAGGTAAACAATTAAAAGGTGGTAGAGGTAACATGAGTGAAAGATATTTAGAATCATATCCTTAGGAAAATTAGCATTTTGGTGTTCAGTCAAGAATATATGCAGACAGAGAAACATATGTCAGGTAGCTCTCATGAAGGGCATCTCAGCCAGCCTCAGCAATGGCTTTTCTGGGGCTGGTGGAGTGCTGTTTGCCAGATAGAGGTGGAGGATCCCTGGGGTAGGCTGCATACCGGCCCCCAAAGATACCAGGTTCCCACGGGAACTTGTAAATATTGTCTTGTGGTTACAAATGGATTGTGTTATACAATATGTCGTTGTTAATATTTGTAGAATACATTACAAATGGAAAAAGGGTCTTTGCTGATGTGATAAGGTTAAGGACTTTGAGATGGGGAGGTTATCCTGGATTATTGGGTAGGTCTTAAACGCCATCATAAGTGTCCCGGTAAGGGGGAGGCAGGGAGAGATTTGACCCAGAGACAGAAGGAGAGAGGCGATATGAATGAGTGGCAGAGATTGGAGTGATGCAGCCATAAATCCAAGGATGCCGGCAGCCACCATTAGCCGAGGAGTCAAGGGACGGATTCTCCAGAGGCTCTAGAGATCCTACACCTTGATATCAGTCCAGGGATACAGAGGGCTTCTGGCCTCCAGTCCAGTGAGAGAATACAATTCTGTTTATCAGCCACCAAATTTGCTGTGATTTAGAGCAGCCACGGGAAACGGATACACTATTCCTTTTCCACTGTCAGCTGCCCTCCATATTCCCTTTGGAGTGGAACCACTTGCCTACTGTGGTCAGTTGTGGGGCAGATGGTGGCGGGGGAGGAGGTCAATCCCTGAGCCCGTATCAAGGCAATGTTGGCTTTCTGGCACTTCCTACGCCAAGGTGGAACCATGAACTTACTTCATTCATAGAAGCAAGTCTTACTGGCAGCATTCCCCACTATACTGGAAGAAACCTCCCTGTTCCACATTTAATCAAGCCCTCCAGTCTTCTTATCCTCACAGAACTTGGTGCCTTCTGACATTTTGGGGGTGGTTTCTTGTTTCCTTCTGCTTAGATGAGGTTCTTTTTACCATATCTCCTTCCGCAGGCCATGGTCTCCTCTCCTGCTTTTAGGCAAGAACCACAACCCTCCCTTAATTCCCAAGGCATTTGGCAGAGAATGAGGTAAGGTCCCATCCTGCTGGGTGCTATTACTGCCCATTACCTCTGGGACCTTGGATTAGTCTGGTAGGGCTGCCTTAATGAAGTGCCACAGACTGAGTGGTTTCACCACTGGAAATTTATTTTCTCACAGACCTGGAGGGTAGAAGTCTGAGCTCAAGGGGTTGGCAAGGTTGGTTGCTTCTGAGGTCTCTCCCGTGGCTTGTAGATGGGCGGCTTCTTCCTGTGTCTTCACATGGTCTTCCCTCTGTATCCATCTATGTCATAGTGTCCTTTTCACCGGTCATATTGGATCAGGGCCCACGTGATGACCTCCTCTTAACTCCATTAAGTCTCTGAAGAACCCATCTCCAGATAGGGTCACATTCTGGGATTAGGACTTCAATAGGACTTCAACATGTGAATTTGGAGGCAAGGAGTACAATTCAGCCCATAACAGAGCTCTGCTTCCCATACTGAGGTAATTCTTGTGAAGGGCTTAGGATAATGTTGGGCGCATGGTGAGCATTATATAAACAAAGAGTTATTCTATTATAGTACAATTATTTTTGTTTTCTCAGGCAGCTACAAAACCACTGTATTTATATGGACAGAATGTGTCTATTATACATGTAGAAGTATAAATACACATTTCTATGGCACCTTCTTTGGTAAAATGTTAGTGATTTCATTAATAATGTTTCTTGGTCTTTTTTTTTTTTTCTCAGAACCCTTGGGGTATCTACAATATAAAGCAAGCCTTCTTAATTTTCATTCATTCATTCAGGAGAACTTCTGAGGGTGTTGTGCTGGCCCCTGGGGTTGTAATGCTAAGGTTGGGCAGTTTCAACTTAGTTTGCATGTCGTGGTGAGGGAAGTACAATGTAAGAAAGGCGCTGTGATGGAGTAAGTTTGTCCACAAATCCTTGTACTCTCTTGCCCAGTGAGAGGAAGTGTCTCATCCCCTCCCCTTGAATCTGGCTTGGTTCTGAGGCTCTGTTGACCGTGCAATACGGTAGATGTGATGCCTCACCCAGGCCTTAATGAAGAAGCCCAGGCCCACACAGGCCCTGGGGAGAGAGCTGCCCAGTGAGCCCTGACCCTTCAGCCATCCTGCCAAGTGCCAATAGCTGAGTGAAGAGGCTGTCTTTGGTTTTTTAACCCCAGCTTGTACAGTGTGGAAAAGAACCTAGGAATTCAACTGGAATCCCGAACCGTGACTCAGACATGTGGCCCCAGGCACGTCGTCCTGGCTGTCTCCAGTTATTCAGGCCACCCCAAAGCGATTCCAGGTCTGTGTGCACAAGGTCCTAACCTGCAAAACTGTGAGCTTCATAAAATGGTGGCTATTTTACTATTTCGTTTTGGGCTGGTATGTCATGAGGTAATAGGTAGCTGGAACAGGACCCTGATCTAGACTCGGAAGATCATATATATCACAGATGGAACATTACAGCGTAGAACACAGTAGACACTGAAGTCTCAGTCAATGCCCCTGTGCAAAATCCTGTCTCTGTCTTCAGGCCTGGAGGTGAGTGCCTCTTTAGGACTGAGGTCTCACAGCCCTTGCTCTGTGGGTGAACTCCCTGGGAAGTGCTGATTCTGAACCTTGCATAAAACAGCTGCCTGTGTGGGGCCTGGTCTCCTGGGGCTGGTGCTGCAGCCTGCGGCCCTGGCCAGCCTCCAGAGGCTCGCCGGGTCATTGCCACAGGCCGCTTACTCAGCCTCTCCTCAACCCACGCCTCCACGCCAAGGAACCTTCCTGATTCAGCCGCCTGACCTGCTTTGCCGGGGTTCCTGCCCTCTCTCTCTTCTCAGCTAATTGTATTTCTCTGTCCTGTGCTACTTCTTTGCATTACTGGGTCCAAAGATCCCTCAAACCTTTATCCCTCAAACTGTTGTTCATGTTACATTGCAGAAGGGCTGCATAATAGAGAGATTCTGGGTGCAGACCTTGAGGTTAGACCGCTTGACTTTGAAGTCTGCCTCCGCCTCTTACGGTGTGACCTTGTAGTTCACTGTGCTTCCACGGCCTCGGCTCCAAAGTGAGGGAAACGGCAGTTCTTGCTCCAGAGGGTCAGCACGAGGATAAAAGAGATCATTCAACGCACACCACAGTGCCTGGCGTGTCGCTGGTATTCACTAAGGGGCACTGACCTTTATTCATAGCATGTGTCTTGCAGTATGGTGAGAGCCTCCTGTTTATGGGTCTGCTCATCGCAGTCTGAATTCCTGGAGGACAGACAGTGTCCTAAGCACCCTCACCTGCCGAATGCCCTGCACAACGTGTGACACGTACTAGACACTCAGCTGCTTCCTGAATGAGAGAACAACACAAGAACAGCAGAGAGACTGTGTCCCATCAACAGAAGGTCAATCACGTCTTCATAAGAGCAAGGCAGTGAAAGCTGGATAGCCCACTCCCCATCGTTCCGAGAATCCAAAGGACAGAAAGGGGGTTGGGAGGATAAGTGTACATACCTCCCTTCCTCTGTGTCCTTCTCATATGTGGTTTATTCCTGGGTGCTGAAGGTGCTTGCAAACGTAAAGCAGTAATGACCAGATTCCCAGAGAGCTTGGGGTGTGGGGATCTGGAGCCCAAAGCACCTCGATTATTCATGAAGAAGCTGCATACATGAATGGAGAACTATTTATTTATGCATAGGATTCACCTTGTTTAAAAAAGTGGTATACGGAGAATCATGTAATAATTCACTAAGACAAAGTGAAGCGTGGGGACGGAGTCCTAAGAAACATAGAGGTTAAAAAGCGAGATGAAGGTGGGAGCGAGGGCTGTTTCTGAAATGCTTGCTGTGCAGTCCTATACATTTTTCAGAGGTGAAGCTGAACTTTCTATTGGTTTTTATGTGAAAACCATAAAACAACCAATTACATGAGTCACACTTTGGAATAATAATGCTAACAGCTAGCATTTATCAAGTGCTTCCTGGGGGCCAGCTGAGGCTCTCAGTGCTTTGCATGCATTAACTCTTAATCCCCACATTGATCCTAGGAGGTAGGTACTAGGCCAAGGTCATGCAACACAGTTTTGAAGCCAGGCATGTTGGCTTCATGCTTTTTAAACACACCAGTTCTTTAAAACAAGAACAACAACAACAAAAAAAATAAAAATAAAACAAGAACAACTAGATCTCATATTAAGAAATATGGAGGAGAGGTGCCCGGGTGGCTCAGCCTATTGGGCATCTACCTTTGGCTCAGGTCATGATCCCAGGGTCCTGGGTTTGAGCCCTGTGTTGGGCTCCCTGCTCCGTGGGGATCCTGTTTCTCTACCTTCCCCCACTTATGCTTTCTCTCTATCTCTCTTTCAAATAGATCAATAAAATCTTAAAAGAAATCTGGAGGAAACTGGATGAAATTTTTCTTTTGGTCTTGGATTTTCCTAGGAATCTCACCTGAGAAGTATAGGAGACCCTCCAATCAGAAAAGGCAATCGAGTGTATGCCCACCGAAGGCTGTTCTCAAAGTTGACCACACATTAATAGCATCCGCCTCACCTGGGCACTTGTTAGAAATGCCGAACTGGTTCTTTTCCCACGTTGACTGCATCAGAAGCTCTAGGGCTGAGGCTCCACAGTCTGCATTTTAACAAGCCTTCCAGGAGCTTCTGATGTATGTTCAAATTGAGAACTGCTGCTCTAAATGGAAAGGGGCTTCTCATGACCGTGGTGAGGAGCTTCGAGAGGGAGCATGGGTCATGAAATTGTGGTGCCAGCCTCAGAGACCAGAGGGATGGGGCTCATACACTCACTTCCCTAGAACACTGAGAGAGATGATGAAAACCCGTGACTCTTTCTGATGGATCCTTCAGGCCATTAGGGAAAGAATGGAACAATGATAGTCATGCCTCTACATGTGAGTTTGCAACACGGAGTTTCACCAAGTGTTTCCTTATATTTTTTCATGAGATCCTTACACTACCAGTGCAAAAGAGAGATCTTTTTTTTTATTGAAAAGCTTTTATAGGTGAAGAATTAGCTGCTCAGGGTGTTTGATTTGCTCAAAGTCATACAACCCGTACATCTCAGAGCCTGACCTTGAGTTTTATCTCTCCTACTTCTGACTATTTCTCAACACTTCCCTTTTCTTTCCACCTCCAGCCATGCCCACTGTCTTTTACTGGGATTATTGCATGGCTTCCCTGCTGGTCTCCCTTCATTTATTCTCATCCTCTCCAGTCCGTCCTTATTAAGGCATTCATTTAACATTTGTTTTTTTTTGAACACCTGTATATGCCAGGTACTGTTCTCAGTGCTGAGCTACAGCAGTGATCAAAGTCACAGAGCTGGTACCCACAGAGCTAGCCTAACAGCGACAGGGATCCTCTGAGAAATTTAATACAGATTGTGCTGCTCTTGTGGTTAGCATTGTTGAAGGTGTTCCCCTTCTCCCTAGAACACAACTCAGATACTGTGCCATGGCTGACAGCGCCTTTCCAATCTGCCCCTGTGCTTTTGCCGGTCTAATCTTCAGCTCTTGACCTTGCTCCCCATGCTTCTGCCTCACAGGTTGAATCTCAGCTCCTTGAACACCTCAAGAGCTTTCCCAACTCTGGATCTCCAATATCTCTGTCCACTGCCAGGAATGCTCTTTCCCTTGGTTCTTGTATATCAAAACTTTCTCATCCCTCGGGTCTCAAACTAAATGCCACATCTTCAGAGAGGCCCTTTCCATCTGTTCTTGTCCATTTGGGATGCTGTAGCAAAATACCACAGACCGATCAGCTTATAAACAAATTAATTTCTCACAGTTCCAGAGGCTGGAAGTTCAAGATCCGGGTGCCAGCATGATCTAGAGAAGGTCATCTTCCTGGTCCGTACCCGGTTCCTTCTTGCTGTATCCTGACTTGGGGGAAAGGGCCAGGAAGCTTTGCGAGGTCTTTTTTTTTTTTTTTTAATAAGCATGATAATTTCATGCACAAGGTCTCCACCCTTATAGCCTAAGCACCTCTCAAAGGCCCACCTCCTAAAACCATCACATTGGGCATTAGGATTTCAAGCTATGAATTTTAGGAGAGACAAACATTCAGACCAAAGTAGCATCCAACATGAAATACCCAAGATGACGTCTTCACCTGGCTGGAATGGCTGAAGAACCAGAGCTCCCAGGGCCTCTCTCTCCCCACAGCATCTTCACGTGGCTAGCTTGGGTTTCCTCACAGCATGGCAGTCTGAGGAGAATCAGGCCCATCACATGGCAGCTGGCTTCCCCTAGAGCAGGTGTTACAAGAGAGGAAACTGCCACTTCTTTAAAGCTCAGGTGAAGCATCACTTCTGTTGTATTCTCTTGGTCAATACAATCCCAGAACCAAGCCAGATTCCAGGGGAGGGGACATAGGCATTTTCTTTCACTGAGGGGGTTTGCAATCTCAAAAAGTTTGTGGACAGACTTACTCTATCACAGAGCCCTTCCTATAACCAGTACCGGCACACTGTGTTTACCTCATGGTGACATTTAAGCTGAACTATAACTGCCCAATCCTAGTCAACATTATAACCCTAGAGACCAGCACAGCCCCCTCAGTAAATCTCTGTTGAATGAATGAATGAATGAATGAAATTGAAGAAGGTACAAGAAATATCTGTGTTTTAGGTGTCCCCGTGGGTCTGGGAAACAGGAAATAAGACACAAAGCTCCATGAGAGACCATTGGTCTGTCTTGTTTATGGTTGCTTCCTCTGCAGGAGGCACATGCTGTAGGTACTCAGTAGCTGCTTGTTGAGTGACTGAATGAATGTGTGGATGCACGTATGAGCCTAGTTTCACTGTCCTTTGGATGGTACGGAGTCAGGCCTCTTTTTCTGCACTAGCTCCTGAGCCACCTCCATCTCAGTGCTTCCTGGTCTTCTTGGAACTGTAGCCCCAGGGAACTCATACAGACTCACGTCCCCCAGCACCTTAGACCATCCTTCGTGCATGTGTTCGCAAACTCTTGAAGCAGGAGTAGGAGTGGAGCATTGTAAGTCTAAAAAATGCACTCAGCTCAGGAAAAAAAAAATGCCTTCAAAGCTAAGAGGTCTGTTCGCTGAAATATTTTCGTCTCCTGGAGCTTACTCAGCTCTGTCTTACAAGGGCACCCTGGAAAATAGGAAAGCAGAGAAGGCCTTGGAAGGGGATGTGAAAAAGCCGAAGTGCGTGAAACTCTTTTCTCTGTGCCTGGAGGAAGTGCAGAGGAGGACCATGTGAACATGTGCAGGAGTTACTAAAAGCGCAGAATTGAAGTCAATTCCTTTAACAGTGGTTTGCTTTTCAACTCAATGAGATGATTTCTTGTTGGGGCTTTTAACTCCGGTGAGTTTGCTTTGAGTATTTGGATTGAGGGTTTGCTCGTAAGTGACCAGGGCAATTGCTTATAAGGTAAAGGATTCCCCTGAATCTTTATCTTTGTTTCAACTTCCTTTTTGGAGCTGGAGACCTTTGTATCAGACTGCTTACTGGATCTCGCCTGGGTGTCCCCCAGCTATTTCAAACTGTACTTGCCCAACATAGGATGTATTCTCTGTTCCCAGAAAGGAGTTTTTGCTTCTGTAGATCCTATCAGGATCAGAGGTACCATGCTCCAAGCAGTCAGCCACCTGAGCGGAACTGTGGACATCATCCTCCCAGTTTCCCCGGTTTGGGTGGTAACGGATACCATTTATCCATAGCTTCCGCTTGCTGGGTACCGTGCTTGGTGTTTGGCATGCATAAACTCTCGGTTATCACCGTGGTCGCTGACCGGGATGACGGTGTTATGTCCGTTTTACAAACGAGCAAACTAGATGCCTCTTTGCTTGCAGTCCCTCCCCACCACACGGCAGCTTGACTTCTCTTTTAACTCTGCAGATGTGATTGTGTCGTTCTCTTCCTTTCCAGGCTTTCTTGGCTCTCTGTTGTCTTCAGAAAACAGCCCTAACCCTTACAGGGCCCTTCATGACCCGGTCACTGAGGACTTGTCCCTTTCTAGCTGCTCCTACCCGCCACTTGCCCCACCATCTACTATTCATGCTGCATATTTACACCTCTTGAAATATGCATATTTTCCCTCACCTCACTCAATTACCTATTCATTCTATACATTCTTTTTTTTTTTGTTCACTATGTATTTTATATGACATTTCATTTTGGGGGATCATTTATTTATTTATTTATTTAATTTTTTAATAATAGATTTATTTCTTATTGGTGTTCAATTTGCCAACATACAGAATAACACCCAGTGCTCATCCTGTCAAGTGCCCCCCTCAGTGCCCGTCACCCATTCTTTAGGGAGCCTGCCTTGTGCTGGGCCTCTTCTAGGCCCTGGGGATATAACTGTGAATGAAAGAGATCAAGTTCCTGCCATCACGGTGTGTACATTCTCAGGGCAAAGTCAGCTAAATGTGTGATCTAATGTCATAGTCCCAAGTGCCAGGTTGAGAAATAAGGCAGGGCAAGGGGACAGAATGATAGGGGAGTTCTGTTGTTGTAGGATTGCCAGAGAAGGCACTTAGTGAAGGCCCTGCGATGGGAGCTTCCCTGGAATGTTTGAAGACCAGAAGGAGGCCAGTGTGGTGGAAATAGTGAGCCCAGGGAACATGGAAAGAAGAGAGGAGGTCTCTAACGTAGCAAGGACACATCATGTAAGGTCCTTAGACCATGGCAAGGACTTTGGGTTGTATTCCAGATGTGTGAGGAAGCTACTGGAAGTTTGAGATCAGGGAATGATGGAATCTGATTGACACTTTAGAAGGATCCTGCCTGTAGCTGTGTGGCTGGTGGACAGACCGCAGTGGGGCCAATTGGAAGCAGGGAGACCACTTAGGAGACTTCATCTCCTGTAACCACTGCAGGGATGTCCATTCCCTACTCCTCTCTTCACTTTGGTCGGGGGACGGCTCTCCGCCTGCCTGTCTGTGCCTATCTCAAGGGCATCTCTGCAAAAACCTACCTCCGTTCTCTTCTCCATCTTCCTGACAGAACTGTCTCCCTCCAAGTACTAAATCTCACTGTTTCATGGTTATTTATGTGTACGTCTGATGTTCCTAACTGGGAAGTCCAGTTCCTTGTGTCCCTAGCCCCCTGGCTTTGCACCTGACATTTGATAGCACTCAGCCAGGGTTTGATGAGTAAATGAATGAAGGAAGAAACAAAGGAGCAGCTTGTTTGGCCATCACCAAACATTCATATGTCTATTTGATTGAGCAAAGGGAGGCTTTAAATCGTTTGCTTCGGTCAAAACGGCCTATGTACCTGTAGGCCACTTTAGAATATAATGGGCAGATGTAAAGGCATCAGCTATCAGAAGTCCTTGTGGAAACCTGGTTTGTGGCCTCACGGAGCAGTCCTTTTGATTACAGTGCCATCTGTTGGAAAGAGCTTAAGGCTCTTAGCTCACTTACCAACCTTTGTTCATGATTTCCATCCCCACTCACAGCAAGCCAGAGGACCAGCATACTTCAGTGGAGCCAGTATCAGCCAACCAGAACCAGAAATCACAGCTTTTTGTTTCAGGCTGTCCAGGACCTTTGCAAAAACTCACTTCAGCTTCCTGAGGGTGGAGGAAGTGATTTAGGGCCTCTCAGGTGACTCACTTGTCCAGTGCCCGTCAATTAGTTTTTTTTTTGTATGTCTGTGCCTTCCTTAAACCTGGTATAAGATTTTTTTTTATGTAAATGACTGAAAGGTGATTTATTTGATAAATAAGTTAAATCACAGTAGGAGTCCTTTAACTAACAAGGTTCTTTAATGAATTTAAAATGATGTGATTTGTTAAAGAAAAACATTGACGTGCAGCTTTTCAGAGTCCTTCCTCAATTAGACTTGAGCGCTTCTAACTTGGACAGTTTCCATCCCCAGTGCTTGTGGGGCATACCGGCTAGACAGGTCTCGTGGGCTGCCTTGGAGAGGCATAAAACAATGGACGAGACCCGGTTCTGGCTCTCAGCCGACACCTGCTGTGTCTGAAATGTAGCCCCTGCTCGCGTGTGGCTACCAAGCACTTGAAATGTGGCTATTGCAGCTGAAAAACTGAATTATTAATTTAATTTAATTATGTTACAGTTAATTAAACATTTAAAACTCATATTTGATTCAGCTGCCAGGGAAGTTCTAAGTTCGTTTGGAACAACTTGGGTACACGGGGTTGTGTTTTCAGTTATAAATTTTGTGAGCCTCTAAGTACAGATCCAAGTATTTCTGATGAAAATTTTCGTGTACCACTGAGGATGTATTTTCAAACACACTGATTTTGAAGACTGCAGCAGAAGAGGATGTAAAATTTCTCATGATTGTTTTTTGAAATGTTGAAATGATGTTTTGGCTACGTTCGTTGGGTTAAGATATGTTGAAATTAATTTCACGAGCTTATTTTTACTTTTTAAATGTGGTGATTAAAAATCCCGAAATCACATACATGGCTCACATGCAGTTTCTACTGGTCAGTGCTGGCAGTCTGTGCTGGGAATGCCTGTTACCTCTCGGCCACACGTGTTCTGTTCTAGGTGGAACCACACAGCCTGAGCAGGACAGCCCAATGCCATAAACCAGTAACCCTGGTTTATGATCTTCTCTGATTAGACCACCTTTGAACAACCAGAATCGAGAACCATTGCTGCAATATTTAGTTACCTGTGTGGTCCTCAGTGTGGGCTTTGTCTCTGTGGATATTAAGTAAAACATCAGAAATGTTCCACCCCTCCTCCTGGGAACGTCTTCACGGTGGGCCAGTCAGATTTTCTCATCTAGGAGTTTAAAGTCAAGACTCGCAAGTAAGTTGTTGGGCATGGAACTCTATGGCAACCCAAAGCCTTCCTCTGAGAGAAGAAGAGCCCTGCAGAGGACACCAATACGGAGAGTGGGCCCATGTGCAGAGCCGTGAGGTCTGGGAAGAAACACAGTGGGGACCTAACTGAACTTTCCAGATGGAGCTTTGTGTCTTCACCATAAACCTCCCTTGGTTTGACCTAGCTTGAGTAGGTTGAGTGTCTTTCTGTTTCTGAAAGCTAATGATTACACACACACACACACACACACACACACACACACACACTTAGGGAAACTAGTTAAACATTTGTAAGAAAAAGGCATCAAAATCCACAAACACGGAAATTAGAAAAATGAGCATGTGTGTGAAGGCAGGGGAGATGTAGTGTGAGGGATGGACTAGGACAGGGGCACTCACAGTGTGATCTGGGGACTACCGGGGGACCCTGGAGACCTTTCAGAAGGGTCTTCATAATGTCAGATTTATTTTCCTAATTATACTAAATCAGTTTGCTTTCCTGATCTCATTCTGTCATGCGTGTCCAGCGTAGTGTTCCAGAGGCAGCATGATGTGTGATACAGCAACAGATTAAATGTAAAAGCAAATATAAGAAGGCATTGTCTTCTATTAAACCACACATTAAAGAGATTTCTAACAATGTCAAACTGTGCCACTCTTCTCACCACTTATTTTTAATTTTGCAAATTAGAGCTTTTTTTAATAACATATATTAACGTTAGCATGTAAAGAGTTTATTAGGTGTTTTAAAGCATCTCCATTCTCGTGCTAATATGTTACTCATCAGTAGACACAGCCCACATGAACTAAAGCTCTGGTACTCAGTTACTCAGTTCCTCTTGCCTGCAGTAGGCTTTACGAGCACGAATGGTCCCCAGCAGAAGATAGTGATGTAAGCCAGCAAAGAGTTCCTGGAGGAACACCTGGTTTAGAGTAGCTCTGAGGTTTTATTTTCTGTTCATAATGTCTGAGTCTCAAACAAGGGCCAAGCAAAGGTGCGATCACAGTGGGTTTTCAGCCTTGGTGCCAAAATCAACTTAGAGGATTAGGCATGAATGGAGATTCCCAGGCCTCAGGCCCTAGATAGTTGCATGATACAGTCTGAGAGGAGTTCCAGGAATCTGTATTTTTAAAAAAGTGCTTCAGGTGTTTCTTTACACAACATGCAAAGAGGCACAAAGACAGGACACCATTTAATTGCAAAGGGTTGGACCGCAGATGGTGGGAAGCGCATGCAGGTGCCTGTCCCCACCCTGCATGCCGACCTCCTCCTGGCAGCTCTGTGGGGGAGCCCGGGGAGTGGTGGGAGGAGCTGACTGTGGGGGTCAGAGGGAACACCGTGCGCCTAGCCACGCGACCTGTACTCACCCCGCTGCCTCCCCCGTGGCCTGCCAAGGCCACCCCTGGAGTGGTTGGCATGGGTCAATTCACGGGTTCTCGAGGGCGTCTCTGAAACCCAGGAACACATCAGAGTTGAGAATTGGAAAAGATGAAAAGTTGTGAACGTTTGAGCCAGTCTTTGTGCTTTATTTCTAGAGTTTCAGCTCTTTAAAAAATGTTCTCAGGACTGAAAGTGGCTTCTGAGGCAGACACTAGCCATATTTCAAGAGGTGGGCTGGACTTTTGTCATTTGTATCACAAATCAGCAGAAGGTTTTCGTGTGTGTGTGTGTGTGTGTGTGTGTGTTCTTTCCTTAAAGGAGAGGCGACTCCTCACTGCAATATCTTGCAGACACGTACTGATTTCTTCCGAGGAGCGGAAGAGTGCAGTGTTTACCTCCCCTGCCCTACCCTACTCACATACACACAGAAGGGGAGGGAGGGTTGGTTTGGAATTTTCATTTCTTCTCACCCTGGGTGATATATTGAGGTGGATTATGGGTTTATTTTGGCTCTCCAGAACATTCTCCCATCATTTGCTTTCTTCTGGAAACATGCCCTGCCCTCCTGGACACAGGGGTACTATATGATACAGGCCTGTCGGTTCATAATATCCTATCGGTGGGAATAGGGTCACCATGTAGCACAACTATAGCAACTCCAAATGCCACCACTGACCTAGACTTGAATGTGAATGGTGCCCCCTGGTGTTGTGTGTCAGGACAGCCTTTTCCTGGAAACTATCTGGTCCTAGCGTGTGGGCACGAGATCCAGGACTAATCAGACTTTATGCCTAGAATTAATCTGTGGAAGGTAGAAGAGAAAAATCTCCCTTTCTGGTGGGATTGCTGAACAGGGATGTTAGGAAATGGGGTTTTGGTGATCATTCTCTTGAGTGTGTATAAGAAGATTGTTGTTGGAGAAAATGATATCAACATTCCTGGCAGGAAACAGAGGCAAGATTTGAAAGAAAAGGCCTTGGTGATGTAGTTTGAGCCTCTGGATCCAACTGAACATGAAGTGGGATCCATTCTTGGGCTCATCAATTCCATGAGTCAAAAAATGTACTATTTTTCACAATCAAATTCAAGTAGTGATTAATATGTCCTTATAGACCAGTGGGTACATGCAACTTGGATGGTTGGGAAAAAAGTCCAGAGTAAAAGAAAAAACCAACTCAGCGGAACTCATACGTATTAACTCTCCCACATCCTTTTAAGAAGCTTTAAAAAACTCTTATTTCTTTTTTTTTTAAGATTTTATTTATTCATTCATGAGAGACAGAGAGAGAGAGAGAGAGAGAGAGAGAGAGAGAGAGAGAGAGGCAGAGACAGTAGCAGGCTCCTCACGGGGAGCCCGATGTGAGTCTTAATCCCAGGATCCTGGGATCACGACCCGGGCTGGAGGCAGGCGCTCCACCTGAGCCACCCCAGCATCCTGCTTTAAGAAGGTCTTTAAGAAGCTTAGCAGACTTGTTCCTTTTGATTTTGTTGGCTTCGGAGAAGAGGTTTAATGCAGAAATAATATTGATGATAACGGAAAAGAAAGCATGGTCATCATTTAAAAGCATGATAAGAAAACTTGTAAAATACTTTAAACCTTTGTTATTGGGAAAAAATGTCAGTTTCTTTTCTTTCTTTTTTTTTTTAAAGATTTTATTTATCTATTCAGGAGAGGCACTGAGGGAGGCAGAGACACAGGCAGAGGGAGAAGCAGGCTCCCTGCAGGGAGCCCGATGCGGACTCGATCCCAGGACCTCGGGATCATGACCTGAGCCGAAGGCAGATGCTCAACCACTGAGCCCCCCGGGTGCCCCCAAAATGTCAGTTTCTAAATCTATCTCACATTTTATGTGCATATCCCAAATAAATATATACTACTATGTAAAAATAACTTCACCTGGTTAAACTACTTTAACTTGCTCATTTCATGTAATTTATCTCATTGTTTTTATTTTCATTTAAAAAATTATTGATATGCTGATGATCAGTTTGAGTATTTTGTTGTCATTTTAATTTCTTTACCTTGAATTATCTATTGTTATGCTTACGTGTCCAGCACTGTAGGTTAATTTATGAGGGGTATTAACAATTTTCTCCTAATCTATTTTGTAGATAATTTCTCCTAAAATTTCACTTCCCTTTAAATAATATTTTTTGTGCCTCGGGATTGCCTTCCTTATTTTCCACCAATTTTTCTAACAAAAACATAGCTCATTGTAAAACCATTGAAAAACATACGTGGTACATTCACCACTCCTTGGGGGTCTAGACCGTGCTGGCCAGTGATTAATCACATATGGCTGCTGAGCTGTACAACTGAGAAAATATCTAATTTTATTCAATTTAAATTAATTTAAATAGGGCAGCCTGGGTGGCTCAGCAGTTAGTGCTGCCTTCGGCCCAGGGCGTGATCCTGGAGACCCGGGATCGAGTCCCACGTTGGGCTCCCTGCATGGAGCCTGCTTCTCCCTCTTCCTGTGTCTCTGTCTCTCTCTGTGTGTCTCTCATGACTAAATAAATAAAATCTACAAAAAATTTAAATAGCCACTCGTGGCTAGTGATCACTGTATTTTATAGTATTCTATTTTGCCTTCTGGCTTAACTGGGAAACAGCTTCTTATTTAGCCTGAGAAGGAAAAGATAAGACAGAGGTGCAAAGTCAAGTGGCAGGTCTGCTTGTCTGGACCTGGAGTGAATGTCAAGAAGCCCTGGTCCCAGGCCAGACTCCTCGCCTTACCCCTCCTCTCTGAAACACAGTTCCGTCCTAATGCGGAGGTTGGGGCATGTATTTGGTGTCGGGGGGTTCAGCTTGAGAGCTGGTTTCACAAGGAGGTAGAACCATGAGGTCATACATTTACTACACTTACTTCCCGTGATCCACTGTCCAGGAACCACATTGCTCTTTTACTTTTCTGTGGTTTAATAGTGGACCTACCTCTTCGTAGATTGAGAGGAATGTTAAAATGCACTTTGGCCCAGGCCTTTCTCTCTGATGCCATAAGACCAGGAGAACGATGGGCTCTCTTTAGAGGAATGCTCAGCATCCACCTTGACAGTGACCATTGAATCAGTGGCCTGGTACCTTCGGCTCAGTGAGGAGGTGGGAGGTGACCTCCCTGCCTCCTCCTAGTACTCGAGTGTCACCAGGGCCGTTAGAAGTCTTGATTTGTAGCATATTATCATATTGGAGTTTTGAAAGAACTAGGTGAGAAAGGTGCAAAGTTATTATGGTATGAATTTTATTATTCCCATTTTTCAGAAGAGAAAGTATCTAGCAGCCACATAGTGGATCAGTGGAAGAGCTGAGCCTAGAAACTGGCCCCACCGACTCCATCGTATCATGGATGATTTCCCGTCACATCCTGTGGAATGAAGGCTGGGGTTGGAGCAGCTGTAAAATGAGAGATCGTAAATATAATGAATGAAATTGGGATTATGGTATATAAAGCCCTCATCAGTTCAGCCTAGATCAGCGTAATAACCAGAGAAATATTAAGGGCCACTTTAGTGCTAGTAGTCAAAATAGTCATTTCATCCGATTCTCCGATTCTCCGTGTCTTCGCTGGTGGTGGTTACTGGGGTCTCATTTCCCTGTTAGCACCAGGCTGCGACACAATGACATCCCGCCGTGAAGGGATCAGTGTGTCTATTCAGCAATCACAGAAGCTCAAAGCTGGAATGCCAGTGAGTCTTCATCTTAGGTACTAACTCTAATTGATTGGCAGTGGCTCTTTGGAGAGCTGGATTGCATCGAGAAGGACTTGAAGGGGCTTTGGGGCTCACAAGGACAGTGTGCCACTCACTGATGAGTGACGTCTGCCATGAGACTAGATTATCGAGTCTATTAGGGATTTGTTTATGCCTGTTGCATTGACTGCTAGGTCCCTGCACACAGCACATAAATATTTGTTGAAGGAACGAGCGGTGGAAGAGAGGAAATGATGGCATGAAAATCAGGCACTTGCCATCCCCAGGAAAGAGATCAAAGCAGAACAAGAAAGCCTAGGAGGCCCTCAGAACAGCCTCGGTTGGGCACTGGGGTTGACTTCCTATCCTTAGCAAGTTGCTTCTCAATCCCTGCCTTGTTCTTCCAAGCCAAGGGCAGCTGTAGGTGATGCTGCAAAGTGCTTCAAATGCTGGTGCTCCCAGGACTCCGAGGCTTTGAAGATTGATGCTGCCCTTTTGGTGCTGCTCTCCTGCCTGTTTTCCTGGCCCCAGGTTCCCTCTTTGCTCTGCGGACTCCTCTGCTGCTCTGGGCCTTTTGTATCATATTCCTGACACTCTTGTCTGATTACCTTGCTCAATGTGACGACACCGAGCTGAAAAAGATAATATATTTCTTTAATGCCTTCTAGGCATTCTGTTTTACCTAGAGTAGCTCATTTAATCCTCACAAGAGCCTAATGGGATCAATACTTAGTATTTGCTGGGGAGGAAGCTGGAGCACAGAGATGTTACCTCGCTCAGTTAGTGAGTAGGTGACGGAATGGAGATTCACATGCAGGACCGCCTGGCCTCAGAGTCCATGTGCTTGGCTTACCGGAGACGGTTTATGGGCTCACACTGAACTGCTTGGTCTTGACACATGGGCGTACTCAGGCCTCTGGAGAAGGTACGGATGCCCCTGCCAACCGTCCTAGCTGCCCCTGGTCCTGGTAGGTGGTGCATTTTCTAATAGCTGATGCTTCCCCTCCTAACCGCACGTAGAACCCAGCCAGGTCAGCTCTGCGTAAGCCCCCGGGTTTAACAGCTGTGCCAGAAACACATCTACTCAAACCACCGGCATCCCCAGCGCCCCAGCCCTACTAGCAGAAGTCCCACACTTGTAGCCTCTTCTAACTGCACCGTGGGCTTGAGGTCACCATTTCACCTTTTAGCAAATCTAATTCAATTCCTAACTGTTGCCAGTGCTCTCCTTCAGGAAGCCTATTAAATTTTTGCACACTCGCCTTTGGAAATGGATTCTCGTTCTTACCAACTGTGACTAGTAGCAAGTTCCTCTTTACGTCCAATCAGGATTTCTCCAGATTCATTTTGGTCCAGTTCCTCCCTGCATCACTTTGCTGAGAGAAGGAAAACTATTGCCCTTCACCTCCCTCTCATCCTTTATATAGGTGAAGATCACAGCCTTCTCTCCTTTCCTGAATTTGGAAAATAACGATAATTCTTCCCCCTTCTTTTTTTCTGGTTAGTCTTTTTGTCTAGAGTGACATTAATTTTCCATGGCTGCCATCACAATTTGCTTGCTGATTTAGTGGCTTAAGTAGCATTTCTTGAAAAATAAACATTTATTTTAAAATTCATTTTGCACTCTTACTGTTCTGGAGGTCAGAAGTCTGCAATCTGTCTCCCTGAGCTGAATTCGAGGGGGTTCCCTCTGGAGGTTCTGAGAAGGAGAACATGTTTCCAGGCCCTTTTCAGCTTCCGGGAGCCACCTGTGTTCCTCGACTTGTGGCCCCTTTCTCCATCTCCAGAGCATGTCCCTGCAGTGTCTGCTTCTAGCATCACTTTGTCTCCTCCTCTCACTCAGACCTGTCCATGCCACTCTTCCAAGGACTCTTGTGATGATTTTGTGCTCCTCCAGATGATCCCAGAAAATCTCCCCCTCTCAGGATCCATACTTCTGCAAAATTCCTCTTGCCATATAAGGTAAGGCTTATGCCTTCTGAGGATTTGGATGTGGGCATCCTGGGGAGGGGGCTGTTATTCACCTACCACAAATGAACATGTCCGGACTGGAAGAGTCTTCTTTTTTGCTGACTATCTCATGGTATTTCTATTTTGCCGGGTGGGTCATTTTTCACTAATTACTCTTCAGAAAATGTTTCTGCAAAAGTAATACATAGTGTGGAAAGCTTAGAAAGTAGAGGCAATTAAAATGAAAGAAAAAAAAAAGAAAAAAGAAAACAACCAAAAACCAAACAACAACCAAACGTGCATGTAACACTATCACACAGTAATACTTAAATTTTTGGAGGAATCTATTCTATTCACCCACATGAGGGAAATTCTGTAAGTCACTAATATTCCCCGAAAGTTTTCAGGGGCATCCTGATCCTTAGATCCTGTAAAGATGATCTCATCTTAGCATTCTGCATTAAGAATGGGGTGCAGATGGGACAATGGGTGCCCAGGCGATTGAGCATCTGCCTTTGGCTCAGGTCATCATCTCAGGGTCCTGGGTTGGAGCCCAAGTCATCAGGGTCCCTGCTCAGTGGGGAGCCTGCTTCCCCCTCCTCCTGTCCCCCCATCTATGTGCGCATGCAATCATGCACTCTTTCTCTCTCTCAAATAAATCTTTTTTAAAAATGAGGCGAATAGTCATCAGTAGGAAATGACTCGTTGGAGGCCTCATACTCAGTAAGCGAAGAACTAGTTGGAGAGCTAGATTCCCTAGTTCCCAGTTCAGTGCTCCTTATCTTCAACCATGCTAATTGTTTCCCCAAGGGGAGCCATTCATTGTTAATTAATTAATTCACTTATCATTCATTTAGTAAACAATAATAAGTGCCTCTTCTGGGCGGGTAATTTTGCTTCGTTTTGGGAATAAGATGGCTATCACAGTCTCTGTCTTCACAGGCATTGGAGTCTGTTGGGAAACAGACATGGAAGCAAAATATTAGACTGTGGTGTGGGAAACGCAACAATGGGAGCACGTGCCAGGGACAAAGGTGTCCCCAAAGAGGCCCTGATTACTTTTTGCTAGAAATCAGAGAAGCCTTCTTGGAAGAAAAACATCTCAGCTGGGCATTCGCCAGGCACCAGAGGCGCTCCCAGCAGTGGATAGTATGTGCCAGAGCATGGATGGGTGAAAACTAACGGAGCTTAGGGGAGACTGTGTGATGTTTGGCCTCTCTGCAATGGTCTTGTTGAGGGTTGAAGATGAGATTGTTGAGAAAGCCAAGGAGGTTGATGGTTCAGTAGTTTTTGTTTAATTGCTCTGCAATTCCCTTTGCCATTGTCCTCCTCTTGGCAAATGACCAACTCCATGGGGCCCTGATGGCATTGTCGGTAATGATGTCTCGCTCCTACTCACCACAGTGATTTGTTGAGGGAGGGACACGTGGCAGGGACAAGGCCAGTCGAAGTCTTCTCTGAGATTGATGCCTGTTCACTGAGTAGGAGACGCTTTCTTTCCTCTGCAGCGGATGACCTGGAAAGCAGGTAGGTCTGTGGCCACTGGCTGAGTTGCCCTCAGAGAGAGGCTGCCTGTGGGGTGAAGACAAGATGTGAGATGGAGAGAGACACACACAATCCAGTAATGTTGTTGGGGTCCCTGGATTCAGGCCTCCTGAAGATTCGTTTTTGGACTTCCCAGTCACATGAGACAAAACCTCCCTTTGGCTTAAAACGTGAGCTTCAGGTTTCCATGAGTTGCAGCTTAATAGTGAAGGTTGATTGGGCCAGGAACTTTGATTTTACTCGATAGGTGAGAGACGGTCAGGGTGGATTTTACGAGGAAAACAGGGGTATAACACCCAAGGTCTGCAATTTCCTAAGCAAGTAAAAGGGTAGCCTGAGAGTGGAGGGCCCAGGTTGAGCGGAATGCCATCTGTAGGAGCAGCTACCAGGACACTGGAGTGCTGCCCAGTGTTTGATGGTCATTGCTGAATAGCTGGATGAGATGGATGCGATGGGTAGATTTCCTGTTGTGAAAGCACTAAAAAACTCATTTCAGCTGGGGTTTGAAGTGACAATTCTGAACTTGCCCTTGAGACTTAAAAAGTTGCATTTTATGAACATTTGAACTTTCAAGATATTTTTAGTTTCTACTACTTCATGGTAGCAGAGTGTGGTAGTTAAGAAGCTTGGGCTTTTGAACCCCAATGGACCTGGGTTCAGGTATGTTCCTGTTATCTACTTGCTGTGTGACCGAGGGAAAGTTGCTTGGCCACATTGAGCCTCAGGTTCCAAATGTGTAAAACGTGATAATAGTAACACCTGTCTACATTGGGAAAGGACACTTTCGGTTGCATGAAACTGAAATGTTCAAATCAAACTGTTGAAACCGTAAATTCCGGGAGTAAATGTAGCCTCACGCAAGGCTGGATCTAGCATCTCAAGTCCCTCATTTTGACGCTCTTCATTTCTTGACTCTTTCTTCAGTAGTTGTTCTTGGAAGTATATTGTCTTGTGTGTCCAGAATGTCTGACAGCACATGATGGGGCCACATGCCCTATGTTCAGGTCCCATAGCGTAGAAGGAGACCATATCTCCACATCCCTGGCAAATTCTCTGAGGTTTCTTCTGATTGTACTGCTCGGGTCTCATCTGCCTCTGAAGCAGTCACTGTGGTGAAGGGCAGGAGGCCATGTATCGACCAACGAAGTCAGTCAAGATTTACTTCTCCAGCTGGGGCTGAGGCCAGTGCCACAAAACCACTTGGGGGAAGATGGCCAGGCATCTGGCCGTCTTTGGTTCCCCCTGTTACCAGGAGGCCGGGGGAAATGAACCCTGGGCAGCAAACAGCAGGTTTGTCCAGTCAACATTTTCTCAGCATTGTTGGCAGGATTAAATGTGATAATGAATGTAAAGCATTCAACACCAGGCTGGACACATAGGAATGCCAATTAATATTCATTGAGGGGGCATCTGGGTGGCTCAGTTGGTTGCGTAGCTAGCTCTCAATTTTTTCTCAGGTCATGATTTTGGGGTCATTGAGCCCCTGTCAGGCTCTGTGCTCTCTCTATATATATAGTGTAGAGGAAGTTGTAAGTACAGATGAGCCAAGTGAGCACCCGTACAGCATTCCTCTCATAGAAGGGAGATGGGTTCAGGATGGCCTTCCTGCTGGCAGGAAACTGCAACCTTCCATGGGATGAGGACTTGTCAGAAGTTCACTGGTGGCAGGATAGGAGCCAGACCCCAGGCCCCTTGGCCCCCAGCCCAGCTGTCTGTCCCCTTGATTGTCTTGCTCTCATTAGCTGTCCTGTCTTCCCCAGGTGCCTCTGTAGAGCTGGACTTGGCAGCCAGACTGACAATGATATATGGCCCCAGAGGTCCCCGGGAAGGGTGCTTTGGAGCCGCTATGGACACACAGGGTGAAGGGAGCAGCTGCCCCTGGAATCCTGCAGAAGCTTCCATCCAAGGCAGTGCTGTCTGTCACTCCCCGCGTGCGCCCTTCGTGTTGTCATAATCTGCCTCAAACCTGTCATAATATGAGAAGCTGCCAATTAGGGAGGCCACTTCCAGCTGTTCTGTTCTATGCCCGCTTTGTAGCGATTCCCTCCCACTTCCCCCAAATGTTTCCATTAGGGAGGGAAGGGTCCCCATGGCAAGATTGCTCCCTGATGGCAGTAGGACCCAAAACAGCCAAATTTATGTCAGAAAGCTGAAATCAGTTATTGCTGACAACAGTGATAATGGTGTCTTGAACATGACCTAGTTTATTGCTCAGCACCTGGTCTGAGTTGATAAATTCTTTTTTTTGAGAGACTGACTGGTCGTGTAGGCATCTGGAGGGAAAAATAGCAGTAGGACGGTGGTAGGTACAACTTCAGGGCGAGGGAGAGGAAACGGAGGGATGGAGGGAGGGGAGAGGGAGGATGGGGGGGGGAAGGAAAGGAAGAAAGGGAGGGAGGAGGAGGGAGGGAGCAGGGCAGAGAGGTAGAGGGGCAAGCAGTTCATGCTCCTTTATATCCAGTGCTCGTTATTGCAAATAGTGATTGCTACCATTTATTAAGTGACAGCAGGTACTGGGATATGTGGTTTAAGTACATTTTCTCTAACCTTCACCACCTGTTCTGGTGATTGGAAGACCAGGGTCCAGAGGAGTTAAGTGGTTTGCCCAAGGTCACACAACTTATAAATGGCGACACCCAATGCAGACCCAGTTCTGTCTGTTTTCAGGGCCCAAGCTCCTTACGCATTGTGCTGTCTCTGGGTTATCATACTCAGCTGGCATCTTCCAGGTCCCTTTCCTAAAAGGGCTGCTAAAATGATTTTACGCATTCTGACTAGTAGTGGGCTTAGATTCTCATTTGGATTAGTTTTGGAGACATGGGGGGGGGGGGTTCCAGGAGAGCCTGGAGACGCCAAGGGGGAAGGGCGTGTGTGAATTTTAATTGTTCCCACTGTGATTGCGGCCTTTATCTATAATAATATTTTATTAATTGTGGCCCTACATCTCTGCTGGCAGCCTAGCATAATCCTGAGGCAATAGTGTAGAAAGTGACTAATGAGAATAATTTCTTGATCGATGGGGCTGTTCCTTCCAGATTTAAAAGGGCCTTGTTAAAAATGACAGAGTCTCATTTTCACACTGTATATTCAATATCTGGCTATAAAAGCCCTAAGAAGAAAATAAGACGTTCCAGGGACTTGGAGGACGGCCTCTGGAGCTGGCCATTCTTTCCTGCCCCAGCACCCAAGCCCGGCTGAGCCCCCGAGCTCAGGGCTGCAGCTGCTTCCAAAATCCGCCAGGACCAGATGTGGCTCTGGGTGATGGCTGTGAAGTGCCACATCCTGCCCTTCTCGGGTGCTCTCAGCTTTTGCTTGCACACGTCTCTTTTGGTGGCGAATCACCAGGTAGTAATTAAGCTCCAACAATGTGCCTGCCATGGTGCTTCTCCTCTCTGCCAGTAGCTGAGCTCGGCCTTGGGCTGATGTGGCTGGTGTGTTCTGGCAGTGGCCGTCACCTTTGGGATATAATTTGAGACACTGATGAAGACTTACTGCCTTTATATTTATTTCTCTCTTCATCAGCATCATGCCCCAATGTTCATCCTTGGCCATTCATTTCTTTGAACTTTGAAGAACTTTAATATTTGGGGAAGATCTTAGAAAACGTAAGGATGAACACCTCAGGGGCCATCAATCATAACCCTTGAGAATTCCCTAAGCCTTCAGGAGATCAGGTGCCGGGTACAGACCAGCACAGACAAGCCTCAGGAGGGGGACTAGCGGAGAGAGAAGGGCACAAAAGATAATACGTGCATCGCAATTTTGTAGAGTGCTAGCTGCCAACAGAGGAAAGTTCTAGAAAGGGCTAAGGACCCTGTGATACAGACACTGAAGGGCTATATGGCAAAAACAGTCCTTTTGTCAGGAAAGGGCAAACCTTCTGTACAAAGAGAGTCCCAATTTTATATCTCTGTTAGAATAGTGTTGGGAAGATGACAACGGAGAGAGCATCCTGCGTATCCCCCTTTCTCCATCAGGATGGAGCCAGGAGTGGACGCCCACAAGGCTGGGCTGTCAACCTGATGCAAAGGCAGGAGATGATCCCTTACAGGGTATGTGAGGACGAAATGAAGGGAAGGATGAGACATGTTGCCCTAGAAGACTGTGTTGCTGTGATCTCACCAGCCACAGATCCTTGTCTTGTTCTTTTTGGTGTCTCTGAAATGCTTACCACATGCTAGGAGTTCAGGAAAGGTTTTCTGAGTGCAGTGAGCAAATGACAGGCTGGGAGAGCATTTGAGGCGTGGAGGATCATTTAGCATTCAAGGTCATGTTTTAAGGGTATCACACATTTTTTTTTTTGAGGTCTAATTGGCATGCAACATGCATTGTGGTAGTTTCATGTGCATATTGTGCTGATTTGATATTTATATATATTATAAAATGATCACCGCAGTAGGTCCAGCTAAAAACCAGCACCACACATACTTGCACATTTTTTTTCTTGCGGCGAGAATTTTCAAGATCCACTCTCTTAGTTTCTTTCCAATATACAAAAATAATATTATTAACTATAGTCACTATGTCTCTACATTACGTCCCCACCACTTAGTTGTTTTATAATCTGGGCAATGATTGATGAAAATGTCATTTCTGCAGAATAAGTGCCCAGCAAGATTCACAAATATACGTGTGGCTATCAGGGCATCCCATCCTTTCTTTTGTCCGTCCGTGCAACCGCCCATGCACCCCTGGCTCCGTGCACCCATGTATCCATCCATCCAGTGTTTATTGAGTGCTTGCTCTCTGCCATGTTACTTTTAGAAGCTATGTTTAGATTTTTTTTTCCTGAATAAGCAACTTCTTAAGCCAAGTAAAATGCTTTGCTGCCAGGTTGACAGTCTATGTGCTAGATCCATCCATCGTTTCAACAGAAACTACTCGAGCACCTGTTGGGTGCCAGGTGACGGGGATTCAGTGGTGAGCAAACCAGACATGCCCTTGTCCTCAGGTAGCTTACAGCCCACTGAGCAGAGAATCAAATGGTATATTCCATCATAAGATTATAATTGCAGTAAGTGCTGGAAAGCAGAAGTTCATGGGCTATAAGAAAGGACACGGGGAAGGGGGGACTTGACCTAGTCTGGGAGGTTAGGGGCAGTTTCTCTGAGAAAGGGATGAAGGATCTGAGCTTCAGGGGAGAACTGAGGGTGTGGCGCTCCGGGCAGAGGGGGCCAGACGTGCCATGGCAGGAGTGTATTAGTTTCTTACGGCTGTTGTAACAAATTACCTACAAGCTCAGTGGCTTGAAACAACAATACAGATTTCTGATCATCTAATTCTGAACGTAGGAAGTATGGGATGGGGGCGTGGGGCTAAAGTCAACATGCTGGTGGGGCTGCTTTACCTTCTGGAGCTCCGGCAAGGGATCTATCTGTTCCTTGTCTTTTCCAGCTCTCAGGGGCTGCCTGTGTCTCCTAGCTCATGGCCCCTGCTTGCCGTCCCTCCAGTCCTTGCTTGTTATCACAGCTTGTCACACCTCTGGGTTCTGATCCTCCTACCTCCCTTGCGATCACACTGGGCCCACCTGGATAATCTAGGATACCCTTTCCATCTCAAGGTCCTTGACTTAATCACATGTTCAGAGTTGCTTTTGGCCCCGAGAGACAACGTACACAGCTCTCAGGGACTAGGGTGTGACATCCTTGGGGGCGAGGGGTCATTCTACAAAAGGAGGTCTGGTGATGTTTTGAGGACCGGAGAGAAGCCCAAGTGGCTGGAGTGCAGAGGACCAGGGCAGGCGAAGCTGGAGTGATCTGCAGGGGAGCAAATGGGCATTCACCAAGTTTATAACTGTCCACACCCTTTGAGCATCTTCCTGCATTTGGGGAATTTCCCTTGCCACTCACCCCATTTTCCTAAGGGAGACCTCAGAATTCCCATGTCCCTGACACAGCCGTGTTCTGAAGTCCAACGGTCAGGGCCACCAGCCCAGTGCCATTTCTTTTCAGAGGGGAGCCAGCAGGTGAGGGTGTGGGTGCCAGCAGAATCCGTTGTCTGGTGAGTGTGGCCATGGTGGCAGCAGCTTCCAGCAGCAGCGGGGGAGGAAGTTCTGGTGTCCAGGGCTCCGCAAGGGAGGGTGAAGCGGGCAGTCTGTGTGAGGGGTGAGGTCGGGGAGGCCTTCGCGGGGCCGCCTGGGCGAGCTGGCTGTTCTTTATGGCTGGGCAGCCTCCTCACTCTCTCTCCCAGAGGTTCTGGAGTCACTGAATAACCTCCAGTGTATCCATTTCCTGCCTAGTCCAGTGGGAGTGGGTCTGTTGCCAGTAACTAAGACTCCTTAACTGCCTCGGTCGCCAGACCCTAGAAGGTTCTGAAAGTCCTGGTGAAGACTTTGATCTTCACCCCCTCAAAATGGTAGGAAGCTACATAAATGTTTAAATTAGAAGCTTTGGGGGAAAGTGAGAGATTCACATCCACCCAAGTGCATCCAAGTTTTGAAAATTGACCTTTGAAAACCAGATCACTCTAACACATCCTAGGCTGGTAGCATGTAACAGGCTTGGTGACGCAAGAGCGGCACGCGTGTTCTACACCCTGTTGGTAAGTTGTGGTTGGTAGGGGCATTGGTTACGATGAAGAAGCACAGATGCGTTTTGGGGGTTAGGTGGGGTTCATGCATGGGTTCCTAGTTCTATTCCCAACATCTTAAGCACCAGTTCAAACATCATTTGATGTCGTAAGCAATGATTCTGTTCCTACAGCATACCGTGGACGAGGAGGGCCGCTCACAGCGGGAGGGCTCTGTAGGTCCCCCAGGTACTCAGCAGTGTGGAGGGGTGCAGACGCCATCCGGAGACACCTGTAAGTCACTTGCAGCCCAGAGGGTGCACTGGACCTGGGGACCGCGGGGTTGCAGGGCAGGGGGTAGATGTCAACCCTTGACAGCTACTCTCCTGTTGGTACTGTTTCTCTCTCACGTGCCTGCTGGTCTCAGTCCCTCTCTCCGTGGCCCCACTGCTGCCACACTGGGTGTGTCTGTTCTAAGCACAATGAGCTGCTTTCAGAATGTCAAGTGTTTGAGATCCGATGGGCTGCCTCTGAAGCAGCCCATGCCGGAGCCGGGCTTCCATCGGTGGTCAGGGTGTGGAAGCTGTGTCACGTCTCTGCCTTCTTGCCATCCCTCTGTTTTACACGTTCTATTTGGGGGGCAGACTCCTCTGTTTATGAAAGACCATGGTTCAGTCATCTTTCAATTAAACTTAATAAGAAAAACAGACCTCGAATTCTACTTGGAGGGAAAGGGCATTTGAATCTGGAGAGGCTGGAGGCTCAGGGAAACAGTTGGTTTGAATAAGGTCACAGATTAATTAGAATTGGGCTTAATTAAAGCTGCATGAGCATCTGGACAACTTTGCCAACAAAGGGGATCATGTGGGTATCTCTGAATGGTCTTTTTCTCTGCTGGGTGCTCGTTTGCTGGTTTGGGCCTCGGTTCCAGCTGCTGTAAGAGACTTCTGTGCCCAAAAGCCTTTCCAACTCAATTACACAGGCTTCTCTCTGGCTGGTTAGTTCAGTCAGAGCACGGTTCTAATGCGGCGAAGGCTAATCCCTAGGTGGGCCCTTAGTTTTAGTCTAGACTGCATTTCTGACTGTGTATGTCCTCCTGTGGGGAGAGAACGCACTTCGTGGGCATGGAGTGGATGTAGGCTTTGGGGTGAGTACTCATGTCCCAAACATCTGTCTCCTTTCTTCCATTTGAGGCAGGCATGGCTCTGTGTACTATGTGAATCACAGAGGTGCTCAGCTAGTGTGTCCCTGTAGGGAACTGGATACTAGAACCTTGTGAATGAATTGGACTCTGATGAAGCATCACAGGGCATGCTTTTAGGGCAGCCACACTCATCCCTTTGTTCCTCAAATCCTGTTCTCTTCCTGGCCACCATCTGGAAACAGCTGATGAATTAATTCATACCAAGTTGGCAATGACCAGACACGGCTCAAAGTGTGATTTGTATTAGGAATACTTATATTTTTGACTAGGAAAATGCATTTTTTTCCCTCTAAACCAGTGGTTTTAAACCACTGTGGAGACGTATTTAGGTTTGAGTGACCAAGCATCTGAGTTTGCAGGGGGCTGAGGGGCTCCCAGGATGTGGGGTTTTCAGTGCTAATGCACACCAAGTTCTGGGAAAAGTGGGGTGAGTTGGTTGCCCTAATCTAGGGTATCTAGGAGAGGTAAGTGTGTGTGTGGGTGGTGTCTGGTAAGGATTGCTGAACACAGAGTTTGGGGTCCTTGGCTTAGCTTTAGTCAGAAGAGCAAAAACTTTTATGTTTTACATTTTGAAATTGTGGATAACATTTTCCCTGAAAGGCATTTGAAAAACCTTACTTTCAAAGAATGTGGGTCAAAAGGCATCTATAAGGGACAAGAGCAGGGGAGATGTCTGGGGGCAGAGAGGTTCCCTTCTTTTCACCAAGAAATCATTGCCACTCTGCTGACATGAAGTACAGGGTTTGGCTGTCGTCACAGTAAAGGAAGGAGGGGTTACCTTGAATGCAGAATCAAAGGGAAGGGTCTGTTTTGGGAGCAGGATAGTATCTGACACAGCACTTTGCGTTTTCCCCTGATTTCACCCTTTCATTTCCCCACTGAAGCTGGAATCCAAGTGCTAAATTTCCGTACCTCAGGAGAGGCCGTGTCACAATGAAAACTGCCTATGATGCACTTTTCTTCCAGGCTTTTGTTTTCCATAAAAATTCCATTTAGTTGATGCCATTATGTTAACTATCTTTGAAATCACTGGAGGGGAGTAGAGAGATTTCTGTAAACTTTAGGAGATGAGAAACTGAAAGTCTTTGAACATCAAGCTCTAAGAGGTGTTAAGACCTCAGAAGACAATAGCCCTTTGTACATATAAGAACTTGGATCCAAGTTATACTTACATACATATTTAATCTCAAATGGATTATGAAAGGATGAATCTGTCTTCCTCTGGAGGCTCTTCGGACACTTGTTAGTTTTCTTCAGTCACCACAAAAGCCCAGTCTGCCGGGTCACCCTTTGTCACTGTGACCCTTAAATATCATATAATTCAGATCTACCCAATGCATTTCGCTGCCCTTTCAATCCCTCCTTTTAGCTATGCCTTTGGAACCCTCAGGTTATCATTAGCTAATGCCTCTGTTTCCTCAGCATCTTTTGAGTACTGTATTTTTATCGTAAAAGAAACAATCTGTCCCCTGATGATATCGCTTTACTCTGTAGACTTCTTACGTGAAGCTTGTGTCCTTCACAAATCAGAGCCTGGAAGTAGAGAATGTGCCCTTCATATTTCCTTCTGCTGTTTCCAAACTATTTCTTCCCTGTCTTAAAAAAGAAAATCTCCTCCTTCCAGTTTTAAAATAGAATAGAGAAGTATCTTCCCTGTCTACTCTTGCATTTCAGAACAAAAGGAGACTGAGAAACAGAACATTGATCTTCCATCCTAAAGAACACTAGGAGACATTTGTCACACTGAACCATAATATTTGAGGAAGGACTGTCAAAAGTAGTAAAAGAAGCCAAATAGTGGTTCTTCCATCAAGAGAGGGTGTCTTCAGTTGCTGATCTCAGAAAAGGCTCACAGAGCAGTTCTTCAAAGTCAATAACATACCCTTAGGGATGAAATTTTGTTGTTTTAGTTAGGATTAGGTTCAAGCCCATCTAACAGAATCTCCAAATAACAGAAGTTTGTATCTCTTTCACATAAGACCAGTCTAGGGGTTTGCCACCTAGAGCTGGCGCAGTGGCTCCACTGTTACCAAGAAATCAGTTTTCTGCTTTTTAGCCTCACTGTCCTGATGTGTAGCTTCCATCTTTATGGTAATCTCTTGATCCAATAATTTGCTGGACCGTTGACTATCACATCTGTTGGGGAGGAAAAATTTTTCTCTCTATCCTTTAAGATTCTTCTGGCTGGTCTAAGAAGTAAGCTGGCATGAAATAAGTTAACAGGAGAAAATAAAACTTGATTACATATGTACAGGAATCTCCATAAACATGAGAGATTTCAAATTACAGCCAGGCAACATGAGGTATATATGTCATTTTAGACTAAGGAGGGGGTAAGCGTCTGGGACTTCAAAGGGAAGAAAGACAATTCACAGGAAGAATGGGAATAGCAAATGTTTGGTTAACAGGTACTTGCTGGGCCCTCCAGAAATGATGGGACATAAGAGGCCTTTTATCAAAGTGGGCTTGGTAAGTGCTTCCCAGTCTACCACATCTGGTTCTTTAGATACTCTAGGTATCTATGGTGCAAGCTCCCCTCCTCAAATAGATCTTCTATCTAAATTCTGGCTGTTACCATGGAGGCAAAAACATTTTTTTTTTGAAATTTCAATACAGAGTATATTTTAAATAATAGTATCCTACCAATGATAGCATTCCTGATAGGAAGTATGCTGTGGTTTTTAGGGGTGAAGAGCTGTGATGTTTACAACGAACTCAAACTACATTGGCAAATACAGTAAGATGATAACAACTGGGAAGCTGAGGTGAATGGCCAAAGTGTTCACTCTCCTATCTTTGCAACTTTCCTGGAGGTTTGAGACTTTTCAAAATAATAAGTTTCCAAAAAATCATGCATGTTCCAGATTAGTGATTTTCAAACTTTCTTAACAATAGCCCACTATAAAATATAAATTGTAATCATTGATCCAGACACAGAATACACACATACACTTCTGTAGTAACATAACTTCTGAAGTCTTCTGTTTTTTAAACATAATCGGTCTGAAATAATCCACATGACAAAAGGACACATTTTAGGGTGGCAAATTTTGCTTCCCTACATGTTCATATTTTGGAAAATAGTAGACAGGATAACAAAAGCTTTCTTCAGCTTTCTGTATTATTTTTATGGAGACTTTTGAAGGGATGAATAGGGCACTCCAGAATGTGTCACTTTGGCATGTGAATTATTTCAAGCTAAAGACAACTGGGGCCCAGAAGACTCAAGAAGAGCTTTTTACCTCCCTTTAGCTGCCTAAAAAAATTTATAGAGCTTGTACCAGCAAGAGGCTTACTACCAGAGATAGCTTTTTGTATCAGAAAGATTTAAATGCATGGCATGTCCAACATTTGTTTACCAAACATTTGCTCTTCTCATCTTTCTGTGAATTGTCTTCCTTCTCATTGAAGCCCCAGAACCCTACCCCCCTTTTCCTTAGCTCAGGGTAGTATATCAGCCTCAATTACCTGACTGCCTGTGAGTCCCATAGTTTTATAGGACTGGGGCTCCCATACGTAGAAAGTCTGTTTGTCTCCTATTCATCAATGTCAATTTAAGTATTAGACCAGCCAAGAACTTCAAAGGAAAGAAAGAAATTTTTCTGCCCTTATGTTTTCCAGAATTCCTTCCTAATAATAGCCACTTGAACCTGACTATGTGATCACATCTAGTTGCCAAGGAGTCCAGGAAAAGTAATCTTTTAGCAATTTATATTGCTACCTTTACTAATATAACAGTTCTGTTATAAGAGGAAAAGAGAATGAATGTTAATAGCAACTAGTGGTAGCCAGCTTTTTTGTTTGGAAAAGGGAGGATATGTGAGGATTGGCTACAGGAATTTTGCTAGGCCTTGCTGGTAAAGAGGATGGCAGGCAGGACTGAATGAGAAATTACACAGAGGAGGCATATTGACAGGAAACACACTGTGGAGGAGGTAGAGTGGGAGAGAGAGAATCTGTATTGTGAAAAGACCAGATGGTTTCTAGTCATTGTTGACTGAGGGAAAGAAAAGTATAAAAAATTAAATTCCACTCCTAACTTCATATAACAAAGAGAATTCTTTCTAACTTGGCACCTAGTCCATGATGAGTCCCCTAGATATTTTCTGCAAATGGTTTAATTTGATTAGGACTGAATCTTACTTATGAGTAACAATGGAAAAGTGATGACCACAGAATCTATATAAAGACACTAGAAGAAAAAAAGGAGTAAATCTAATGGCAGGTAAAAGATATTAAAAAACATACTGCCTTCGAGAAACAAAAATTTGATTAAACATATCACCATTAATAAGGAAATAACATAACGAAGTAATTGCCCTAGAAAACAAGGACCAAACAGGTGAAATCCTAGAAAGAGGTGATGCAAGAGCTGACACAGTTCAGGGAAGAGACGGAAAAGAAAAATAAGTTTAACACATGAGTGAATAATGTCCTAAAAAGGATAGACACCAGGGAAAATAAGGTACAGAAAAGTGAAATGTAAATTAACATGAACATTTAAAAAATTATAAGAAACTAACAGATATAGAAGACTGACACAGGAAGTCATGCCCCTAATTGGTGTTAATGCCGAGGGTAACTTAAATAAGGAAACTGAACTAATATGTAAAGATGTAATTTAAGAAAACTTTTCTGAAATAAAAGAACACCTGAATCTACAGGTAGAAAGGGTAAATCACAAACCAGAACAAATGGCCTTGTTAAGTAAAAAAAAAAAAAAAAAGAGAGAAGAAAAAAAAAAGCAAGGATAGACTATCGTGACAGAGACCACACTTTATGTACATAAAATAATATTTTTAAAATGCATTGTATATTTCTGTCATTATCTCCAAAAACTGGCAACAGTGCTTGCCTCTGGGAAAGGGAGGTTTCTTTCCCTCTGAACAGAGACTGCTAGCTACTTACTGAACATTCATTCTCCTGTTCTATCTCAAAACATGGAATCCTGACTTTACCACCTGAGATTTACCATTCTGGTATTTACTACCCCTCAGCTCAAGTCAGCAGCTCTTAACCAGATGTGCCGCCTCCCATGGGAAGTCTAGCAATGTGTGGAGATGTTTTAGTTGTCACAATTCAGGGCCAGGGTGAGGGATGTCTTCTACTGGCATTTGGTAGAATGCTAGCAGAAGTGCTGCTAAGCGTCCTACAGTGTCCAGCACAGCCCCTCCTAGTGAAGAATTGCCTGGCTCAAATGCCAGCATTGCTGAGGTTGGGGAACCATGGCATAAGTTATGGTTGATGGGACATAAACAGAAATAATAAGTGGGGCTTCTATAAATTCTCCTTAAATTAAAGGGGGGCTTGCCTTTCTTCCTTCTGTCCCAGTCCTGCTGCTTAGATTGTGGATGTGATGTCTAAGATTGAGTGGTCACCCAGGACTATGACGACTAAGAATAATGGAGTGGGAACTTGGGAGGAGCCTGGTTTCCAGTGTATCCTTTCCTTCTTCCGTTATTCATTCATTTACCAAATATTTATTTCATGTCTACTATGTGCCAGGCATTGCTCCTGATCCTGGAAATATGACAGAGAACAAAAAATCCATGTCCTTGAGAAACTTATATTTTAATTTGTTTATAATAAAACAATGGCTATGTCAAACATATAGTACGTTAGGTGTTGCTAAAGGCTATGAAGAAAAATAGAATAGGGAAGTGGTTAAGGAGTGTCTGTTAAGGGATGCTTTGGATTCTAAATAGGGTGGTGAGGAAAGTTCTTGATGAAAAGCAAAGAACTAATGGAGAGGAGGGACTAAGTAGGGTGGATATCTGGCAGTGTTTCCAGGCAGAAGCAACGGCAAATACCAAGCCCTGTGATGGGAGTTTGTTTGGCATGTTGTTTGGCAAGATGGCTAGAGTGGCTGGAGTGTAGTGAATCCAAGGAGGAGTAGGAATCTGATTTGGAGAGGTGATGGCGGGCCCAATGGTGTATGCCTTTGTGGGCATCTGTAGGGCTTTGGCTTTTACTCTGGAATGGGAAAGCACTGGAGGATTTTAAGCAGAAGAATGACACAATCTGACATTTTTTTTTGGAAAGTTGGGTAATAAGTATTTTAGCACACTTGACACCTTGACACACAGGTTACAGGCTCATGTACATCCCCCTCCCTTTTTAAGATAAAAAGTTGTATATTTGCTAATTATAAGAAACTTCAATGCTCTGGGTGTAATCTGGACAGTATAGTTTTTAACACTCTTACTGTGATTGAAATTTTCATCTGCTTCTTTTTTTGTAAGTCAGATCACATACTGACTTATAGTTAAGCTTGTGGTCTTTTATCTAAGAATTGTTCTTAAGTCAATCTTTTATCTAAGAATTGTTCTAAGAATGCCCTATCCTGAGCCAATGCCATCATTTAAAAACTAAATTAAGCACAGGATTCTCTACATGTGTCTTTTTAAAATTTTACTGGTTTTGCAAGGTTTTTTAGATATCTTGAATACTAATCTTTTCAGATGTAAACACACACACACACACACACACATATTTACCACCCTCCACCCCCCACCACCACCGAAGTGTTTTCCAGCCTGTGGCTCTTTCCTCTCTTTATGGTGACTTAACATTTTAAAGGATGACTGGCTGCTGGGATGAACTAAATTGAGGGCTGAGGGAGGATGGTGGACACACAGAATTGTTGCCAAAAGTCATTCAGTCAATGATGGTGACTTAGATCAAGAGGCAACCTTGTGAAGGTGGTTGAGAAGTCGTCTGATCCTGGATCTCTTTTGAAGATAATCCTGACAGGGTTGATTTGTTGATGGATTGGATATATGATCTTAGAAATGGAGAGGAGTCCATTACGACTCTAAGGTTTTCGGCCAGAGCAAAGGAAGGATGGGATTGCCACGTACTGAGGTGGAAAGATGCAGAAGGGAAAGATTTGGTTTCAGAAAAGTTATATTAGAGATGCTTGTTATAAATACAGATAAGGCAGTTGGTAGATAAGTTGAGCTACATGAAATCACCCAATTTTGACCTATCAGAAATGTATGACTCACCCTGTATAAGTCTGAAGTTCAGTGGAGAGTTCTGAGTTGGGTTTATACATTTTAAAAATCATTTATTTATTTATTTATTTATTTATTTATTTATTTATTTATTTGGGGGTTTATACATTTTAGAGTCATCAGCATTTAGGTGTCATTTGAAACCATGAGACTGGATGAGGTCATTGAGGATATGTGTGTAGATGAATAGGCCATGGCAAACCCAAAACAGTATGCTAGCAGAACAGCCCTCTTTACCAGCCTGGGAAAACATTTTCTTGTGTCTGCCTCAAACCCTGAGAGAGAATAGTAGAATCCTGCATCTGTGAGCATTATCATGGTTTGGTACTAATGTTTGAACTGCTTCAGGATGGGGCTGCTCTCTGCTTGGCATGTCACATGAAGTCATGTCCAATTGGCAGAAAAATAGTGGCGAGTGTTGGACTTGTTTCAATTCACTTATTTCTGAGCTTCTGCAAGCACTGCTTCCTTTTCATTCTTTGCCTTTTTTTATCCCCAATATTGAAAACCTCTTAATGAAATATAGCATATATATGTATATATGTGGAAAAGTACGTAGATAGTAAGTGAATAGCTCAATGAATTTTCACCAAGTGAGTGTCAAAGTGGAACAGCACCCACATCGAGTATATCTTTTAACTCGCATCCCAGAAGTCTCCCTTAGGCTCCCTCTTAGTCATCACTATCCCTACAAACATAATAGCTGTCTTAACAAAACACCATAATACAGTTTTCCAATGTATGAATTATGCTGTTGATCAGTATTTGGGGATTTCCTAGTTTGGGGCAGTTATGAATCATGTTCTTGTGATGGTTCTAGTTCATGTCTTTTGATGAATATATGTATTCATTATTGTTGGATATCTACTTGAGGATGGAATTGCTGGATCAGAGGGTATGTACTTGTTCAGATTTAGTAGATACAGCCAGGTTTTAAGTGATTGTTTTGTCTCTCAAGCAATATATGAGAGAGTTCTAGATACTCAATATGCTTACCCCTCACCAGTACTTAGCATTTTTGGTGTTTTCCATTTTAGCCATATTCTTGTTTTAATTTTCATTTTTTGGTAACTAATGGTGTTGAGCATTTCTTCATGTGTATACTGGCCATGTGGATATCATTTTTTGTGAAGTGGGTTTTTTATTGGGTTACCTACTTCTTTCTTATAAATATTCTCTATATATGATATGTGATATGAATTCTTTGTAGAATATATGGCCTGGGTGGCTCAGTGGTTGAACACCTGCCTTTGGCTCAGGGCATGATCCTGGGGTCCTGGGATCGAGTCCTGCATCGGGTTCCCTGCAGAAAATCTGCTTCTGTCTCTGCCTCTCTCTGCGTGTCTCTCATGAATGGATAAATAAAATCTTTAAAAAAAAAAGATTACACTAGATTTATTTTTTTTCTCTAGATTTATAGGTCAATATGTGGAGAACTGCCAGATTTATAATGTTGGGCCAAATATCCCTGGATTTATTTAGGTCGTATTAAATTTCTTATCATAATATTTTGTAGTCATCTGTATAGAAGTCTTATGTATCGTTTGTTGGATTACAGTCTTTGTCATTTGAATCTTTTTATATTATTGTCAGTGGTGTCCATTTGAGAATTTCATTGTTTCCCCTTGGTTCGACCTCTGGTCCAGACCCTGAAACCCCAGAGGGTAGGAATTCATTCTTCTTTTCCTTATATTGTGAAGGAGAGATAAAATGATTTCCCCTGTAGGATAAATTATATAGCCATTTGGAAAATGGACTGAAATGATGCAAGATCAAGTGAAGGCACTTGAAACATCTTCACAGTGCCTATCATTTGCAAAGTTTCAGACTCGATGGGCACCAGTGATATAGTGACCATGTCTTTTAATGTGGAGCTGGTTAGTTCTGCTAAGAAGGCCAAGTGACTTCTCAGAGCAATCTCTTAAGTAATGACCAGCCCTGGAAGTATTTTGTTTTTTTTGTGTTTTTTTTGGGGGGCTTGAGTTTTACTGCTTTTGATTTTTCTTTCTGCTTGATTTCTTCCACAAACTCCCCATGATCAAATTTTATACCTGTCGGGCAGATCATTTTGGCTCCGGAGACAAATGCTTCTGACCATCAGCATAAACTGAGGTCCTTCTCTACCTCATACTGGTAACTTTTGAGAATCATGGAGGCATCATCCATTCCTCTTGTTCACTCCTCCTGCCAGTTAATGATTCTTAAATGGTTGGATAAAGAATGGCAATCTATATTCGTCTGTTTCTTTGGATACAAATATGACCTCAAACTTCAGAATTTGTATTTTCTTGTTCCTGGGCTGGATTGCCTGTGCAAATGATGCCCAACAAAGAGTAATCCAGATGGATAATGCAGTCTTTAAAGACCTAGAAAAAGACACTGGTTAGGCAGTGGTATGGTAGATAGTATCGCGATGTTGAGTAAGTTCTTGTTCTCACTCGTGAATGTAGGAGATGCATTAATCTGTGTCTCCCTGCACCGGATCAGCCTTCTTAGACAGGACTCTGTTTCTCATCTAGGCAACCTCTTCTCCTTTACTATTAATCTGTTTGCTTTGGATGGAGTTGACTGACGCTCTGGCCTCATGGGTAGGCATTTAACTCCCGTTCGACTGACCAGAGATATGGATTCTCTTCATAGTGACTGCTTTTGGAGATGGGCATGCTGCCCTGTGCGAGCCAGGTGGGCACGAGAAGGCATTTCTGGGAATGTTGACAGAGAAGCACAGTCTCCTTTGGGTTGAATTTGATACTTGGAGGTTTTGTTCTGGGGAAGACGGTGGCCACTATATCACCACAGAGAGTCTGAGAATGAAGCCAGTGTGTAAGAGAACAGACCTGGGGGTGCATAGGTAGCCCTCAGGTACTGGTGACTCTCTTTGAGCCCCTGAAGTCGAGATACCCTAGCCTTTTAAGTTTTGTGAGCCAATGCATTTCCCTTTTTGCTTAAACCAGTTCAGGGTTTGTTTTGTGGTTTGTTTGTATGTGTATGAATATGTATGCGTGTCTGTATGTGTAATGAAAATGTTTCTTTTCTTTCTTTCTTTTTTTAGATCATTTATTTATTTGAGAATGAAAGAGGATGAGTAGGAGGAGGGGCAGAGTGAGAAGCAGACTCACCACTGAGCGTAGAGCCTGACACCGGGCTTGATCCCAGGACTCCAGGATCACAACCTGAGCCCAAGTAAGCTGAGCCACCCAGGTGCCCCTGTATGTGTAGGGAAAATAGTTCTTTCTTTTTTTTTAAATTTATTTTTTATTGGTGTTCAATTTGCCAACATATAGAATAACACCCAGTGCTCATCCTGTCAAGTGCCCACCTCAGTGCCCATAACCAAGTCACTCCCACCCCCGCCCACCTCCCCTTCCACCACCCTGTAGGGAAAATATTTCTAATGGACACAGTGTTCATGGATGAAAAGAGGCTGAGCTGTAAAAACTTCAGGTAAGATTCCTTCATGTGGATACTGACTTGATCCTTGCCCATGTCATCAGGCTATGTTAAGGTTGCTGAAAGTGTAGCACAGTAATTTTTGAATTCAAATGTAGTGGCATTTCTAAAAGTACCTCCTTCCCGAAACTTCTTCATTCTCCATGGCTATGCTGAGGCCGGTTACATATAGGCCAGCGCTCCTATGTAAGTTTAAAAAGATGCAACAGGGGATCCATGGGTGGCGCAGCGGTTTGGGGCCTGCCTTTGGCCCAGGGCGCGATCCTGGAGACCCAGGATCGAGTCCCACATCGGGCTCCCGGTGCATGGAGCCTGCTTCTCCCTCTGCCTGTGTCTCTGCCTCTCTCTCTCTCTCTCTCTCTCTCTCTGTGACTATCATAAATAAATAAAAATTAAAAAAAAGATGCAACAGTCTCCACTGCATTTAGCAAGAAGGTGTGACAAGAACTGCAGTCTTGTTTCATTTTCCAGTGTAACCGAATATAACCTCGGACAGATCCTTTAATCAGGGTGGGGCTCAGTTTCCTTGTCAGGAAAATGGGGTTGGTAATACGTGTCCTGTGTCCGGGTTATTGTGAGCCTCAAATGGGATTTATTTAGCATGGTTTCTCATAAGGATCTATTCAAATTTAAAGTGTCATTATTACTATTGTTCATAAAAGTAAAACCCAGGAATGTCTTTAAACAGGTCTACGTTTCTAAATCTGAGAGAGAAAGGAAAATCCTTTTATACTAAATTCTTGAAAGGTTTATTTATATTTGTTATCTAGGTATTAGTATGTTTACCCAGAGGCAGACTTAATTCATCTTGGTTTTGCTTCACTGGGATTTATAAACCAACCAGAGTGGGTTTACAATCTTATAGACACACTAAGTGCAGCTTTTCCATCACATCAGTGGCCTATTAGAACAAGAAATTAAAGAACCCACAGTAACTGTTGGTGGGCCCCATTGGCCCACTCAGCCTTCACTCCCCCAAATCCTAATGCTTCCCTTTTTGGTCCTAGCTCCAGGACGATCCCTGGTTTCTAAGCTGATAAGCACATGCCATTCCCATAATAACAGTTATTAATCCAAGGGTGGATGGACGTTCTGAGCTAGCCCAGTCAGGGGGAGAGGCTTTTCTTTCTTTCTTGCTCTGTGTAGACAGGGATACATTTAATCCCAACAGTCACTGGCAGCCATATTGCTACCATGAGGGAAAGCAGCCCTTGGAGGAAGTTGATATTTAAGATAACAGAGAGAATCTGGGATTTTATGACATCATTGTGTTTTTGGGTTTCCAGTTATAGCCTTTCCATCATTTCCTTCAGTTTGGGTCAATCTTTTCTGTTACTTGCAAGCAAAAGATATTTTCAATGACTCCATGTATTTTCAGAGGCTTTCTGGGAACTCTAAAAACTATGTGTTGGTGTACTTTTTTTTTTTTTTTTACCATATTTGCTAATCTGGAGTCAAACTTCTTTTCCTTTCTTAGGGAGACCAGAATGAAAATGTCACTAATCACTTGGATTCAGAATTGAGAACGGATTGATCATTGGTACTATGCCAGTCTATTTTCTCCATTTAAAAACTTGTCAATGTATTTTAGAAGGCACTTATTTTATCTGGGGGCTGCTAATGGGCAGTGAGACTGGAAGCTCTGGAGAATAGAGTTTCCAGATTTAGCAATTAAAATTCAGGATCACCAGCAAAGTTTGAATTTCAGCTAAACAGTACATATTTAAAAAATATAAGTCTGTTTCATGAAATATTTGGAATATACTTATGCTAAAAATTATTTATTGTTTATCAAAAATTCTTCAGCTAAATCAATGACCAAAGTATTTTTTTAATGGTTTATTTATTTTAGAGAAAAAAAGAGCAGGAGGAGGGGCAGAGGGAGAGGAAGAGAGAGAATCTCCAGTAGACACCCCACTGAGTGGAGAACCCAACTCAGAGCTCCATCTCATGACAGTGAGATCATGACCTGAGCTGAAATCAAGAGTCAGATGCTTAACCAACTGAGCCACCCAGGAGCCCCAGTGATTGAAGTATTTTTAAACCTATGTATACAATTGTGAAAATGAAACTTTAGGCCAGAAAGGGCAAATTCTGTTCCCCTAGGCTTGTGCCTAAATGTATCACTGGTGAAATACACATCAGGATTACCTAACTTTAGAAATATTCCTAAAACAAGGTGATGATTAAGACAAATTTATAAATTGAATCTTTAATATGAAACTTTCAGGTACTAGGTGAAGGAGATACTTTCACAAGTTCTCAATGTCATATTACATAACACCTCTTACTGTATTTTGGGGAGAGCAGGCCCAGAGCATAAAGCAATTGTTCTATTATTTCTTTCCAGAAAAACGTGAATCTGAGCTAGATTTATTCATGTGCATTGAAGCGATAAGTCAGAGTATTGAAGACCAGTCAACAGATGCAAAGGAAATGAGTAGGGCTGCAAAAGGGAGAAAGATTCAAGGGTGAGGACAGAGAGAGCTGGAGAGAAACATTTAGGGAATGCAGTAGGAGAGGTCCTGGGTCATGGCTGTAAACCTGGCAAAGCCTCCAGTCCTCCAGTGTCTGGGTCTCCTTTAGGGTCATTCATATAGAATGTGCACTATTCAGGTCATCATTCAGGGTGCAGGGTCAGAAAGGACACAGTTCTACTCAGAATTCCCAGTAATTGTCCCCAGTCTTTCTTAAAATGACAGCTCTTTTGTGCATCTCTTCCTGTTGTCTCAGAGTTTGGGCGGAGGTCCTAGAGGGTGGGGAAAACACAATTAGGTTCCATGTAAAATGCCAACCTAATACGAAGTGTGAGGCTCTTGGTGCAGGGCTTGCCAAGGAGATTGTGAAAGGGGTTTTGCCAGCACTGGTGACCATCCATCCACCTCTGGCCCATGTGAGAGGCTTGGAGAGAGCTGTCGATGCTGTACATTGTGCCACCACACTGGGGGAGCCTGGGGTTTTGCTTCCCTTTACCTTACACCTGAGGAGACGGGCTTCAGGGACTCTTGGAAAGCTTGAACTGTGGTCTCTACAATTTAGAAAGCCTAAGGGTCCCTCTGAATACTCTCTTGAGTGAAGATCAGAGGCTATTCTCTGGCTGGAGCTGCCAGCGTGGCTGCATTGAAGGTGAGTAGCATGAGACAAGGTGTTTGTTTTCCTGGAGCCAAAAGCGAGGTGCCAATTGTTGTTGTTGTTTGTGTGTGTTGTATGTATGCATGTGTGTTCTGAGGGCTTCCTCTGTGGTTAGCGGGACAAACAGACCCTGTGGGAGGGAGTCTGTGCAGTGGACAGATGGGGAAGGGGCATCTTTCTCCTCAGAGCATTGTAGAGGTTCCCAGCAAGAGGATCTCTGAAAAACCTGTAAGATTGTCCCACAGAAGAACCGGCTCCCCACCCTGGGGGACCTAGCATCATATTAAATGGTCCTTGCCACAAGATTGTGACTACTGTGCCCTTCCCTCTCCTGCTCTTTCCCTATGAGTCCACACCAAAGAGCTCAGAAACCATTTCTAGAAACATACTGTGTGGGGAGGAATAGAAGGCACTAGGACAGAGGTGGCCAGCTATGCTCCTGCCTCCACTGCAGGCTCTGAGCATAAAACTGGGGTGGGGGGGGCAGAGGGGAGAAATCTTACATTGAATGAAGTTTTGATTACATTGGATAAGCTGTCTTAAAATTTTTATTTACTCACTTATTTGAGAGAAAGAGAGACTCAAGTAGCTGAGGGGCAGAGGAAGAGAGAGAATCTAAAGCAGGCTCCATGCTGACCGTGAGGCCTGTTGCAGGGTTCAGTCTTATGACCCTGAGATCATGATCTAAGCTGGAATCAATGGTTGAACACTTAATGGACTGAGCCACCCAGGCCGCAGGATAAGCTGTTATAATTAAATTGAATTCACAATTAAAGTGAAATTGTTCTTGACTTGAAGTGATAGGGAAGCCATGGCACCTGTCTGACTGCTGCCCCAGGCTGGGCATGAAGGATTCAGAATGAGCTTAACTAGGCTTGGGAGAAAGATTACAGTCAGTTTATGATTGTAGCCTATCCCATATTGCCCATTAAGTATAGTGATTACCTTGGTAAATTCAATAACTCTCTTTATAGCAATGCTCTAGAATGCTGGAATTCTTGAAGAAGAAGGATTTAGGTCAATCTTATCCCAGTCTGTGGGTCTCCATGGGATCTTCTAATTCTTTCTATTCACTCACTGTTGATGGTGAAATGGGCAGTAATTGTAATTGTAATCCTGCAAACCAAGCTCAGAAAAGACAGAACAATTTTTATTTCTGAATTTGACTGTCATAAGAAATGAACAATTTGCAATAATCCTTATAAAGATTTGATCAACAAGGAAGTACAGTGTGTGACCAGGGTTTGAAACAGATGCAGCACTCCTCTAAGTTTTCTAGATTACGTCATGGATGGTAGGAATTCATATTCATAATAATAACCGCAGGGTACTATAGGATCTGGAATCTCACACATAAATATTCCTCAAAAGTCTCCCATTCCCACCACCGTTATTCTACTGACTCTAGTCCAAACCACTCTGATCTTGCACTTGAACTCTATGGCAACCTCCTAATTGGTTTTCCTTCTTCCAAGTTTGTCTTCTTCTAATCTACTCTTAACATGGCAGCCAGGATGAAGTTATGCATGCACTCTTGTGGGATTGTGAGTATTACCTGAGGAATTGCTTATCACAGAGTGTGGATCATTGTAGGTGCTCAATAAATGCCCACTCTTTTGCTGCAGTCACATCCACTACCACCTGTTCATCTGTAATGATAAATGGCCACCACTACAGCCTACTGATATCATCATCATCATCATCATCACCACCATCATTTTCGCCTACATCTTTCAAGTCTTTTTAGAATCAAATGATCTTTCTCCTGCTTATTTTTCAGGATTCATCTTTCACCACTTGTCTCCTTGCACCCAATACTTCGAACAAATTGAATTTAGTTCTTCAAAAGTTCCATGTTCTCTTTCAAGTTTATATCTCTGTTCCTTCTGCATTGAGCATTCTTAATCTTCAAGCCACGTTTGAACATCACACTTCTTGGAAACTTTTCCTGCTTCCTGAATTCTGAGTTAAGCACTGTACCTAAAGGTCCCTCTGGAGCTCATGGTGTTCCCATGAGTCCTCCACTTTCCTTGCCATAATGTGTGTCCTGCTATATTGTGAGTGCTTCCTTACTTGTACGTGTTCCCTTTTTATCATAAACTTGGTGAGTGCAAAGACTGTAACGTATCTGTGTAAATCAGCTCCACAGCTCCAAGGTATTCTATAGCGGTTATACAGTGAATGAATGAATGAATGAATGAATGAATGAATGAATCCACAATAGTATAAAATAAGAATTACTATTTGTTGTGATGCTGGTGTGGCATTATGGAATTCAATAGATAGTAACACTCAACGATATTTCTGCAAAGTAAAAAAAGAAGAAAAATTGAAGAAAAAAATCATTAAACATTGAAATTAAAAGCAACTTTACTTGACAGTTGACCAGAAGGTCCAAATATAGCTGAACTCTGCAACCTCGCCGTCCCACTGCATTTCTGAGTATGTCTGCTAAGCAGTTTGTGTGTTTGTTTTCTGTGTTTGAATATGATTGGGTCTCTGATGTTTACCCCTTCATCCTCAGAGACTTTATAACTGAATTTAGATCTTTCTTTGCATGACCTTTCTCCTGTTTGTCTAATACAGCTTTCTTCATTTTCACAAGATGAATGACATGGTAAAAGCCCTTAATATAGAATCTGAGGATTTCGGATGGCATGAGACTCCTTCTCAGAGATATGGAGAGAAACAGTTCAGCACTACAGATTCATGGAGCCAGAAGGGAAATCTAGTGCTACTGCCCTCTACCTCACACTGCTGGATACTTCTCTTTTCACATATTGGCAGAGGTATAATGGAAAATGCATGGATCCCTGGAATAAAAAACTATGGGCTTAAATCTTAATTCATCCAGGGAAAATTACTTAATCCATTTGATTTTCAGTTTCCTCACTGGTGAAAGCCAGGTGATTATGTTTACTTCAAAGGGTGAGTAGCGCAGCCCAGGTGGTTCAGTGGTTTAGCATCGCCTTCGGCCAGGGCATGATCCTGGGGACCTGGTATCGAGTCCCACATTGGGATCCCCACATGGAGCCTGCTTCTCTCTCTGCCTGTGTCTCTGCCTCTCTCTCTCTTTCTCTGTGTCTCTCATGAATAAATAGATAAAATCTTAAAAAAAAAACTAAAACAAAGGCTGATCCTGAATATTGACCAAGATTACGCAATTAGAAAAACTTGTCCAAGTAGGGGTCATGATTGCAAGTAATAGAAACAACTTCCAGGTGATTGAAACAAAAGGGAATTTATTGGAAGGACATGGGAGGATTCCAAATTGAAGAAGAACTTGAGGATTGAGTTTAGGATGAGCGAGAAATGAAGGGTTTTTGGAAAGCAAGAAACAGAAAGCTTGTATCTAGAATCGACTAGATAATACATAGCCACTGCTATAACAAATGCTCTGTAAGCATTCCTTTTGCCCTTGCAATACTCTTTCAAGATTCAGAGTCCCAGGAGAGAGTGTCTTATTGCCTGAGTTTAAGTAATGTGCCCTTTTCCTGGCCATGGAAAGATCGGGATCTAGGCAGTGAAAGGCAGATACCTGGATTTACTGAAAATACAAACAGTGGTGATTGTGGGGTAATTCCTCATAAGGAAATTAAAGCTCCAAAAAGGGGATGCATGTTGTATTGCCACAACACAACAAATACTACATGAACTCCTTGACTATGCTGTATCAATTAGGATATTTTCAGTGAAATACATCAGAAAAACTGACTCAAACTGTATTGAACAGTAGAGATTTTCTAGGTCCTCATAACTGAAAACCAGAAAAGTGTATTTGCTTCAATTGAGGTTAGATCCAGTAATTCACTGATTGTCACCAATGATTTGGTTTCATTCGGTCTTGCTATTCTGACTTCTACGGGCCATTTTATCCTATGACAGGCCCCCATGGCTATTCCAAGGTAGCTTCCAACAGTGCCTAAGATTTCCTGTTTTCTACTTCACTTCCAGTAACAGAGACCCACCTTTGCTGAAACATTTCCAACTGAAGTAGAAAATAATTGTAATAGACTTGGATCCCATTTCAGGTGATCAATTCCAAGTGTTACCACTTGTCCTGTTATACAATCTTCGTTTGCCTTTACAATAACCACTGCTATGACCACCACTTACACCATTTCTGGGCTGAGAACTTTGTGTTTTCATATTTAATCATGGCCAATGGCTGCCTCCAGTGAAAGTGTGATATCACATGGCTAAACACCTGTTGGTGCCTTTTCATGTGTCTAAAATTGTCAGCTAGTTGAGGAGGACAGCCCTTAGTCTTCCTCCTCCTCTTATCCCCAGCCTTCAGTGCAGTTTTGTTTCGGGGAGCTAAGTCTTCTCATAGGCAAAATAAAGAAACACGACTGAATGGCCTCTGAGGAAAACATCTAGCTTCAGAGGTTCTGTATCAATTTGGGGGGAGGCTTGTGATAGCTGTCACATTATCTTTTTTGGCATAGTGAGGGTTTATACGAATGGAAATTATTGTTGATGTTATAATAAGACAACAACATTAGTCTTTATTTTTCTTCATGGCTGTTTCAGTAGCACCCAGGACGTAGCTTAGCATATGGTAGGTGCCCTAATAAATATTCACTGATTACAAGAAAGAACTACTTACTACTGAGAACTTTTGGTGTTATCCGGCTTTGCATACATTATCTCATTAATCCTCACAAGAACTCCAAAAGACAGGCATTATCCTACCCACTTGAGAGATCATGAAACAGGGACTAGTGAGGCTTTAGGAAACTGTCCATATTTTTACAATCAACAACAGGCAGAACCAAGATTCAGACTCAGTTTGGACTAACTCTGAAGCTTGTGTCTTTTCTACAGTAGCTGCCCACTTGCAGCATTTTAACACCCTGATAATCTCCAAATTACAGTTTAGCTGGTTTCCTTGTAGAGTTTCAGATCTGTACCATTTTTGTGTCGGAGGAGGTAGCAGGGAGAAGCTTCGGGGAGAAGGAACCAGGAGATGATAATCGCCCTCACTGTAAAGGCCCCACTGTAAAATAAAGAGATTAAAACAAAACAATAACTAAACAACCATAAAATCTCCTCAATGTTACTATCTTGCAAGGAATAACTCAGATTCTTCCAGAAAAAAAATGAACCCTTATTTCTTCTGCATATAAGAAGAGACCAAACAGGCAGTTGGTGATGTTCCTCGTGAGCAAGCTAACAGCTTTGATACCCTCTCCTTTTTAGGTTCTTTTTTTTTTTTAATATTTATTTATTTATTTATTTATGATAGTCACAGAGAGAGAGAGAGAGGCAGAGACACAGGCAGAGGGAGAAGCAGGCCCCATGCACCGGGAGCCCGACGTGGGATTCGATCCCGGGCCTCCAGGATCGCGCCCTGGGCCAAAGGCAGGCGCCAAACCGCTGCGCCACCCAGGGATCCCGATACCCTCTCCTTTTTATCTCCTCTCCTATTATCCACAAGTCCGATCAGAACCAGAGCACTGGGGATATCTTTTTTTATTTTTTCCCCCCGTTTACGATACTGTTGTTATCACATAGTTTATGGTTCCCCTTGTATCTGCCATGCAAGCTGGCATAATTCAGAGGCTACATCACTTTTTCTTAATCTAAGGCCTTTCATGTTTGCTGGAAGTTCTCTGTGATTTGGCCACTTGGAACACTTTTGAAAGAAAAGAAATTAAAAAGTTTCACTTTTTAAAAACGTGGCGACTAGAAAAACTTAAATTCCACGTGTGGCTATATTATATTTCTATCGGACATCACTGGCCTGGCCCCCGAATCAGCTGCATTCTTGGACCTGCCACCTGCTGTAGACCACACACTGTTTCTAAAAGATGCAAAAACCTTCGATTTCCCTGCCTGGGTGCCTTTACTGTGCTGGTCCATTTCAGATGCTCAGATTTTGCCTCTTACCCACACGCTGAAATCCCACCCCTCTTTAAGGCTGAGCTCAAGTATGATCCCTTTGGGAATACTTTTTAATGCCCCCTCCTCAGACTTTCCATGCACTTTATTGATAGTTCTAGTTTGGGACCTGGATTTTAGGGCCAATTAACCCCCTGGTATCTATGCAGATGCTGTCATTTTTTTTTGTCCATGACAGACATTGCTAATCTATCATAGCAGCTCCCTATGGAACCCAATCCTTGTACGAGGATCCTCAGTACAGCACCGTGGGCAGCAGCAACCACCAAAGGATCAGAGTAGAGACATGGTTTGCAATGCTGAAGTGCATTAATAGGCTGGATGCCCTTGCGGCCTAATATTAATTGTACGAAGATTTCCTCTTCAAGCAGAATTCCCAGGGAGGGATCCAATATCATTGCTCTCGAGAGAGAATAGCTGTGAGGGATCATATATTTGCATAATATCTTTTTCTTTCTTCTGATATCCTAAGTAGCTGCTTTATAATAAGCTTGCCATTTTCTGCATCCTTCCTTAGGTGTTTCCATAAGTCTGCTGATAATATGAAATTTAGGTAACCTGACTCTTCCAAGCAGATTGGTTGCTGAGGAATCTGTGGAGGCCCATTTTGGGATCTCCTCAACAATGGAGTATCTCCTGATGATGTGGGACTCAGGGAATACAGGCACAGGAGACCTCTCTTTGTCACTTTGTTATGATGGGTGTCAAGGCAGTGGGGAGGGCTAGAGTCATGAGAAGACTAGAGAAGAAAGAAAAGTTTTATGAAAGCTCCTTTTTTTTTTTAAAAAAAGATTTTATTTATTTAGAAAGCACATGGGCTTGGGGAGGGGCAGAGGAAGGGGGAGGGAGAGAATCGCAAGCAGACTCTATGCTGAGCATGGAGCCTGATGTGGGGCTCAATCCCATGACCCTGAGACTGTGACTGGAGCTGAGATCAAGAGTCAGACACCCAACTGACTGAGCAACCCAGGTGCCCCTGATTGTCCCTTTTCCAGCAGTTTTGGGTGTTACTTAATTCTTCTGTGGAGTTTTATGTGGTTAACATAATTTTCCAAGTTTTTTGAACCAGCCACTGACTGTTACCCTTCTGGGAGTCTAATGCACTACAGCTGCTGAGTGTTGCTATCCAGTATCAGAAACACATTTATGACTAATTCTTATTTATGCTAATCTCTTCTACAATATAGGAAACTCATGCGGGCAAAGATTATACATGTCAGCAATTATAGGTGCTTTATTTTGTTCTTTTGTCTGTGTGTGAGAGAGAGAGAGAGAGAGGGAGGAGAAGAAGGAGGAGGAGGAGGAAGAAAAGAAGAAGGGAAGGAGGAGAATGGGAAGGAGGAAGAAAAGGAGAAAGAGAAATGAAATGGAGGAGGAGGGAGATTTTAGATAGTGACTTTTATTTTTTATTTTTTTTATTTTTTTTTAAATTTTTATTTATTTTATGATAGTCACACACACACACAGAGAGAGAGGCAGAGACATAGGCAGAGGGAGAAGCAGGCTCCATGCACTGGGAGCCCGACGTGGGATTCGATCCGGGGTCTCCAGAATCGCGCCCTGGGCCAAAGGCAGGCGCCAAACCGCTGCGCCACCCAGGGATCCCAGATAGTGACTTTTAAAGGCAGAGAAATGCTGGGTGCTTTGACTGAATACCACCATCAAGACCCTCAGTGCAGATGACAACATTACACAATTTGATTTTAAGGAATGTAAAATCTATTTGGTGCAGTGAGATAGACACAAAACAGATTACTGAAGAATTAAATAACAGGGTTATATAACAACAGAATGGATACAGTAGGAAACAGTTGTGTTGTCAAACACATTATGCAGACACTGGGTGCTGTCGTTCATCAGAGAGTTCTTTGAAGCTTACCCAGTATTTGCCAGGTGGCTGGGCCCTGGATGACAGTATACAACACTGAGAAAGTGAAATGGAAAGATAGAGCTCTATCATAGGGGAGTCCTGGCACTGATTTTCTTAAGACAGATGCCCCATTGTTCTGTAGTATTCAAGGGGAACATGGGATATCTAGCCAGGCAGCTTAAATGTGGTGGGGTCTGGACACAACTCAGTCATGTTTTCCCAATCACAAGGAGAAACAAAGTTATCAAACAACCAGAGTAGCTGATCCTTGGATGGAAGTTCTGACTGATGGATTTGCTGACCCCAGGCAGCCTCATTGCCATTTTGTGACATACTCTGTGTTTTCCTCCCACTGATGTGGCTGGAGGCTAGCCATGCCTTTCTACCAGACCCTTAGCCCTGTGGTTTTGGAGATGGACACTTGTTCTCCCTGGATCATCTCCAAGCACTGCAGGGCCTGCTGGTGTTCATTCTGGATGTCTCATCCCTGGCGAGTACTCACTTCATCTATCAACAAAAGCAGGGACAGCAGAGCACCCTGAGGAGTTGTCCTAACAGTGTCTGTGTTAGTATCTGCCAGGGTTCACACTATAGTTTGGCTGTGCACATTAGTGAGGATGATCCAAACCCACATTGGATAGTGCTCATGAGGATGATGATGATGAATCTCTCTACCTCTGTCCCCACCCTACATGTCCTAGTAGCCTTGGAGTCAGAGGGTCTGATTTATTTTTGGCAGCAGCCATGAGGGTCCTTGTGTAGATGCAGCTGGTGAATCTAACTTGGCTTTGAGATCCGACAACCTGATCCCTACCATTATTCTTCTCTATCCTGGGCGCCGGAGACAGCTTTGTTGACTAAATTCAGGCCAGAGGCAGGGATCAGGTGACATTTCTCTTTCACAGTAGAAAAATCGTGTGTTATCTCTGACAAAGTATCTGTGTTTGCCAGAGCCTTAGGCATTGATACGAGCCCTAGTTTACTCTCACCAGCCTTGAAGGGGAGGACAGCCTCTCTCATCCTGAAAGTTTCCATGATGTCAGCACCTCTGCCAACATCTTTCCTTAAATCTAATCATTAGTGATGTCTTATAAAACAGTGATGACTACTAATAGTCTTTTATTCTGACATAACACTTTATGCTTTCCAAAGCACTGTTACATATATTATCGTATTTGATTCTTGTGTTTTTAAATATATAGTTGTTATTCTATTCTCACCCTCAAAGCCAAAACACTTTCACACATATAGCATATCAATGTCTCAGAATTCTTAAGTTTTCATCACTTTTCTTTTGCCTTTTCCATATTCCTCTCATCTGTGTGGTACTCAATCCTTTGGTTGGCTGTTTTTTAAAAATGAATTATACATTATCTAGTTCCCCAAATGATTTAAGTATCTTAACAGCTTAAATGCATGGGAAGCAAGGTAAAAATAAATACAGAAAGTCTCAACCTCCCTAACCCAGTTGAAAAGTATTAGGTGGGACTATAGTTCCTCAGACTTTGAGAATATTTCTCTTTGGACAGACTGGTTACCCCAGACTAAGTAGAGAAGGAAAGAGAGCAACCTAAGAAGCAAGATAAGCTGTTAAAAACACAGCTGAGTTTTCTTGAAGGAATAGGGAAATAAAAGAGTGAAGTAGACCAGAGGCATATCTTAATGCTGCAAGAAAATATATGACATAAGAAAATATTCCGGCTGTCATCGAAATGGTTATTCATGGTGTGAGCATTAAAAAGCCAAGCAAAGTCTAGGATTTTGAAAAGAATGATGACAGAGATTTGGTTCTCACTGAGCCTTTAGGGGCACAGGCTTCTAGAACCATCTATGATAGCTTTGGTTCAGAAATCTGTTGAAGGGGACTCTCCAGCAGAAAAATAATGTGGGTATGAGGAGCCAAGTTTCATTGGCTCGAACAATCCCAAAGCCTTTGGGATAGGATGAAAAGCACTGTTTCTAAGGCTAATTCACTTGACTGCCCACTCTCAATTAGCCTGGAGGTGTTTGGGACACAGGGCTCAAAGAGGAAATAGAAATGAAGAAGGCTTATGTCTATGGAATAAGAGAGTAAGCACCTCTAATGGAGAATCTCGTGATTGGGGCTGACATTATTACAAATTCTTAAATTTTGCAAAAAGATATGAATATCTCAAATGTTGTTCTCTGAGAGAACATGGCCAAAGGATTATAGTCAACATCTTAGCGAGTGGTTTCTCATACTTGAGTGTAGGGTCAAATGTAGAAATCTAAAAATGACAGTAGACGACCTGAATCCCAATGAGGTTGAAACCAAAGGATCATCTCTGTCCTTCCTCCTTCACTGAGATACTCCTGAGACTCCGTTCTGGTCTTTGTTGACACTAGGATGAGATTCGATTGCTCCAAGCATTGGTTTGGGGAATGTCAGTTTGCAACTGTGCTAGGGCCTGGGACTGGCTTGTGTTCTATTTAACGTGGGAGTGTAATTTGGACTTATGAGAACTAGAGATCGAGTAGATTCAATTTCAGAAGTTCTTATGGATATCATTCCCTTGGAAGATAGCAGGTTACATTTGTTGAAGGAATTGCAATTATTTTGAGATACTTCTGGATGAGATTAAACAGAAGGGAGTTTGGGCTTTAAAGTCTTTGGTCTTTGGAATTACTATGGCTTTTAATTTGCAAGAAATGAAAAATTCAATTTTTAACTTAAATTGCTTCCTTTCAATTTGATAATGGGAAGAGGTCATAATTGACCCTTTGTTGATACTGCTGGTATTGGAGGGTCCAATAAAAAAACATTTCTTTGGGACAAAATGTCCCAAAAAAAATGGGACATTTCTACTTCTGGCTTCTGGTTGGCTAGATTTGGTTACCTGTTGGAATTAGGTCCATTCCATATGTCTCCATAGTCTTCCCTGAAGGAAGCAACTGCTGTATTCTCATGATCAATGGCAGATGCTAAAGAGAGAGCAAAATATGTGATGTCCTCAGTTCAGAACTAGACACCACTCTTCTGTCCACATTCCTTTGGCCAAATCCATTGCCAGTGGAGTAGAGAAATACACTCTGTTCACTGTTGGGCACTGCAAGGTCTTCTGACAAGAGACTGCGAAGAATTGAGAATAATGGTCTAATTTACCACAGTAATATATTCTTGTTTTGATGTGTTTGTCCTTTCACTTTTTATCCATTCAGAAATATGGTCAGGAGTTTTCCCAGCTTCCCTTGAAAGTCTTTCATGGTTCCCACACATTCAGGCTCATTAATTGTTCCCATTAGGACTTACCCTAAAATTATTGAATTCATCTCCTTGGATGGACTTCAGGAGTTTGTATTTCTTGTGATCTTCGTAAATGCTTTCAAAGTTCTGTTAGATTTTAGTAATTAATCCTCATAACTCAGGAACTCTGCTCCTATTCAGTAATGGGGTCAGTCTACTTAATTTATCAGCTATTTTTTAAAATTATTAACTGGCCAAAAACCACTTTTTTCTTTTGTGTTTGGGATTAGCTCTAGCTACAATAGGCCTCTTGTAGTTCTTCTCTAATTTCTTGCCTTGTCCACATTGCTCTCGCCTCCAGAAAAACCTTTCATCCAAGTGTTCCTGCTTAAATTCTGCTCCAACCCAAACCGTATATATCTTAAGGTTCATGTCAAAGTCTACTTTTTCAATTCACAGTTTCTTAGTTTGTCTTCCTATATTAAGTCTCAAGGTCTGCTTTTTATTAAAGGTAATTGCATATAGATTTCAACTTCCAGATTAAAAGCATCTTGGTGGCAAGAACATGTCTCATTTGTTTTTGTGTCCCTTTTCAGTTCCTTGTAGGTTACCCTTTCTTGTTTTCAAAACTAACCTGTGCTTCCCTTTCGATGCTATCCCCACTTGTGACTGTTTTCCGCACCAGCTCCCCGTCCATCTTCTCTCTCTTTGATCTTGTGATTTTAAGACCCCGTACGTGGTGTCTTTAGGTTTGTGAGCCGTCCTTCTTCTGTTATTACTCTGTCCCTATACACCTCTCGCTAGCTCTTTGATTTTCACTATTCCAGCTCCAATTTTGCCATTTTTGTCTCTTCTGGTTCTTCGCTTCGCTAAGTATACTGCAGCAGGGGATATAGATTTTTCTCTTTGAAGCCTCTGGCTTTAGTTTTCCCCTTGAGAGCTTTCTCTATATTATTTTGAAAACCATGTCGTGCTGTTCTCTACCCTTTTGAAAAGGGGGAGGCCTTCCCATTCCAGTTTTGATCATTGGTTTTAATCATATTTGAAAATGTCTTCCTAATCCAACTGGAGAATTTGCTCATTATGTATACATTTATGCTAAATTCTCCAGCTCTAGAGCAATTAATTTTTGCTCTTTCCTTAGCGTGACCTGATTGGGGGTGGTGGTGGTTCTCTTTCATTTGGCATTTTACTGCTTCATTCTTGCATGTAAATCTTAATGATTCTGAAGAGTTCATTCTTTTGTAAGCACATAAGGGATTGTTAGGAATGTGTCTTTATCTTCTGTAGTGCTAACCAAGGATTCTCGATAATTGACTTTCCAGGATCACTTTTGGATCACTTCTAGCTTTGTCGTTTTGCACTAAAATATAGTTTATCATCTCTTCCCCAAACAACCATTCTTGTTTTCAGTAGGGAAAGTATCATTCCTTTAAATATATTTTATTTCTTTCCAATTTTGCAAAAAAATATGGTTAGGTGGGCACGGGTTTTCCCAAATTTTATGTAATTGGTCTTTTGTTTTTTTTTTTAATTTTTATTTATTTATGATAGTCACACACAGAGAGAAAGAGAGAGAGAGGCAGAGACATAGGCAGAGGGAGAAGCAGGCTCCATGTACCAGGAGCCTGACATGGGATTCGATCCTGGGTCTCCAGGATCGCGCCCTGGGCCAAAGGCAGGTGCTAAACCACTGCGCCACCCAGTAATTGGTCTTTTGAACAAGACAAATAATTTTGTAACACAACTACAATTTATTTTTATGATTTCTTTGTGTCGCCCATAGTCCCTTTGAAATATATTCAGTGTGGAAAGCTTCCCTGCCTCCTTATGCCTTTGACTTCTATCCCTCTTAGGTAGTAGAAAGTTCTCAGGTTGCTTAAGTTTCAAACGAGACTTGAACACAGAAATTGGAATGTCAGCTGGAATGGGTTAAATAAGGAAGATTTTATGTCAAGTTCTCTGCCTTTTTACATTTGGGGCTTCCTCAGGCTGGTAGGTGGCAGGGCATATTGTTGGCGTCTTTTTTGTATTTCTCCTCAACTTGCTAGCTAGCTGCTAACTCCTCCTAATGTCAGAGTGGTGAGAGAGAAGAATGGAAAAAAATAGGAAAGGTCTTACTTGGACTAGTCTATCGTAAGCTGTTTCTCACTTATTGGTGTGGCAGTTACTTCAAGTTGATTCTTTCTAGGGCAATAGTGAAGCTTGTTTCGGAGATTCTCATCCTGGGGGACCTTGCTCCATGGTTCTTTTGACTGAGGAGCATACATTTCCTCCTCCCCTGGAGGATCCCTCCATAGCCCTTAGAAATCCAGCATTTACTTCCAGCTTTTCAGTGGTTCATCTGCCCTTTTAGGCAGCCCTGTTGGACAAGACCAGAGGTGCCTCACGTTGGTGTACTTCCATGAGTGGCGCCATCTGGTCATGCCAGCGTCCATCGCCACCTGAGTCCTTGCAGACTGCTTTGCTCTTTCAGGCCTGCGTCGGGCACCAGCCCTCTGCTTCCAATGACAGGGAGCACATCAAACCTCTAGCTATTTATTGCATGGTCACTACAAGTGTGTGATAAAATTTCTCTTTCTTAGCATTTAACCACTGGTTTCCTCAGAACAAGGACACTGAGTTGTAAGGATTGTAGATCTCCGTGATGCAAATACTCTCTTCTCGGCCCATATTGAACTACCAACAGGATAGCATTGAACAGAGTTAGGAATAGGGGCTGAGAATTGGTTTATGCGAGCCTATGAGCCCTCCTCCACCTCTTCTGCTGTCCTGTGAGGTGGCTCAGCACCACTTTTGCTCATCTTTTCCTTTGGGACCAGGCTTTGAACATTTCCTTTATACAGTCACAGAAGCCACTGAGATAGTCCCCTCTCCCTACAAACACCCACAGAGGAGCAAACAGACAAGACAACAGATTGGTCTTTTCCTAAAGGTGGCTTCTGCGTCCCCTCCAGAGGTTCAGAGATGGCTTTAGATTTCAAAGTGGCACTCTGTTCTTTTCCTTTTTGTTTCTGTCCCACATGGCATCCTGCATATCTTATCTTCCACTTACCAAGTCCTGGCTTGTCATTCATCCCTGCTCCAAACTCTTGACATTCTGAGCAATGAATGCCTGGGTTAGCTCACCCTCAGTCAGCCCCATGGCGGCAAAAGAAAAAACGAGGGGTCCTGCAGAGATGAAAGCCTTGCAGCTCTCCTCAGGTAAGAAGCAAGCAAACACCCTTTATATCCTCTGCTGAACAAAGCTGCTGTTTTGGGATATCTCCTTGAAATAACATTAAATCAAACAAGCAGGCTCAGTATACATAGAGAATCATGCACATGACAAAACAATCAGAAACATGGGGAATTGTAGTGAGGGGGTTCCTCAACTCTATAAGACTGACAGTTCTGACTCTCAGGAAAGTATGTTTTCTTTCCCACCTGAAAGCAGACAGCATGTCAAACACAAGTTGTAATTGGGCCGTATGATTTACATACAGATTAATCCATTATTAGTCTAAGTGAGAATCTTGACTCGGCAAGGTGGTATTTATCATCCAATTGCCGTGCTCACATAATCCAAGTGACTTTGTAACTTTAATTGTACTGCATGTTCTGGAAATATTGCCCATGATTACACCCTGTTTGAAAAATAATTAGGTGGTAATTAGCATTACAAGTTTCTTTTAAAAATACTATCATTAGAGAGATTTCTAAATGAATTACCTGGCACCAGGGACTAGGTTTTTCTTGGCATCAACACCTTTCTCCACAGAAGGGGCAGTGCTGTTCAAAGGCATTCTTAGGGAGAGCCTGTATTAGTTTGAAATCGCGACTGTAACAGAAAACCACAAATTTAGCAGCTTAAAACAACACAGATTTATTACCCACTGATTCTGTAGGACAGAAGTCTGGCAGACCTGACTGGGTCTCTGTTTAGACTCCAGAGGCCAAAGTCAAGGTTGGCAGGCTTCCTTCCTTTCTGGAGGTGCTAAGAGACGGCTTGTTTACGGGTTCCTTCTGGTTGTGGGCAGAGTTTAGCTCCTTTTGTCCTAGGCCTGAGCTCCCTGTTTCCTCCCTGGCTGTCAGCTGAAGTCTATCCCAAGATTTTCGAGGACTCCCGCATACCTTGCTTCCTGCCCCCTCCATCTCTAAGGACCAATGGGAGGTTGAGCCCTTCTAATGCTTTGAATTGCTCTTGCCTTTTCTTCTGGAGCATTCCTTTGACTTCAGCTGAGAAAATTCCTTTCAGGGCTCACTGTGATTAGTTGGGCCCCATCTGGATGATCCAGGATACTCTCCCTATTTCGAGTTCTTTTACCATAATCACTTCAGTGAAGTCCCTTTGCCACATAAGGTTCCGGGGATTTGGATATGGACTTCTTGTGGAAGGGGCGCATTGTCAGCCTCCCACAGAGCCAGTGCCACGCAGGTGTTTCATTGGGCGTAGATACTGCTGCTTCCCAGAGATGGTAGTAGTATAGTAGTAATCTCTCTCCCTTTGGGATGAGGGCGCTCACTAGTGCCTTTGGAGTATTGAGTGACTCCATCAGGCAAACCAGGACGACTGAAGGCTTCAACGTCTAGCATAGATCAAGATGCTACAATAGGCAGAGAAAAAGCTAATTTCTGTTAAGTAACTTGTGGGTATTTTTGGGAGAGGGTGTGTCATTATGAGCTGTTGATTTTTTAAAATATTGGATTATATGGTGATCCCACATTTATTCATGGAAGAAATGTATAATTGCATATTGTGTATCACTTGCCAATTAAATGTAAGTTCATAAAACAGACAATGCCTGTCTCATTCACTATTGTATCCATACAGCCCAGAAGAGGGCCCAGCATGGGGTTTCTCAATAAGCACTTGATACATATTTATTGGAGAAAATACTTGTCTAACAACTACCTCGATAGTACCTGGCAGTGCTTGAGAGTTCAGTAGTGCAAAAGACAGACCTGGCACCTGACTGCCTGACCTTAGACATCACACAATTAATTATAAATGGGGACAAAAGAGAGAATCTTTAAAGCAGTGTACATACCCCTCAATCATTCCATTTTCACTGGAAATGTACAATTGTCCATTAATATTTTTTAATATAGGGTCAAGACATTTTCTTTGAATAGGGTTCACTGAGTGAAGTTACACATCTTCTTTGAAGTTATTCCTCTTCCTTCTTATTATGTAAACCATAGCCCAAATGCATCTCCTATGATTTGAGTTTTTCTTCTCTAAAACGGAGCGAGGACTCAAGATCAGGGGTTGGCAAGCTGTGGCCCAAGCCAAATCTGGCTTACCATCTGTTTCCATGTGCCCTCAAGCTAAGAATGGCTTTTATATTTTTTGAACAGTTGAAAAAATTTGAGGAATAATATTTTGTAATTTGTAAAAATGATATGGAATGCAGATGTCAGTGTTCATAAATATACTTTTATTGGAACGTAGCCATGCTCAGAGTCATATAGCTGTCGCCCATGGCTGATTTCGTGCTATTCTGACAGAGTGGAAGAGTTGTGACAGAGACCATATAGCTTGCAAAGCCTAAAATACTTATTTTCTGGCTCTTTAGAGAAAAAGTTTGCTGACCACTATTCAAGATATGTGAGAAATAAATTGAGTGCAGAAGATTCTTAGTAGGTTCCTCCCCCAATTATTTTCTTGGTGGTTTATGTATATGAAGAGGGCATGCTCATGGTGGTGGTGGGGCAGTAAGATAGGATTTTACCTATCAATAATTTTTTTGATGACTGACTCCACTTTATCATATTTTTCCAGACATCTAATTTATTTTTCATAGGAATAGCTCTCTTTCTTATTTAATTAATTTCGTCAGTATACACTGTTCTTAATTAAATTATGCAGCAGTGCTAACAGGTGCAAACTGCCATAAACCATATATATATATATATCAAATCACCATGCTGTACATCTTAATCTTATAATTGTGTATGTCGAGTATACCTCAATAAAGCTGAAATTAAAAAGTAAAAAAACCCAAACTCTTAGTATTTAAAAAAAAGTCAGGTTGTAGATGAACACAGCTGACTCCTGGTGAGTGCTCATCTCTTGTGAGGTGAGGGGTGGGGGGCAGCAGGGAGCCCTGGAGAGGAACCTGCTAGTCTTCAGTTATAGACATAAGTGAGTCTTCTGTCTCTACATTTTATGGAGGAATGGAGAGGTCTGGTTAATAAGCTGGCGGGTCAAGTGGAGGTTGGTGATGATGTCTGCTGCATGTAAGATTTAGTTCAAATTATACATAAACTTGCATATTGTAACTAGAACCATGCTTTGTAGATGCCACATAGGTATCCCTCACTCAAGATAACTTGCATCTAGAATTTTGAATTTTCAGCATTACTAATGTGGGGAAGTATTTCATGTTACAGAAGCTCACATCTAGTTTCTTGCTAGAGTTCTCAGAACTCTGATTTGACTTTCATAGAAATCCTGTCTTCTAGCCAGTATCAAAGTGAAATACTTCACCCCACCTTGTGCAGAATGCCGTCAATAATTGTAGTTGTTTTCAGTGCTTTCCTCAAAGAGAATAGTCCCTCGTAATCTCTTAATGCATCAGGGAGTAGACATAAAATCTCCTTAGATTTTCAGTCATATACTTCTGTGCTCCCTTGAAACAATATTCTTTCTCCTGAATATTAATTTTAATTTATTGAAATGAGGACAATCACTGCAAAGTATAGCAGAGAATTAAAAAATAACATTTCAGCCAGAAACAGGTGTTAAAAATAGCATTGCTGTGGACTTGGTATCACTTTCAGTTTAGAAACTTTGTCTTTGCATATTTCAATGGCTCCTTTAGCCCTGAAACGTCATCACTTCAGTGAACAACTGGCCCATTTCTATGTTATAAGGCCCTGGGATTCCAGAAGAAAAAGCAAGCTCTATCCATCTTTTCTAATTTGCTTCAGAAGATGCAATATGAAAAAAGAAGAGCATTAAGGAAGGATCTTTTCTTTATTTTTTCCTTCCCTCTCAGGAGCTGAGTTAAAATGGAATACAGTCATTAAAAGGTTATCTAGTGTAACAAGCTCCCTGCCAAAGGCAGAGCAGAAGGCTGTATTCCTATGTGAGTTGTTTTATGAAGTAGCTCATGGCTGACAATCAGTGAACTAAATCCTTTGACAAGGAGAGATTTACAAGGACTTGTCTACAGAGACGAAGTGTTTCTACAGACTTGAGCAGAGCTGGGACCAGGGATTAGCAACCCTGCACATAAATACAGCTTGCAGCCTCAGGATCCTGCAGCTGGGGGCCTTCAGTAGCCACTCTGTGTAAATATGCCTATGGAATTGAGTTCTAAATGCCACAGAGTTCTAAATACTGACTGTGCTACATACAGGATTCACGTGGCTTCCAAGATCCATGGATGGGTTAAAAAGGTATTCTCCAGGCACACATTCCAACACTGGGGTCCATTTTTCCTGATCTCTGGGGAAGCTACAGCGTTTCAACCACTCTTCTACCCCTGTCACTATGGAAGGGGCTACCCAATCTAAGTTTTCATCCCAATCTCCTTTCTTTTGGCTTCCAATTACATATTGTCCTTTGTAGTAGGTGTCCCTTGGTAAGTAAGTTTGTTAGGTGTTAGGAGTGGTGATAACACCACATGGCAGTGTGCCTGTGGACATTTGGTATGGCCTGAACGTCTGTGTGCCGCCCCCAAGTTCAGATATTGAAATTCTAAACCCAATGTGATGGTATTAGGAGGCGGGGACTTTGCAAAGTCCTTAAGTCATGAGAGTGGGGTCCTCATGAATGGGATTAGTGCTCTTATTGAAGACCACCCAGAGCTCCCTCTGCCACATGAGGATATAGTGAGACATTGCAACCAGGAAGAGGGCCCTCACCTGACCATGCTCGTGCCTGGATCTTGAACATCTAGTCTCCAGAACTGTGAGGAGTGAATTTCTATTGTGTACAAGCTTCCTAGTCTGTGGTATCTATTACAGAAGCCCAGTTGGACTAAGACTACTTCAATTACATATTTGTATTTTGACATGGCTCCGAATATTCAAGGGTTAATTTTGTGAGGTCCAAGGGAGAGAATTGATGATCATAGATGAATGGGATCAGGGACTTAAATGGATAGACTAAGACAGCATGAAGGGGTATTATGGATCATAACAGGCCATCTCTATTGTTTTTCAAATGATAAAACTTAGACCTAGAGAGGGTGAATGGTTTGTCCACGGCCACAGAGATAGTTCTAGTCCAGTACGGGGACTCGAAACTTCAGAGTATAAGAGATGATCCTGCTTGTGTGGTATCTCGATATAGCAAGTAGAAGCATATGCAGTTAGATTTTTCTGGCCTTAAATTGCATCTCTGTACTAGTTGTACAATGGGGAATGTGTTTAATATTTTTGTGCCCCAGTGTCCTCAACTGCAAATGGAGACAAAGGTACTGCTCCATAGAGCTGCTCTGTTTATTGAATTAGTAAATTCATATAAATCTCATAGAAGAAGAATGCCTGGTAAGTAGTAAACACTCATGAAATGTTAGGTGGTGCTACATTACTACCCCATCGCTACTACCCTACTGCTCTACTACAGTGTGTGACTCACTTCCCCCAAGTCAATGTGATCTTAATTTTAAAAAAGACTTAAAGAGGGGCACCCGGGTGGCCCAGTGGTTGAACATCTGCCTTTGGCCCAGGTCATGATCCCGGGGTCACGGGGATCCTTTAGTCCTCGTAGGGAGCCTGCTTCTCCCTCTGCCTGTGTCTCTGCCTCTCTCTCTGTGTCTCTCATGAATAAATAAATAAAATCTTAAAAAAAAAAGACTTAAAGAGAAGAAATATTCTCAGGTAAGCATTTGCATCTAAACAATTTAGACACATATGTATATATGCATGTGTATGTGCATTAGGTAGGGGTTCAAATCTATTGCGTTTATCATTTGTGTACAGCTATTAAATAAGATCATCCAGTGTGTTCCTGAACTAAGTGGGAACTGACTCACATTTCATCACTCTCAAGTTGCTCAACCGCATGTATCAGTAAACCATTTTGAATTTGCATGTGATCTTGTGGGGTGCACATCATGATATGCATTACTGGGGCATGTCTAGGGGAAGCCACTTTTTTCAGTAAGTTGAGTCACACAGCAGACTGAGATTTCATTTTGTCTGTGCAGTAAGCACCTAACATGAACTTACATCTATTAGTTATTCTCTCTGTTTTGTCTTGAGAAGAATATGAAACTGGTTGAATGAATCTGCTACTCTGCTGATTCAGTGTCCTCTGGCACTGAATTCAAAGACGAGATCCAGCAAAGAAAAGGCTGATGGCTTATACTAGTCTTCCTTCAGTCCAAAGAACTTCACCTTATGGTTCTACAAAACGTATCTATTGAGAGAATGTTTACAGTAGCTCTGTTAATGATCACAAAAAACTGGAAGCAACCTAATGAGCATTGAGAAAAAAATGGAGAAACAAATTGCGGTGCATTTATACAGCAAGATATTATGTAGCAGTAAAAATGAATGAACTATGGCAATATGAGACAATTTAAATGTGTGTTGGTAACATAATGATGAATAAAACCACAAATTCCAGAAGTCACCTACGGAATGGTGTGCTTCTTATAATGTTTAAAAACAAACCGAAACGATATATTATTTGAGAATGTGTATATGGTAAAATTCTCTCTATATATACATTGATATATTCATTTCCAAGTGATAAATAAATGAATAAATAAAAATAAAAGGTAAAAGAAGGCCATGCATTGCCCAGTGATAATATCGTGTTATGGTTAATCCAAGGCTGGGCACCTGAGGTCTAAGGGAAGAAAAGAATAATATTTTCTAAATGAATGATCTCACAGAGCCACTGTTTTGCAGGAAGCAAAACTCCAGTGAGCAGGATGTGCTGAGCAAAAACCACAGAGTATGATCCAGGAGTTGGAAACTGTTATTTAAAAGTCCTTAAATGTTTTTTGTTTTATCTGATACCATGTGTCCTCTGTAGCCTTTTTCGCTCTGTGATTTCTGGCCAAGACATTGCTATTTGTATTTGAGTCCATGGAGTAAGGCTGTGAGATAGCCTTTGTAGGACTTTGTCGAAAAGAAATAAAGCCTGGGCACATGTCTGTTCCCTCCAGTCCTGCTGAAACCCAGAGTAGAAAAAAAGCAACAGATTCTGAGGCTCATCCTTCAAATTCATGGAAAAAAGCCAAGTTAATCCTTTCTTCTACCAGTGGCTCCTCTTTCATGTCTGCTGTTTGTTTCCTCGCTCTGGTGAGTGAGGAGGGATGAGGCCCAGAGCAAGGGATAGGCCAAGAGAAGAGGCACAGCTCAGCGCCGTGAGCCACCTGAGAGCAGGCAGCGTGACATGTTTGAAGCCTGTGTCTGGGATTCTCTGCTTCCTAAACGCCTGGCCTTTGTTGACTTCAAGTCTGAATAATAACAAGGAGCAAACTTGCATGTCATAAAGTGCAAGGGTGAGCTTACCGGAAAGAGCTGGAGCTCAGGCCCTCTTTTCTCTTGGTCCGTATCTGTTTTGATGACAAGAAAGTCATGCTTGGGAGATGAGGTTAGCGTCGTGAGCTGTTTCTGATGTTTTGATTTGGAATGGTCCAACTGGCAAAACTTTGTTCTTCGGGTCTGATGCGGAGAAATTTGAATGAATGACCCCTACCTCTCTGAGATGTTGAGTGAAAAGTACCCTCCCAAGGGCCCCGGGGAGAAATTAAGCCAGTGGCCCCCAGACTTTAGCAGCAGAGTCCAGAGAACTCTGGCATCATAATCCAAAGTGGTTGCTGCCAGTGCGATAGTGTTTGGAAGCACTGTTTCCTCTTTAACCGATGAAAGCTTCCCTTCCATTTCATTGTACACCTTTGTTTGTTTGTTTGGTGGATTATAGTTGACACACAATGTGACATTAGTTTCACATGTACCACATCAGGACTGGACGACTCTGCACATCAAGCTACGCTCACTCCAAGTGGAACTACCATCTGTCTTCATAGATCATGATTACAATACCGGCCGTACCCCTCATCCCTGAGACTATCCACTTCATGACTCTTAGCCCATATCATGCACTCCCCTCAGCCATTTTGCCCATCTTCTTACCCTCTACCTGTGTTTGTATTAATAGAAAAACATTTTTTTCCTACCCAGTTTTTCAAAGAAAAACAAAACGTCGGGAACATGGTTGTTCTGTGACTTCTGGTATTTCTGGAATGCATCAGTACTCTCTCCAGGAGGATGCATACTTCAGTTTGAAAAATGCAGTGAGGCTGTATCAGAAAGTCACAGTGTTTTCTTTTCCCTTTCCTTTCCTTTTCCTTTTCCTTTTCCTTTTCCTTTTCCTTTTCCTTTTCCTTTTCCTTTCCTCTCCTCTCCTCTCCTCCCCTCCCCTCTCCCTCCCCTCCCCTCCTCCCTCTCCTCCTCCCTCCCCTCCCTCCCTCCCCTCCCCCTCCCCTCCCCTCCCCTCCCCTCCCCTCCCCTCCTCCTCTCCTCTCCTCTCCTCTCCTCTCCTCTCCTCTCCTCTCCTCTCCTCTCCTCTCCCTCCCCTCCCCTCCCCTCCCTCCCTCCTCTCCTCTCCCTCCCTCCCCTCTCCTCTCCCCTCCCTCCCTCCTCTCTCCTCTCCTCTCCTCTCCTCTCCTCTCCTCTCCTCTCCTCTCCTCTCTCTTCTCTTCTCTTCTCTTCTCTTCTCTTCTCTTCTCTTCTCTTCTCTTCTCTTCTCTCTTCTCTTCTCTTTTTTCTTTTCTTCTTTCTTTTCTTTCTTTTCTTTTCATGTGCCTGGTGGTTTCACAAAGATAAAATTTTAAAGTTAAATTGATTAACTCAATCTAAATGGATCAATTCCTAAATAATTACTTGACTAAGCTCAAGATGAGACCACAAATGTGTAACCAGTAGTAAGTGGCTAATCATTACTTTGTTGTGGGGATGAGACACAAAACAAACTAAATACTATTATAGTCTGTAGAAATTCTTAGTACATGATATGTTTTTGTCAAGGTAGCCTTAAATTCATTTTTTTTTAGAACTTAGAGAAGTATAAATAAATAAAACACATATAAGCAGGAAAGGAACAATTACAATAATGACATATGTCTGAATATATTTGACTGAATTAATAATCTAAGAGTCTTATTAAAGTTGACAGTCTGCTTTCCTTTCTTCCACATTTCTTCCCATTGTTTCTCATCAATAGAATTATCTAAAAAGGCAGTTATACCACTTTCTATTTGTATGGAGCTCCTAAATTTGTATAACCAGCTGTTACCTCTCTCGTGAGCCCCAGAATGGTATATTCCACTTAAATACTTTAAGATGTTTAAGAAATATCTTGAACTTAACATGGTAAACATAGAACTCTGTTTTCCATTTCAGTAGACAGCACTACAAAATTCCCAGAAATTCCCGAAGCCTCAAACCAGATAGGCTTTCTTTCTGGACAATATCCTGGTTTGTACTTCTTGTCTTTGCCTCCCCGTCTCATTCCCCCAGGAGCCAGCATGAACTTTTGGGTGTAAATCAGACTCTGTCACACACTTTCTCAAAGCCCTGCATTGGTGTCCATTCTACTTGGACGTGACACAGAGGTGGGCTTTGCCAGGCCAACAAGGCCAAGCAGGATGGCCTCCATGTCTTTTTCTCTTATTCCCCATCCTTACCCCTCTGCTCCTGGTCAGTGGGCTTCAGCAATGATGGCTTTATTTCTGCCTCTGGAAGTCTGGGTTCCAACCTGGGGACTTTGCACTTTATGCTTGCTTTGTGTAGACTGGATGCTTCTGGATCTTTCTACAGCCAGGTCCTTTGCACCACTCATGTCCCAGCTCACCTGCCACTTCCTCAGAGAGACTTTTCCTGACCAAACTTTAAAAAGCAGCACCATCCTCTCTGTCACTCTTAAAGCATTACCCACTTTTATTCATTTTTAGTGTTGATCACTTTCTAAAATGACCCTCTCTCTCTTTTTTTTAATTTTTATTTATTTATGATAGTCACACACAGAGAGAGAGAGGGAGGGACAGAGACATAGGCAGAGGGAGAAGCAGGCTCCATGCACCAGGAGCCCGACGTGGGATTCAATCCCGGGTCTCCAGGATCCCGCCCTGGGCCAAAGGCAGGTGCTAAACTGCTGCGCCATCCAGGGTTCCCAAATGACCCTCTCTTAATAAGTTGTTTGCAGACTTTACCACGGAAGCTTCATCACTGGATGATGGATTGTTAGTCAATATTGGATCACCTGGGTTAGTAAAGACTGAGTGTGTGTGAGTGGCTGGATCACCTTCCACTGATTCAGTGAGGCTCCCAACAACTCTCTGAAGCGGACAGTGTTGCCTTTCCCCCCAGGGTTGGTGTCTTAATTATTGGTGTGTCTTTAGGGCCTTTTAGCAGGTCCACAATACATGTTTTGTTTGTTAAAAGAATGCATCATTCTCATTGTACCGATAAGGAAGTCTCAAGGTTTATAGAGGCCGAGTGACATTCTCCATTGTTATAAAGCATATAAATGGCACATTTGGGTCTCAAACATTTGTCTTCAGCCTCTTGGCTCCTAGATGTTTGCTATTTCCATTCTAATTTGCTTCTTCCATGATGGAAGGAAGTTTCCCTTAAAAAAAAAAAACTCTTGGAAGAAAAATATTGGATGGTGCAACTTTTCAGATGGTGCCTATTTGATCCCACAATAAATGATGGGAAGGAAAAGTTAGGTGCTCAGAAATTGGATCCGTTTTTTTTTTTCCTTAAAGCATATAATCAATGTATTTTTCATGGAGCTCTGAGATTTCCTTATTGTTCAGACAGTTCCAGTGTGGGATCCATTCATATCCTAGTGAGAAATGTCAACATAATAAGGTCGGAAATGTCATTTTAACACATTTACTGTTCTTTGCCTGGTGGTGTCTTTCTTGGTTCTCTCTACCTCTCCAAGTCCTACTTACCCTCCATTTAGTAAGTAGACAGCTTTTTGAGCACAAGACTATCTTGGTGGTGATATTTAAATAGAGATTATTCAGCCACTCTTTGGCTTAACACTATTTGAGCTCTAATTTAGGCTCTATTGCTTGCTAATTTTGTGACCCCAGAAAAATCTTCAATCTCAATTTTCTCATCTGTTAAATGGACGTAATAATAATACATACTTCGGAGAATTGTTAGAATTAGTACATAATAAGTCCCTAACCTAGAATGTAGCATATGGTGAGTACTCAAAGCAGCCTGCTCTCCTCCTCCTCCTCCTCCTCCTCCTCCTCCTCCTCCTTCCTTCTTCTTCTTCTTCTTCTTCTTCTTCTTCTTCTTCTTCTTCTTGATTCTATTTATTTATTCATGAGAGACACAGAGAGAGGCAGAGACACAGGCAGAGAGAGCCCGATGTGGGACTCAATCTCAGGACCCCAGGATCGTGCCCTGAGCCAAAGGCAGACACTCAACCGCTGAGCCACCCAGGCGTCCCTGCTGTTATTCTTTAATGTCTTTGTACTTCTAGTACCTCAGCACAGTCCTGGCATGGTAGTTGTCTAAAAATGTTGGTTAAATGAATCCAGAGGCCATGTTATCTTCAACAAATTTTAAGTAGTTTTATCCCTGTCATCAATTTCCTTACGGACAAACTAGAATCTAGATTTGTCCCTATTGCTTCCCCTAACATTTGTCATACATTGCCTAACCAAACCCAATTTCTGCCCTGAAGCTATCTGACTAAATTTCAAATATATATGGATTCTTTCCACCTAAATTATTGCAAAAGTGAAAAAGTGTATTGTTGAGAGAGCCTCTGCTTTCCACTTAGGTTTTAAATTGTCAAATTCTTATTTATGGGATTATGATGACACACTTCCTAAAAGCTGATTTTTTTCCCCTTTCAGGCCAAATTATCCACTATCAGTCTCTCCTGAGCGTTTACCTCTTGATCCTAGCATGCTCTGTTATCTTGTTTCTCATGTCGATGGAAAAGTATCATTTTTCAGTATTGCCTTTAAGCTGAAAAATTCAAACAAAGGTACACATAGATTTTTGGAATCAGGAGGATATATGCCATCTGCTGCTGTCTTTTGGATTTGGTGCTGCTGAAGGGGATGCCCTGCACGTTTTTTGTTTGCCAATTAGAAGGGAAATAATTGGGGAGTCTGTGGAAAGGAATGAAGTTATCGTTTCACACGAGAATCTACATCTTTCACGTTACCAGTGTCCGTATTGTGTTTGAATAAAGGAGAGACCTTGATGTGGCACTAATCTGGTCAGAAGAAGAAAGTATGATTTCATCATCTGAGATGCTCATCTAAAAAAGACAAAAAAAAAAAAAGCATAGGGAACTTCAGTGAATCAACAGTGAATCCTCTGTAGTACAAAGCCCTATGTTTTTAACCTTCTGTGTTTCGGTCTGTACCCTGTTTCTGTATGTGGAGTTCTTTTTCTTTATGGTCACAAGCTCTGTGGGAAGATAGCTTCTCTCTTCAGCTGGATGATAGAAGGAGAGTTGTGTTGGGCATTAGAAGAATGATATTGGGTAATCAAGTTTTTTTTTTTTTTGAGGTGGGGAGGGGCAGAGGGAGAGGGCAAGAGATAGATTCTTAAGCAGGCTCCACGCCCAGTGCAGAGCCCAACATGGGGCTTGATCTTACAACCTTGAGATCATGACCTGAGCCAAAACCAAGGGTCAGACTCTTACTGACTGAGCCACCCAGGTGCCCCACTGAGTAATTGAATTTTTAAAAATGTGAACAGTGACATCAAGTAAACTAGAATACATCCACCTTTGATCTTCCTAGAATCACATCCCAGGTTAATGGACTCATTTTTACCTGTGAGGCAATTGAAATAAATTCACCAGAAGCTCTCTTAACTGACTTAACTCTCTTAACTGCTCCCCACGTGAGCTGAACAATTTCTCCACAAAACCTACGTGACCCACCACCTTTCCTGGGTAATGGGCCACCCCGTAGTCCCTCTCATACCCCCTGTCCCAGGAGTGAGAGGTGTGTTTACCAGGACTCGGTTGTGCTTGACTCCATACTTTTGTTTGCCATTATACTTGTACTCAATTATGAAATTTAAGATCAAGGAAACCTAAAAGTATGATTTTTAAGAAAGGGGTTATTGTTTCTATGGAAAACGAGCTGCTTGATTTGAAAATCATTGATGAAATGTGTTGATAAAAAGAAAATTGCTGTTGAATTAGAGGTCAGACCACTTTAAGGGATTAAAAAAATAATAAGAATTTAGAAGGATGTCATGGTTGATTCCCTTGCAACTGTCTTTAGCCTCTCGCTTTACTTTAAAGAAATCACAGCTGTTAGTCTTCAGTGATCCACGTGGGTATGTGTTGTTCACGAAAGAAGACAGAGTTCACTAATCTATGTGTCTATCTATTCAAGGGAGTGCATTGACCCTGGATAGAGAGACTGGAGAATGAATGTACATCTATATATTTTAAGTTAAAATAAGAAGTCAAATATATATATATATATATATATATATATATATATATATATTAGTAGGGTTTATTTGACCCTACTTTTCCAAATAATTAACCATCTTTAGGCACCAGTCAAGCCAGATAAGAGGGCTTTTACTCATAAACCCCATGGGATTGAAGGTGGAAACATAACAGAGAGAGAGGTGGGCTGCCCAGGGTCTCACGACTTCCCTTCCCAAGGCCTTGTTTCCTTTTCCCTGAAATAGAACTGTTGGACCAAACAAATCTCTGAGTTCTTTCTCATTCTCATATTTTATTTTTCTTCATGTCGAATTGGCAAAAGTAATGACATTTCCTATTGTTTTGCCTTTTGGATGGCTCTGCCATTTCCTGTCCTTCTGTGAGATCTACTTTTTTGAATGTTGTATTGAGCCTGGAACATTTATTTGAATTTCATCCTGATCTCATGTTAAACATTCAAGAGACACTTGTCTAGAGGAAAAATCCAGATTTGGTTCAGTTTGGCTTATATCCATATTGGAGCATCTCTTTCCCTTGCTTAGGGTCCTTCAAGAGGTCACCCTTACATACAGGGCATTGTCCACATTCCTTGGCACGCATCTGACTTCATCCATCATCACACACCTGCAAGTAGTACCCATGCCTGACTCTATGCACTTCTGTTACTACTGAATTGGCTATTTTATGCCTCTGAGACTTTGATCATACTGTTTTCTCTGTCTAGAATGTTCATTCTCTCTCTCTCTCTCTCTCTCTCTCTCTCTCTTGTTAACAGGTGAACTCCTTCATGTCCTTAAAGACTCAGTTCTGGTGTTTCCTCCTTCAGGGAGCCTTTACCTGATTCCCCCAGGCCAGGCAGTTGCTGCTTCTGTGTGCTCCTTGGAGACCTAAACGTACTTCCACCACTTTAATATTCCATTTCTTTCACTAAATCATAAGCTCCTTGAAGAAAAGCGCTATGTCTTAATTTATGTCTGGCCCAGCACTTGCGTCTCTAGCATGAGGAAGTGGTTCAAAAACATTGATCAGATGCACTTTTGCAAACAGGGAAATTGGGAACTGGGTATAAAGGAGATGCTCAGACCACCTGGCTCAAGACCTTCATTTTGTGCATGAAGAAACTGAAGCCCAGAGCAGCTCACAACTTTGTCCAGTGTCTGTTATCAGCACCGGAAGCTACAATTCGTCCTGCTGTGTCTTGGCATTAGCTTCCCTCCCTGCGACTTCCCAGACTCAAGAGCATCTGGCTCACAAATTTACATGAAAATTTATTTATTGAACAAGACATTAAAAACTGGCATCATGAGAGAGGATGTTGGAATGTCTTTACCCCAGCTCAGATTTCAAAAATGAATAGAAGTGGAGGCCTGGTCAATAAGCCTTTTTAAAAGTCATCTAAATGAGCGTTCTTCTGTCTACACCCCACAATAGCTACCACAGGCCATTATTGAGAGATACTTCTTGATGTTTCTCTTTAGGGTCTCACACAGTGATCACCTTCTCTTCTTCCAGAGGCTTGAATCTTTGTGATATATGGCCAATTATTCCTTGAATGCCTTCATCTGGATCAAAACTCTGCTGGTATTGATTACCAGGTAACCTCAAGGTTACATCAAACTCAAGGATTCTAACTTTGACTGTCTGACTATACCCATTCCTAAATGGAAAAGTATAAAACGTTTTGGTGGAAGGGAATGCAGGATGTTATTGAGCAGAGGATTAATCATTAGAAAGGCAGTGCTCAAAAGGAAATTAAAGAAGCAGAAAAATGGTGGGCAAGGCAAGTTTTAAAAACCCAGGTCTGAAAGGTATATTTAACTGAAGCTTAGTGCCCGTAGAGTTAGAGATCATTTATTATCCAGACTGGGACACTTGTGAGAATGGAGAAGAGAACTGTTGGTAGTGACCCAAGCATAAACCAGACTACCCTGGTGAAATCAGGGCATATGATTACCCTACATAAAATTCACCTCCATCTTCGTGTGGTTTTGTTGCTTCAAGAACCTTCTTCCACACAAGCCAAGCCCAGCAGTTGGGTTGAGATAGTCAAATGAGCTTCTGATCTGGTTTAAACCTTTTCCCATTCCAACCCAGTCCTGATGTTTCACTTCCATAGATCTCCACTTCCTGGCTTACACAGCTTCATTCTTTCACTTGTTACGTGGTTTGTGACCCCGGTGATTTTCAAACTAGTTTTGGTGTAATTATACATTTTAGGTCGGTAATAAATACCTAATTTACATTTAAGGTTTGGAAAATATATTGTAAACTCATGATTATTTGACTGTCACCGCCAAGGAAACGCTGGGAAGAAGAAACATTCAGATTAAAATGGTGCTTTTATTTTTTAAAAAAATTTTAAACTTAAATTTTTGTTAGCTAACATACAGTGCAATATAGGTTTCTGGAGTAGAATTCAGTGATTCATCACTTACACACAGCACCCAGTGCTCATGACAAGTGCCCTCCTTTATACCTACCACCCATCTAGTCCATCGCCCACCCACCTCCCGCCATCAACCCTCAGTTTGTTCTCTATCATGAAGAGCCTCTTATGGTTTGTTTCCCTCTGATCTTTTTTTCTTTTCCCCCTTCCCATATGTGCATTTGTTTTTCTTCTTAAATTCCACATCTAAGTGAGATTATATGGTATTTGTCTTTGTCTGACTGACTGACTTGGCATAACATACTCAGATCCATCCATGCCATTGCAAATGGCAAGATTTCATTCTTTTTGATGGCTGAGTAATATATTTCTATTATCTATATATTAAAATGGTGCTGTTTTATATCACTACGTTTTGGAGTAATTTGTTCTGCACCAACAGATAACTGATACAGTGTCCCCACCGCAAGGTAAATTTCAATCACAGCAATGGGCCTTTATCTTTCAGCTTGGGGTGGTGGACAGGTCACCAGGGTTGCACAGTTAAGAGCACTATGACTGAAATTTGGTCTTCTTACTCTTAGATCCACATCTGCTTCTTTATCTCATTATTTACATGCAGAACTCTGCTAATTTCCTGGAACGCTTGTTCAAGTATTTGAAATAATTCAAAACTACTTATTGGAAACAAAACACAACAAACTTTGGTCTTTCTCTTCTTGCCATGTACTGTCTCGTATCCGAGTCAGAGGACAATTGAGGATTTTAATTTTTTTAGTAAAGTACTAGTGATGCCGTCTCCATTTGGGAACTTATGCATTTCCTTTCTGTGAGCAGCACAGGGCACTTGCACGGAAGGATCTCAGTGGGAATTTGACTGTTCCACATTGCTCCACCAGAGTCCTGCTGAGAAAATTGATATTCCAATATTAGAGACAGGTGAACCATTTATTTTGCCAGAATCTGTAGGCTTTATTGTGGTATCAAAGCACACCATGGGTTAGCTATCTCCTGGAATTTATTACTGTGATGCGGTGTAGAAATTCCTTGATGAGACTACAGTTTGAAATTATTCCCTAAACTTTGAAATGAGGAATGGTCATGAATAGAACTACATCTATCAGCCTTTGTAAAATCATTGTCAGGGGTGCCATTAGTTTGTTGTTGTTCAGTGTTCTTTCATTATGATCAATTCTTTTCAGTTCAAAGGTAGGAAGTTGATGTATTTCCCTAGTGCACTGGGCACATGTCCTTTTAATAAACAATAAGAAATGTGTAACTTTTTTTTTTTTTGCTTTGCCTGCTAGGAAACACAGCTATTTTATGATTGATTATATAGTAACTCTCCTTAGCCTAAGTTTGCTGCTATGTTTCTCTTTGGTAGTACATTTCACTACTTGGAATTTATTTCATTAATTTTCTTTTAATCTTTTTTTTTGGTGATTGCTTAATTAATTTTGTTTCAGTAGTTCTTGTGGTTTTCTTGTTTTTATGTTTCTATATTTTAAACTATGATATTCTTGGAAGTGAGTGGCAAAATGCCGTTTCTTAAAAGTGTGAGAAAAGGTTTTACTAAGCTAAACAGGGAATATTTATTTCATTTTTTCCACCTGTATTGTGAAAGCCTAGTTACAGGAGATTGAAATATTTTCCTTTGATAATTTTAGAATAAAATAGGTAGGTATACCTTGTTCATCTTCATCCACATTGTTGAATAAAATTTTGCAGCTGGGACCTGGTTCTGCTACATAGAACTGGAGTTGGAAGTGACCAAAATAACACGGTGGCAGCACAAGGGAGTCCATCTTGCACACAGAGCTGTGATGAGAGTGGTGGTTTCTGGAGGGGAGTGTGATGGGGCCAATTCTGGGCCCTCTTGCTGCTAAGTGGTGTTTTCGGTGGAGAAGCCCCGTTCTGTGGTTGGCGATGCTCCTGCTTGAGTAGCTCTGCACCTCTCACCCTCTCAGCTATACTATGAGGTACCCAGAATCCCTTAACAAATGCTTTCTTATTTCCTTCTTAACTTATCGCAGCAGATTTTATATTGTGCAACTCAGAAGCCAGACCAACAGAGGCTTATGTTTATACATGCCTCAGGGACTAGTCAAATACCCAAAATGACCATTGTGGAGTCAGTATGGGCATCAGGGAGCAGTGGGGCAGGTGGGTGGAGGAAAGTGCATGTCCTCCTCTAAAAACCTTCTCTTCACCAAAGCTAAAATGGTTGCATCTGCTGCCCCTGCATTTGGCTTATGGGGCTTCCAGTGTGTGGTGTTGACACTCAGGTTGAAAGGAATTGAGATTATATAGTTGATATAATTCCTTGTCTTCTTTTGAACTTTGCATTTTCCACCTCTATATTTTGCCATCTTAGCAACATGACCTGTGACTCTGTGGATGCTCTGGGTTTTCTTGGAGATCAGCTTGTGCTGGTTTTCCTTATGGTGAGGCCAGTTGTGATAGCAAGTAAGAAAAGAATCCTCTCCTATGTTGTTGGCCAATAACATCAGCACTCTTCTCTGGAAATCCTTGTCCCAATGTCACAGAGAAGGGGCTCCCTGGGAAGCTCTGTGAACTAAGTGTATTTTACTGTTCCAAATAGTTCCTGACTTGCAACTTCTTTTAAGACACGACACTGGAAAGCTAGCTAACATTTCTAAGCCTAGGATACAGCAGAAATGGGGGTTCTGTTGCATGTCCTGGGCCCGAAAATGGCATCTGAAAGGGTGGTTACTAGGGGATCTGTTGGCCTGTTTTTGGAGTGACGGGTGTCTGGGATGCTGCTCAGGAAAACTGTCATTTGTTTCATCCTTGTCCTAAGGAGCAGGTTAGCTTTAGTCCTTTGAAGGGTAAGATTCAGCCCCTAATAGTCTTTTCTGTGTCTCATCCAGAGAGATGCAGTGCTTTAAGCCAGCATTTTATTTGTGGTTTGAAAACTGTATTTGAATTGCATTCGGTCTTGTGATTCATATGTACACAGCGTCCTTCCTTCTCATTGGAACGCTGCGTCTACCAGCCTCATTATCTCTAATAGACCTTTTAGCTCTCTCAGGGTTATGTGGTTTCAAAGTGCTACAAACTCATTCATGTCACTCTAATTTAAACACAATATTGTTGTTATTACTGCATCTATTTTAGAAACTACCCCTTGGGTTCCTTTTCTACATATCGTGTGAATGAGAAGTGGAAGATAACATTCCAATCAACTTTGGAGCTAAAAAGTCTGGGTAATTGCATTTGACAAATGTTGAAACCTTAGATCTCAAATACTTGCAACACTTTCCTTCCTGACACCAGCAATAATGGAAACGTCGTGGTGCTAATGAAGAGTTTCTACCGCGGGCCCTTGAACGTGGTCCAAATAGTCGTCGTCGGGCATAAACCATTCAGATTTCTTGTTATTTCTTTATCCTTCAACTCAAGTCAGGCTTCCATTTTTTTCAGGATGACAAAGATGTATTTGAAAAAAAAGGCAAAAACAAGGTGGGGGATACAGTGTGGGAACAAAAGGAGATAATGATAGTCGCGTGAGTAAGAAAGTCAGTCTTACCTGGTTGGTTTTCTTTAGCTCCCACAGGTGCAGGAGGGAAGATGACCTTCAGGGTTATCATTCTTGAACAGTGAAAGTGTTGCTTTAAAGCTCTAGATTCTCAGGGCTGGGGGAAGGTTAGAGAAGGTAGGATTGTCCAATCCCCCGGATTATCAGGCAGGGCAGTGTGGTTGAGAAAAACCACGGCGATCTGCTTGGGAAGGCTGTGATTGTGAGGTAGGAGGAAATTGGTGGGAGAAACAGATTCTCCAAGAGAATAAAACTCCCAGCTTCTTGGAAGGGAATAAAAAAGAAGTGAAAGCAAGCACCTTTAGTGAAGGACGTTAATCACCTGTGGCAGAAGTGTGGGCAGGATAATAGTTTTTGAAAATAATAAGTCAGGAGACTTATTTTCCTTCCCTCCCTCCCTTATTTTCCTTCTTTGTTATTCTTGTATTTACCCCCCATGCAACACTTCTACCATTAATTCTAAGGCATGGTTTCCAACTGGGGTAATTTCCACCCCTCAGGGCACATTTGACAGTATCTGAGGATATATTCTATTGTCATGACTGGGGAAATTGCTATTGGCATTTAGTAGGTAGAGACCAAGGATGCTTCCATGCATAGGACACTGCTGACCCTGCCCAAAATGAAAGAATCTCTGATCCAAAATGTCGTTAGTACTGAGGTTAAGAAATCCTATCTAAGCAGATGCTTATTGGAAAAGGTAACAGGCTAGAGGGTACTTGGAAGGAAGGAGAAAATGTGATAAGAGCGCTTATCAGTGTCTTGTGTGTCATGACGCTGTCCATGAGACTCCTGGCCTCTGTGATGGAGAGTAAGTTACTGCATGGGACATCCAGCTGTATTTCTGAATCCACCAGGGCCCCAGCAGGAGACATATGCACCTCTCATATACCACAGGAAACAAGTTTAATAAAGGACCTATTTACAAAGCTGAGAGCAGGATTAGCAGAAATAAAGGTGGGATGGAAAAGTGTCTTGAAGATAACAACATGGTCTGAAGTAGGGAACAGAAGGGTGTGGTTATTGGAACCCATTGATATCTCTAGCTGTAGGAAGGAGCTTTACTAGAGAAAGAAGTCCCTGCCAACCTGTGGCCTGGTAGGGGGGAAACCAGGGATTAGATACCCTGATCTTGGTCTCTTCCTACCCTCTGATCTCTTGCTGGTAATTCCCTTTTGGTAAACTCAACTGGAAACCTGAAGGCAAAAGAGCTTAGTTAACAGAATCCATAGAGGCCTACGTTTCAGTAGGCCTGAAACAGGGTAGAGAAGAGGTCTGTAGGGGAAAATGGAGAATATCTAAAACAACAATGTTTACGGGTTTTCCTTGGCTTTGGTAACATGGAATCCGGGCTGTACTACACATAATATGTATGACCTTGAACAGGTTACTTAACTTTTCTACAAATTAGTTCCCTCTGTATTTTGCTCTGCCTCATATAAGTGTTTTGAGGATGAGGAGTGCTACTGCAGGTAAAGTACTCATACTAGTACCAGGCATATAGTAAGTGCTCAGCAAATGTTAGTAGTTAATTTTCCTGGTTGATTTGTTCTCCAGTAGGGCAGAGAGCAGGGGGCTGTGATTTGAGGATGTTGTAAAACAGAATTCACTCTCCATATTCAGGAGTATGCCTTGCTCATAGCTGTTCTAATGTTCAGTGATTGGGTTGGTTGGCTTAAACACATAACTTGGAAAAAAAAACACATAACTTGGCCCTTCATTTAATTCAGAAACAAAAACCAGTCTCTATTGTTTGGTGTAGGGATGCTGTTGTGTGCCTCTCCCATCTCCCCTGCCTCCTTTCAGGATGAAGGTATCTATTTCTCCAGCTATTGGAGGGTGTTGGTGATAGACAGCCTTCAGTGACTTACTCCCTGGGAATTGCCACCTCCTCCTTATACAAATATGGGTCTCGCTGTCTGACCTCCACTTGAGGCAATTTTAAGAGGTCATCCCAGCTCCCTGATTCCCTGTAGGATCAGTGGAAGCCTTTGCTGTGACTGCAATGCAGTTTAACTGCACAATTATCCTCCACCCCCACCCCATACAATTCTGCTTTCCTCCTTCATTCCCAGGGGTTGATCCTAATAATCTACTCCAAAAAATTTCCTGTATGCAGATCTCCATGTTATACTCTCTTTCCAGACAGATTTTTACCAGCAGCATTTAGGGTCAGGGGTTATTTTTTATAAGTCTTTCCACTGACTTCTGTGCCATCTGGAGTGCTCATTAAGTATTTTTTTAGATGAACAATAGCACTTGGAAAGTTGACTCAATAGGACCCTGGGTTCAGGGTGATATTTTCACAAAAGTTGCCATCTAAATCTCCAGGATTGATTTGGACCATAGTCCCTTTTCCTCCTTTACAGCTCCATGTGTGTTCCACCAAAGCCACGTTCTTCATGAGAGAGAACAACTTTTCCAGATAGAGAAGAACTATGCTTTAGTTTTATAGTGGTTGAATTCCCACTGCAGCACTACCATTCTAATGACCAATTTGATTTTCAGTTTTTATTATGGAATTATATATTCCAATTAACCGGGGTAGAGGCAGTAAAGCTCCATTTTGTACTTTGCACAGTTTTCCTCTAGTTTGTGCCACATTTTATAGCATTCATGTTCTGTCTTAGTCCATTTGGGTTGTTATAGCAAAATAGCACTGGGTCACTTATCAACACCAAATGTTTATTTCTTACAAATCTAGAACCTGAAAACCCACAATCATGTGCAGCAGATTTGTTGTTTGGTGAGGACTTCCTGGTTCATAGACTCTACTTGCTGGGTCCTCACACAGAGGACAGTGGAAGGGGGCTCTTCAGGGTATCTTTTATAAGAACACTAACCCCATTAATGAGGCTCCACCCTGATGACTTAATCATCTCTCAAAGGCCTCATTTCCCAACACCATTACATTGGACTTTAGGACTTCAGCACATCAATTTTGGTGGCACACAAACATTCAGGCCATGGCAGGTTCCCACCAAAGAACTACCATTTTAAAGACCAATTTGACTTGAAACTGTTATTATGGAATTATGTATTCCCATTAACTAGTGCATGGATGACAATAAAGCTCTGTTTTGTGCCCTGCACAGTGAGTCCTTGAGATTGTGCCAGATTGTATCGTGTTAACGTATGCTTAGAGCTGCTTAGGCAGAAATGTCCGCCAGAACGAGGCACAAGATGAGGGTAGTGCTGTTGCCTCATGTCCTGATGTGACCCCTTAAGGCCCTTATTCTACTTTAACACTGTTTTAGGAGAGTTGGTTTGGCATATACTGTTATGATTAAGAGAAAATGTAGCTGTATTAGCAAAGTCTACCTTAAGAAATAGCAGTTCCTTTGTAGCTTGCAGATGTCCGAGGCATTGGGTTGATTTTGCCCAGCAAGGGACACACTTCAGTTTTGCCAGCTGGTTGCAGCAGGTGTGATAGCAGTGGCGTTGCCCACAGCGTATGCTTTAGAGCGTGAGCCATGAGCTCTCCTTTTAATGGCACTAACTTGATTGTACTCACGGCTTTTATGAAGATCTGCCAGGCTTTCAGGGCAGGTTCTTTCATGTGCAAGTAACCCAGTAATACTCTCTCATATAGCTAAAAGCTGCTCATACTCTGGTATTTCCACCATGGCACCTGTGCCCCAGTTCAAGCTCCTACATCATGATTTAGTTACATCATCCACTTTTTAAATTTAAGGCCTACAGCTGCAACTAAGTTGGGAGACATTGTGGCAGACACTGTGGAAAAGTCTTATTGATAATGGTGTTCTCCTGGGGGTCCAGACTTCAAAAGGGAATTCTTTTATGGATCCCTACCAGTTTCAAGTCTCAGTGGGTTGGCCTAAGAATTAAGTGAGTGAAGCAATTGAAAACCCAAACTAAACTGTAAAACATTAAGGTAGTGTTAAAAGCCAAGTGCAAATAGCCTCACCTAGTGAGTGAGGAGTGAGCCCTGCCCATTAGGCTGAAGTATGACATGTCTTAGTACAGGAAGCAAATATATAACCTCAATTCTGGATTAAGGCATCCTTAATGAAAAGGAAGCATCAGCGTGCAGTATTTCTAAAACACTTAGGGCTTTTTTTTTTCCTTTCCAGTTTTGCTTTCAATTAGCATATTGACCTTCTTTAAATTTTTGGTTAAGACCTGCACAGACATCCACATTTTAGAGAGGATATATAAATGTTTTCTTTGAAGTGGGCAACTGGTTCTAACTGGGATCAGTTTTGAAAGAAATATTTACGAGAGCTTTGTGAAAGGGAAAAGAATTGAATTCCGAGTGTATGGGACTCCAGCAAACTTGAATTGCCCCCATGGCTCTCAGAGAGAGAGATGCTTTCACATCCCTGGAGGGTTTGATGAGTCAATTTAAGTGTATACACTGTGACTAATATGGTCTGTTAGACCAGGGCACAGATGGATGTTTCAGTCAGTAGGAAAGATGCATTCCTATGTGGAGTGAAAAGACTCACAGGAGAACTGTATAGCAGTTGAAAAAGTTCAATGTTCATCTAAATCTGAACATGTTAAAGTTTGCATAAAAAAGCTGAAGAAACACATTATGGGTATACCTGAACTGAAATGTAAATATTCAGTTATAAAAACTCTGAGAGTCACCTTTGAGGACTCTCTGGTCATGGCTGACCAAAGGAGATGGGGAATGGTGTGGTCTGTTCTGAGAGCTGATCCTCAGATAGAATCAGGGCTTGAGGACCTGGACCAGTTTCAGATGCTTACATTAGAAGTTCCATCTGGGGACCAAGTGCCATGTCTAAAGGGGGGCGTGACAGGCAGAGTTGGTAGTCTAGGCAAGCAGTGAACAGTGAGCAGGAAGAGACAGTAGGGGGTCCAGGGAAATGTAATGAGGTATTAACAGGAGGGTGGACCCAAGAGATGGTGAATTTAAGGTTGGGCGCTTCTTAGAAGTCAAGAAAGGCAGTTGTATCAAAAAGACTGTTCAGGACTCATGTCGCAGGCAAGCCTTCACAGGCAGATTCCAGGATGCTGGAGAGTACAAGCAAGTACAAGTCAGAGTTCCAGTTTTGGAAGATATCTTAGAGAACCATGTAAAGTTTAAAAATAGAGACACTACACCAGAATATAAGGCTCAAATCCAGATAGAAAATAACTGTGATTGGATGATGGGGACATAATCACTCCCAAGATCATCAGGAGTCTGTTTCTCACATACTCAGGCACCCTTTGAGCAAAGTTTCCATAGATATACTTGCTATTGATAGCAGCAGGCTGTCCTAACAACCAGCTGATTCCAGCAGAATGGCTTATCTAGTGGCTCTGAAGTCACCAACTTGGTAATATCAGCAGATACAATCTGATTTTCACTATATAATTCACTCTTTAATCTCTTCCATTAGTCCTCGGGATGCCTGGAGACTCATTTACTTTGCATCTGTTTTCATTATTCGTGCAAGTAGTGAATCACTTTGCTCCATGAATGGCAGATTCTCTTTCAAAATCAGATCAATATGTCTAACGGGTTTTCAGAGCAGGTACTTATGATCAGTGTGCATTATTTATCACAGAATTGCCTGGTGCACTTTTTTCTTGAAATACTGTTTAAAAGGCAACACTCTAGGTGTGCACGTAGATAATACACATAGTAATCAGAAATTCAAATCAGTAATTTGTGAATTATTAAATTGGACTTGAAAAGAAATTCTTCTCATCACTTGTGATGTTCTCTTACTGTTTTAAATGATAGTGATTTAAAATAGATCCGTGATAACAGAAATGAAAAAGACTTTTACTGTATTATTTAGTGATATGTAATACTTGTCAGCAGAAATATATACATTTATACATGGCAGAGATCATAGACATGAAAACAGAAGTTAGAGATCATATAGGAAGGGCTAAAGTTCATGACCTTATGCCCTAAACTTGTGCATGAACCTCTTGCCTGTCAAGTCAAAAAGGGGAACATATCTCTCTCTGTGATGAAAGCTTGCAGTCAGACTTTTCCTTTTCCTGGCACTGAAATTGAGATTGTATAGTCCGGTGGTTAAAATAGTGGGTTTTGGACTCAGTAGAAGTCATATTGAATTCTAGCTCTCTCACTTATTAGTGATAACTAATGATTTCGACTCTCTGAGGCTTAGAATCTTCATCAGAAAAATGGGTACAGCAATACTTATTCCTTAAGGTGGCTGAGAAACTGGAAATAGGAAATGCATATAAAAGGCCTAGAGTAGTGCGTACCACACGCTTCCTGCTTAATAACGATTAGTCACAAGTTCATAACACATGGGGACGATCCAAATCATTAAATTGTCCTGAAGGTGAGATACTAGTTGAGGAGAAAATGGGAAAAACCCAGTATTTATAAAACAACGTGAAAACTTCTTAAATGCAAGAAGTGTACTTCTTTTCTCCTTGAAGTTTTGTAAAGGTAAGATGAATCCAAAGTGGGTGTTCAAGGCTCATAATAATTAATAATTGTTGCTAGCTCTCCTTTGTGTACTTGTTTCAACACCGTAAGAGGGGAAAATGTGTGCTATGCCCCACCTATTGACGAAGTGTCATATTTTGAGGATAACACTTGAACTTACTTATTACTTAGGAAGGCTAAAGTGAGGGATGCCTGGGTGGCTCAGTCGGTTGAGCATCTGCCTTAGGCTCGGGTCCTGATCCCTGAGTCTTGGGGTTGAGCCCCACATCAGGCTCCTGGCTCAGGGGGGAGCCCGCTTCTCCCTCTCCCTCTACTGCTTCCCCTGCTTCTGTGCATTCTCTCTCTCTCTCTCTCTCTCTCTCTCAAATGAATAAATAAAAACCTTAAAAAAAAGAAGGCTAAACTGACAAATATTTGCAGTTGAGTAGTTAAAAAAATATTTATCAGCTCCAAGTTAGGAGTTGAGGGCAAGCTTAGTATATGAGAAGCTCTACAACTTTCTCTCCTTGTCCCAGGTGGGCTAGAGCCTCGAACAGTGCGCTCATTGTGTATGTGGCTGTAAATATTGTGTTGTGTTGTCTCACTTCAGTGTCACCAGTCCCACCTTATACAATCTTTACTGGATTGTAAAGAATCAAGAATTGTATTTCCAGGCTCCTTTTTCTTCATGGTTCAGGCCTTCTTTTGACTTTAATCCACTTGGCTGAATCCACATTATTTAAGGCTGGCCTCTGGTGATAAAGACCAGCCTTCTGATAACCATCTCCCCATGGATTCTCTTGGGCTCACTTTTGCCCTTTTCATCCTCTTGGTTTCTCCCTTGTGGATTTTCTCAGGGCTATTGGAAGAGTCTTGCTAGTGCTCGCCAGCCTTACAATCTGCTCTGTATAAAAGCTTTATTTCCTGACTCATTTTCAGTCTTGGACTAAGTAGGTGATGAGGGTAAAGGTTATGTTGTGGTGATGGAGACCTTTCAGCGGAGTTGGCCAAAGCCACCCATCCAACCCTTAGTTTTACCTGTTCCTTGCCAGGATGTTGTACCTTAAACCTAAAGAGATTATCTGAATTTATGAGTCAATTCAGCACTTGAGTGAAGACTTCCATTCATTTAGCAAACATTTATCCATGTGGCTATGGTCCGTGAACTCTGCTAGGCACTGGGGAGGCAGGTGGGTGATCGCAAGGTGAATGAACCACCATCCCTGCTCTTCTGTTGTTTGAAGTCTAGTGGATGAGATCAGTCAGCGGATCAGTGTGGCAGGTGCTGTGATGGAGGGAAGCGTAGAGGGCTGCGAAGCCCATGCAGGTCATCCAGCCCAGGTCTAACTTAGCATCAGAATCAGGGAGATATGCATTTGAAATTGCATTCTGTCCCTCAATAACGGTGTGATTTTTTTCCTAAAAAGAATATACTGTGTTTTTTGAGAACATTTTTGAACCTTATTTTTCTTATTCACAATAACTGGAAAATGTAATTCCTATCTGTAAGATTGTATTGAGCATCGTATGAGATAATTTGTACAAAATGTTTGCTATAGTGATTACCTCCAGGGTTCAATTAGTGGTTATTTTATTATTATTATTATTTCGTTAAGCTGGCCACTTCTGTGGTCTCTGCCTTCTAATATGATGCTTTCCCCCTTTCCTGGCTGGTACACATTAAAAACTGTGGATCCAGCATTCACAAGAATAGTGCGAGAGGCCCAAGACACCAACCGTTTTGTGGTGTCACATTAGTTGCCTTGTTTTTCCCATTTTGTTTTATAAAATTATGTCAAGCATCATTGCTTACACGGTTTCCCTTGCTTGGGGTTCTCTTCCCAGTCTTCTCCATCTACTTAAATCCTCTGTGCCTTTAAGTTTGCCTTAGGAAGCCTCTTTTTCTTGCTGCAATTCACAGCAGTCCCCCCCTCCTGGGGCTCCCATGGTAGCCTCTGTCAGCATATTCAGTGATCCCACCACTTGGCAGCCACTTTATCACAATTTCTCGCTTTCTTCTAATCCTGTGAAGGGACATTACATGTCTGTATTCCCACCGTGCTTTGCAAAGAGTAGGTAGTTAATAAATAGTTGTTGCTTGAGGGAGAGAATCCTACACACCTTCTGTCTGATTTCGTCCTGTGTCAGTTGGGAATAATTTTGGCTGCAAACATAACTCCCTTAACAGTGGATTAATGCAAAGAACACTTGTTTACCAAACAAGAAGCCTGGAGGGAGGCAGTCCTACTGTTTCCTTACTCCATGATGTCATGGTGTTGAGTTGGCATCTTGCAATTCTTCTGGCTTATTATATTTCTCATGCTTACAAGATTTCTTCTGCAGCCCTAAAAACCTCTTCTGCATGCGACTGTGTCCAGAGGACAAAGCAGGAGGGTACCTGCATGTGTGTGTGTGTTATACACATACATGTAAACACACACACACACACACACAGAAATTGAGATCTCATTGAGGGTCATTCTCCTTTCTTTTATCAGGGATGGAAAAAGCTATCTCAGAAACTCTCTTATGTCTTTTGGCAAGAACAGGCTCCACGGAACCCTTAGCTGCAAGAGAGGCTAGAAAAACAAGTGCCTGCCCTTTTCTGTTTCTATGGTAGGGGTTAAGGCTGCTGGCAGTGACTTCAGGCAGCTAAATGCTAGTGTCTCCTGTGTGTCCTTGGCATAGAGTTGGCATAAATTGGTACTGCTGACATCATGACACAGTGGGGAAAAGCTCATGGGAAGAAGCATATGGAGGAAAACCAGAGAGCTTTTGGGAGTAGAACATGCAGCACACTTCATCCTTTCAGGGGGAAGCTTAGAAGTGTGAAGACTAAGTGAGATAAGATGCCAGTGAGATAATGCTAGTTAAGGAATGCAGGACTGAGGAGAGGGACAAGTTCTGGGAGAATCATGAAGGCAGAGGGTTGGTATGAGTTTGGGAGTGTGGATCATGGTCAGAATCATTTAAAGCCAAATGCAGGAGCAAGGATAGTTGCGGCTGGAGTGTGGGATTGGTAGGAGCAGATTGGAGATAGTGGGTAAAATATTCCCTTGATTACTCCCTTTGTTTTGTTTTCACAGAAACTGATCCTGAGACTATTTGGGTGCAAATTGTTTCTTTGAGGGGTGATCTCAGGAAGACTGGGAAAGAAGTGAGAAGGGAGGAGCAAAACCAATAAAGAGGATATTAATGAGCATATTATCTGGAATGGTTGGGGTTTAGTTCCCCTGTGCATCCTCTAAGAGACCATGTAGCAAACACCCAGAATTGTCCCACCGCTGAAGTGAGGAGATTGAAATATTTATCCACCGATTTCCATCTCTCACCGGTGGGGGCCAATCCCGTAGGCATGATCTCCTTGGCACTTCTGGCCTATCTTAACCACATGGAGCTGAGCATGGTCCCACAGCCAGGGAATTCCATCTGGCAGTGAGTCACAGGATGTCATGGACAGGAATGTGACCTGAGCACAGGTGGGATCTGGGATGCACTGAGATAATATGAATGCAGGGCACCGACAGCTTTGGCCACAAGGAGCATCTTTCCTGGAGGAGGTTGGATAAACCCCTAGCTCTGTGGGAATTTTGCTCATCTGAAAGGATATATGAGAGGAGGTTCAACAGCTTCTCTATTGGAGGCACAGAACAAACACTTCAGCATCACCTGAGGTTGGAGGGAATCAGCTATTATGTCCTGAATGGCATTCTTTTGTTTTTTTTTTTCTTTAATTTAAGTTCTATTTAGTTAGCATATAGTATATTATTAGTTTCAGGGGTAGAAGTTAGTGATTCATCAGTTGCACGAACACCCAGTGCTCATTACATCAAGTGCCCTCTTTTAATGCCCATCACCTAATTACCTCCTTCCTTCACCCACAACCCCTCCAGCAACCCTCACTTTGTTTCCTTTAGTTAAGAATGACATTCCTAATGGATGGTGTAGTCTGCAGACACCTGTGGGTACATCTGGAACAGCTGAGTAGACATGGAATGGAACCAGTTGCAAAATTCTCCTTGAAGGTTAGGTATCTAAACTTCAAGAGTAGTGCAGGACATTGATACATTGCTGGCCTGCCCATAGTCCCCTCTTAGTGAAACCAGCAAGCCCAGAGTCCTGCTTAAGGCATGATTTATGAGACTGGGGTGGGTAAAAACCCATACTTGGGTCAGCCACCCGTGGCATGAGCTAGTGTGAAAAAAAGAAAAAGAGAAACGACCAGATACTCTCCTGAAAATTTAAATGTGAAACTCGGAAAATCTGCTAGGTTAAGCCAGTTTCTGCTAGGATTGAACTAAAATGGAAGAGAAACCTAATAATCCATATGTTTATTTTCCAATAAATAACCTCCCTTTGTTTTTAAGGTATAACCTCAGTAGGTCTATATTGCTTGTAAATAAAAGAATGTAACAGAAAGCATATATGTGTGGATTCATTTTTCCATTTAAATAGTTGATTAAGGAGGTATTGGTTTATCTTGAAATATCTTGACACATTTTTTTCTAAATCAGAGGGATAAAAGAGATCAATTGATTTAATGTTATTATAAAGTAAATATAGGTTTTCTTTCCCTCTTTCTTTGCCCTAAGGATATTCAAGATTCATTTGTTCTCTTCTTGAGCTCTTAGAAATTACTCCATCTACTTACACCTCCTCTGTTTTCAGTTTCCACAGGTATCAAGGTTCTGTATTTTATACAGATTCTTTTGGGTCACTATTTCTTGAGTTTTTCCAGGACAGTCTTAATTTCAATTATTTTGTCCTGTTGTTTCCATATACTATCAATGTCCCAGAAATGCCAATAGTTTGACATTTAAACTACATCTCTCAGACAGCTTAATTCCCAGAAGTGGAAAAAGTCCTTTGTTAGACTTCGTGTCCTGATTTTTGACCTGGAAAATAAGATCATCATAGCCTTATTCCACTGTTCTTTCAGGTCAGGTCTTGAAATTTGCAAATTGTCATGACTTCTCCTTGAGGAAGTACCTCCCATGCAGCCTTCATCATCAAATCACCATATTATATGGAATAAGGCATGTATTAGAATTTATTATTTTCATTCTACTTTGGAATACTTATTTCTGGTGTCAGTACACCTGATGGAATCTTCATTGAAGGAGAAGATGCAATGTGGACTTGAGGCCTATGGAGCCAGTCGACCTCTTACCTCACCCCAGTAAGGATAGGTTAGGAGGAAAAAGCTGACTTAAGAATGATATGCCATGTCTTTTGCCCATTTCATGATTGGATTGTTTGTTTCTTTGGCGTTGAGTTTAATAAGTTCTTTATAGATCTTGGAAACTAGCCCTTTATCTGATACGTCATTTGCAAATCTCTTCTCCCATTCTGTAGGTTTTCTTTTAGTTTTGTTGACTGTATCCTTTGCTGTGCAAAAGTTTCTTATCTTGAAGTCCCAATAGTTCATTTTTGCTTTTGTTTCTTTTGCCTTCGTGGATGTATCTTGCAAGAAGTTACTGTGGCCGAGTTCAAAAAGGTGTTGCCTGTGTTCTCCTCTAGGATTTTAATGGAATCTTGTCTCACATTTAGATCTTTCATCCATTTTGAGTTTATCTCTGTGTATGGTGCAAGAGAGTGGTCTAGTTTCATTCTTCTGCATGTGGATGTCCAATTTTCCCAGCACCATTTATTGAAGAGACTGTCTTTTTTCCAGTGGACAGTCCTTTCCCCTTTGTCGAATATTAGTTGACCATAAAGTTGAGGGTCCACTTCTGGATTCTCTATTCTGTTCCATTGATCTATGTGTCTGTTTTTGTGCCAGTACCACACTGTCTTGATGACCACAGCTTTGTAGTACAACCTGAAACCTGGCATTGTGATGCCCCCAGCTATGGTTTTCTTTTTTAAAATTCCCCTGGCTATTCGGGGTCTTTTCTGATTCCACACAAATCTTAAAATAATTTGTTCTAACTCTCTGAAGAAAGTTGGTGGGAATGTGAAATGGTGCAGCCACTCTGGAAAACTGTGTGGAGGTTCCTCAAGGAGTTAAAAATAGACCTGCCCTACGACCCAGCAATTGCACTGTTGGGGATTTACCCCAAAGATACAGATGCAATGAAACGCCGGGACACCTGCACCCCGATGTTAATGTCCACAATAGCCAAACTGTGGAAGGAGCCTTGGTGTCCATCAAAAGGTGAATGGATAAAGAAGATGTGGTTTATGTATACAATGGAATATTACTCAGCCATTAGAAACGACAAATACCCACCATTTGCTTCCATGTGGATGGAACTGGAGTGTATTATGCTGAGTGAAGTCAGTCAATAGGAGAAGGACAAACATTATATGTTCTCATTCATTAGGGGAATATAAATAATAGTGAAAGGGAATAGAAGGGAAGGGAGAAAAAATGGGTAGGAAATATCAGAAAGGGAGACAGAACATGGAAGACTCCTAACTCTGGGAAACAAACTAGGGGTGGTGGAAGGGGAGGAGGGTGGGGGTGGGGGTGACTGAGTGATGGGCACTGAGAGGGGCACTTGACGGGATGAGCACTGGGTGTTATTCTGTATGTTGGCAAATTGAACACCAATAAAAAAATAAATTTATTATTAAAAAAAAGAATGATATGCCATTTTAAGGACTTGTAAACGTAATTTTATCTCTTCCAAAAACTTGTTTTTGTATTTATGTGGTCCTTGGTGATAGAATTATTCTTATTACCAAATGGTCAGAAAAAAATGTACTTCATACATTGCTTTGTGCATTGCTTCCTATGATTGCTATGACCCAATGAAATTCACTGTATCTGTCAAAACATCATGTTCTAATTGACTTTCTCCCCCACTATACTCCAAGAGTCATGAAGGCAATACATTGCCTATCTAGTTCATGGTCATGTGTGTCTGGATTGGTACTGATTCATGGTGCATGATCAATATAGATGCAAAATGCATCTATGAATGTGTCTTTAGAGGGTTAGCACTCCCAGGAGTGCTTTGGATGAATATAACTGTTGGATGGTACATAATAGACCCTTGGTGTTTTTGAAAAGTTTCTGGCAGATGATGGCCGGTTAAACAAAATTTATGGTGACAACCATCTTGCTGCCATAATGATTCTCTTTAAAACTTTCCTATAATCAGGATAAATGTTTACTTGTGGGCTGAAGTTGGTAATCTAAAAGAACCATACATAAATTAACTAATTAATTAGAATCATCAGATTTATTTAGTCATTTGAAACAATGGTTTATTTGGCCCTTTTTTTACCGATTAGTGTCCTGAATGCTCGTTAAGAAATACTAACGTATATGTGGATTCCCCATTCTATTCATTTTGTTTTGGGTTGTGGGATCTAATCTTTAAGACAGGACTGATAATGACTCCATTTTCACTCAGTTGGCTAACAGAATGCTGAAACGATAAATTAGAAACTAATCATCCAGAGAGATACTGTATGATGATGATGACTATAAAAATAATAGCTATTTTATTGAGAGATAAATATGTGTCTGATACTATGATAAACTTTGTACTTGTAATAACTAACTTAGTCCTTGTACCACCTGTGTTATAGATGAAGAAAAGGAGGCACAGAGTGGTTGGTTAATTTGCCCAAGATCACATGTAGAACTGGTAGATGGAGAAGTAGAGATTGATAGGCCATAAAAATATAAGGATATGTTATAAATCAGAAGAATTAGTTGTGTTGCATTTTCAGGTAGAGGAACCAGAGGTTTAGGGATGCGGAGTACTTATTTCAAGGAAACTCACATGTTCTAGGATGCAAGTTGTGTGAACTTCAAGATGGCATTGTACTTTGTTGTGGGATTTTCATGATTTGCTTTTGAGATTAGATGGATAATTAAAGGCCGAGTGAGCTTTCAGAGAAAAAAGAGTAAAGAATCAAGACATCCATGTAAGCATCGAATTCAGCCCAGTAGGAAGATGGTGAAAACGAGGAAGCCATGGCAGTTATAATTCCATCATCACCTTCTCCTCTATGCAGTTACTTTCCTCCTTGGTTCTGTCGCTTTTCTAAAGTCATTCAGATGGGAATCCAGCTTACCTAAAGAGGACAAGTAGATTTGTTCACAGGGTTGAAGCTTCTGGTTAGTGCAACCTCGGTATTTATGTGAGAGTCACACCTCTGTCAGCGATTCTACATTGATTTTTTTATGTGCTTCTACCTTAGCTTTTCCCAAGCTATGCCTTAGAACATTAGTTAGAAGGTATGGGAATGGGGATTAGGTTCAAAAAAGGGTTTCCTTGGTCAAATAAATTTGAGGAGATTGGGTCTAATGAAAGTAGATTCATTTCAAGGTTCTGAAATACTTTGTGAACATCCACAAGGAGTAAAAAGTAGGTAGCATTTCTCAAACTTACTGATGGCTTTTTTTCCCTAGAGAAGCTTATTAGACTTAGTGGCCCCCAGAATAAAACACACACATGCTTTCAGTGATGTTTTTCTTTCTACGTTGTGGAAATAAATAAATAAATAGAGAAATACTGTCTAAGCACTTATGTAGTACAAGGGAGAAGAGAATTCAAATAGCTCATAAGGCAGCGTGGTCCAATGGAAGGAGATGGAAGCCCAGAGATGTTAGGGTTTGATTTTCGTTCTGTCTTTATTTTTTTAAAATATTTTATTTATTTGTTCATAAGAGACAGAGAGAGAGAGAGAGAGAGAGAGAGAGAGAGAGAGAGAGAGAGAGACAGGCAGAGGGAGAAGCAGGCTCCATGCAGGAAGACCGACGTGGGACTCGATCCCGGGTCTCCAGGATCACACCTGGGCTGACGGCAGGCGCTCAGTTGCTGAGCCACCCAGGTGTCCCTCGTTCTGTCTTTAATTAACTATGCAGTAATGAATAGAAATATGAACATTCTACATCTGAGTTTTCCTCTTTAAAAAATGGAAGATGCAATAGGGTAGTGGCAGGTGGGCGGGAGAGGAGGAAGGGGAAGAGGCAGGAAAAGGTACTTGATTCCAAAAGGAACCACCATGTCAAGTAGCTAATGATCATCATTTTGTCCAATTTGTTCATTCACTGGTTCATTCACTCACGTATTCCATGATGATTTTTTCTGTGCTTACTATGCACTATGCACTGGGGACAGAGGGATGAATGGACAAGTTTCCTGCCCTTTTCTACCCTTTATCTGGGTGTGGGGAAATGGAAAATAAGTAAGGAAACAGACTTATAAACACATGACAACAAGCTGTGAAAAGTAAAAAGAAATAAACTGGGTCTAGTGATAGAGGATCCTAGAACTGATTCTAGTTTCCTAGGACATGAAGATGTGTTCTCCAGAGGCCCAGAGGGAAGCCGGCTTCCCGGTAGCCTCTGATGGGGGGGAATGACTGATCTCTCCCACGCTCCCATAAACCTTTGTGGGGCTTCCCATTATGGCTTTAAAACAATGCAGCATTTCATTGGTGACTCATAAAGTAAAAATGAGAAGCTGTGGTTATATTTCTGATAACTTCCTGCCCAGACGTGCAATGAAATAGTTCCAATTCTAGCAAATGTCCTGACACTCCGTTACTGTTCCCATTTAGGTGGAGTGGAGAAGAGTCCCTGTGCTGGGTGCCAAAGAACTTGCATCTCAGCTCTGCCCCTGCCTGACACACTTAGCCATCTGGGTAATTCACTCCACCTTTCTCGGCTTTATTTTTCCTCTTTTGAGAAATGAGGGAATGGGATATCTTGTCTCGGATGCCTTCTAGCTCTTGAACATCTAAGTCTTGTTTCACTCTTGTCTTTGGCATTTTGGATCTGATGCTGAGGCTACGGCCTTTTCTCCCAAACCGTCATTTGTGATTTAGCTCATCCCAGCAAGTTTATAAGCTTCAAGGAACCAGCAACTCTCAGGCTCCTATATCACACAAAGAGAAACATTAAGAAGGTATCCCCTATGCCGGCCATTTGATGTCTGTGAAAGGCTAATTTAATACTGGAAAATTTAGGTAACTTCAGAATTGGAGGTGCCCATTTACTCACTGTCATGGGTCAGGCAGCTCAAGTTAATATCGCCACTAACTGAACACATGAATCAGAGAAAATGATGATTGGTCGCAAGCATGTGTGTACTTAAAAGAGTGGGAATAATGAAAAACTAACACAAGACAAATTGAGCTGTAAGAATTTGGCAAATGGAAATTTCTGCCCAGAAAAAGAGTAAGAAATATATTGAGGAGCCTTGAAGGTCCCTGGCGAGCTTCTCATTTTTCCCTGGCTGGGCTCTTTTTCTTTTCAGGTGTAATTCAGTATCATAAATAAAATTGTCTCTGCTGGAAAGGCTCTGAAGGCCTAGGGAGAAAGGAAAAGCTGCTGGGCAACCCTAGTCGGAATGAAAAGATGACACTACCTCCTAGGAATTCTTTATTTTTAGGCCCTGGTGTGCACACACGCGTGCACGTGTGTGGTGTGTGCACGGATGTGCAAGTCGCTTTGCGTGGCTCTGCACTGTTGGCAGGTCATCTGAGGCCTCCAGCCCAGAGTCCTGGTCTCCTGGTAGGTTATTATTATGCTTTGTCTTCAATGGGAAAGGTGTGGAGGACATGGACATGCACCCCCCAGATCCCCTTTCAGTGAAGGAATCACTGCACCAGTGGTGAGGGGGGGTGTTATCTTCAACGTCCTTCGGCTGTTACCTCTTCGGTGCCTCGGTTACAGAGGGTACCCACAGTCAGTCCCTTCACTCAGGCTCAGTCCCTTTACCCAGGGTGGCCCACGTCCAGTGACCCACCTCCTGTTTGTGGCAGGGCGCAATGTCCTGGCTTTCTCATCTCAGCTCGTCTCCGGACAGCTCTGAAGGGCATTCTGGCTCCTGATCACCCCAGGGGTCAGGAACACCTCATGCAGTAGCATCACAGCCTGACTTTTCCCTCTGCTCAATGCTGCTTCCATCCTCCCCTTTTTTACAGGCGTTGGTCCCATGGCACCCCTTAAGAAATATCTGCAAGGTTATCTCCGATTGGAGCCCTCCTGGGATACCCAACCTGCAGCAGAAGGCAGTATTTATGAAAGGCAGATCAGATCATGTTATTTTCTTGCTTAAAGTGTCTCCAGGATGAAGGCCAGACTTGTTAGCAGGGTTTAGGGGTCCTATATGGACTGGGGCTTATGAGGGGCTCAACTTCTCAGCTCCTCTCCCATTGCTGCCAGACTTGTACCTGGGACTCCACTTTGTGGTTTCTTGAATGTCCCATTCTCATGCTGAGACTTAGTAAATTTTACATATTTATATGTAAAATAATATGTAAAAAATATGTTTTATATATTATATATTTTATTTTATTTATATTTATGTAATATATATTTATTTTAATGTTTATTTATGTATATTTTATTTTATGTATACTTATTTTATATATTTTAAATATATTTTTTGGCCTTGCTTTTACTTTCCTTGTTTCCTTGACAAATTTCTGTCTTTCCTTCAAGACACAATCACATGTGATTGTTCACATTCATTGACCCTTGTAATGTGTAATGTGTCAGGAACTGTGAAAAGTGCTTTTTGTGTATTTTACACCTAATCCCCAGGCATTTGTGAAGTAGGTACTGTCATCATTCCCACTTTCCTAATGAGGAAATAGAAGCACAGAGAGCTTAAGAACCTTACTCTAAGTCACAGAACTGGTCGGTAGTGGGGCCAGGAGTCCTAGGGAGGTGGAGTGTGCCCCTCTCTATTGTGCTGGGCCACCCGGGCACACCTTGACGGAAGGGGCTCTCTTTTCGCTGTGCTTGCTCTAGGACTGGCACCTAGTAGACTGTCAATGAGTGTTTGTTGAGTGAATGAACAAGTGTAAGAATTGCTTCCCTAGTCTTAGTCACATGGAGTGGAGGAGGGGGAGCCTCCTTTCCTACATGGATGCCTCTTACTGAGGAGCATGGAGGAGAGGGGGGTGGCCTGCGGTGCAGTTACTGCTCCTATGCCCATCTTTGACAGCTTTCCATTAGCCTATTTTGGCTAAGACTCTGGCGGTGGCCTTTTCCTCCTCAGATGTCCTTTGCTGCATCTGAGATTAGCACCTGCCCAGAGCAACCTCCAGAGAGCAGCTTATCAGCATCTCTGCCAGTCCTGTCTCGGGATTCTCCAGTAGGGAGGTCTGGTCATCCATTCCGCTGTGCCATATTTGAATTCTGTGCTTTTGAATCTCAGTTTCTTAAAAAACAGAGGCAGTCATAATTTGCAGGCTTTTTTTTAGAGAATTAAATGCGATAGGGTGGGTATTAAAGTTCTGAACACCAACAAATATTATTTACTATTAGGATGGTTGGCTTTAGTTCATTTTTTAGTTCCTTCTCAGGCTCATCCCAGGCAGAATCCTCAATCCCACTCCATCCCCCTCACTCTTGCCTCCCGTTCCCAAGCCCCTTCTCATGGCGTTCCAGTTTCCTTCTCTCACCTACTACCAGAGTAGTTTATTCCCACTATATATATATATATATTTTTTTTAAGATTTTATTTGTTCATTCATGAGACACACACACACACACACACACACAGAGGCAGAGACACAGGCAGAGGGAGAAGCAGGCCCCATGCAGGGAGCCCGATGCAGGACTCAATCCCGGGACTCCAGGATCACATCCTGGGCTGAAGGCGGCGCTAAGCCGCTGAGCCACCTGGGCTGCCCTACATATATTTTCTATGGTAAGACTCAAGGCTCTGATCTATTGTTTACTCTGGACACTGACTACACAGATTCTTCTGTCTTCCAGGAATGATACAATATCAGGATTTGAAAGTACCAACCAGGTGAAGATATTGGAGCTGTAGAGTGACTTGTTCCAGGTCCCAGAATTAACCAAGGGTCCAAAATCTGGGTCCATGGCCTCCTAATCCAGACTCTTCCCTGCTCCTTTGGGTCTTATCTTCAGACTTGCTTTTGCATTTTATTTTATATTAAAAGACCATGGAAGGACTTACGTACTGCTTCCTCAGGTGACTTTCCCGGATTCTGCAGGCAGCTCAGGTGGTCCTTTTACATGTCCCGGTGGCACTCTACACTTCTCCTTAATAGCACTTCTTACCGTATTTTAAGGATCTGCTGGATGACGGTTTTCCTTAATACCCTTTAAGTTCCATGAGTGCAGGGGTTGGGTCTGTCCTGTGTCACTGTTTATCCCCTGTGCCTAGTAAGTTGCTGGCATATGGAAAGTGGTCAGTAATGTCTCTGAGAATATGGTAAGTAGACAATAAATATTTGACTGCCCAACTGAGGAGTATATACTGTATTACAATTCTTGTCTCTCTAGCTGGGCCCATCAGGAAGGCCAAGACATGGGGCTGTTTATATCCTCAGGCTCCAAACAGTCTTCTTCTATCCTTCCCCTTGGAGCATGAAGATTCCATTTTCTCAGGTACATTTCCAGGTCAGTCCTTGAACTATTTCCTCTGTAACCTCCCTTGTCCATTGTTATCACAGCCAGTAAGTGAAGGGAAGGAGGTTGGCCATCAAATGGCTTTGCAGTTTCCTTCCAATCTTGAGCTTTATGATTCTTATCATTTATTCACTCTCAACAAGTATTTATTGAGAACCTACCATGTTCCAGGCACATACTAGATGCCAGAGATATGTTAGTGAACAGAACAAAAACAAAAACAAACCCTTGTCTCATGGAGTCTATATTTTTAATGGGGGGGGTATGACATACACATTCACATAAATCAGATAGTGGTGTGTGCTATGGAGGTAAACAAAATATGGCAGTGGATGACGGTTCTAGGAGAATGGGGTGTTTTAGTTATATTTTTGGGTATCTGTATGTTTTTTGGTGGAGATCTCAGGTGACCCAGATCTGCCTTAGGTACGCCAAAGACCAAGGAAAGATGAAAATCCTACTCATCACATCTTCCCTACATCTCCTGCATAACCTTTGCTGTTTGCTCGAAAGGCATTTACTTCCACTTGAGCTAATCTGGTTTTGTTGGAGCTGAGGCTCCAGAGCTGGAAATAACTGAGGATGAGGCATTAATTTCAAGGGAAAACACCTCCAAAGGGTAATCTGGTGTCAAAGTGATTTATATGTTTCACTGACAGGTAAAAGTTCAGGAGTCCCAGGGACTTCAGTCACCTTAATGCCATTAGAGCTATAAATACCCTTTAAAGACATAGACTGTTGGTATTGAAATATCAGCTAAATGATCTATAAAGGCTGTGGAAATTTACCACTTCCCTTGAGAAGTTCCTCTGCACATAGCCTTCTGAGCCTGTGGAGGCATCTGTGGCTGCTCCTCTTTTTCACACTGTACATTATCTACCAGGATCCTCCATAGTACCCTTAGACATCTTGGAGGGAGAGCAGACTCTACTAATGCCATTATTTAGGAGGACGATGAGGGCTGTGCCTAGGGTACCTTCATTAATTTCCATTATTTGCTCCTGAATTTATTTTTTACTATGAGAAAGCCATTAACGCGGTGTCAAGATCCATTTGTTCCAGCCACTTTCCTTATTGTGTTAATTCTGCATACGATTAGGATCAATTTCTTCTAATAGGTTCCATGGGTCTTATGGCAGGACACAAGCTTTTGTTCAAGGGGAAACTCACAAAAGCAACCATGCTGGCCAGCATCACCCAACACCCCAGCTCCTGGGCTTGTTATGTGTTTTTATGTCCTGTGCTGCGCTTTGGGGATTCACAAGTCTGAGGATGATGGGACACGATCCAAGAACGTGCATTCTTTAATGGTAGTGCTGCATGTCTTTACTTTTTTGAATCCCTAGCATCTAGACCTGTACCCAAGGTTTGAAATGAGTCATTTAAAATGATACACACATGTGGAAATGCAGTGTCACCTATGCTCTGTCCATTTTCAGGGTTAAGCATGCCCGGGAATCAGCGATCTGGGGTGGGCAAGGTGAGCAGAAGAGGGTGTAACATGAGGGCAGCTAATGGAGGCCTGTCTGTATGAAAAGCATCTGGGATGAGAACTTAGGAGGAAAAATTCCAGTGCATGATGAACCTGACTCATTTATAAAGTCTTGGTCATTGGTGTATGTGTGTGGCAGGCAGGTATGTATGTGGTGGGCAGGTATGTATGTGATTCTGAGTAGAATGTGGTGCTGGTCTCTCAGATCTGTGCTCAGATCAGTCGTATGGATTTGTAGCTGAGCTGGGGGGTGGGGGGAAGAGGAAAACCTGCAAGCTGTTTTCATTAATACTCTCTCTACTTGATGTTGCACTCAATGGGGCGGTCCTGGCAGGGCTGATTATCCCACCTTAGAGTGCCATGCACCACTTCTCAGTTTTGGTTGTTCCAGAGTGTGAGTGATGACGTCAGTGGAGAGACTGGTACTCGAGGGAGACAGAAGCAGCAGTGGGGTGGCAGTATGCCCAGAAAAAGCCACATGGTACTGACTGGATTTGCATGTGTACCTATAAATGGACCCCTAGAAATGCTCATGAAGTTTGGGGGGGGTCTTTGTCAGAGGCCGAGGCTCTGCATTATCAGCCAAGGCTGAGGACAGAAAAGTTGTTATTACTGTTAATGTAATGTCAGAGCCACGGGCTGTGGAAGTGTGTGTGTGTGTGTGTACGTGTGTGTACATTATGCCAACTCAAGCATACTCAGGACTCCAGGTTTCCTTGGAGATTGGAGGCTCTTTCTCAGCTTCTCTGGTGCTTATTTGAAATATAGTTGGGGCAGCACATCTGGGTGACTTTCCAGTTGGTTTCTCAGGGGGAAGAAAACAGCTCAGAGCACTTGTAAGTCCAAAGGTGTGAATGCACTAGAGGCCAGATAATTAGGGATCTCCAGGAGAGCACAGAGAAGAGTGAGAAAAGCCAAGTGAAAAATAATGGGGGGAAGAAAGGGAAATGAAGGGCCATAACTCACAAGGAGTTTGGCTGGTCCTAGTTGAGATGATAGAAGGGCCGACTGGAAAGCTAGAAAGGATGGGATGAGTTGCAGGCGAAGGAAGTCTCATTGGAACATTTGTCAGGATGTCTAAACTGAGTGATCCATTAAACTGGGGGCACCGAAAGTGAGTCATCTAACTCCTTAGGAATGAGCATTCTCCCGGTGGGTGAGCATCAACAGGCTGAGCATCTGGTTAAGAAAACACCTTTCTGGGCCCCGATAATTCTCATCCTGAGTCAGAACAAGGCTAGCTCTGGAGCAGAATGATCCCATGAAGACAAGTCTTGTGTCCTGCTGTGCCAGGTGCCATCCAGAGGACGTGAGCGGTTAAAGACAGAGGTGGAACAGAACCAGGAGTTTGATATTCTCTGGCCTCGACGTGGCTGGGGATATGCAGCCCACAGGGGGGCTCTTTGCTAAGTACTCTCTGTCTCCCCTCTGCTTGTCAGGAGCGGCCTGTAGTTCAGGGAAGTCCAGATTTCTCCGGTTTGTCCCTGAAGCTTGAGTGTGTAGACAGGCAGAAAGGAAATGCAATTTGCTGGAAACTCAGAACTGCTTCTGGATGAATGACGGTTCTATATGGGGACAGTGCCTTTCTGAGGTTGAATCACTGGCATCGAGACTTCCCTGTTCAGACCAAGCCGGTCACACATTCGGTAATAAAAATGAACCAAAGGGACATGGCCTGCTGACTCCTTGTCATTAAGACAGCTGTCATGTCCCACCTCAGGACTGCCTGGATGCCAATGAAAGGATAGCTCACTGCTATCCTTCTGTCGTCATTGTGCCACGGGCACCGTGGCCTACCATCCCCGTTTGTCTGAGACCGAGGGGTTCCCTTGGTGGTTGTGGGCATTTGGGGCTAAAGCCAAGAGAGACCCTGGCCAATCGGGACAACTGGTCACCGTTGCATGGGAGAGCATTGTCAGCGGCGCCCTGGGATGAGCAGTTTCGCTGATTTATTTCATGCATCTCCTCTACCACCTCCGACACAGACTCTATTTGCCTCTGTTGCCATCTTATCATGAGCGTAGCCAGGCAAAAAGAGAGTCGCTCCCTTGCCCAGCAAAACGTGAGCGCCCCTTATCTGTGGGTAATGAGATTTCAAGTGGCCGTTACTGTTTTCCTCTGTTCTACATGTTGTTTGAATTCATTAAATGAAGACACATTATGTGATGATCATAATAAACCCAATAAGCTTGTTTTCCTTGCGGAAAAGTAAGTACTTTACCAAAGTCATGTGTTTAATGAGCTGACTCTGGAACCCTGCTCGGATGGATTCCTAGGCCCAGGCTCTTTACCACCACGCAGGCGGGTCTAGGCTTAGAGGAGAGGCTTCCTTACTATAAGGTCCTTCTAGTTCTTTGTGAGGAAGTTTCCATCCTCACCCCCGACTGACTTAGAACCATCCTATGCTGAATTCCCTATAATGAAGGATGCTATAACGACTTTTCATTGTTTAACAGCTGCTCAGCTGGGCAGAGTGTTCTCTTTTGTGGTAAGCACATTTCTTTTCAGCTACGCGATGCCAGATATGAAAATCTTTTTTGTAACATATTTAATTAACACCCTGGGGCAAATAATGATAAAGTTCTTCTATTTCTCATGAATATGGGAGAGCAAATTGGGAGCCCAGTGGAGGGCTCCTAAATTTCTCTATTTTATCACCAGGGCTGTCCATCCCCTGCTGTCTGGAGCATCTGTCCACTTCCCATTGCTGCCTCAGAGAGGAAGTGTGATAAGGAGGGGTCAGCCAACTGACCCCACCTATGGAGGCAGGGGAGGGGGGTGGTTTGAGCCCAGCCAGACTGCAGTTCTCAAAATTATTTAGAAAAGTACCCTCTTCTGTACAGTCCAGTCTGCCTTGAATGTTCCAAATTAATGAGACTCATGCTCAGTCTAAAGCAAATTTCTTTGTTTGCCGTTTCTCTATAAAGAGAAACCTGTAAGCTTGAAACACGTAAGAGGACTGGAACTTCCCTTGCAGTGCTTCTTTTGTTTTGTCTTGTACTCATTTATGATTTTGCGGGAGACACTTCAGTATAGTAATCGAAGCTTCAGAATTAGACCTGCATTTGAATCACACATCTGGTCTGCCGTTAGCTGTGTGATGTGGGGGTAATTCACTTCACCCCTTCAAGTGTGAATGGTTTTATTTATAAAATGGGATAGCAATCATACCTACCTCATCAGGCTGTTGTGAAGGCTAAGTAATATATGCCTAATGTCTGCTGCAGAGTAAATGCTCTGCACCGTATTAGGCAGGATTCAACCAAGATGGGTGGGCTGAGATCATGGGCAAGTCTGATCCTACAGGTACGGGCTGAAGATGTGATGTACAGTTGTGGGAAGGGTGGAAGTTCACAAGCAGACTGGAAGTTCACGGATGTGTTCTGAAGCTGTTGTCTGACAGGCAGGATTTCTACTCTCTCTAGGGCAAGTCTAAGTTCCACTTTTCATCCTTCCAACTGAGCTAGCCAGGCTCACTCAGGATCATCTCCTTTACTTAGCATCCACTGATCAGGGACTTTAATTACACCTGCAAAATCCCTGCATGATAACACCTTTATGAAGTTTTGATTGAATAACTGAGGACCGTAGCCTGGTCAAGGAGACACATTATAAAGCTATCACGAACTGCTAGTTGCTCTTCTCTGTAGTCTTTTCCTATGGCTGCTGTCACAAATCACCACAAACTTGGATGGCTTAAAACAACAGAAATATATTCTTTCACCATTCTGGAGACCAGAAATCTGAAACCAGTATCACTGGGCTAAAATCATGGTATCAGGAGGTCCATGCTCTCTCTACAGGCTCCTCACCTCTTCCAGTTTTTGGTGACCACTGGCATTCCTTTGGTTTGTGACCATATTGGTCCAATCTCTGGCTCTATGGTCACATTTGCGTTTTTCTCCTCTGGGAGCATCAAATCTCCATCTCCTTTTCTCTTATAAGAACACTTGTGATTACATTTAGGGCCCACCCAAATAATACAGGATAATCTCCCCATCTTAAGATACTTTGATTATATCTACAAAGAAACTGTTTTTCCATATACACTAATATCTGTTAGTTTCAAGGATTAGGACTTGATATCTTTGTGGACTATTACCCAGACTACTACACCAACTCCATGTATTTTTAGAGGCTTGCTTCATGCCTGGGACTTGGTCAAACTGGGGAATATAAAATGGAAGAGTTACAGTCTGTATTAGAGAAACAGAACCATAAATATATAAAATAAGAAATTGGCTCATGTGATTATGGAGTCTGAAAAGTCCCATAATCTGGTATCTGCAAACTGGAAGCCCAGGAAAGCCAATGCTGTAGTCCCAGTCTGAATGCAAAGGCCCAAGAACCAGGAGGACTGATGGTGTTCGTTCTGGTCGAAATCTGAGGGCAGGAGAAGACCAGTGTCCCAGCTCAGTCAGGCAGAAAGAGTGAATTCTTCCTTCCTTCACCTTTTTGTTCTATTCGCACTCCCAACAGATTGAGTAATGCTCACCTGCACTGAGAAGGGCAGTCTGCTTTTGGAAGTTCACCAATTCAAATGCTGATGTCATTTATTTACACTTTTAGAGACATTCTCAGAAATAATGTTTAGCCAAATCTCTGGCTGCCCAATGGCACAGTCAAGCTGACACACAGAATTAACCATCACATTATCCTGCCCTAAAGGAGCGAGCCAACTGGTAACAGAGTCTTCAGGCACATGAGTAGCTATAATGCAAAGAGGAGACTCAAAGTGCCTGGTTATCTGAAATGTGTTGTAGGATTTTAGAGGAGGGTAGAGATCACTTTTGACTGTGAAGATCTAGAAAGGCTTCATGGAGGAGGCAGCATTTGAATGGGGCCTGAAAGGATAGGATTGTCAGGGCAGTCAATCTCAAACTTGAGCATGAATGAGAATCACTAAAACTTAGATTGCTGGCCCCCCTCTCCAGAGTTTCATATTCAGTAGCTCTGGAGTAGAGCCTGAGAATGGGTGGTTTTAGTAAGTTTAGCAGCTGGTCCAGGGACCATGCTTTGAGAACCACTGTTCTGACATGTAAAGATGATGGTGGAAAGGGAGAGTCTTCTTTCCTCCCTCAAATCACTTTCGGTCACAATTTAGATGTCATTTTCTGGGAGACGATCCTTCTTTAAGATATAAAGATATTTTTCATGGTTTCCCTCCTGTTTTCTTTCATATAACTTACCATTCCCATCATGAGAGTGGTTGTCTATCTCTCTTGCTAGAACATAAATTCCGTGAGGGTAGAAACTCTGTCTCTTCTGTTCATAGCAATTAGAACAGTGCTTAGCACATACATACTAGGTGCTCAATAAATATTTGTTCAGTGAAAGAGGAACGATCTCCCAGGTTCTACATAGTTGAAAGTTCTTCAACTCCTCTGACTTTGTCTCTGCGACACTAAACCAGTCACTTCATCCCGAAAACGATTATTTAAATAGAAGTAAATTGGTCAACGAGGCCATTTGAGAGGAGTTTCATTTTTTTTTTCAACAAGATGTTCTGGTTGGCACAGACTATACAGAACTGAAGATCATTTGGAATTTCCTTAAGCAGTGAAGAAATGCCTATAAAGTAAATAGGATGGTTTAAATTCATTTAATTCTTAATATTTCCATTTTTGAATAAATATTTCATGCATTGCTCTTCTGAGAGGCAAAGAGCCAGGAAATTTCAGCAATAATATGTGTATAAAATTTCTGTTTTTCTCTGCAGTAGCACATTTTGAAAGATATCTCAACAGGTTTTGACAAGTAGAACAGGAAAATATTTTAATTTCCCTGGGTCAATTATTAGAATTACTGAAAAATATACTTAAATCACACTTTATCAGCGTGATCCACTCTGAGGAGGAGGGTAGGTAAGAAAGAACCGGACTGGCTTATCATAATTAAGTTTGTGCCCAAAATGCCAAAGCAAATCAAATGCACTGGATACATCTGTCTTGTGGCTACTGGATACAGCCCTGGAAAGGCAGACGGGTCAGAGCTCTGTAAATGACTTGCTGCTGTAAAGCAGGTGGTAAAATCTAAAGAAAATTGTCAGCAAATTGCATTTTGTGAGCGATGGCCCTAAAATTTTCCTTCAGAAACAGATGTCCTATAATAAACAGTAACAAAGGCTTTGGAAGTGTGTGGAAGGATGTTGTGAATAATTGGGAGTTCATTTTAGTCATGGTATCTGATGACACTATAGGGCTCTAACCTAGTTCTGTTCTCTCTAGGCAGAGCTAGAGAGATAGGAATGGGGGCAGGTCAGGGGCCGGCTCATTCTAAGTGGACCAGTACAGGGAGTGATCAACCCACCCTGGTTTGCCTGAGATTTTCCCAGTTTTAGCAGGGACTGGACCATCTTGAATCCTGAAAAGCAACTCTGGGGAAGGCAAACCTGGACAACTGGTCACCTGAGGAATAGGCTGGCTCCCTTATTTGGTGATGACACCCAGTTACTAGGCAGCAGTAAATAAATTGAATGGCCATTTCCCTGCATTGATAAAGAAGTGATTCCTGCATAGGGTGGGTCAATCTCTAATGGGCTTTAGGGGCAAACTGATTGCAATCATCTTATTCCTAAAACAAATAAACCCCGACTTAAAAAAGCTAAATGACTAATTACACTTATATATACCTTATAAAACAGCATTTACTTGTGTGAGTTCCTATTTTATTTTAACTTCAAAACAAAGATGGGTGAACGTACGCATTTTTAATTCTCTCAGTTGACAATCTTCTTCTTCTTCTTTTTTAAGATCGTCAATATTTGACAAATAAATCACCCCTGCCAAAGATGTATAGTTATTTGGTGTTAAAATCTCCTAACCTTGTCCCAAGAGCTTTTTCCTTTTGTTGGTAAAACAAGATTATTTTATATCCCTTTCTCTCGCTCTGTGTGTGTGAATGAGATAGAGAAACACTGCATGATAGGACTTTTTCCCCCCAGATTTTACCATTTATTAGCTCTGCTATTGACCCTTATTTGAAGCAAATGTTAAACACCTTTTGTTCTGGAGGATATTTAAACTGTGGCTTGTTTATCTGTTCTCCCTAGGGCTTATGGATGATGCGCAGGCACTGAGGAATCTCAGAGGACCTCACATTCATAGCCACAGAGTGGTAGATATGGGGGGTTTTCAGTGGGGGAAGGGGAGGCAGCCAACCCCAGGTGGAGGAACGAAGTGTACTTCCTCTTCTTCCTGCCATCCTTGCTAACACCAATAAGTAACCAGATTTTTGGCTTAAATCTTGTGTCTGATCCAAAAGGATGAAACAGTTCTTTGGACAATGTGTGTATGTGAAGGGAGTGTAAACTGCCTACCTGATGTTAATCTCCCCCTCACTCTTTGCTTACAGATTCCTAATTTAGTCCAAAGCAGAAATACAAAGAGTTCAAAACACCTCATTTCAAAGCCTCCCTTGCACATTGGGTTCTCCCTGCAGTACAGTTGTGACCCAGTGCGGTATATGCAGGTGAGCCCTTTGCTTTCCTATCACTCCTTCCCACTGAAAAGATATTGTAGCGCCCAAAGATGCAGCAACTCTGTTGTGACCAGGAGGTAACACATGATGAAAAGGACGAGGAAGTGTCACAGCATCAGTTCTGGCATTGTGAAGCTGCTGAACGAACGCATGCTTCCAGAATTTTTGTGAAATGAGATGTCGTGGTTAAAGCTTGTTAGTAGCTACAGTGGTAGGGTTTTTTGTTTCTTGATAGTAATTGCTTCCTAATTGACTCAGGATAGCATGATATAGTGGAGAGAATACTATAGCAGAAACCTAGAAAAGTGTGTTCCGGACTGCCTTTTCTGCTTTTTTCCTCTCTTGGAAACTTCTGGTATATCCCCTTTAAAGCAAGTGCTCAGTCGCCTCTTCTTGGGATGTGGCACGCAGTAGGAACTCTATAAATAGAGTCATATTTGCAAATATTATAAAGAATACTTTACTGTTCTAATGCAGATAGAGATCTGTGTTAGGTTGAAGAGGTTTAATCTAATTTTAACTCATTTCTGAGGAGGATTTGCTATTTCAAAGAAAATCGGGGGTGAATGGGTGACGGGCACTGAGGGGGGCACTTGACGGGATGAGCACTGGGTGTTATTCTGTATGTTGGCAAATTGAACACCAATAAAAAATAAATTTATCATAAAAAAAAGATAATCGGGGTCTGTGTGTTGTACATGTGAGCGTGTGTGATGTTTAGAATTAAAAGGTAAAATGCTTACTTTTTTATTTATTCTAGAGAGAGAAAGGGAGAGAGAGCACAAGCGAGCATGTGAGCAGGGGGAGAGGCAGAGAGAGATGGAAGCAAGCAGACCTCCCACTGAGGAGGAGCCTGAGCCGGGAACTCGATCCCATGACCCTGAGATCATGACCTGAGCCTAAATCAAGAGTTGGACACTTAACTGACTGAGCCACCTGGGTGCCCCTTACTTTGAAAAAATGCATATATATAACATATAATGCATGCCTGTGACAGATAATAGCAATCATGAAGGGGGTTTTTGGTTTAGAACAGAGCTGATTTTCCTGCTGCTTCTTATTGTGTTTCTCGGGTGAAGCTGCTTGTCTTCTCTGGCTGCATTGGATTCAGCTACAGCACTTCTGTTATGTATTCTGTTTTTCTACCCAAGAATTGCATTAAAAATGATTAATGTTGAAGAATTGCCTGAGCTTCATGGAGATCTAAGGTTATTGCAATCTAAGGAAGGAGGGGGCCATGCTGTGTGACCAGGATAGCCAGGTCTATAACATTTTTATACTTGGGGAACTGCACCTGTGATTGGACCCTGGTTCCTCAATCCACATTCCCTGTGGCACCATGCAGCTGAAATACAGTGAACCAGAAAGACTGGGCTTTGTGTGTGATGTCACAGCTGTTGCTTAGAGATGCAGGCAGGGCTTTGTGACCCGTTAGAGGTCATAAACCATCCACACCAGGGATGACCTTGGTGTCTTCCAGACTCTGAGCCTCTGTTCAGTATAATTAAATCCAACCAGTGGGAGCTCTCAAGGGGGACAGCCTCTTCCTCTATATTGATGGGCTGTTGAGGAAAGCAAGCTACCAATTGAGATACTTATCAGTGTGCTGCCAATAACTGACTGAAGCTTTGAAGGTATTTGTCAGTGTTGTTGTTTAGTAATAGATGAAAAAAACCCATGTTGATTGCCACTGTTGCTCAAACTGAGAAAAAACCAACATGGATTATTCAGTCTGGTTATCCCTACCAAGCCTGCTCATAAACTATGTTCCTTCTCCTACCTCCTCCACCACTACCTGACCTTCCACATCCTATCAGGCCCATTTACTCTATTTTTCATGAGGCAGCGGTGCTATCTCTTCCTCGTGCTCTCCCTCCTGGGCTGGGTACAAAGCTTATTTATCTCTGAGTTCCTCTTGGAGTTTCAGGTGGGACTTTTTTTTGCAGTTAGTATCTGAAGGTAAGGTGATTGGGGCGGCTAGGACAGTTACTTTAGAGTCATCTTTGCCCTCTTGATGAGACTCAACAAAAGTGAAAGTGTGCAAAGAATTTGTGTAATATCCTCTCGCATTATCGTACCTCTTGTTAGGGCCATTACAAGGGAACTTAGCATCCAGGTCTGTGGAGCTCAGCCTTTTTTTTTTTCTCCAGTGACGCACCTTTGTCTAAATGAGTTTAAATGTCTTGCCAGGTGTGCGTACTTTTAAAACTAAGCCATTATCAAGGTATGATCACTGTGCTACAGCACCAAGCTTTATCAAAATTTTCCTTTATTTTTAATGTTTTCTTTGTATTTTAGGTCATTCTATTAAGCGTGTTTCAAGAATGCTGGACGGGAACCTCTGTGAATCAAATATGTTCTATCATCCAGGAAGACAATATTAACTAGAAGTTAAAAGCATAGGCTTAAAAAAATTGTACATGTCCTACTTCAGTGCCTTGGTTTTGCCCTTTTCTAGTTGTCTGGTGTAGGGTAAGATACACAGTCCATCTGGAACATAATTTTATTTTTTTATTTTTTGGAACATAATTTTAAAATGGGGAAAATAGGGGCACCTGGTTGGCTCAATGGGCAGAGCATGGAACTCTTGATCTCAGGGTTGTGAGTTTGAGCCCTATGTTGGATATAGAGATTACTTTAAAAAATTCTTTAGAAAAAGGAGAATATAGTCCCTGTCTCCTGGAATAGTTACTAAGAGTTAAAATGAGAATGGAAGAATAACAGTTAACACAGGCTTTGACATAGAATAAGAATTTTATAAATGATGTGTTTGTGTGTGTGTGTGTGTGTGTGTGTGTGTGTGTGTGTGTTTATGGGCTCCCTGAGACCATAGAATCTGGAAATAAATTAGAGTCTAGGATAAATTGAAGATGTACATGCTCATACATCTACACAGACTCATTAGCATTGTACAATTATATTTATTTTTAGTTATCTGAAAGTATGTTTATATGTGTTTATTTTTATATGAGTGTGAATATGTGTATAGGAACATCATTTCTATTTGGCATCTGGTAGGAGGTTGCTAAGTGGCATAAATTTCCAACTTTAAATTGTCCATTTTTATTTTCTCTAGTCCATCTTTTACAACAAACTAGTTTCATTTTTTTTCAAAGCATAAATGCGTTCTATGCTCAAAGTTTCATTAACTCCATAGAGACCCTGCAGAGTAAGCCCCATCTTCACGCATGGCATGCTTCCAGTTTGGCCCCAACTCATGAGTCAAGTCTCAACCCCTTCCATCTAGCCGTCTGCACTGCTTTCATGCCCTGATTTAGCCTTCTTTTGTCCTCAAACACATCTTACTATTTAATATCTTCATGCCTTTGAAGAACTGTTTCATCCAGCTTCTTTTTTTTAAGGCATTATTTATTCATTGAGAGGGAGTGCGAGCACAAGTGGGAGGGGTAGAGAGAGGGAGGGAGGGAGAGAGAGAATCTGAAGCACATTCCCCACCGAAGCAGAGCCTGACAGGGGGCTTGATCTCATGACCCTGAGATCACAACTTGAGCTGAAACCGAGAGTTGGACGCTCAACCAACTGAGCCCCCCAGGCACCTCTCCCTCCATCTTTTTCATACAGGATTTGGGAAACTTTAATCCTTGTTGAGATGCAGCTAAAAATATCATTCCTTTCCCCCACAACTCACCCCCTCTAGGTTCTTATTTCTGTACCTTTATTAGAGTGTCTATTTCATTGGATTGTAATGATTTGTTACTGGAATTTCTCCTCCACTAGATTGAACTCCTATATCTCTAATACCTAACACAGATCCTGGAACATGTAAGGATTCCAGGACATACCTTTGCTGAATGTTGGAATGACTGTGTGTGTAAGCATAAAACACTGAACATGATGTTTACATTAAAATAAAAACAAGCAACATTTTTTTGTCTTTAACAGATAATTTAACAGATATAATTTAACAGATATCTTTAACAGATATAATTCACTTTTTACCATGTTATTAAATAAGTATTTTAACATTTACTTTAAAAAGTATCTTGTATGGGACACCTGGGTGGCTCAGTGGTTGAGTGTCTGCCTTTGGGTCAGTTTGTGATCCCAGAGTCCTGGGATCAAGTAACCACATTGGGTTCCCCACAGGGAGCCTGCTTCTCCCTCTGCCTGTGTCTCTGCCTCTCTCATGAATAAATAAATAGAATCTTTAAAAAAATAAAAAAAAGTAGTGATCTTAGCAGTAGTGTCAATAGAACTTTATGCAAGATGAAATATCTATTCTGTTCAATATGATAGCCATTAGTCACAAGTGGCTGTTGGGCACTTAGTGGGGCCATAGTGATTGAGGAACTGAATTGTTAATCTTATTTAGTTTAAATTAATTTAAATGTAAAAAGTCATATGTGGTTAATGTCTGTTATACGGGATAGTGGAGGTTTATAGTACTTAGTGAAAAATTCTCAGAGGTTCAAGTAGAGGCTCAAGAGTCCTAAATTAAGCAAGTAAATTGATATCAAATTGAGGCATCTGAAAGAACAATATCCATCTGAATTTACTAATTAATCAGTTTTATTTATGTGAAATGTGAACTCACTTTTAGAAATTAATATGTTATGCTTAACTTCATTAAATAGTATATAATAGGGACCAACTTCAGGAAGCGATATTTGCTTTTGTTCCAATAGAATTAACCTCTTTTTCTCCCTCAGAATTGGTTAAAAAATGTTTGGCTTCTACGCTCATTCTTTTTTTTTCTTCCTCTTCTTATTTTTTTCTACACTCATTCTAATGGGTAATTACTTTTAGTTCTACAGAGAGAAACAGCAAACAGGTAAATTCCAGTACCTGAAGGGTACTATCCAGTAGTACAGAACTCCAAGGTGCAATTTAGTAAAGTTTAGACTCAGTGTAATCTTTTACTCCATCAGGATACCATTTGAGCCTGTGAAGCAATAATTTCCTAAATTGTACTCTTGTGGCCTAAATGTTAATTCAGCTTCCAGAGACTTCTAGTCAGGAGTAGGTTTTATACTATGAAATCTGGGCCTGCTAATTTTATTTCCTTTAAACCTCTAGATTAAAAAATCACAGCTTTCAAAATGAAACCACAAATTAATAGATGGAGGAGGAGTCAACCTTGAATTGAAGTACTGAATTGCATACTTAAGATTTTTTTTTAGATACTAAGAATGCTTTGACTTAGTTTCTAGGAACCTTGAAGCAAAGTTTTGTGGTTAATTTTGGCATTAACTATCTCAGGAGGCTAGTTATATCTACTTCTTTATTCATTTTAATTTCATTGGTCTACTTTAATTTGCTTGGTTTTGTAAGCTATATCTGGGAATTGCGAATTTCCCCTCTCCACACTCGGATGTGCATAGAAAATGAATTTCTTTTCTGATATTATTGACTAGTAATATCCTATATGAGCCCCCCATTTTGGGTGGGATAAAGGCAATGTATTTAGTCCAATCCAGAAAATTTCATAGTTTCTTTATATAAAAGTAGATTCTGAGGTCTTCATTCTTTCTGCTTTTCACATCTCCTTTTGCTTTTTCCCCTGAGGATATTGGGTGTGTGAGTGCAGCTGACATGGCCTCAATGGGAGGTGACACTTGTGAAGTCATGGGGTCATTTGCTATATGCCCTTTCTATAGGATGATAGCTATGGAGTGGCAATGGTCTTTGGACTAGAGAGGATCTGTCAATGTTCTAAATGTGTTCTCCTTTCCTGTTCTCTTTCCCAGGGGGAAGCAATGATGGGGGCAGGTGTGTTGGATCTGCAGACAGTCACTCTTTTGTGGGTGCTGTCTCAAGTCTGGATATGGATCTCAGTAGGAAGTTGCTAGGCCCATCTGGCTCTCACACCAGGGTGCATCCTGTGATCTATCTATACCACTACTAAAAGTGGTATTTCAACCTCTATCTTTACTGTTTTATTGTATTTCTCAAACTGTAGGTCCTGAAGTGGTAGGTGGGGTTAGGAAGAGGGACCCATTCACTAGATACCAATGCACTAGTGTCTTTGTCAAGAACAGGGGGACATAAAAAACTGGAATATTGTATTTGTAGAAAGACTTTTGGGGAGACAGAAAAATGAATCTTTTGACCTTAGTTTAATAGTTTAATATTTTGTTTCTTCCTTTTTTTTTTTTAGTTTGGTTAAGGTGCAGTTTAGACTATTCATTGGGCTTTGGATAGTGGAAGGATTCTATTCACCAGATTGTGTTTCTCAGCCAGATCTCAGGGCCACCAGGAAGTGCTTTTGACTTTGGGATGGTAAGCATTGACTTTTGTCAGGGGTCAGGACAGGACTGATCTGGAAATATGGGACTGGTCACCTTTTCCTTTTTTTTTTTTTTGTTACCTTCTTTATCTCTTTTTCCCCACCATATACAGATTTTGCTTGTGAATTTTAGAGAATCAGCAGCTTTCCCAAGACAAATGAACTTTGTTAATGAAGCAACATCAAATGAAGCCCCTGCAGTGTTGGTATAAGTCTCAGCTTGGGTTGAGGAGAGGGAAGCTTGAAAAATTATTACAGATCTGAAGCCCAACATGAGAAAAAGATCATTAAAGGAAGCTTTTATCTGAGATGCTTTATTCCTGGGAATAAGACTGGCATTAAATAGAACAGGCAACCTCAATAATGCCCAAATTTGTGAATGCCACTAAAGCATATACTTCACATGTTATTCTCACCTGTTAAGTGGGAGTACCTGGAGGAATTATTTCTGATGTTGAATGAAATCGTGTTGTATGTAAGAATCACATCACATCAACACGTATGATTCAAACTTGTACCTCTACAACACTGCAGATTACTGCATATTATTTGCTTGTGAGTACAGTGATTAAAGTGATGATTGCTAAATTCACGAATGCCAAGGAATGGATACATTTAAAGGACTCTGCCTCATATTCTTTTTTTTTAAATATTAATGTTAGGTGTACAACATAGTGATTTTACATTCATATGCATTCTGAAAATGATCACCGTGATAAGCCTAGTTGCTATTGATCACCACACAAAGCTATTATAATATTATTGACTATATCTCCTTATGCTGTACTTTACATCCCTGTGACTTATTTATTTTATAACTGGAAGTTTGTACCTCTTCATCCTTTTCACCTATTTTGCTCGTCCCATGCCCCATCCCCTATGGCAGCTACTAAGTCTCTTATATTTAAATCTTTTTCCTGCAACATATTCTTTTGTAGAGCAGCAATTCTGTGATTTATTAGGCATTTTCTGAACTTTTTTTTGTTTAGGGGTTTAGGAGGTTACTGCATTTCAGTTTTCTTAAAAATTAGTGCCTGCCTTCATTTTGCCTTCCCTAGGTGCAGTGAGTATGAACATGCTATATTCTGCAGGGTTTGAGGGACCAGAGGTGTTTTTAGAGAGACTTTGCTATTACCAGGTTCATCTCACTAAGAGAGCAAACTCAGTTGAGCATCTTTGTTTGGCAATAGATGAAGAAAGTGATAGTGGGAAATGGTCTATCAGATTGATGCTGGTCTGATGTGTTCCCCAGCTAGCTTTGCTAAGCAGTAATGAGCAGAGTGCAAAAGGAAAGTTATCTCAAGGTGCAGTATGTGGTTACTTTAGAATAATGTAGTCATCTACATTCAGTCTCAGGCAAATCAAACCCTAGAGCAAAAATTACATTCTAATTTTCTGAATGGCCACATGTAACACCAAAAGTCACTCTAGTTACAAATCAGCAACATGACAAAATGGGAAAAATTAAGAATTATCCATTTCAAATCTGCTTCTCCACTGCCATTCCATCAAAGATCTAGATGATAATAATCATAAATTATTATAATAATTTATAATCATAAAATATGATTATCATAAATCAGGGAGTCTTTTTTGTGTATATATAGGCGCTTGGGACTGGAAAGGATGCAGAAGCTTTCAGCTAAGTCTTTGCATTTTGGAATATAGTTGATAAGAAAGGCCATCTTCACAAGAACGGTTAAGGAATGATATGAGTTTAAAATTGATGTTCAAGAAATTGGCAGAAACAATAATTTCTTTGAGAGTTCTTAGTGAGTGGAGGTTGCTGTGGGTTTAGGAAGTCAAAGGAAACTGGTCTGTGAAGAATGGATAAGAGAGGAGGCCAGGACATGAGGACTAAATTCAAAGCAAGGTGAGACATAAGTAGATTAGGCTAATGAGCTTGGCTGGTGAAGAGAGTCTAGGAGGTGGAGCTCTGATTTTGAGGTCAGACTGAGCCAGAGAGTGATGGTCAAATTTTATAAGGTTGTAGAAATGGAACTGAGGATCTTGGCTTCTTTTTGCAGACCATTGTGAACTGCTAGAGAGAGTCAGTTGCCATGTTTGTAGCCATTATGGTCTTGGGACATGCAGGGCCATGGCGTATGGGGCAGTGCTGTGCAAGTCATCAATTAGGAATAAAGTGTGGACTGCTTCACGGTAGAGAATAATTCTGGATTAAGTTTCAAGGAAATGCTTTTTCAGGCCTTGGAGTGGAGCTTGCTGTGGCTGACAAAAGAGAGTTGGTTAGTAAAGAAGTTTACCCTCTGTGGAGTGTCTGCCTAAGATCAAGAGAAACTTTCATAGATGACCTTGTTTCTTTGCCAAAGAACAAAATCTAAAGGTTTATTTGTTCATTAGAACAAAATCTAATGAATGTTCTTGTGGCTGTACCTTTACTAAATATGGCTAGCTTCTGCTCTGGCTCTTCTTCCTGAGTTGCAGTCATCTTGAGGTTGCCTTTCCCCAGTCCAAGAAAGAGAAAAAACAGGAAAGGATAAGGGGGGAACACTTTTTGGAACTTCAAACAGTCGCCAAGCCAGTATGCTTATATACCACTATTGTAATGTCATTTTCTGTTTTTAAACTACTTAATTACAACTTTACTCTTCATAACTCTCTTGCCTACCTCGCTCTGTTTCTCTATTTAACTCTTTATCATCATCTTATTGAATTCCCACCATTAGAGATCTCTCTTCTTTATTTTAGTTAGACTTGGCTTCATAATGACTTCCATGATGCCACAACCATTCTTGTTGCTATGGACCCATTCTTGTTTCCCTATCCTGGAAAGTGCTAGTGCTAATTTTTTGGCTTGGATCCAAATTCTACTCATTCTTCAGAATCCATCTCAATCCACACCTGATTCATGAATTTTCCTTTCTCAGTATGAACCTGGAAAAATCTCTATTTTCTTTGGACCGTTAAAGGACTTGGAAAAATAGAGCATAGAATTAGAAAGAACTAAGCCATGAGAATGTTGAAGAGACTGGAACATGCTGAGTTATAATCTTTGTAATCGCACTTCTAGTTTTACTTTAAAAGGATCAAGAAAAAAAAAAGGATCAAGAATATTAACCTGTAGCAGTCCAGCATTTTTTTAATATATTTTCAGTGCCAGGAAAATACCAGCCCAATCCCCTTTGTTTTAATTTTTATATTTTTTGCTTATTTAAAATTTATTTAATTATTTTTAAAAATTAAGGTATAATTAACATACAGTGTAAAAAATAATCATTCGTATTTTGATAGGGATTGCATTGAATCTGTTAATTGCTTTGGGTAGTGTGGACATTGTAACAATATTTGTTCTTATAATCCATGAGCTTGTAGTATCTTTACATTTGTTTGTGTCATCTTCAATTTCTTTCATTAGTGTTTTATGGTTTTTTTTGTTTGTTTGTTTTTTTTTGGAAATAAAGGTCTTTTAGGTTAAGTGTATTCCTAGGTATTTTATTCTTTTTAATGCATTTATAAATGGGATTGTTTTCTTAATTTCTTTTTCTGCTAGCTACTTCATTATTAGTGCATAGAAATGCAACAGATTTCTGTACATTAATTTTGTATCTTGCAACTTTACTAAATTCATTTATCAGTTCTTGTAGTTTTTTGGTGGAGTCTTCATGATTTTCTGTTTAAAATATCATGTCATCTGCAAGTAGTGAACATTTTACTTCTTCCTTACCAATTCCAATGCCCTTTATTCCTTTTTCTTGTCTAATTGCTATGGCTAGGACTTCCAGTACTGTGGAATAAAAGTGAGTGGACATCCTTGACTTGTTTTTGATTTTAGAGGAAAAACTAACAGTTTTTCACCAGTGAGTATGATGTTAGCTGTGTGTTTTTCATATATGGCCTTTTTTGTGTTGAGGTATGTTCCCTCTAAACATATTTTGTTGAAAATTTTTATCATGAATGAATGCTGTACTTAGCTGTTTTTTCTCCATCTGAGATGATCATATGGTTTTCATCCTTTCTCTTGTTGATATGTGTATCATTCTGATTAATTTGTGAATATTGAGCACCGTGGTGTGCACCACTTGATTGTGGTGAATGATTTCTAAAATGTATCATTGGATGGTTCAGTCAGTTAAATGTCTGACTCTTGATTTTGGCTCAGGTCATGATCTCAGGGTCATGAGATTGGTCCCCATGTTGGGCTCTGTGCTGAGCATGGAACCTGGTCAAGATTATCTCTTTCACTCCCCTCTCCTGGTCCCCTGCTCATGCTCTCTCTCTCTCTAAAAAAGATGTACTGTTGCATTTGGTTTGCTTATAATTTGTTGATGATTTTTGTATGTATATTCATTAGAGTTATTGGCTTATAGTTTGTTTTGTTTTATTTTGCTTTTGTTGTATCCTTTCTGGTTTTGGTATCAGGGTAAGGTTGGCCTTGAAGAATAAATTTGGAAGCTTTCCTTCTATTTTTTTGGAATAGTTTGAGAAGAACAGGTATTAATTCTTCTTTAAATGTTTGGTAGAATTCACCTATTAAACCATCTGGTCCTGGATCTTTGTTGGGAGTTTTTTTTTTATTTTTTATTTTTTTATTACTGATTCAATTTCATTGTTAGTAATGAATCCGTTAACATTTTCTATTTCTTCCTGATTCAGGTTTGGATAATATGTTTTGAGGGATTTATCCATTTTTCCTAGGTGGTCCAATTTGTTGCCATATAGTTATTCATACTATTCTCTTTTAATCCTTTAAAAGAGGATTAAAAAATACCTTTAAAAAAGGTGCTTGTCATTATTTCTCCTCTTTCATTTCTGATCTTATTTGAGACCTCTCTTTTTTCATGATGAGTCTGACCAGTTTGTCAACTTTATTTATCTTTTCATAGAATGAGTCTATTCTATTATTATTTTTGGTCTCTAATTTATTTCTGCTTTAGCCTTTATTATTTCTTTCCTTCTGCTGGCTTTGGGATTTGTTGTTATTCTTTTTCTAACTCCTTTAGGTATGAAGTTAGGTTGTTAATTTGAGATTTTTCTTCTTTCTTGGAATAGGCCTGTATTGCTTGAATTCTTCTTCTAATAACAGCTTTTACTGCATTCCAAAGATTTTGGACAGTTATATTTTCATTTGTCTCCATGTATTTTTTGGTTTCTTCTTTGATTTCTTGGTTGATCCATTCATTCATTATTTGGTAACATGTAATTTAGCCTCCATATATTTCTGTTCTCACAAGAAAAAATCCAGAGACCTGCTACCCCAGGATTCTTTTTGCTTCCATTTGCATGGTAAATATTTTTCTATCCCTTCACTTTCAATCTGCATGTTTCTTTAAGTCTGGAGTGAGTCTCTCTCTCCTTCTAAGATTTTATGTATTTATTTTAAAGAGAAGGACACAAGTGGGGGAGGGGCAAACAGAGAGGTAGAGGCAGACTCCCCAGTGTGCAGGGCCTGATGTAGGGTTCGATTCCAGGACCCTTTGTGGAAGGCAGATGCTTAACTGACTGAGCCACTCAGGTACCCCTGGACTGAGTCTCTTGTAGGCATCATATAAATGGGTCTTGCTTTTTTAAGTTCATTCATTCAGTGACCCTATGTCTTTTGATGGGAGCATTTTTTCCATTTTTATTTAAAGTTATTATTGTTATTGTTATTATTATTATTAAACATTTTGCTTATTTATTCATGAAAGACACACAGAGAGAGGCAGAGACACAGGCAGAGGGAGAAGCAGGCTCCCTGTGGGGAACCTGATACAGGACTTGACCCCAGGACCCCAGGATCATGACCTGAGCCAAAAGTAGACCTTCAACCACTAAACCACCCAGGCACCCTCCCTGGGTCTCCTGTTCCTAATCTCCAAGCTGTTCTTGACCACTGAGTATTATTAGGTGGGCTCTGAGGTCAGTCTCTCAGCCAGCCTCCTGGCTTGGGGCTCAGAACTCAAATGGGAGGAGTTCTGCTTGAAGCTGGTGAGGGACAAGCTCAACCTGGGCCTGGAACCCCAATAATAATAACTTTAAATGTAAATGGACAAAATGCTCCAATCAAAAGACATCGGGTGGCTCAGTTTTTTTTTTTGGGGGGGGCTCTCTATTCCTTCTGGATCTGGATGTCTATTTTCTTTCCCAAATTAGGGAAATTTTCAGTTATTATTATTCAAATAAATTTTCTGTCCCCTTTTTTCTTTGTTCTCCTTCCAGGATCCCTATAATATAAATGTTATTATGCTTGATGATGTCACTGAAATCTCTTAACTTATTCTGTTTTTATTATTGTTTCCTTTTCACTATTCAGCTTGGTTGCTCTCCATTACTCTGTCTTCCAGGTAACTGATACATTCTTTTGAATCTACTAATCTGCTGTTAAGCCCTCAAATGTATTTTTATTTCAGTTACTGAATTCTTCAACTCTTCTGTTCTTTTTTCATATTTTCTATCCCTTGTTGAAGGTCTCCCTGAAATCCGGGTCTCAGGTCAGTAAGTATCTTTATAACCTATTACTTGGAATTCTTTATCAGGCATATCACTTATCTCCATTCCATTTAGCTCTTGTAATGTGGTTTTGTCCTATTCTTTTATTTGGGACATATTCCTCTGCCCTCTCATTTTGTCTAACTCTCTGCTTTTATTTTATCTATTAAGAAAGTTAGCTACATCTCATGGTCTTGAAAGTTGTGCCTTATGAAGAACAGGTTCTTAGTGCCCTGTAGTGCTGTGTTCCATATTCACCAGAGCCAGGCACTTCAAGGGTATCTCCTATATTGGTTGCATACACACTGATGTGGCTGAGCTGTGTTTGCTTTTTGTCTGGTTGACTGCAATAGCCTACTTTGCCTGTCGTGGATGCACCAGTAAGGGTTTGGTCCTTGTGCTGTTAAAGAGCCAGTCTGGGGCTGTCATGGGGGCTTGTAGTTGGGTGGTGTCTGCAGTCAAACCTGCAGTCTGATTTGCCATCAGCCTTTCTGCTGGGGCTGTAGTCACAGTGATTATCAGGGCATTATTGTTGCACTGCCAGTTATAAGGTTTAGCTGCTGGGGCTCCTGTTCAACTGGTATATGTGGTTACCTTCCCTTCTCTCCAGGGCAGAGTTACTTTGGAGTAGCAGTGATCCCTGCCAGGGTGTCTTGCAGAGTGTGTTGGGAATAGGAGTCGCTTTGGAGATGACCTGCAGAGCAGGACAGGTTACATGACAATGTTAGAGTCAGATGTCATGATACTAGCAAGATAGGTGGAAAGTATTCACATTGGTTCTTGCAAATGTCCTGCTCTCTTTCTGTGGATTGGTGGGCGGGAGGCAGGGAGAAAGATGGTACCTGCTCTTTTGTTCTTTGAGAAGTTTCTTAAAGATCCCTGCCCTTCCAGCAGACTGAGATTAGCAAATAACATGAGCTTCACCCATACCCTAGGCAGGTTTCAAACGACTGCTTGTATTTTGGCAGGGCAGTTTATTATGCTGGCTCTTTCAGGGTGGACGCTTAGTTTCCTGTGTCCCTCTGGGTCTCATAGAACCAAGCTTACTGATTTTTAAAGTACCCAGAGAGAAGCCCTGCTGATTGCAAAAACTGGCAAAGTTAAACCCCATTGGTTCACAAAGCCAAATGTTATGGGGACTTGGCTTCCTAGTGTGGGTTCCCTATATCTGGGTTACCAGCTATGGGGTCTGATCATCTCCCTTGTCCATGTTTGTGGTGTTCCTTCCATTTGTGGTTGGACTTACCTTGAGTTTGGTTTCTGACCATGTCCCCAGCCCTCCTACCCTTGTCTGTGTGTCCTCTTCTCTGTGATTAACTGTGGATTCTGTTCTGCCAGTCTTCAGGTCATTTCCTGAATTAGTTACACTGATGGGTCGGTTATCCTGCTGTGTCCGTGGGACAGGGTAAGCTCAGGATCCTACTACTCTGCCGTCTTTTTAGAACTCAGGCCATTCCCTTTTGTTTTAGAAGGGCTTCTTTTGTTTATCTGTCTTTCTTTTATAAGATAGAGGCAGGACAGAGGACGGTCTTTCATTTCAAAACTTATTTTTATTTTTGAAATTGAAGTATAATAGACCCACAATGTTACATTGGTTTCAGACATATAACAGAGTGATTTCACAGCTTTATATGCAGAGAACATTATTAAATGGCTTTGTATTGTGTGATGCATCACAAATTTATTGAGCAGCAACTGGCTTTCAGGTGTGGTAGTGAGCACTAGAAATTTTAAGGTGAAAAACATAGTCCCTTACTTCAAGGTGTTCATAGTGTACTCCGAAAGTGAGCCTGGTCCATAATAGCTGATCAATAAATGTTTTTTTAAGAAAAGAAGAGAAAGAGGCAAGGAAACCATATTTATCACTGAATTTTTAAAATATTTCCCTTGGGTTAGACTGACTGGCTTTGAATCTGGCTCTGACACTAGCTGTTTACTAAACTTTGTCTCAGTTTCCTCATTATAAAATAGGATATTAGATTTGAAGGAGATAGCATACATAAAATGCTTAATTTCTTGTCTGGCACATAGGCTTTCCATAAATAGATGGGGATGACAATGATTTATTAGATAGAGGCATGTGAGAATGCTATGGAAGCCCAGAAGTGGGTCATTGTACTTGGACCAGTTCATGGGAGAATGGGAGGGACTGGCTAGCGAAGGGTGTGTGAAGGGCAGTCCTCTGAGAAGCCTGAACTATGCTGAACTTATAGGAAAATGTATAATAGTGATTGAACAAAAGCAGATTTGACCTTTAAAAACTAGGGGATGGTACAGGTGTTCTTAAGCTCAGTTAGAGAAGTCATCGGTAATGTGACATTATTTTAAGAATTTCAGGGCAAGTATTACTTTCTGTGACAATAATTGATTGAAATAGTTTACCACGTGCTAGCTCTGGGCTCAGTGTTTTTGTAAGGCATGTCTGAAAATATCTATAAGTAAGAAGGATGAACAACTAAAAAAAACCCACTGAGCAACATATTAATTTTTCACCAGTATCTGTACTTATAATATGGTTAACTGCAGAGTCTGTTTGCCTTTATCTATACTGATCTGTTCAGTTCATCAGGGAAAAAAAATACCCTCAGCAGACAAATGTTAGAGGACCAGATGGAGGGAATTCTATTTTCTATAATCACATGTGGAGTTTTGCTGTTGATTTTACTTTTAGACACTGGTATAGAAATTGTTATTTCTACATATTTCTGGGGAGAATACTCACATTTCTGGATATCTATTTGCCAGCTATCAAACAAAGTGTTTTTTAAAAGAATAAATATTTTTATAGTTTTATCTCATAGCTTTTGGTAATCAAACATGGGTAATTGTTTTGGTAGTCAAAGTACAGAGTGCTAGCTAGTCTCATTAGTGTATCCTACTAAAATTGGTATTCAAACTCTCTAAAAGTAACTCAGTGTAGTTTGATATCTTTTTTTATAATATAATGTATGTGTATACATACATCAATATTTTTAATATATGAAGGTATACAAAAAATCAGAGAAAGATTACACAAAGATGTTTACAGCATATCACCAAAGAGCTGTGGTTAGACTAGATGGGCTCTCATTTTCACAATTTATATGCTTTTGAATTGGAGTAGTCAAAGTAGGCTGCCTGCTGTAACAAAAATACTGAATAGAGTTGGTGGCTCATAGAACATAGAAATTTGATTTTCCTTTCTGTAACCAATCTAAGGCAGCTCTTAAATGCTGAGAAAGCTAGGAAGGAGCTCTACTTCACACAGTCATTCAGGTGTGTGTTTCAACACAAAATAGAAAAACTTTACAAGGTTTTCCTGGCTCTGATATCAGATCCAGTTCTCTGGGCATTGACATCTGAATGGAAGAAATAAAATAAATATATACAGCTATTCACTGGAGGTATGGTGATGGTATATGTGTTTGATGAGCCAGGTCTAGATGTGGCACTTTTGCTCAGAATTTGCTATAACTCAGTCATATGACCACATGTAATTGGAAGGAAGGCTGGGAAGCAGAATCTGTCTGTATTCCCAGGAGGAAGAGGAGAACAAAGATTTTGGTGAACAGCTAGAACTTCCTACCATAATCAGGTTCTCTGGTCAGATATCAGGTTCTCCCTTCTGTTTACATAGATAATGTACTTATGCTCTCTGATGATTCTGAGTTTCATCTTAATACTGTATAAGATTCAAAAGCAAGGGTCCCAGGGTGATGTATCTGGTTCATATTCAAAAGGTTTGGTGGCTTGTGTAGTAAGAAGACAAGTCCTCTTCTCCTCCTTTCAATAATACACACAAACACACATGCACATACACAAACTATACAATGATGGGGCTGGGACCAGATAGCAAGAGTAAGGACTCCCATTCAGGAAGGGGAAGAATGGGAGTCAGATAGCAATCTCTGGTTCAAGGCAACAATGAGGCCTTGCTGTGTAGGCGTTGTGAAGGCCCCATTCCCAGCAGCTGGGAAGTTCCTTAAAAAAAGAAAAATCCTGATTCTGCCACTGTGGAGGAAATCCCTTGTCTACTGATTGACCTGAGTTTCCTCTGAGTGCCTCTTCCTTGCCCATTTTCCTTCATGGCCATATGTGAAGTGAGCACAAAGGACACGCCTTCCTTAGGGGCTGCACAGCCTTCTCAGCTTGCTCTCTGCCTGTGCCAAGATGGGGTGTGAGAGCTCTTTTAAGGCTTACATCGTCAAAAGTTTTTTGTTGTTACTGTTGTTTAGGCATAGGTTTCTTTGATGCCCTCATTTCCTCAAATAGTTAGCAGGCTTCTGATCTATTTGCTTCTAGTCACTTCCATAGGAGGGAAATGTCATCCTCAGAATTCTTTCCTAAGACAAAATCTACAAGCCTTATTTATTTCCTCACTTCCCTAACCACACACTTCTCTCCCTCAACTTAGTGGTGGCTCTCTGGCAGCCATTTGAAACTAAAAGCTTAAGTGAAAAGTAAACAGACTTAACATGATTTTCCACAGTTAAATATCTCTGTTTAACTAACATGGATCCTTCGAGGCCTATTTTTAGTCTTATTTCCCATTGTTTGTAGTTTGGAAGCAGTTCTACAAAGTCTGACTTTCTAGGTTTTTCTTCATTGTCTTTGATTTCTGCTTGCAAATCAACCTTGGGGTCCTCTCTTTCTTGTAAATGCTTCCTAAATACAGCAAATGATAGTCTTTGAAGCCAGTCTGCCTGGGCTGGACTCTTGGCAAGAGGGGATACTTTGGACAAGGATGTCATTATGGAGTTCACTGTATTATGCTCGGCATGTTGCTGTATGTCTGGCTCCTAACGGTAGGGGGAGTTATTCAATAATCTATTCATATATTGAGCACCATCTATGTGGTACAAGTAGTGTCGCTATAGGAGGATACAGCAATGAGCAAAATAGAAGTTCCTGTCCTTACAGGGCTTGCATTCTAGGGGGAACACAGATAATAAAACAAATGAGCAAAATACATAGTATTTAGGTAGTGATGAAAACAATGGAGAAAAATAAAGCAGGGGAAGATGGTAGGATTAGAGGAGGATGGAGGTGAGGGCCCCAGTGAGGAGAGAGCAGGAATTTACAGAGGATGCCATGTCAATATCAAGCAGAGCAGTATTCAAGGAAGAGGGAACTAGTAAGTGCAAAACTGTGAGGTGGATGGTCTTGGTGTGTGCTGAAAATAGCAGATGCCAGTGGGGCCAACATAGAGTAAGATCTAGGTAAAGGAGTAGAAGACAAGGTCAGAGATCATGACAGGGACCATATTATGTAGGGCCTTGTGCAAATGCTGCCTTCCACCCTGAGTGAGATGGGGAGTCACTGGAACATATTGAGATGATGGCTGCTGGGTTGAGTGTTGAATGGACCATGAGGGCAGACTTGAAGTGACCTGTCAGAAGGCTATTAGAATGATCCGGGCAAGGGATGAAGGTGGCTTGAGCCAAGGTGGCATGGAGGAGGTGGTAAGAAATCATTGCATTCTGGAGGTATTTTGAAGGTAGAGTCAGTGATTACTTTCTAATGGAGTAGATATGTAGTTTGAGACAAAGAGAGGCATGGTGAGGGATTGGTAACTTCTGGAAAGATGCAGCTGGCATAAACTGATGTGGGGAACATAGAAGCTAGTGCAATTTACAGGGAGAGGATGAGGAACTCATTTAGCACCGTGTTGAGTCTGAGTCTGTTAAATTTCAGAGTCTATTAGACATTTCAGGGAAATAATGAGGAAGCAAATGGATGTTGGATAAATGAGCTTGGATTTCAGAGTCAGGTATGAGCTGGAGATCCAAATTTAGATAGGTAGCTATGTCAAGAAACCTGGATAGATGCAAGATCGCAGAGTACATGAGCATAGGCTCTGAAACCAGTCTGCCTGGGCTGGAGTATTGGCAAATAATCTAACCTTCAGGTACTCAGTTTCCTCACCTATAAGATAGGATAATAATGATAGAGTCTAGGGAGTTGCTGTGAGAAGTTTGTGAATATATTTAAGTTACATATTTAAAGGCCTGGTTCTAGGGAGTGCTAAAAATGTTGGTCATTATTGTTATTCCTGTTTTATTATGAGTTGCTTTGTGTTGGTATAGTTGTTGATGCCTTTCCTTATATTATTGCACTTAGTTATCATAAGAAAAATATAAGGTAGATATTATTATTTCCCTTTACAGAAATGAGGAAGCCAAGGCACACAGAGAATAAATCACTTGCCCTAGGAGACCCAGGCCTGTTTGACCCCAAAGATTGAGCAGTTAATCATTTTTTATAAATAGTAAAATCTAGTCTTGTCTATAGGTCAAGACAGGAGATTAGAATCATTAGTTCATATAAATAGCCAAGTTAGAAATTCAATGAGTTTAAGCTCAAAATAATCCTGTGAACAAAGCAACAGGACAATTTGAAATGTCAATGTGACATTCTGTTCCACAGTAAATTAATAAGATGTGACGGAAGGCCTTTCTTGTCGTGGTTGCAACAATCAGAAGCCATACTTCTCTCCCCTCTAATGTCAGGGTACGACAATAGGCAATCAGTAGGGACATCCTTCAAATAGCAGCTGAGCCTCTTTCATACACAAAGGTGACGTATGGCAGTATCCAATTTTATTCATTTCCGTTGGAGAAAGTGTGGCTTTAAACACTTGTGTGTGATGACATGAACAATGTAAAAACTGAGTCGGTTTCCTAGAATTAATTTGGTATTGAAAGATAACACTTTCATTCTTCTCTACTCTTTTTGTTGGTGAGCTAAGAGGTCAGCCAATTTTGAGTGCCTTTAAGGCATGGGCCAAAAGCTGTAAGGTCCCAGGAAGTAATTAAGCCATCTGATAAAAATCCATTGGATCATCCTGGTGATCAGTCCTCATATTTTGGAATCCTCTCATTTTGGTCATTTATCCTTAGTTTAAGATTCTTGGTTGCCAGTCTTGACCATGGCTTTGTCACCTTCTTCATTTGATTTCAGTGCAACTTCCTGAATCCCACCTGGATCATCCTGAGAACTCTGTCCCATGGGTTATGTCCAACTCCCTACTTGCTATAGTCTGGTACTTATCTAGTACCTGGTACTTTAATAATTAACACTCTGTGTTCCTAAGTTGGTTAAGTGGGGAGAACATCCCCATGGATGAGGCTGGTTAGTCCTTTTGCCATAACTCATATAAAGGGAGATGAGAGGGCTCTCAGCTAAGATTACAGATTTCCAAACCTGGCAAGTGCCCCTGGGATTTTGACAGTGTGGACCCTTTTGTACTTAAGCTGAAGGTCTAGTATTTTGTTTCTTGGGAGATGAGATTGAGAGGGGGCATCTTTAATCCAGGTATGTGTGTGGAGTCAGGTTTCCAGAGCACACAGACATTTGAAAGACCAGATCTCATGGCATCTGGGTAGCTCAGTCACTTAAGGTGTCCCAACTCTTGAACTCAACACTGGTCTCTATCTGAGGGTCACAACTTCAAGCCCTGTGTTGGGCTTCATGCTGGGTGTGGTGCTTTCTTAAAAAAAAAATCTCATTGAAATATGACATGGAAAATACTAATTGTTCAGGTCAGAAACCTAGACCCCATCCATCTGTATTTCTTTCTTTGCCTTATCATCCACATTCAAACTATCAGCCACTCTTGCTAGATCTATCTCCAACATATATCCATTATCTGTTTACTTTTTACCATCTCCTCTCCTGCTACCCTGGTCTATATCTCCATATCTGCAGTCTTGCGATAGCCTCTGAAGAGGTGTACCTAGTTTTTCTTTTGTGCTCCCACAGGTCATTCTCTACAGATTAAATAAGTTTGCAAATCATAAAGCAGGTTATTTCACTCCTCTGCTTTGAAAACACTGGCTTCTCACAAGGCCCTATATGACCTGCTTCCAGGCCTATCTCACTGACCTCACCCAGTACCACTCACTCCTTGGTCACCATATTGAGCCACAAGACTTTCTTCTGCTTGCCTAATAAAGCAAGTTTATTATAACCTCAGGGCCCTTTGTACTTGTTGTTTCATCTACCAGGGAAATTCTTTGAGATGGGCTTCCTAGCCAGGCTCCTTTTAGTAAAAATCTTATTTGAAAGATTACTTCCTCAGAGAGGCCTGTTTATTCCACCTAAAGTAGTTCTCTTCTGCCCTTCCATTACGTGTATTCATACAACAGATATTTATGGAAGGTCAGCTTTATTTCAGGAACTTTCTGAGATGCCAGGAATAAAGTAGTGAACAAGACAAATAGCAAGTTCCTGCCTTCATCTGTCTTACAGTCTGGTGTCCCATCTGGCTGTTTGATTTTCTTCATTGCACTAACATCTATCTGAATTATTTATTGGTTTTTCATGTTTTAGTCTTTCTATCTCAATCCTAGAAATATAGAGAAGAATAAATTGTTTTAGTCTTTTCAGGATCCCTACAGTGATCAGTCTCAAGGAGTTTAAAATTAGAAGGGTTTGGAGACATCAGGGATCAAAGTTGGCAGAGTTTGCTGATCTCCTTTGCTGTGGACATTTTTGAACACAGAGTGCAAGAGTGATATTTGTCAAAGACCGTTCAGAGATGGCATCATTAATACACATTGGAAATAACAGTGCCTGTACCCTATCACTTGGTGGCAGTAACTTTTGCTATGGCTAGAAACTCTAGACACCATCTTTGTCTAGGTTTTGGTTTGTATATAAGAATTAGAAAATCATCCAGATTGTACTGAAACCCGGTTTTCAATCATTCAGATTATTCAGTAACTCAGAATCGTTTAGTAACTCAATAATTCTGCCTCTAGAGATTTTGATTATTAAGGTTAAGCTGGGACTACATTTTTTAAAAAAGATTTTATTTATTTATTCATGAGAGACACAAAGAGAGAGAGGCAGAGATGTAGGAAGAGGGAGAAGCAGGCTTCCCATGGGGAGCCCGATGCGGGACTTGATTCCAGGACTCTGGGATGATGCCCTGAGATGAAGGCAGATGCTCAACCACATTTTTAAAAAGCACTCCAGGGACCGCCTTTTGCTAAATACTTGGTTGAGTGTAGTCTGATATTATAAGCCCTGATTTTGACTTTTAGGGTTTGGGATGCCAGAGAATCTACATCTGCAGGATCTTCTGAATTTAGGTGATTCTGTATCCAGGTTTGCTTTGGATAGTCCTGGTGTATATCTGTTTTCCTGTCTCATTATTCATGGTGACACCTTTCACTGTCAAAAGTGTCCCAGTTTGGGTGATGTATTATATGTTAACTCTATATGGATGGTATCTCACCCAAGAAACTGTTACACACAGCTTTCTTGTTAGGGATAAAAAGATAGTCTTATATGAAAGGGATGAAGTGGGAATCTGCCTCCTGGTTCAGGGCTTCTGCTGTGGAAATTTTTAACCATTCCCAAAGTATAATAAAGTAATCCTTCAGATTTTAGGAATTCTTGTTTCTTTTTCCTCCCCCTTACCAGTCCTCTGACAGACTTGATGTGGAAATGTCTTTCTTTGTCTAGACTTGTGCTGTCCAGTACTGCAGACAATGGTAACATGTGGATATTTAAATTTTAATTCAAATTAATGCAAATGAAATCAAATTAAAAAATCAGTTTTATTAGTCTCACAAGTCACATGTCATTGGCTAGTGGCTAGTGGCTATATTGGATCATGAATTATAGAACATGCCATTATCAAAAGTTTCTATGAGACGGTGCTGATCTAGGTTGTTACCATAGTTTTTGCCCACCTAGATTTGTGCCCAGTACTTTTCCAAGTTGTGACTTGAGAAGAGTCAGAAAATTAAAAATAATGTTGTTGGAAATTGTTTTAGAGATTGTCTAACCCAATCTCTTGACATAATTGATGGTGAACAGGTTTAGACAAAGGAGGTGACTGGCCAAGATTACTGGGCTAGATCTTAGACAAAGTTAGCTGGACTGTGTATTCAAACTGGTTATGTAGTCTTAACTAATTACTTGCTGTCAAATTGTCCATCTGCAAAACGGGAACCATTATGATAGCCCTTTCTCAGAATGACAATGAAGTAGCCTTGCAGCATATGTAGATGCCAGCTGCCGAGTAAGTACCGTCTTGTGTCATTAAATCATACGCTGGCTTTGCCAGGACACTATGAACTATTTAGTGTAATTCACTATGAATATGGTAGTGAAATTGATTCAAAACCAAGCTAAATTAAAATAGCTGTCAGTATGATTAGGTCCAAAGATGAATTATGCACGCATTCTATTTTGTTGTCAAAATAGGTTCTCCTAATGAGATGTTTCCCACTTCAGATGGTATTGTAAAATGGCTAGTACTTTGGAGCCTTTGAAGAGCCCTTAAGTGATGCTCTTTGTAGCATTTCATATTTATTTGACATCTTCAAAGGAAGTCGTAAACCCTGTTCCTCTCTGTCCATTTGGCCTGGTTAGACTAACACCTTGGCCCTCTTCAAAAACAGCATTTAGTTCAACACTGCTTCCCTTTGTGGAACGCTCTCTGGATGCAATGGTGGATTCACTACTCTGGGAGAATGCTTTGATATGTGTGTGTAGTGCATGAACGAAGATGCACAGAGCCTTTGTTTGATTGCCAGGAGGACTTCTTTTTGTGGAATGCATGAAGGGGGGGCTGGAACAAAGTCTACAGGAAGAGATTAATGAATGGGTTCTGGCTATGAACTTTAAGTTCTCTTACAAATGTAAATGGATATTTTGGGAGACTTGTGAGCATAATTTTTAAAATCTAAAATGTGACAGAACTATCATGGGATAGCCCCCAAAGCATAGGATTTAGAGCCAGGGGTCTTTAGTAAGATTTGCCGATGACAATTGTGTATGATGGGTAAGTCATTCTTCCTCTCTCAGCCTCGGTCTCTTATCTGCAGGAGACTATTCCTGCTCTTCCTTTGCATAGGTTATTGGGAAGACTTTGTGAGAAAAGAAGAATATGAAAATACCTGTTAGCTGCAATTGCCATATGTAGAAACAAGTGGCATTTATTCTTCTTCTTATTACTGTTAATATTAATAATTGAGACCTGGCAGGAACTCAAGGGTATCATGCTAAACGAAATAAGTCAATCAGAGAAAGAATTATTTGATTTCACTCATATGTGGAATTTAAGAAACAAAACAGAGGAGCATAAGGGAAGGGAGGGAGAAATACAGCAAGAGGAAATCAGAGAGGGAGACAAAGCATGAAACTCTTAACTATAGAAAACAAACTGAGGGTTGCTGGAGGGGAGGTTTTGGGGGATGGGGTAACTGGGTGATGGGCATTAAAGAGGGCACATGATGGGATGAGCACTGGGTGTTGTATAAGACTGATGAATCACCTCTACCTCTGAAACTAATAATATACCATATGTTAATTGAATCTAAGTAAAATTTAAAGATCCAAATATATCCAAATATATCTAATACAGTATAAAATAAAGGACTAGAAAAATATTAATAGTTGAACATACCTTTATTATTTACATCTCAACTGCCTAGAACCACATTTGAGGTTCGTGAGGTTGTAGCATAACCTTTTTGAACTAAGCAAGAAAAACGAGTTGTCTCAGTATATTGAGAACCTTGCTGTATAGACTCCCTTTATCTTTTCTCTCCTTTTGGTCCTAAGGATGGCTTAATTTTTGCACCCTTACTAGAGAAGCAATGAATTAATGCCTCTGAAAAATAAAATTACTCAAAAATAAAAATTACCCAAACAGGATTGGCTAGGGAATCTGGAAGCTCTTTAGATTGTCAGATGAGAGCTCAAGATTTCTTTGTTGGAAAATGACCGGGGGTACCTGGTTGGTCCAATTGGTTAAGTATCTGCCTTCAGCTCAGGTCATGATCCCAGGATTCTGGGATAGAGCCCTGCATTGGGTTCCCTGCTCTGAGGGGAGCCTACTTCTCTCTCTCCCTCTGTCTGCTGCTCCTCCTGCTTGTACTTTCTTTTTCTCTCTGTCAAATAAATAAATAAATAAAATCTTTAAAAAAAAAAGAAAAAAGGAAAATGATCAAAGTGAAAGCTCACTTTAAATATAAGTGACTTTTAAAAAAAGGCTATAGACATAGGGGTGACTTTTTGATAAATCAATAGGCAAACTCAGGGATCACTCTGTGGGTGTAAGAAGGACTTCATTTTTCTAACCTTTTTGCAAATCCTGACTTGCCTCTTGCCCTTAGATTTCATAGAGCGTTACACAATGCAATGGTCTCCAGAATCACTTTGTAAGATTGTCCTGCTTGGGTCTTGCACAGGTTGAGGTGGCCAGTGGGAACTGAAATCTGAGTTCTTCTCCCATGGTGCTTTATTCACCTAGAGGAGGTGGACTTTTCAATTTCACCAAAGGCATCTTATGGCACAGTGGAGCCAATGGGAGGTCATATCCGCAATATAGGAGGAAACAATATAAAATTATTTTTGCCAGCCGGAAGTGGGTATATTATGAAGGCAGGCTTAAAAAAGGAAAGTAACCTCCTTTGGTTAAATATGGAGGTCTGAACACACATGTTCATGTCTACTTTCTCCTCAAATCCCATTTATTTATTTATTTATTTTTCTCAAATCCCATTTAAAAGAATATCTATATCTATACTCATAGATAAGATATATTTTCATTCATGTATTGTGTACCTACTATGCACCAAGCAGTGCACTTGCTTATATTTAAGATCATACTATTGTCCCTTTATATAGGGGTAGAAATGGAGGCTCAGAGAGGTGCAGTAAATAGTCTCTGGCTCTGTAACGGGCAGTCAGGATTCTCACCCACTTGTTTGATCCAGGGCCTCCCCTCGCCATCTACTGTGTTATTCTGCTTTATTTGTATAGTTTACAGAGTGCACTTGGCTCTGTTTTCTCATTTGATACTCCCCACATCCCTTCAGGTGGACTGACAGGTATCAATATCCCTACCACTCCAACAGATCCTCTGAGTGATGTAGTGACTTGCCCAAGGTCAAACAACTTGGATGAATGTCTGAGTCTTACGTATACATTTACCTTGATACTGAAACTGTCAAAACACCAAAATAGATGGGAGATTTTGCTGGAAGCTACTATCATTCTGCCAATAAAGCATGACTCTGTGTGCAACAGAGACTCTCGTCCAGCCAGCACTGCTTGCCTAATGAGACATTTGTCCTGTATGTTTTGATGCAGTCTCAGTAGGTCTTGTACCGCTGTGTCACAGAATGCCGTTTCATATGGCTTTCTGGAAAAAATTAATGAGTGTTCAAATGGCAGAAAGCATCTGATGGAGATAAAGAGACCAGAGATTGAAAACACATGCTGAGGTCCCTGGGAATGCTGGGGTTGGGCATTCTGGGGTGTAGCAGGAATGTCAGAATCATAGGACAAATCTCTCAGCTGGCCTGTTGAGAGAGAGTTACTTCTACCCAGCTGTGTAAACGATCGTATTGGAAATGTCAGAAAAAAAATGAAATTCTTTTTTGGAGGGGGGCTATTAAAAAGACAATAGCAATATTAGAAATGCATTAGCTTTGTTGTACAGGGTCTGTTTGTGACAACAACCCTCCTTGGCACCAGCGGTCTCTTATGCACGTGGGGGCTAGAGCATTTGACAGGTTTATGATCTTCCCCATAAAACAGTTATTGCCTCTTGATTCCTAGACCGTATATCACACAGTTCATAAATTGATCTACAAGTCCTATAATATCAAATGTCTGTTCTGATCAGCCCTTTGGTCCTTTAAATGTTTGTATGATTTCCTTTGACAGAGTTTGGTGTAGCGTTTTCTGGGTGTTGGAGGCTGGAGGGGTGATGGGGTGAGGTGGCTCCAAAAAACCTGTGAGGATTGACAGGCAGATTTAATTTTTTTTGTTTTATTTATTTATGATAGGCACACAGTGAGAGAGAGAGAGGCAGAGACACAGGCAGAGGGAGAAGCAGGCTCCACGCACCGGGAGCCCGACGTGGGATTCAATCCCGGGTCTCCAGGATCGCGCCCTGGGCCAAAGGCAGGCGCAAAACCGCTGCGCCACCCAGGGATCCCTGACAGGCAGATTTAGAGGCCACAGAGCAAAACCACTGGGTTATACCTGACAGACGCACTGTAACAAAATGTAGTGCTGTCACTGTTTTGGTTCTGACAGCTTCCCAGGAGAAGACACTGAGTGCTATGCCAAAAGTATTTCCATGGTGATGTGTAGATTGCAAGGCCTGTGGGCTGTGAACTTGTGCTCATTAAGGGTGAAAAAGAAATTTCTAAAAGCTATTAGCTTGTGTCGACTCTCATGTAACCAGATTGCCAGGTACTTCACTTCATGATGCACAAAACCATACAAGGCATGCGCTGAAAGTCAGGCCAGGAGAAGATCTCGGGGACATTGCATTTAAAATCTTTTGAAGCCAAAGACTTGGAATTCTGTTGCAGATGTCGTTTTGCTGTACCATGCCTGTGTTTTATCATTCCTTCCTTCATTCATCTTTTCATACAAAAAAAATTACTGATAGGTTTGTAATTAGAGGGAGCCTATATTATTTGTTTGTTAGGATGAATAAATGTCACTAGACAGGGATACACCAATATGCAATATTCAGTATCCTCCTTGCTCAGAGTAACAGGAAATGCAGTCTTTTCTCTGAGAATGTTCTCATGATGGATACAAGAAGCCTGGGGTGCTAAGTGGTTGCAGATGGTGAGCCTTGGCTCTGTCTTTCTCTTCAAAGGCCTGCTCTTTATTGGTACTTCATGAAAGGCTGCCTCCTGCATGGTCCAGTCCATAGGGATTGACTGGAAGCTGATTTGTGACAGCGTAGAAGGAGTTATGGGGGAAATGGTCCGGAGTATTGCTTAGATGTAGGTGCCCCATGCCAACACTGACTCAGTAGAATAGCAGTTTCTCCAGCCAGATTTTTCAATTAGCTCAACACATTGCCTGAGGACTCTAAGTCCGTATGTTGCTAGACTACATGGTCTGGGATTAGCCTCTTGGCAAATCCAGAAGCAATGTCATCCCTCACACTTATGGTGATTTTCATGTTAGGGAGCTCTTGAGAGCTTTCCTGCCAATAGGCCTTAATCAGGGACACCCTATAACCTCCCCCAAATATTTTGAGGTTTCAAAATTTTGAACCTTGAATAGAATTCAAGGCTGTTTTTTGCTCTTATGCAAACTTCACACACAGCTCCACTCCTCCCCTCGACCAGTAAACTTTAAATTTTGTATTTCCGTTTGTAGGGGGAAGGGCAAAAGCTCTATCTAGCAACAGAGCTGGATTCTGTTCTCAAAACTAAAGGACAAATAGTCAAATAAACCATGCTTCACACATAGGCATCTGCCTGTGTCTATTTTGTGCTGGACATTCTGTGAGGACTCAGAGGTTTAAATAAAGTTTTTTTTTTCAACACAGCCACACCCATTCATTTATTGTTACTTATGGCTACTTTTGCCCCAGCAACAGAGTGGAAGAGTTGAGAGAAGGCCCATGTGTTCTGTAAAGCCCAAAATATTTACTCTTTGACCCTTTACAGAAAAAACAAACAAACAAACAAAAAACATATGGACCTCTGAGTAAAGACTATAGGCACTAAGGAAAGTCAACTATTTGGCAATAACTAAAAGTCCTTTTCAGTATGACTGATGGACTCAAATTGGATTCTTCCTCTCCTTATCATGGAAAATCTGCATCTTGTTTTCTGTGTTGTCACCAAATTTCTCATGTTCACGTGGATTGACATCTACATGGTAGGCAGTTGAGCTGAAGTTGTGGTGGGAGGGTGCAACTGGAGGGTTGTACAATTGAAGGCTATGGGTTTCAAGGAGCAGGCTTAGCTTTGGTTCTTACACACCGGTGTGGTCATCCGGTGGGTGGTTGGTAAATCACGATTGCTTCTCTCACGTGCCTCCTGCTACCGGGCTGCCCTTTCTGCTCAACCTTGGAATATCCTGGATATTCCTGCATGCCATCATCTCCAGGGTTCATGCCTGGCAGAGAGGACATCCTTGGATGCTGCTTCGGTGTTCTGATTGGTTGGTATCAGAGCCACCCTATATACCCCTAAAGTTCTTGCTCCAGAGCTCTCCCATAAAAGCCTCCCGGGACCACACAATTCTATACCTTGTTTTCACCCACTACACAATCTTAGCTCCAGATCTGGGGTGGATACTACTGGGGGCTGCCTTTGTGCCTGCCAGCTGGCCTGGCTGGCTCCTGTCCCCTGGCTCCTGTCCCTTGGCTTCTGCTGCTATGTTTCCTTTATGCCAGAGCAAGCCTGGACCTTGGTAGGGGAGGTAGACGGCATGGCAGGTATGCTTTACACCTTGACAAGCAAATATCACTGGTGGTGGAGCCCAGGTATATTGCAGTGGTCTGCTGCAGTGAAGGGTGCCCTACCCTGGAGTCACTGTTGTGTTTTTGCTTGCAGGAACTACAATATCTATGGGATTTGGGACCTGAGAGACTTGGAGAAACAGGAAGAATGGGGGTGGGAGTGTGACCAAAATAGTGGACATTGCAGCAATGGCCAGACACTGCAGGCTTCCTTGCACCTGGGGTACTCCTGAGATAAAGAGGAAGGTGGGGACGACTGGAGTCGCGGGGGATGAATTGCATTTCCATTTAGTTACTTAACTCTTTGAAAATCTGTGGAATACCCACCCATCGTGAGTACCAACTATGTTCATTTTAATAAGTGTGAGGGCTAATGTTTACATGAGGCTTTACTCCCAGGCATCATGTATGGTGACTCATTTGAGTCCTGTAATAACCATCATAATTCCCATTTAACAGATGAGGAAACTGAAGACATTCATAACAAGTGTAGGATAGTGAGGATTCAAGCACACAAGCCGGGAGGCTTAGATTTGACCTAATTAACTATGACAAGCCACCAAATAATTTCTGTTGTGACTTAGTTGATTATAGAGTAATTGAGTACAGAAAATATTTAGACATTCTTATAAGAACTAGCAAAAAAATTGGGATGTAATTGCTGTTACTTGAGCAGAAGCTGAGAGAGGTTTCGGTGCCATAAATAACACATTACTGTTGGTAAGAGAAGTTCACAATTTAAGACTACAAATGACCCAATGATTGTCAACTTAGAAGAGTTTGCTTATGGGTTTTCTGTCAAATGGTGACTTAGATGGGCTCAGGCCAGTGCCAGCTAGTAACAGCCCCACCTAACAAAGGAGAACACCAATAATTTATAATATCGGAGGAAAATATTAATCAGCAAACAGCAGTTGTCACAACTTACCGACTCAGTAACTAGTTCCATAAATATATACGGTTTAGTTTATTTAGAGACAAAATTGGAACAGAGGAGAGGTTTTCATTTTTGATTTATATATTTATTTCTCTACACAGGATATTAGATATGTTAAATATAGCTTGATATTGTAATTACATAGTGAAATAAATCAAATAGTTAAGGAGACTGATGGTTGTGAAAAATGCATCATAAATTGTAACGTGCCCATAAATTGTAATGGGAAGCATTAATGTATTATTTTACACATGCACATATATTTTTAAAAAGCAAGGCTAAAGGGGGTTAGAAATATGCTCTGGATTTAGCACTGGGGCTGGGAGTCAATAGTTCTCCCCTATAGAATAATTGAATCTATGTGGTAGCTCAATTGTGTGTAGAGATGTACTTATTAAGGCGGTAGAACACAGCGATAAGAACGTGCATTTTGAAGTCATGGGATCTGGGATTTATTTACCTCGAGTCTAATCTTTGCAAATTTGGCAATTTCTGAGCCCGTTTTCATGCTTGCAAAATGTGGGCAAAACTTCTACGACTTTACCAATTAGGAATATAATGCTCCTATCAGTGCAAATTTATTCTTGACATCTCTCATTTCTCCTTTATGCTTTCAAGAACTTGGTCTCAGGTTCTTCATTTATTTTAAATATTTCTCATTTTTTTTAAATTACAAAATATGTAGTCATATAGAAAACTTGGAAGGCACAGAGAAACAAAGAACAAAATCAATGCTTATTTCTTTCATCCCTACAGAGAATGATTATTAATTTTCTCAGTCTTTTTATGCATAAATATACCTTCTTAAGAAATATTCCATATTCTCTCTTATAGCCTGCTTCTTTCCCCCGAATTTATAGTGAACATTTTCCCTCTGTCATTAAATATGCTACAACATTTAAATGACTATATGCTGTGTGGAAAGTAAAAGCCAAGGACTTTTTGACTTGCAAACCAAATCTCCAATGACTTTTGGCTTTGTTTGGTTGTGTTTTGTGTTTTGGTGGGTGGGTGGGAGAAGGTACGAATTGTTTTTAGGCTATGTTTCTCATATTTGTTTCCCCTAATTATGGTTCACAGAGTTTGAAAGATGTGACTCAATCCATACCTTGTGCATGACAATGACAGGCTTTAGTAGCACAACCCTCTCAGGGAATTCATTGCCTGCCAAGACCTAGAACTATAAGATTTACCCGTGCTGGAGGATTTGCTATCAACAGGAGTCACATGAAAGGCATAAAGTTACTGTCTTTCATTTATTCTGTGTTGGGGTGCCTGCCTTCCACTCTGCACCAGCCACCTCTGGTTGCCTGAAATATGCAAACCAGCAAGTGACAAATGCTTTTCGGAAAGGTACGATTGCATTCAAATTGAAAATGGAGGAAGTTGATCAAAGAAGAAAGAAAGAAAGGCATTAAAAATTAATCATCCTAGGGCCATAAAGTCAGCTGTAAACCCTTAGCAATAAAAAATTAAATGAAGAAGTTAATGTTTTAAGCAGAGATTTAAATTTTCCAGGGGGGATCTTGACAGCTGCAACTGATTGGGGAGCTGGCAAGATTTATAGGGGAAGCCCAAGCGTCTCGTCCCACCAGAGGCTTCAGAAAGCATAAAACAGCCATCAAATAAAACATCATTTATATTATTTAGTATCATTGTGAAAAACCTTGGCTGTAAAAGGAAATGGCACTTTTGACTGACCGAGAATATTGTTCTATTCAGGACAGATTAAAATGGGGAAAGTGTAGGAATGTTAAAAAAAAAATCATTACTGCAAAAAGCCCAGAGGAAGTATTACAGAAATATACTATATTAGCTAGTTGTATGACTCTAAGTAATAATATTTATCTATCTTTCTAGGTCAAATACCAAAACCTAAGCCTATACTTGGAATCACCCATTTATTGGCGGGTTGTCTCGGGGTGGCCTTAATGAACGGTCAGGTCTTCAGACTCCAAACGGAAAATTGAACCAGGGTGATTACAGTTTCTGAACAAAGTTGGCACATGTTTTAGGATTTTTCTGACAAAGTTAAAAATTGGGCCTGGTCTAATGTCATTATAAAGACATTATAACATAGTGGTTAAGAGAATTGGTTTTGGCAGCAAGGAGATCCCTCCTCGAATCTTGGCTGTGCCACTTACAGCGAAACCTTGGAGAAATCACTTCTCCTCTTTGAGCCTTAGTTTCTCCATCTCTACAATGGGCATGGAAATAATAGTATTCCCTTCACAGGGTGGTGGTTACGAGAATTAATTTCGGTATTAAATATTAAGCATTTAGCATAGTTCTGGGTACTTAGTAAATCTGCAGTAAATAACAGCTTCTTACACTATTTTCTTGCTAGATAATCGCGTGGAGGTCAGATAAATGTGTGGGAATGATTGGAAGACAGCCTGGATGGGTCGTCGTACCCTGGCTTTGGAACTCCTGGTGACTGCTGTCTTACGGTGTGAAGATTTCTGGTCTCTTCCTGTAGTTTCTTGAAGACTTCATGGGTCTCTTCACAGCGTTTTTGGTTCCTTGTTGCCCAGCGTAGAGGGCCTGTTGGTGTGGGCATGACGTGTATACCTTCCGACTTGTCTCTAGGTTCTGGCCAGCCTTAGGGCACAGAGTATTCACCAGGATGATCTGAGAAGGGCCTTTTCTTCCAGCTCATGTTGCGTGGCTTTACCCACAGAAGTATGTTGCCAATGCTTAACAACTCTAGGAGGGAATGTTCCAGCTGTTGAGAGGAATTAGCGCTTATTTAGCTATTTTTTAAAGCTCATTGAAGTTTATGGTGCTCTTGCTTATGCACTGATGCTGTTTCTGGGCTGTCCTGCCAATCTTCAGTTACAGGAAGCAGTTGGGACATGGAAGGATGTGGACTTCAGATTATTTGTATGACACAAGAGAATAAGAAAGCAGTCTTTTGCAATTATTATAGTCTTTTTTATTCCCCTTGTTCTTTCACATGAATTAAGTACAGTTGCTTTTCCTATAGAAAGCTGGCACTTGGCACATGCTCAAGACTTGCCCTGTGCCTACATTCCTCCCTCCGTCTTTCTGACTTTAGAATCACTCTTGTCCACCCTGTTACCCAAACCAGAACCCCGACTCTCATTCCACACTCTTCCTGCAAACTCGTGGTCAGCAAATCCTATCAATTCTGCTTTCTGAAATGCATCCACCTTCCATTACTGCTACCGCTGCCTTAGTTCAGGTGGTCAGCATCTTGTGATGCGTTTTAAAAGCCTCCGGGCTCTGGTCTCCCTGTGTTCAGTCTTGATCCCTTCTAGCCGGTCATTTCCAAGACAGTCAGAATCTTCTTTCTAAAAGGCAAATATGATTGTGTCACTTCTTTGCCCCAAAACCATTCAGTGAGTCCAATTAGGCACCTGTTTGGTGTACTTCCCATCCCTTCTTTCTTGGAACTGGCCTGTGTGAGAATCACACAGAATTACCTATGGCTCTCCAGTCCGTCAGACTTCTTCATGCCTTCATTCCCTCTTCCTGAAATTTGCCCCTTCACATCTCCTGTTGAGACCTCGTGGAGATAGCTCATGTACTTTTACTAGAAACCATTCAGTGACTTTACCCTTATCTTCCCACCTTGCCCCTCATCATCACTCAGTCATTCTGTGTTTCCAAAGTGATGAATATGTTTGAGGTTATAGCACTTATGACTGCTCTGAGCTGATGACAAGCTTATTTATCCCACTGTCCTCTGGACTTAATATAAGAATGGTGTCTCTTTGTGTTTGTGGCTAGGGACTTTGACATTGCATGTCGTAGATGCTAAATGATAATGGTTGAATAAGTGGATGGATGGATGGATGGATGGATAAGTGAATGGGTACTCCTGTTAATTTACTGACTCCCTGCAGCTTTGCACTCTCTGCAGTCCTCTACTGCAATCTCAGACCTGGGCCTGTTTTCAGAGGCCACCCCTTTATCATTCATAACTTTTTCCTCCCTCACTAAAATCACCTCCTCCTTTTCTCTGCACTGATTTTAATAGCTGTTAGAAAAAAGAAATTGAATGTAAACTATTTTATTCTAAATTGTGAATAACCCACTCTCTCCCCATTTTTTATTTTTAAAATTAATTCTTATGCCTACTTTTAGTTTTAAAAAGAAGGTATAAAGTTTTGGGTTTGATATCAACAAATACACTAGGTCAAAGAATATATAGCTTTGCTCTTTCATGTTACCCTTTTACTCTGAGTACATCAGCCAGCTCGGTTTCACAAAAGAGCTTCCCTTTTATAAAATCAGGAGATCATATTGTTATTATAACAGCAATAATAATACCTTTTCAAGAGTGCTTGCTGTTGACTGTCTACTCTGTTAAATCCTTTACATACATAATCTCATTTACTCCTCAACAATAGCCCTGAGAGATAGGCCTCATCTTCCCCATATTGTGGTTGAGGAAACAGAGATACAGAGAAGTGGAGAAGTTGAGTGACTTGCCTCAAGTCCTACAGTTAGTAAGTGGAAAGCTGGGATTTGCACCTAAGCTTTCCAAAGCCACTCACCCTGTGCTCAGAGCAGACTGTACTCCTGGCGAGTACAGTGACTTCTCAGAGAAACAGATTCAAGTGAACAGATTCAGGAAGTGGGGACTCGAGGAAGAGATGGGGAGGATCTATTGGTTCTAGATGGAATGATAATAATGATCAATAGTGATTGACATTTCTGGCGTACCGGGCACTATTAAGGAAAAACTCTTGAAGCCAAACATGAAGAGAAGAAAATGGAACTAAGAAAATTAAACTCCAAGACTAACTTGCTCAGGGTGTTCAGTTAATTAATAATAAAGAGGGGATTTAATAAGAATTCCAACAATGAACACTCTTTATCTGTTTGATTGAAAAAACAAACCCTGAGACTCAATGTAATGTTTATTTTAATAAGGGCCTTGATAGGGGCACTTGAGTGCCTCAGTTTGTTGAGCATCTCAGGGTCCTGAGATCGAGCCCCACATCGGGCTCCACAGTCAGTGGGGGGTCTGTTGAGATTCTCTCTCTCCCTCTCCCTCTGCCCTTCCCCCCTGCACTGTCTCTCTAAAATAAATAATAAAAATCTTTATTAAAAAATTAGAGCCTTGATATTTATACATTTTATCTCTTTTATTAGAGCCATCAGACTAAAAGGTCTGCAGTTTTAAGGGTCTTTTTACTTTGGGCTGTGCAGTCTACATTGCTATTCCCCTGATCTTTCAGAGGTGTTTATATTTCTTTTTAGGAAAGAAATTCTAAGTGCTAATTCAATAGATTGCCTGTAAGTGAGACACTGGGACCTGTTGATGTGCATTTGTTCCAGTTCTCTAAACATCCTTTTATTGGTCTTGATAGACGGCTAATTCCTCACAGGCTCCATTACTTCTAACTCATACAAATGCCTTTTCTTTCTTTTCAGGGTTGTGATAGCTTTAAGGAATGAGGTCAATATTTCAAAGGCATAATTAATTTAGTATGCCTCCTCTTTCATTAGGAAGCTCATTTTCTCCTGAGCTTCTCTTTCTCAGCATATCTGCAAAGCCCTTCTCAGTCTTCCTTAATTCCTTTTGTGAGCACTGGCTCACTTTTCTTTACTTCCTCCCTCCCTCCCTCTCTCCCTCTCTCTTCTTCCCAACTCCCTCTCTCTACCATCTCTCCCTGCCTTCTTCTCTCCCTTCCTTCCTTCTTTCTATCCTTTCTTCCTCCCACCCTCTCTCCTCCCTTCATTCTTTAGGTTTGTATTCTCATTCCTTGACATTCTTTAACCTGACAAATGGCGTGACTTCTTTCCACAATTTTTATTCTGTCTTCAGTGGCAATTTATTTCTTTGTGGGGAACCATGGGTCAAAACTCACTGTGGTTCCAGCTGCCTGGCCTGGTGGGAATGTCCACAGGGTGAGCTGTAGACCAACTTACACTTTAGTGAGACAACAATGCAAAAGGGAAACATGACCAGCTGGCAAGTTGAATAGCTTCTTAAAAAAATAGTTCAAAAATTTTAATGATGATAAAATGCATATTACATAAGATTTGGCATTTTAACCATTCTTAAGTATGCAGTTCAGTAGTGTTAGTACTTAACTGTTGTATAATCAATCTCCAGAACTCTTTTCATCTTACTAAACTAAAACTCTATACTTTTAAACAACAGCCCCCATTCCCATCTCCCCCAGTCCCTGGAAACCACCATTCTACTTTCTGTCTCTGAGAATTTGACTACTTTAGGAACCTAGTATAAGTAGAATCATACAGTATTTGCCTTTCTGTGACTGTCCTCCGATTGACTTATTTCAATCAGCATAATACCCTCCAGTTCCATCCACGTCAAACCAAGTGGTGAGTATTCATCCTTTCTGATGGCCAATTAATATTCCATTGTGTATATAGACCACATCTTCTTTATCCATTTATCTGCTGAAAGACATTGTAGCTCCTACCACAGTTTGGATATTGTGGACATTGCTGCTGTGAATGGGGATGCAGGTGTCCTGCCATTTCACTACATTAGTGTCTTTGGGGTAAATACCCAGCAGTGCAATTGCTGGGTCATAGGGTAGTTCTATTTTTAACTTCTTGAGGACCCTCCACACTGTTTTCCAGAGTGGCTGTACCAGTTCACATTCCCACCAACAGGGCAAGAGGGTTTCCCCTTTTTCCACATCCTCTCCAACATTTGTTGTTTCCTGTCTTGTTAATTCTATCCATTTTGACCAGTGTGAGGTGGGATCTCATTGTGGTTTTGATTTGTATTTCCCTGATGCCAAGTGATGTGGAGCATTTTCTCATGTGCTTGTTGGCCATGTCTGTGTCTTCTCTGGTGAAATTTCTCTTCATGTCTTCTGCCCATTTCATTACTGGATTGTTTGTTTCTTGGGTGTTGAGTTTGATAAGTTCTTTATAGATCTTGGATACTAGCCCTTTATCTGATATGTCATTTGCAAATATCTTCTCCCATTTGGTAAGTTGTCTTCTAGTTTTATTAACTTTTTCTTCTTCTGTGCAGAAGCTTTTTATCCTGATTAAGTCCCAATAGTTCATTTTTGCTTTTGTCTCCTTTGCCTTCATAGATAAATCTTGCAAGAAGTTGCTGTGGCTAAGTTCAAAAAGGCTGTTGCCTGTGTTCTTCTCTAGGATTTTGATGGATTCTTGTCTCATATTTAGGTCTTTCAACCATTTTGAGTTTATCTTTTTGTGTATCAAGTCAATTTTTATAGTGGCCATGCTGTTTTACATTCCTGCCAATGCATAAGAGCTGCGCATGAGAGTTCTGATTTCTCCACATCCTCACCAACACTTGTCATTTTGTTTTGTTTTGTTTTTGATAGTAAACATCCTAATGGGTGTGAGACTGAATAGCTTATTTTAAGGAGTTTGGAAAAAATTAAAGTTTAAATTGTAATAAGAATTTCTCCCTAAGGTGTTAATCTGAGGGGAGAAAGATAGTGTATATTGCCCAGCAGCAGTTCTTGGCATCAGGTGGGAAAACTGGTCTTAGATCAAGGGATTCTGATATAATATAAGCAGATAAATCCAAGACTTAATGTTGAAATAAGGGGCTGAGAGAAATCTGTGAAAAGGTTGGTCTCACCCACAGTTTAAATTCACAGTTAGATCTCAATCCCAGACCCAAAAGATGTATGCAGAAATCTAAGTAGGCGGCTTAGGGCTTCAGCAGAGAGACTGCCACCAGATGGTTCTCACAGACACTGGGGGTTATGTCTACTTCCATTTCAATTAAGTATTGGAAAACTGAGTTCAATTAAAATAAGTTAGTTTGGTAGGACCTGAGTTGAGTTTCTTGAGCCAAGTAGAAGTTTTCCCCTGATGTGGGAAGGGGGGAACGTTGCAGTGTTGGTTCCATTTATGAAAGCCAAAATTCAGTGCTCCCGTGGTCTCTGGGTCCCACTTACCTATAGAAGTGAGTGAAGAGTGGAGTTACAGAAATTTGGCGAGAAAAAGCACATCTCAATTAGAAATGAAAGATTGAGAGAACTGATTGAATGAATGGCTCAAGATTGGTCCCACTGGGTCATGGTACTATAGGTAGCCAACTCCTTTCTTTGTCTTTCTTAAATACATGACTTGAGGTTACAAACAATGTTCTAGCTTATTAAGCAGGATCTGAGCATAGAAAATAGTGTGATAATATAATTTTTCTGATGGGGATGATTTGTATATCTTCATAGGTCTTTGTCTTCTCTTCTTGGGAAAATTAGCCCCACAGAGGCAAAAAGATAATAAATGCCTTAATTAATTAGGTCAGCTAGTGATTTTCTAGGTCATATACATATGTTAGTGCTCTAAATATGATCCTCAAAACAACTCTTCCAGGACTGTTATATTATTTCTATTTTATAGACGAGGAATAAGAGGCTCACAAAAGTTCAATAATAAGTAAATTTGACATAGACAAGATGCCAGGACTCATGTGCTTCTGGATGAAATTCTCATCATCAGATTTCATAGCATAGAAAGGACTTGCCGCCAAGTGCCGTTTTGGTGTGTCAAGTCACTACTCTGGCACATAAATCCCTGAATAATCCTGTGAAAGCCAGATCCCTTATAACCAAATCCATTCTCTCCAATGCTCAGAGCATGAGGGTTTTATGCTGTCTGTAAACGACTTGAGGGAGACCTGGCCCAAGGGCTTACTGACCATGGTGATGTCAAAGAACATAGTGGGGTTGAGCATGGCTGAATGGTACGGGCGGCTTTGGGCAATCATTGCAAGGGCTATGATTACCCATTTTAATCCCCATAAAAATCTGCAGGATCAGGCACTAATATCCCCATTTTGGGAATGAGGCAATAGAGATGCAGAGGTTAAGAATTTGCCCAAGGTTGGGGTGCCTGAATTGTTGAGCATCCAACTCGGTTGAGTGTGCGACTCTTGATTTTGGCTCAGATCATGATCTCAGGGTCCTGGGACTGAGCCCTGCATTGGGCTCTGTGCTGAGCACGGAGCCTGCTTAAGATTCTCTCTCCTTTTCCCTCTCCTCCTAACCTTTCTCTATTAAAAAAAAAAAAGATTTTGGCCAAAGTCCCTCTACTAGGTAGTGGAGACAGGAACTGGGGCAGAAATGCCACTCAGTGACAAATGTTTTGAGCCTCGAGTTTCTATTTTTTGCACCACAAAGAGCTTCATTATATTTTTAAATGAAAGGACCAGTTGAGTGGGGTTTTACTCAATAAACTCTTTACTTGATCTCCAGTTTATAGATTAAACAATTGAAGATGAGAGCAGGCACATGGAAATTGAGAGATGGACCTGGGATTTGCGTCTAGGTTTAATTGTCCTCAACCCTTTATGTTGCGCCAGGCAGGGAATCTTGGGTCTGAAGTGTCTCCATTCAAGAGCTTTTTAAAACACATTGATTACTGAATTCTCCTATTGAGCCTGGGAAGCCTCTGAACAGGTCTAAATGCTGGTCTTTGGTTCAGACACTCTCCCTCCTCCCCCCATGGTAACTCTCAACTCTAGAGGAGAAGATACAATTTGGTGATAAGAAGGTGTATGGATTTCATACAGGTTATATGTTGTAACCTGTGGCACTATCTAGTAGATATGAGCAGGCTTTTGAGTCCAATCTAGGTTTGAATCCAGCTTTCTTGTTCAACTCATTTGTTAAATATCTGTCACATAATGGTGCTGTGAGGATTGTATAAAGTGTGCAAAGTGCTTAGCATGATGTCAGACATGAAGATAGGGCTCAGTGCACCACAGCTGTGACAACTATTTTTACTTGACTTGGGCCGAGAGGTTTGATTTTCCTGAACAGGAAGCACTGCAAGGCAGGACTAAGTTACCTTTAATTCATTGCCTTGATATTTGTATTCTTTGGCCAAAGTGTTTATAAATTCACATGGGGGCTATGAATACTCATGGGTTTATCTGAAACATCACTGACTCTTCCCAAATGTTTCCTGACCTTGCCTTTTTTGGTATTCTCTTTCTTGGCTTTTCCTTTCTCTCTCTATCAAAGGATGCATGTAATTTTAACTCTCAGTTCAAGTAAACTAGATATGATGGGAGAGAAAAACATTTAACTAGAATGTCAAATTAAATGGAAAGGAACAATAAGGAGACATGATCGATTTCCTTCTTTGCTTTTTTGAGCAATGTTTTAAAACACATCTCTGTAAAATTTTAGAAACCAAAATCCGTATATAGAAAAAAACCCCCACAAGCCATGACCTCATGATCCTAGTGCTTTTTATCCAACCCCTCTCACTCTTTTTGCCCTATGCACTTATTTGAAATGTAGATGTAAGATGGAGGGTAAACATCTTTGTACTTTTTCTTTTAGCATGTTGCTATAAAGCAATAAAAAGATGTGGATGAAACTTAAATGAATATCTCTAAGTGAAAGAATCTAATCTGAAAAGGCGACATACTGCATGATTCCAACTTTATGATGTTCTGGAAAAGGCAAAACTGTGGAGGCGGTAAAGTGATCAGTGGTTACTGGTGGCTTGGGGGTAGGGAGAGACGGATGAGTAGTTGAAGCACAGAAGGTTTAGAGGGCAGAGGAATTATTCTATGTCATATTCTAATGGATGCATGACATTGTACATTTGTCAAGACCCATAGAGCTGTACTATGCCAAGAGTGAACACTAATGTATACTGTGCATTTTAGTTAATAATAATGTATTGATATTAGGTCATCAGTTGTATCAAATGTACAACAGGAAGGCAGATGTTAATAATAGGGGAAACTGTATTGGGAAAGGTGGAATATGAGAATTTTCTGTACCTTCTGCTCAATATTGCCATGAACCTAAAACTGCTCTAAAAGTAAAGACTATAAAAAATAGATATAGTAGAATTTAAAATTTTGAACATCTGTTATGTCCTTCAAAATAGTCTCCTCAGATGTTATGTGCATGTTTTAATGATTCTGTCTTTGCTAAAAACATGTTGAAGTCCTCGTCGAAAACTTTCTACAGAGATTAGGTGGGTGAGCAAGATGGAAATACCATTTTTAAATTACATTTGTGTAGTCATCGGAAGATGGGGAGGAAATGAGACCTTTTCTCACTTGACTCATAAATTGGATTTGAAGGTCTTTTCTAAAGAGCAAATCCTGGTGGGAATTTGTGTGTGGCTTCCCAAGAAAGCTCTTTGAAAGAGAATAGTGCTTCTTTGGATCATGAGGTCTGGCATGAGAGAAAAAAAAAATTGAAAGCATCATATTGGGGCAGCCCAGGTGGCCCCGCGGTTTAGCGCCGCCTTCAGCCCAGGGCCTGATCCTGGGGTTCTGGTATGGAGTCCCGCATTGGTCTCCCTGCATGGAGCCTGCTTCTCCCTCTGCCTGTGTCTCTGCCTCTCTCTCTGTCTCTCTCTCTCTCTCTGAGCCTCTCATGAATAAATAAATAAAAAATCTTTTAAAAAAGCATCATATTCATGTCTTGAGTTTTTTCTTTCATGAGACAGTGGACATTGGTGATATTTGACTACCAAATCACAACACAGACATAGACCTTTAACCAAAATCTACTTCTACCATTTGCCAACTGTAGAGTCTTGGGCAAGTTTGAACCATAGTTTGCTTCCTTAAAATAGGAACTATTATTCTTGGACAATTTATGTGGAATTTAATGGAGAATGCACACTCTGTGGTTGGAATGTGCTACTCAATACTGCTCAATCATAGTAAAAATTATTACCAACAATATTGTTTCTATTAAGAGAGCATCTGAATTTCATACTCTCTTGTGAAGCTGATATTAAAATACTAAAATTAGGGGCACTTGGATGGCTCAGCTGGGTGCACGGTCAACTCTTGATTTCAGTTCAAGTCATGGTCTCAGGGTCCTGGGGTCAAGCCCAACATTGGGAAGTCTATTTGAAGATTCTCTATCTCTTCTCCCTCTGCCCCTCCCCCTGCTCTCTCTCTCTCTCAAATAAGTAAATAAATAAATAAAACGATTTATAGAAAGATATATTTTGCAGCAGAAAATTTGCACATCATTATCATCACCTGATGTGTTAATATCTATTATTTTTTTTAAAAAATCTCTTTTCTTTTTTGTAGCAGTTAATGTACAAAATTTATGACCTACTTTTTAAGGATTTGAACATCTATAAGTTTACACAATACCACTTTTACTTACCAGCTTTCTGATACACTTCAAATGTGTAAAGAACTTAAAGCCATGTTGAAGCCAGTGCATTGAGGATTGGCCACAATTTGCAGCCCATTTTAGCAATGCTGAGATCTGTAACCTGAAACAGCCATGGATGTGTTATGTGAATGTGATTTGTCAGCTGTGTCACAGTGAAGGAAAAGATTGAGAATTGCTGTTTTGGCTTAGTCCATGTGCCAGCTTGTTATTCCTATTACCCTTCAAAGTCAGACTCAGCTGCTACTACAATTCCTGGGGGCAGCATCTGGAGTCCATTTTGTTTTTCCAGGGAGTATAATTTGCCTTAACATACACATTTTCAAGCAAATGTTAATACATCAGAGAGGACTGATGAAGAATTCTACTAATTGCTGAACCCCTTGGTTGATATTTTAGGAATAAATGGAAAAATATCCAAATAAAACTTAGGAAAGGATAGAAATTAATTTTAGTAACAGTATAATGCCAGTTCCAAGCCTGGCTCTTACAGCTAACCATCAAGTTAATTTAATTCCTTAAACCCCATTGCTCCAACAAAATGTTGTTTAAATCAATTCATTCTTTCATTAGGCTTCCTAAGAGCACCGTGGAGTGATGAGAAATTACTGAGATGGCATTCATGTTTCAAAAGCCCCTCAGTTTCACTTCATTTTCCATCCTGACATGGGACTAATGTTCTGCATTTGCATGCTAAAATAGTATTTTTAATTGTAAAAGTGGTGTTGTTAAATTACCTTCAAATGAGTTTATTTTAAACGGTTCATTAAAGTTTTTGAAATCATTCCCTGCATGATTGCATCTCTTCTCTGCTTTGATGTATTACATCTCTCACCAAAAACACTGGCACTGAGAGAAAAACCTTTTCTTGCAAGACTCACAGCTCCCGATCTGGCCAGTTTTGAAGTGAGAGCAGCAAAAGCCTCATGCTATTGCAGAGTGGCTGAGGGCACCGTCTCTGGCACCTCAGCTGAGAGGCTCAGGGGAGGGGTCAAGGCAGGTGGCTGTGTTCTGCAATAATGAAAGGTCAAAGCCACAGAGATTTCAAAAGGCTGTGTCAATTCAGAAGATGAAAAGCAGTTCCTCCTGGATAGCTAGTTTGGTTCTGAGATTTAAATACGTCTCATGGATTCTGTGTGTTCTCTCTTATTTTAAGTCTTCTCTTCCCTGCCTCCTGCCCGTACCCCCCCCCCCCAGCCACCATATCACTATTCCTCTTCATTATTTCTGCTCTCTCAGTGTCTTCTGGGACAGTTGCCCTGTCTTATCTTAAGCCTCAATGATTACTTTCTCAAAGAAGGCTTCCTTTACAAATAACATGATTTTCCTGAGATTGCCATTTGTATATTTATGAGAGTTCTTTTATCATAATATTCATTTATAGTAGATTTAGGGAAACATGAAGTTGCAATGTGTTGATGGAGTTGATTTGTGTGTGATTTTTAAAGTTATTGTTATGAAATCCCAATTTCCCATTCAGACGCACTACTTTCTGCAATGGTAGAGGCGGCCATCAAAAATCACTGAGGAAGGGGGTGCCTGGGTGGCTCAGTTGGTTGAGTGTCTGACCCTTGATTTTGGATCAGGTCATGATCCCAGGGTTGTGAGATCAGGCCCTGCATGGGACTCTGTGCTCAGCATTGAGTCTGCTTGAGATTCTCTCTCCCTGTCCCTTTGCCCCTCCCTGCCGTGCACGCTCTCTCTTTAAAATAAAGAAATAAAATCTTAAAAAAAAAAAAAAACACTGAACCAGGTTATCTACTCATAATGTGGAGAAAAGGTGTGGAGTGGAGAGCCAGCTATGTTATATGCTATAGTACATAATGTTAGCACTTTGCAACGTCCTGATCACTGGATGGTCTTGAAGGTAACATCACAGTACTATTATGCATTAACAGTGTGTTCTAACACGTTTTAAACAATGATAATAGCCCAATCATCCAATTATTGATTGCTGGAGCCAACATCAAAAATAAAACTCCTATTTCCTCAGGTAAGTCATAATCCCTAGACCTTGCCCTTTAATCGTTGGCCTACATTAACTTTTCCTTGAACTTGCAGTACTCACAATGCATCAGCATGCATTTATTGAGCACATATTATGTGTAAGACTCTGTAATAGGAATCATGAAGAAAAAAAAATAATAAAAATGGAGAGGAAATGAAAGCTAATCATCATTTTCTCTGTTCTAGTTACTGTGCTATGTATTTTCACCTGTATTATCTCATGACAGTCTTCCAGGATAGATAAGACCATTCTCATTTTAATGGCAAGGAGGCTATAGATTCTAATTTTTGCACTCAACGGATTTACAGTTCAGTGGGCAAACATGATAAAAAATATAAAGGAATATATAATGATTATCAAATGAGTATTTCCAGTGTAACTATCACATTGTTGAAAACAGAGGTCATAAATTTGGGTTGGGCTAAGTAGGAACATCTTTGATACTCTGGTGGGGGAGGAAATTCATTCATGCTTATAAGCATTTTTGGAATGCCCACCATAGTTCTTTTCAAAGATTTCATAGTCTCAAGGTAGGAACTGATATATAAACAAAAGTATCAAGGAGGGAATGACTATGTGACTTGGGATGAGGATTAAATGAAAGGGGAAATGTAATATATATAACTGTTGACTGTAGCTCTTTGAGACTCCATGACTTATTTGAGTAGTTTTTATGTTTTTCTTCGTTTCTGGTAGTACTTTGGTTCACTTCATAAAATTCATGAAGATGTAGAAGAGCTTAGACTTTTGATGTATCTCCTCATGTAAGCTCTTGCTTTTACTCTAACTTTGGATTAAAACAATCTATTTCATTTTCCAGGATTCAGGGCAGTTGATTTTACAAATTTCAGTTTGGCTAATGGCATCAATATATACAAGATTTCGAATTCACTTCCAAATTACTTCTCCCACCTGTTTTTTTCATGTGAATGTTTTTAGTATTTACAAAAACAGTATAGGCTAAAAACTGATATTTAAGTCTTGACTTAGAAGCTGGTTTGGATGATGAAAACTTGGGATGTTAATTCAAACTATGGTAGGAAAGAATTCCCTTGCTTTATTAGAAGTGAAGTCTTTTGTTGAAACTATTCATCGACATGATACAATAAATCATCTCCAGGTTTCAGATAGTCCAGTATTTTTGTTGCCGACCAAGAAGTATATTGAAGAAAATCTTATCTGTTTCCTGTGACATCAAAGGTTAGGATTTTTCTCTGAATATTTCCAATTTCCTTAAAAACTTATTGATATTGCTACCAAATGGAAGTTTAGCCACATCCTTTAGGAAGCTATATTTGTGTTACATGGCACAAGGAACTTTGCAGATGTAATTAAGATTACTACTCATCTGACCTTAAAATAGCAATTTATCTTGGATTATCTTGGTGAGCCAAGTGAAATCACATGAGACCTTGGAAAGAGAAATATTTGTCAGGATGGTAGCAGAAGGGAAAGTCAGAGATTTGAAGTAGGAGGATTCAGGATGCTGTTGTTGCCTTGAACCTGAAGGCGCCCCTGTGTCAAGGCACTGCAAGGAACTGAAATCTGCCCCAAACCTGAATGGGCTTCCTTACAGCCTCCAGATAAGAGCTCAGCTTAGTGGACACCTTGCTTTCAGCTTTGCAAGGTCCCGAGCTGAGGATCCAGTTAACCCACAGCGTCCAGACTCCTGACCCACAGAACTCTGAGATAATAGATGTTATTTATGTTATTTATAATTTACCATTAACCTTGTGGTAATTTGTGAATGCAGCAATACAAAACTAATATATTCAGCAAGGCCCTGAAGGCATGTATAATCTGGCCCTAACATCCTCTCTGGCTTCACCTTGGTCTACTTTTCTCACTGCCACACACACTACTTTTCAGCAGCACTGACTGTATTGTGTTAAATTGCAGTCTCCAAAAGATATGTCCACATCCTAGCCACCAGTACCCATGAATATGGCCTAATTTGGGAAAAGGTATTTACAGATATAATTAGGGATCTCAAGATGAGGTCATACCTGGTCAACCAGGTAGGCCCCAAATCCATGACAGATGTCCTTATAAGAGACAGAAGAGAAGACCATAAAAAAATGGAAAATGCAAATAGGAAAACATCTGACATTATGTTGTCCCAAGCCAAGAAAACATCTAGAACCTCGAGAAATAGCAATAGGCAAGGAAAAAGTCTCCTGTCCATCCTCCTGAAAGAACATAGCCCTGCCAACACCTTGATTTAGGGCTTCTGGCTTCCAGAACTGTGAGAGAATCAGTTTCTGTTAATTTAAGCCATTTGCTTTGTCATAACTTGTTACAGAAGTTCTAGGAAACCAACACACTGACTTCAGATTCTGGAGGGAGTTGCAACCCTTCCTTTCTCTGCGCCTTCTTAACATTTTGGAATTTGTGTGTTTCTCCATATAGATTTCTCCCCAACTCTTTGCATTTGCCTGGCTGACTTTTTCTCATGTGGAAGGTCTCAGCTCAGTTGATTCCTTAGGAAGGCTATCCCCGATCACCCTCCTCTACGACTCTGCTAATAGTTTAGGCTTCTCTGTTACATATTCTCACAGCAACATATTATTTCCTGTACTTATTAGCATATATTTGTTCTGTGTTTTTTTCCCTTTCCACTAGAGTGTCTAAGAGGGCAGTCCTCATTTCTGTATTATTCACCTGGGTACAACACCTGTCCCAGAGCAGGTGGGCTATAAATATTTGTTGAATGAATAAATGAATATCCCTTCTGGCTCTTTCTCTGTTTGGGAATATCAGAAGAATCAATGCCATGCAAAGACCAATGGAAAAAAAATTAAATATTTCTGTCCCTGACACCCAGTTTCAATGCTATTTCCTAAAGTGCCAACCTTCTGTTCATATTCAAGGTAAAGAATTAAGCAATGATGGGAACCTGAAATGGGAACTGCTGAAGGTAAGTAGAGAATAGTTAAGGGTCAGAGCTTTTGTTTTTAACCTTCTCTTTAAAATGCCTTTCAGATTTGTTTCCAAAGAGCAGAAGCTGAGGGGACGAGTGTGAGGACTATCTGATGCCCACATAATTGTTTATTTCTGAGCAGACAGCTTATGCTGTAAACATCAAGTTTTTTTTTTGTTTCCCCCTTTTGTTTAAGTCAAAGTAATTATGTTTGCATTAGATTAAGCACTGACTTATTCTTGTGCAAAAACAATGGAGATTTGTTTTTCCTCCCCATCTCACGTTCACTGTGTCATTCTGACAGTAGCGCTGAGGAGTGAGTGAAGCCGCAGTCATATTGCAGACTTGGAGCTGTGTCCTGAAAGTCATTTGCTTGCCCTTTGCAGAGAAGAAAGGGGGCAGGTAGGAAGAAGAGAAGCTGGAAAAGATGAGACTGGGGTTATTAGCAAAATAAAAAATATTATAAGAATGCTTTTGGTTTTGCTTTTGTGGGAGGTTTCATGATGAGCTAAGTTCTTTTGATAGTCACTTAATGCAGCAGAAAATTCATTAAATTGTTTATGGCCCCAATCCTTCCATATATGCTTATTGTGTCTCTTCTGGCCAGTGGGCTTCCAGGGTTTTCCCTAGGTGCCCATGTTCCCTCCCCCCTTACGTTTCTTGGGTAGACTCTTGGACAAAATTGCCATAAGGGTCTCTGCAGTCATTAAAGAAGCCTGGGGAGCTTCCACAGGTTGACCTGGGAGAGGTAAAGACTGGGGAGGAGGAGCCGGATCTCCTTCTCTCCTGGAAGCCTCTGAAGAAGGAGAAAAGTGATGTTCTGGACCAACTGTGACCACGTGGGACCCAGTCATCTCCAAAATCAGAATTCTGATGATAATTGGAATCTCTCCCTCTCACTGTGGAAGGCACACATCTCATTTTCCTCTTGGGGCTCACAGATACTTTTGAACTGCTTGTCCTGGTCAGAATGACTAGGATTCTTAGAACAGGAAGCTTTCTTTTGGGTCAGGACTGTATTTGAGACTTCCCCAAAAAAATCATCTTACTATTTTCCTATTCCTTGCCTTTGCATCTGGGAGGCTGTGTGGGGATATGTGGAGGCTGTGGAGACTCAGAGAAGCTCAGGAAGGAATTCAGGCTCTGCCATGATTGTGGGAACATCAGCACGTTACTTACTACACCAGGCTGCATTTTCTTCTAATATTAAGCGGGTGAGATAATGTTCACCTCTGGGGCTTGTTGTTGTTAAAAGAAAAAAAAAGGGTGAGATAATGTAGGAAGAACATCACCACAGTTTCTAGTACATGATCCTGTTTCAAGACTGGCCAGAAAATCCCACCCATACTGTGTCTTTGGTGGATTATACTAGTTGCTAAAATAGCACCACTATTTCCATTTACTGAGGACATTACAGCTTGATCTTCTGCTTTACCATAGAACATATTTTATCCTTAGCCTTGTTTTTTAAGGTAGGAGCATAATTTTTTTTTCTTTCTTGGGTCACTTAGACTTTAATCATTCAAGATGACTATCCCAGTGAGACCTACCTTATGCTACACAGTCCCGTTTCCACATTTTTTTCATTAACTATGAAATGAATCTATGAATTACTAACCTAATTCATTAGGTTTTTTTGTTTGTTTTGATTTTTGATAAGGAGAGAAACAACTTAGAATGGATATTGTTTGAACACCTACTATTGGCAGATAGTCCACAAGTAAGATTTTCTTTGATCTTCACAATGACCTCTGTGAGGAAAATTTTACTAATATCTTCATTCTGCAGATGTGAAAATGAAGCCTTGGAAGGTTTGAGCCAGGGTGTCTAACAAAAAAAACACTTTTTTAAAAACAATTGAAATATTTTTGACATACAGTATATCCTACTAGTTTCAGGTGTACAATAGAGTGATTTGACATTTATGTGCATAATGAAATGATCACCAAAGAGACGTGTAGTTATTATCTGTTACCATACAAAGTTATTACGATATTACTGATTATATTCTCTATGCTGTGCTTTAAATCTCTGAAAAACACTTGCTCTTTTAATGAAACCAATTCTTTCTCCCTCTGTTTTGAGAGATAAAAAGGTCAATTCTGAAAGTGGGACAGAATAGAATTTGGGAATCCTTAATGCTTATGAATAATAGAAAATTATCCCTTTCCATTCAGAAAAGAGACTTCCTGGGATGCTCAGAGAGCTGTTTTTTCCTTGATATGGTTAATTCTTACTCTTTGAAGAGTGGTTCAAAGGGTTGTACAGAGGACAGCATGTGTGAGGGCCTGTGTGTTGATTGGTGCTGGGCTCTTCTTGACAAAGCACACAGCTGTGAGTTGTGGGTATTGTTCCTTGATCCCTAAGAAGAATCTCCAGGTTCTTTTCTTATACAACCTTAGTAGGCCCTTTGTAGTAAGTTATTGAGTGTCCTTTGGCCACATGTACACTCAGAAACAAGAGTTTGGTATGCAGAATTTGAGTAATGGGCTGAAATGAGACCATTTCTTTTTTCTGACAGCATCCCATTAACCACTCAGACCCATATTCAGCCATCGTTCAGGGCATAGTCCCGCTCTTCGAGAGGGTAATTGCAAGACATTGAGTTATGAAGGGAACCTGGGTTCCCCAGAGCCATAGCAGATTGACGTACTTGACTAAGTTTCTAAAACTACCTCCTGTTCAGTGTAACTTGACATAGTTCAGTTAGACTTTGTGCATTTTTCCTCTCACTGTGTAAAAGTGAGACTCAGTGTTGCTTTGTAACATCCTGCTATCATGGTAATGATTTTTGGTTTACTTAGAAAAATCTTCCACTAATTTCCATGCTGATGCCTCATTGTTTTTATAACTTCATTTACTCTAAAGCTGACTGAAGGAATGTAGATAAGCACCGTAGCACAATTCATGGAGGACCTGTGATAGTGTAGGATGGGTGTAGGACATGATACAGAGCTGTGCACAAAAATATCTCTGTCTTATGCACTTATAATCCAGTTTACCAAACCAGACTTTCCTGTAAAAGAAACCTAATGTTATAGAAAGAGCCTGCAAGGCTGCATGAGAGGGACATCTAGAAAGATTCATCTTGAATGATACCCCCAGTCTGGTACATAATATGCAATGAATATATAGGCATTTAATGAAATGAATGAATAAATGGTATGATAGGCAAATGAAAGAGATTGTATGGCATGAAAGAGAATTATAGAATTTAGAGCAAAGGGGAGAATTCTGGCTTCACCTATTTATTGTGTGATCTGGGGCTAGTCACTGATCTGTTTTCTCATATGTAAAATGGATATAATAAGCATTTCCCTCTTTGCTTGTGATGAATTAATGAGAAAATACTTTTCAAGATCCCAGGATAGGTAAATGTGTGTATACGATTATGCATACATACCTGTGTATCTATTTCCTCCTTTATTTAAAAAAGGATTTGAAGTAACATACAGAAACATCCAAGTTTCTAGGACTGTATATAAAAGTAGAGGAGAAAGTGTTAGTAAAGGGAAATTAAAGATGGGGAAAAACCTAAGTGTAATGAAGGCCAAATGTACATAAGCTACAGGGTATATATATTTCTACATTATCTAGAAAAGAACCACAAATTTGGCTCTAAGTTTTCTAGTAAATAAAACAAAGAAGTTAATATGATAAGATACATAATTCACATTGTTAGTCAACAACAACAACAACACCTTTTCAGAAGAATGTCCCAAGAAACAGGATTTGCTGCAAACTACATTCTCCATAAACAGATCTCCCTGGGCTATTTATTTTAGTGCATGTGATTATCCAGTATATGCCTTAAAATGGGAACAAGGACAAAACCCCTGTGATCTAAAACATTGATTTCTGATGGTATTACTTATGCCTAGGACAAATTTAAATTATTCACTCATGTCATGTTAGAAGGACTATATAAAAACAAAAAATAAAGGAAGTCACCAAATAGATTGTCAGAAAAAGCTTGGCTGCACAGTTTATAAATAGGGATATTCTGGAGTCAGACTTTTGGAGGGAAAGAAAAAAAGCTTGCTCACCTGATTACAATGATCATGATTATGATTTAAAGTTATTTTTAATAATTCCCTTTTTATTTGGTATTTTTGTCATAATGTTTGCTTCTACATAAATTGTAAACTTCACAAAATATTGTTATTATCATTGACTTAAGCAGTCAATAATCTTTCATATATCCCTTTTTGGTATTGTTTATTCTTTGTTAGTTCTCCATCTGGAAGAACTGTCATCTGGAATCATTTCCCTTTGGATTAAGGCAATTCCTTTATTTTTTACAGTAAAAGTCCATTCCAATGAATTTCTTCATGACTATATGAAAATATATTTCTTTTGCTTTCATTTTTCAATGATATTTTTACCAAGTATAGAATTCTAGTATTGGCAGTTTTTCTTTTAGCACTTTAAAAAAAGCCATTACAATTTCTTTTTTTTTTTTTGATAATTCATTTCATTTTTATTATTTTTTTATAAATTTATTTTTTATTAGTATTCAATTTGCCAACATATAGTGCTCATCCTGTCAAGTGCCCACCTCAGTGCCCGTCACTCAGTCACCCCCACCCCCCGCCCACCTCCCCTTCCACCACCCCTAGTTTGTTTCCCAGAGTTAGGAGTCTTTCATGTTCTGTCTCCTTTTCTGATATTTCCCACTCATTTTTCTCCTTTCTAATGGCAAGATAATTTCTCTTGAGAAGTCAGCTGCCATTTTCCTTGCTATTTCCCTGAAAGACAATGTTTCTTTGTTCCCCTCTGGATGATTTTATGATTTTTCTTTCTTTTTTCCTTTTGCTTTTTGGTTTCTAACAGTTAGACTTATGTACTTAGGTGTGGGTTTTTTCTTTCTTTATTTTGCTTCAGATTCACTGAGTTTCTTCATTGGTGAGTTAATATCTAGATCCAGTTAACTCCAAAGTCCAAGTGGTAGATCCAGAGGGTGTGATATCTCCTAAGCTTTGGCTACGGTCAGATCATCTTCCAGTTGTGCCTGAAACTATTCAGTGACAGCTTTTTAAGTTCTAACTTTGTGTATCTCTTCAGAGGAAATACCTATTGATTCTATTACCTTTCTCTTGTTATTAGCTAGCCATTATCTACTTCTTACAGTTGAGTGAACCTGAATGCACACACAAAATCAGATGTAATAGAAAACCTTTTAGTGATCATTTCTCAGCCAGTTCCCATGGGAACAAAGGGCAGTTCAATAATAGGTCACTTTTTTTGACTTATCTATTTTTTCCCATTTTTTTTCAAAGACTATAACTGCTGGATGTTGGTGGGTCAATTACCAGATACCAGTTAACACCAAAAGAAACATTACTTAAATATTACAAACTTGAAAACTTGAATATGAAGTGGATTGGACTATTTATACAACTCCAGAAGTTATACAATATAGTTCTGGATGAAAACATTCCATGAAAACTTCGATACTTTTAAGGCACTGCCTAAAATTTACGGCTTGCTTTACATAGCAGTTTGTGGGTAAATCCCTGTTTTAGAAGGCAGTTCTTGAATATTTTCCTCCTATGTTGACACAAAAGGGATAATTTGTCAATAGAATCTGTCAAAGATTTGGAAATGTATTTTCCACTCACTTGGAATTTCTTTAATGATATAATCCAGCTATATTTATGGGGGATTCATACTGCTGCATTGTTGATTCCTTCATGGATGGGATATAGTAATTAAGCCAGAATTATTACCCTTTGGAAGGCCACGTGGTATAAAGTAAAGAAGCACTGAACTTCAAGTAGAGCAATCTAAGTTCTGGATACCATTTGGTCTCTGAACAGTTAGTGGATGAAGTTGGATAAGTCACTTCATTTGTAAAAGGATGGAGTTGAGTTAAATGATTTTAGGTCCCTTTGAGCCTGCATATTTTCTAACACACAGGATTCTGTGTTTAAGGCATACAAATTTTGTGCCCCATACATTTTCAAGAAATGTTCAGAATTTTTGCTTTGGTCATTGATGTATAGGTGCTATTGTGGAAAAACTTATGAGTACCTAATCTGCCATGTTGGGCTTTTTTCAAGGGGAAAATAAGTAATACTCCTTTCTGTGCTTTGTAAGTTCAGAAGTAATTGAGAGATGAGCTAATTACAGAAGAATAGGGATAAATCAAGGAGGCTACTTGAATGTTATGGAAATTTAAAGAGGAAATAACTTTACAAAGGGGTGATAAACTGCCAAATGCTGTAGAGAGAGGTATTAGATGAAGAGAAAGCAGAAAGCACCATTAGTGACTGTTGAGAGGACAAGGTCAACGTTGGAATAGAGGCCAGTTTCCAAGGGATAAAAAAAGGGAGTGGATGATGCATGGCAAGTGGAGTTTATATTCTTCCTTTGAGAAACCTGGAGTCATAAAAAGAGAGACTGTTATCCTAAGAGGAAAACGCTATTGAAAAAAAGAATGCTTTATGGTTGGAGGAAGTTAATTAAATTTGCACATGTGATGGCTGTTAACTTTTTTCCTGTGCTGTATAATTTTCTTTTGCAGAATTACCTCTCTTTTCGTCTCTGCCCATGTTGTGTGGTAGTAGATAATTCTCTCCTTTCTCTTCCCTTGTACTTTATGATCTCCATGTGACTCAGATTAGTCAATAAGAGCATTCTATCTTTTGGTTCAGGGATGAGCACATTACTCTGGCCAAGAGATTAAGAGCTCTCCCTGGGACTTTTTCTGCAGTCATTAGGAAAGAGACATTTTTTCCCCCTCTCTGGTATTGATTGCACTAAGGACAATGAGAATGTTTGAAAATGAAAGACCCAGAAGTAAAGAATACAAACACACACATACAGAGGACAGGAGAGAGAGAGAGAGAGAGAGAGAGAGAGAGAGAGAGAGAGAGAGAAGGTGTGAGGAGAGAAAAAGACAGAGACAGAGAGAGAGAGAGATACCGAGAAAGAGGCAGAGAGGAGAGTGGCAGACTAAGATTGTCAAGACTCTTTGAACTTTTGGATCTAATTCTAAATGTAACTCTAAATTTTAACCAACAGTAGTAAAAAGGTATGCAAAGGAAAAATCCAGAGTGAAAAATAAAAGACTGGAAGTGTGGCAAAAATGGGTCTACTGATGAAATCCAGTCTCAGAGGAAGCTCTAGGAGATGAGTTAGAGGGATTTGCCTGAGACACTCCTCAGATGCTGAAGAAAAGGAAAGAGGATAACCCTAGAGATAGAAATGTTGATGTGGGGAGAAGTAGAGTTGAGGAAATTGGTATGAAATGGCTAAGATCACTTTTGTACAATAGGAAAAAATCTACCCATCATGTGACACATAATCAACTTGTTACATTGATTTTTTTCATGAACGTTATGAGAAGTTGCTTTCAAAAAGTTGTTATGCTTTTGATTGAGTTCTATAGGTGATTGGCTATAAATAGCATAAGGAGAAATGAAAAACAGTAGAAGATATGGGGAACCATTGAAATGTGTCACACACACACACACACACACACACGCACATCCCATGGACATAGGTACATTACCTGCTTTAGCATTGTTATTTGTGAATGCAGATGAGAATAAGCCAAAGCACTAGAGGTGGATCTCTGTCTTGATGTCCTTAACCAGCCAACTCATGATGTATTTTATGAAGATGGTCCTGTTTGGCTCTCTGTGGTTTTCCCCTTTCCGTCCTTTTTTCCTTATTCTTTTCTTGTGAATACTTATAATGTGCTAGCTACAGGGATTACAATTTTGAATAAGATAGATATGGTCTCTGCCATCGCAGTGGTGAAAAAATGATGAAAGGATTAAGAAGGGACCAAATATTTCATGAATGTGGAGTCTTGTATCTATTTTACCAACTGCAGAAGTTTTTATAAGAACATTATTTATTGATAAGTTGTCAAAACAGAATCAGCTGTGCTTATTTTTATTGAAATTGGGAAGTTGGTTATGTCCAACAAGCTTGACAATTTATGTGGACAAACCTTTGGAGAAAAGACAGTTTTTTTAAAAATAGTATTCTCTGCTAAGCTTCATCTGGTTTTATTTAATTGAATATAAATAAATATATTTTAGCATATGCCATTTCTTTTGCTACCTTCTCTCCGCTTGACAAGTGTTCATTAAGCAAAAGCCATTATTATTATTATTATTATTATTATTATTATTATTATTATTTTGTGACAGATAAAGGGAATTAAATTATTTGCAATGATTTCTTTATCTTCCTGAAAGGTTCTGGCACAGAACTGTGGGGGAATTGGAGGGACACTTGGTCCCTGTAGAAGTTATGCAAACTAATGTACCATACTATGAACTAGCTGTGGGTATGTAATGGAGAACGTAGAAGGAAAATATTTTATGTCCATTGCCCTAATCATGTTAAAGATTCCACTGGTCCCTCTTTAAATTTAAAGAGTTTAAATTTCAACAATGGCTATCATGGCAGATTATACAAACATTGCCCAATATATTTAATTTAACCTGTGGCAATGTATTTAATTTAACCTGTTCTTATATTATATCTAAAACTTTTGCATACATGACTTGGTTTCAGTTTAAGAAAAGCCCTTCTGTCTCTTGATCTCTGAGTCCCAATGATTGATTGGCTTTATCATTTATGTCCTCCTCAGGTAATTTTTCAAGTCCCAGTCATACTTAAGACCTCTGTCTCTTACCACCATTTACTCATCATTAATTTCAATTGTTCTAGTTTTAGTAGTTGAAAAAAACACAGTTGGTTGGCATGAAGTTCACCTTCTTCCTCACCTGCCATTTTATTTATATTTCTGTCTTCAAAGATGGGCAGGAGAAAAAAAAGAACTGGATAAAATATTTTGTAAATTATATCAAATCTCTTTGTAAATTCAGCAACTGATGTCCATACTCATGGACTAATGCCTTTCTCCAAATAGTCACTGGCGTTACCTGGTCACTAGAAAGCCAACATTACTCAACAGAAAGAACACTTGAATCGGGAAAAGAAAGTTTGCTTTAGTTTCACCTATTATAATATGCATAGCTTTGAGCTTTCATTTAACTTCTCCGAACCTTGTAATTTTATAAAATAAGAACAATAATATGAACACGTTCTATTCAGATCACCTTTAGAATCAAATGAGATAAATTCTGTGAATGTGTTTGCAATTTTTGTACAGTACTGTAAAAACGAAAGTCATGACTGTGGAGGTAAATTCCCATACCATTGGTTTTGCATCTTTGTCATTTTAGACCTCAAGGGAAAGATCCCTAGGGTGATAATTCTCAGTATAGGAATAAGTAAGCATCAGTACTATATTAGAAACAAAAGTTGTAACCAAATGCAGCCCATCAGCTTGTCTATGAATAAAATGATTATTTTAAGAGTTATGGCAATTTCATGCATTGTACACATTCATATTATAGGTCCATTATTAACCACAGGAAGTACTACAATTTAAATAGATGCAGAGCGAACTACTCAGAAGAAATGATTTTATAAACCTTTCTATTTTTTGTTTTATTTCTCAATCAGAAAACTGATATTTTTCAATAGAGAAAAGTCCCGACTCCATGTTTACATCCTGGAAAATGAAGAAGTAAACCAAGAATCATGCAGATTTAGGATCTAGGAAGAAAGAATTGTTTGGGAGAATAATAAAGGGAAGTTCAGCAAACTTTGAGAATAAGAGTCCTATGGGAGCAGGAGGACAAAAAACTCCAGGAGGGCATTGAAGAGATTTGATATTATCCCAGAGAAATGGAAAGACTTATGAATTCAATGAGGGCGAAGAATGCAAGAAGATAACAAAGATCATTGGAAAGATCAGGACAAAAGGCCGTATAAGAAAGAAACTATAATCAGAGAAGAATTCTTGGCCCTGCTACAAATAATATTTACATAGTCATGATAGTATAAACTTTATTATTATCCAAATCTCAAAACTTGGATTTGGTTTAAGACTTCAAATATTAGTAATTTTGAAATGTAAAAATAAAATTACGATGACAAAATCTTGGAGGCAAAAGTGTATGTGAGTAGTGGAAAGGTGGATGGGAACATGGGCATGGCATCTTAAAAAGTTTAAATGACAAAAGGACCTGGCTGTGGTTGTTGGTAGGGGTTGAAATGTTGGAGTGCATTATTTCAAGCCAGAAAATGTAACCAATTAAAAAAAGTCCCCAAGACAGTGATTTATATTCTGAGGTGAATAAGAAAATGGTCTAAAATGAGCTAAATCTTCATCATATCATAAAGTCAAACAATAATGCTGGACATTAACGAATCAAGAAATAGTGGAGTGAGCATGTCATTAAATGATGCAAAGCTCTAATGGAAAACTACAAGAAGCAGTTAAGAGTTAAAAGTGGTAATTTCTGGGGCACCTGAGTGGCTCAGTCTGTTAAGCATCTGGCTTCAGCTCAGTTATGATCTCTGGGATCCTGAGATTGAGCCCCACTTTGGGTTCCCTGGTCAGTGGGGAGCCTGCTTCTCCCTCTCCCTCTGCCCCTTCCTCCTCTCATGCTCTCTCTCAAATAAATAAATCTTAAAAAAAAATTTTAAAAATTTAAAAAGTGGTTATTTCTGAAAGTAGGACTAGGAGTGGAGGTGTGTATAAGACAGGGAACTACTTATTTCCCCTACAAGTCCTATTGTACTATTTGATTTGTAAAATGAAGTACAAGTATTATTCTGAAAAATTTAATTAAGTAAATTTTAATGGTTCCTCCATGGCAGTGTTTCTGTTTATAAAATTTTGTTTATAATTTGTCAAAATTACATCTATGTCAAAATATGTTTTCTATTATTGGCATAACTAATTACCATAAACTTAGTGGTTTAGAAAAAACACAGCTTTACTGTCTTACAGTTTTGTGCTTCAGAAGTCTAACGTTGGTCTCATTGATCTCATATCAAGGTGCTAGCAGGGCTGTGTTCCTGTCTGAAGGCTCTGAAAGAGAACCCATTTCCTTCACTTTTCCAGCTTTTTGAGACTTTTTACATTTCTTGGTTCATAGTCCCCTTAATTCATCTTCAAAGCCGTCAATATAAAATTTCTCTGTTCCTCCTTTCATCATCAGATCTCTCTCTCTCTCTCTCTCTCTCTCTCTCTCTCAATTTGTCTCTCTATGATTGACCACAGCAGGGAAAATACCTTGATTTTAGGGACTCATGTAATTAAGTTGGGCCATTTGGATAATCCAGGAGAAGTTTCCTATTTCAAAGTCCATCACCTTAATCAATCTGTAAAATCCTTTTTTGACATTAAAGGTAACATATTCATAGGTTCTGGGGATTATAGCATGGAGATCTTTTGGACCATTATTCTTCCCACAAAAAAATTAAAAACTCAACTGTACCAAATCCACAACTCTACCTATTAGTATACCCAGAAAAAAACATGTAAGCTCCTAATTATAAAATAAAGATCATGAAAATAAATCCAACCTTATGATAAAACTCTCCCTATCCTTCCCTCAGAAAATAGAGATATGTATATGTCTCTCAAGAGCTTTTGCTTTGCTCCTCTTGAAGGTATTTTTGCTGGTGGCTCCCAAGGGGACAAGATGAACACATATATTTGGTGCGAGGAGGCATAAAATGGTCAGATTTTGTGGAATGAGACTAAGAGTGGAAATTGAGTTTGAGAAGAGTTTTTTTTCCCATGGGATATTTCTATCCTCACCTGTATGTAGCTATCTGGATGCTCTGGGCTGCTTTGGATACTGTGCACACTATACACCATAGAGAATGCTCTGGAAAATACAGTAAGGATCCTGATAGGACTGAAAGGAATTCTGAGGCTGAACCACTGCGAGTATCCTTTAGCCCATCCAGAACTGGGTGTTCAATTAATCCTAGAACTGGCATCCAGAAGTAACTACAGGCTATAAAGGATGGACAGCAAAAATATTACATCCTTGGGCTGAGAATGCAGACCCTCTCCTGGTTCTCTGTTTTATGCCCTCAGGATTCTTACTAAAGCATAGAAACTCCAAATGAATTGGTGGAGGGCTCAGAAGATATATTTTCTGACAGAAGCCACTTGTTTCAGGATAGGGAAATGGATTTTGGATGTAATTTTGCATTACTATTCCAGAACATACTAGACGTGTAGTATTGAACACTTTTTTTTTCATCTGTGACTCTCAAACTTCTCTGTAAAATGAGAATTGCAAATGGTCTCTCCAAGGCTGTTGTGATATTTAATGGGATAGCATATGAGATTCTTTTTCTTATTGCCTTGTTCATGACATGTTTAAATGGTATTTGACCAATTTTGGCAAAGCTACAACTCACATTATCTAACACAATGAATACATACGTCCCTCTGTGCATGAAGAAAACTAATATATATATTTTTTGGAATCTATTATATCTCAGGCATTTTGTGAGAAGTGGGCGGAATACAAAATGAATAAGATTCATTATCTTTTCTCAAGTTACTTAAACTTTAGTTGAAGATACAGGATATAAATAAGTAAAATTAAAGAGTACAATATTTAAATATCAATGTGAGACACACTACAAAAAAGTGACATATAATCTAGAGAGGCATATATATTTGTTGTAGACTGTCACCACTGTTATCAGAACTAATAATAATGACTCACAGGGAAAAAGAAGATGGCCCCAAAGTGGACCTTTCAGTGATAACTAAAGATAATTCTGTTCGAATAATTTAAATTAGTAAATATTCCAAATAACTATCTATGCCAAAGAAACCACCTTTATTTTAAACCATTGATACTTATACAATAAAAGCATAATCTGTCAAAATGTTAAAGCAACAAGGTTCTAATTGGATTGTCTGGCCCGCTGAGGATTAAGTTAAATGATCGTTTATGCTTCGGCCCTTGCTGAAATTCCTTTTAAAATGTTCACATTTTGTTTTCCTGCCTTAAACAATAGAGCATTGTGAACAAAATAACAGCAAGATATTATAGGAATTACGGAATTGCAAGAAAGGTTGGCTATTGAAATGGACAATCAACGACTCTCAAACATTTTAAGAACACTTCTTAGGGGCTGCTAATGTCACTCACGAGATTTTTTGTTGTGTTTTTGTGTTTCATTTCATTGTCTTGGGGATATCTTTGTGATTAGCCTTTCTCTGAAAGAAGAGTAAGCGAAATATTCCAGTACACTGAAAGGCATGGTTACCTGGATTCCAGTAAATCAGAATATTCCTCCATCTGTTGGGTGAGGTACTGATGGAAAAGGGTTCTGTTGCATTTGACACCAGACTGCCAGCTTGGATTTAGAGATGAAAGTCTAAAAAATGCCATATAGCTGCTCCAGCTTTCAGTGCCAACTGCACAGATCAATATCATTTGTACACCACAGTGAGCGCTTTTGTTCAGAAATCTCTCTGCCTGCGAGTCCCAGTGAGAGAATAAAGCTTCACACTTTGTGTGTTCACATGGCAGTTTTCTCCATGGATAGTAGTGAGCCCTTATGAAGTCCAAGTGAGCTGTGTTCTGTGTAATGTGTGCTGTATTTCCAACATGAGTGTGTGAGGCTGCTTCCTACCCGCCCCCCTCTGAATTTATTGATAGTGACTGATTCACTTTGGAGCTAAGGAGCCCTCTTGGAAAAAGATTTACTTGGGGCTGACACCTGGAATGCAGACCCACACAGGCACAACTGATGGACTGAAGGGCACCTGAAAAAAGCCAAATTGCCATGGTGGACTGGAGGACCGGTGGGAGACAATCAACCCTGAGTGAAGATAAGCTAAATTCAGCCATGGGAACCGAGGGTTGGAGAAGACAGTGGCACTGGGGAAAATATGTTGCCTGTAACTCTTGGCATTTACACCCTCTGGTGGAGAAGGTTGTATATATTGAAAATATAGAAACAATGTACAAGTGCCCTTGATCTTATCCTCTTTATGACTCTCTAAGAGTGACAGTGATTGCTTATTCAACTTCTTTTTGCTTTTATCAGATTTGTTCTCAAGATGTGTAATTTAGGATATTGAGAATAGGTAGAAATTCATGTTTGGTTAGAACTTCATGGTAAATGATTGGTGGCAAGTTGAAGGTTGTGTTTAAGATGGACAGCTTTAATGAAGACTTAAAGAATTGGAGGATATGGACCATGGAAGGGTGCTGTTGAGGGCAGGAGGGGTTCCAATTTTTATGTGGCTGAAAGCTTATACAATTATTGGGATCCTCTTTGAGAGAAAGAGTATGAAACTGTCAAAAAACAAAATTAGGTATGAAAGTGAGTGCTTATTTAGGAAGAGAAAATAAATCACCATAAACTGCAAATGTTAATGAGCTTTCAAATATCACAAACATCATTAAATATATAATACTTTTCTTAATTAATTATTGTACACAGTAATGTGAATATGTTGAAACCTTAACCTCTAATATGATGGTACTTGCAGATGGAGCCTTTAGGAGATAATTTCAGCTAGATTAGGTCATGAGGGTGGAATCCTCTTTGGCCCTTATAAGACACACCAGAGAGCTCTTTCTGAATCTCTCCTTAGCATGTGCACAAAGGCTAGGTCATGTGAGCACACAGTGTGATGGCAGCCACCTACAAGCTAAGAGGAAAAGGCCTCTGAATGAAATGTGGCTTGGCAGCACCTTGATCTTGAACTTACCAGATGCCAGGACTGTCTGTTGTTTAAGCGGCTTAGTCTGTGGTATTTTGTTATGGCAGCATAAGCAGAGTAAGACATGTTCGTAATAGCATTTTTCCATATATAGTTTTTGGCTGCATATATTGAGCATTTCTTCATGGGAAAACATAAGATTTTTGCCATATTTTCAGCTTTAACATGGTTGATTAAAAATGTATTTTATTGCTAATAGTTGTGATGCATAAAATATATGACTTACCTTACAGATACACTCATCATTTAATAGGTTTGTGCCCTAAAAATAAAAGAATTCTGATAAATCCATGTTTCCCACCAAAAAGGCAAAAATAGATGGTAATTTTATATTTGCAAATGACAGATTATTAAATATTTTCCAGAAAGGAAAGGATTTCCCTGTTTCCTCTGCTTACAATTTTACATTTTTGATGATTTGAGAAATTTTCTACAAGCTAGGTTCGGGTTCCTCCATTTCGAATCTGGTTTCTCCTCCACTACCTAAACAGTTCCGGTGCTAGGTGCTATAGGACAGATTCACTTTTCATTATAATCTCTGCCTCTGTACCTTTGTGTTTATGATCCTGGGTGAGTTGGCACCATGGACAGTGGGAGTATTCCTGAAAGCCATTGCCCCCGAGGAAAGCTAGAGATAACTGTAAGCCACATAGGTATGTTCCACTCACACTAAATGTGTCTTAAATTCAACTCTTCCTTAGATTCCCAAAGTTGCCCCCCAAATCCCATGATTCCTGTAGTTATTCCATTGCTTCCTGACATGAGAACAGATGTGACACAGGGGAAGTTAGAGTGTGAAGAGACAGTGATCTTAAAGTCTTTCACTTAAATATATTATTTTTCCAAATTTTACAGAAACATATGGAATCATAGGAACACATTGCTAGAGTCTCTCCTTCACTCCCTCATTGATCTTTTGCTTAGTTGTTCTATCCACCATCAAAAGTGGGGTTTTTAACTCTTCAACTATTTTCATTGATTTGTCCTCTTGTCTCTTCAGTTCTGTCAGTTTTTGCTTTGTGTATTTTGGGTCTCTGTTGTTAGGTACATATATGTTGTTTTATTTTCCTGATGGAATTATCCTTTCATCATTATTATTATAAAATTTCCGTCTTATATTTAATAACCTTTTTGTTTTTAAAGTCTATTTTGTCTGATATTAGTGTCACTGCTCCAGTTCAGATACTTTCCAGGGAAAGTGATAATTATTGGTCTTATATTGCGTAGAATACAATCAATATCATTTTTATTTCTATATAAAAATTCATCATGTGGGAGGAGACAGAAAACACCACCAATATTGGAAAAAGAAACATTGTATCATTAGGAATAACTAACCTTCATCATTGATTCTTATTTGTTTTAGTCAGTGAATCTATGCTATTTGGATAGTTGTGTGATGCAATAATCTTTTGGATGAAATATAAAAAAGGAACTTTAAAATCATACTTTGGAATTCTGCTTTCTAGTTTAGAGTGAGGGAGGAGGCAATATGGGTTAGTGTTTTTCTTTGGAGTTCAGTTCCACTGACATCATGAGAACTTGTTTGTAGATGAGAATAACTTCTCTAAAGTTTCATCACCATCGAGACAAACTAGACAAGCAAGTCCCAAGCTAGACATCTTGGAGTTATCCACAATTCTTTTTGTTTTTCCATGTCCCACATCAATACAATCTGTGTCTTCAGCTCTGAAGTCTTGCCTCATTTATCACTCTTTCCCAGATCCACCTTACCCTCCTACAGAAGTCAATAGCCTCGATAGTACCTCTGTATTCTCAAAACAGTTCTTACGCTCTTGTTATATGCTTCTTACATTGTACTGTGATTCTCTTCTTAAATATCTGACCTCCCAATGATAATAGATAGTGCATTCTAAGAATAAGGACTATATATTGCTTTTCTTTGTGACTTCCATGACTGATATATGCCTAACAGATGTTTAGACTTCTTGAGAACTTAAACATGAGCTCCAATATATTTAACTAGCTAGTACTAGAAAGTATTTGGAGGGTAAAAAAGTAAAAAAAAAATAGACGTACTTGTGCCAGATGTTTATGGTTATGAATGTCACCTTAAAAATTAGGGGGAAAATGGGTTATATATTAAATAATTATGGATTTAATATTTAATCATTGAGATAATCTATATTCATTAAGACAGTAATTGGCATATGTTCCCTTTGGGTTTATACTGCTTGATGAAATTATAGATATTTAACATATAACTAGATTTTATTCTAAGTGACTCTACACCAAATATAGTTTTAAAAACACATTCATATGAACAACAGCGTGAGAGCCCATTAATAACTGCAGGTTTTTTAACAAGCTGTTTGGTTGAAATTGGCTTATATTTAATCTAGTAGAAGAAAGGATCCTTCCAAACTAGGATCTTCTCTATCTCCAGAATTAGTCTGTTTGCCAGGTTTCCAGGAATGTTGATTTGATGGGTCAAAACTGTTGATTTTTAAAACTTTTAAAAAAAGTTTTAATTTTGATTCCAGTTAGTTAATATACAGTGTTATATTAGTTTCAGGTATACATGATACTGATTTAACAACTGTGCTCATCACGGCAAGTGTGCTCCTTAATCCCCATTTGTTCATTTTTAAAAGATTTATTTACTTGAGAGAGAGAGAGCGAGCATGAGTAGCGGGGGCAGAGGGAGAGGGATAGAGAATATCAGGCAGACTCTTCATTGATCACAGAGCCTGATGCAGGGCTCAATCTCATGACCCTGAGATCACAACCTGAGCCAAAACCAGGAGTCACATGCTTAACTGACTGTGCCACCCAGGTGCTCCTGTTGATATATTTTTTTAATCAACCGAGAGTATTCTCAAACCTGAGACAGATATAGAGCCTTAGAATCTTGAATTTGAGTGGGATATCCCAAATCAACATAGCTTAACTTTTACATTTTACAAATGAATAAATTGAAGCCCTAGGAATAGAAGTGACTTTTCAAAGGGCAAGAACCTACATTTCTTAAGTTCTAGCCCAGTGCTCTCTTCCCCATACCATTCAGCTTCTTACAGAGCATTTAATAAACAGATTCAACACAATACCTAACCAAAATCCCAGCTGTTTTGCAGGCCCTGATGTCTTTGCTGATCCTAAAATCCTTGTGGAAATATAAGGGACAGAGAATAGCCAAAACAGTCTTGAAGAAGAACAAAGAGACTCACACTTTCCCATCTCAAAACACACTACAAAGCTACAGTAATTAATTGACAATGTGGTACTGGCTTAAGGATAGACATGGATAGCAATGGAATAGAACTGAGAATCCAGAAATTCATTCTTATATTCATGGTCATGGTCAATTGATTTTCAAGAGGGTCAAGATAATTCAGTGGGAGAAATAATAGTCTTTCTAAAAATTTGTGCTGGGACAACTGCATGTCCAAATACAAAAGAATAAATTTGAATCTCTACCTCACACTACATACAAAAATGATGTAAAAATGGAACATAGACCTCAATGTAAGAGCTACAGCTTGGAAGCTCTTAAAAGGAAACATGGGAGTAAATCTTCATGACCTTAGGTTGGACAGTGGTTTTTTAAATGTGGCACCAAAAACAGAAGCAACAACAACAACAAAAGAGATAAAAAGAAAATCATAAAAATGAAAAATGTTGTGCTTCAAAGGTCACCATCAGTAAAGTGGAGAGACAATCCACAGAATAGGAGAAAATATTTGCAAGCTATATATCTGAGGTGAGACATATCAAGAATATACAAAAATAAATCTTACAATTCAGCAATTAAAAGACAACAAATTAAAAAATGAGCAGAGGTTTTGAATAAACATTCCTCTGAAGAATATATATGAGTGGCTAATAAGCACATGAAAAGATGTCTAACATCATTAGTCATAGGGAAATACAAACCAAAACCATACGCCCCAGAAATTCCACTCATAGATAAATACTCAAAAGAAGTGAAAATTTAGGAGATCCCTGGGTGGCTCAGTGGTTTAGTGCCTGCCTTCGGCCCAGGGCGTGACCTGGGGTCCCAGGATAGAGTCCCACATGTGGCTCCTTGAATGGAGCCTGCTTCTCCCTCTGCCTGTGTCTCTGCCTCTCTCTCTGTGTGTCTCTCATGAATAAATAAATAAAATCTTAAAAAAGAAGTGAAAATTTATGTCCACATAAAAACTTGTACCAAAATATTCATCATAACATTATTCAGAATAGCCAACATGTAGAAATAACCCAAATGTTCATCAATGTTGATAAATGGATGAACAAAATGTAATAATCCATACGATGGAATATTAATTAGTAATAAAAAGGAATGGAGTATTTGTTTAAAGATTTATTTATTTATTTTAGAAAACAGCATGTGTGTGCACATGCACCTGGTGGGGGAGGGCTGAGGGAGAGGGAGAGAAGCAGATTCACCACTGAGCACGGAGCCCCACTGGGGCTGGATCCCAGGACCCTGAGATCATGATCTGAGCCAAAATCAAGAATCCGACACTTAAATGACTAAGCCACTCAGACATCCTGGAATGAAGTATTAATACATGTTACAACATAAATGAACCTTGAGAACATTCTGCTAAGTAAAAGAAATTAGTCACAAAACTACATCTTGTATGATTCTATTTATATGAAATGTCCTGAATTGGCATATCCCGAAAGATAAAATTAGATTATTAGTTGCCACTGATGGGAAGGCAGAAGGAGGAAAGCAAAGTGACCTCTAGTGATTTCTTTCTTTTCGGTGTGATGAAAATGTTTCAGAGTTAGTTAGTAACGATGGTTCCATAATCTGTGAATATACTAAAACCACTGCATTTTACACTTAAAATGGTAAGTTTTATAGTACATAAATTATAGATCAATAAAGCTGTTATAAATGAAACTTCTGTGAGACAAGGACTATTAGTAACTCCATTTTATAGATTAGAAAATTAAGGGAGCTCCTGGGTGGCTCAGATGGTTAAGTGTCTGCCTTTTGCTCAAGTCATGATCCCAGGGTCCTGGGGTCGAGCCCTGCATTGGTCTTTCTGCCCAATCGGAAGTCTTCTTGAGGATTCTCTCTCTCTCTCTCCCTCTTCCTCTGCCCCTCCTTCTGTTTACACATGCTTTCTCTCTCTCTCAAATAAATAAATGAATCTAAAAAGAAAATGACTTGAGACTGGGATTTGAATCCAAGTCCTTCTGCTTTCTAGGCACTCATGGACTCCATTGCTGTAATGGAAGAGTGGTTCTTTGTACCACTAGGATGTGTATAGGGATTGAGACAGCATACCTAACAACTCAGGATCACCTCTTGTATCCTGCATGGCCCGAGTTAGTTGATCTCTCATGAACTCCTATAGACAAATCAGCTTAGCAAGAAATATACTTAGGTTCACATGAAGAATGCCCATCTGGGTGATTTCATCTTTTCCCCTTAAGCTGACCAATGTGTACAGACACAGCCTAAAAAGTATCCAGCTACACATTAAAATGTGTACATGATTAAATATACTGACCCGAGTCTCTACAATAGATTTTTTGGTGCCTTATATTTGAAGAAAGGATTTTGCCAATCCATGAATGATTTGATATTATTCGCTCATGACTGAATAGAACTGGCCATTTGTCTAAATTTGTACTCCTCACAGATTTGCTAGTTGGAGATATTTATTTCTACTCCTTCTATTATTTTTTTCTATTTCTTCCACTCTTTCCCAAAGAATCAGTTCATACATCCTTATTGCCCTGTGATATTTCAAATGAAACCTCGCCCGTTAGCTGCGTATGTGGTACTCCCAGCTCTCCAGCATACAGGCAGGGGTCAGAAAGGGAGAAAAACAAACAAAAGTCCCTAAGTGTTTGTGTATTGACATCCTTGCAAAGGATTAAAAGCCCTTTCTGGAGTCTTACTTTTATATAAGAACTTTGCTTATCTAGTTTTCTAGTTCACATAAAATCAGAACCGGTGAGTTAGACATTTTAGGGAGACTGAAAGACATTGATACACCAAGAAGGGACAGCTGAGACAATACAAATTCTGTCAGAGGCCCTAAACCCTGCCAGTGATATCCTAGTTGCTAAGTGTCTCTACATCCTAAGTTGAATGCAAGACCACCTAGCAGGACCTTGCTTGGTAATTGTAAAACAAATGCATTGAGCCACAGCAGCAGCATCCATCTGGAGATTGAGGGGACATGGCCTTGACAGAGAGGATTTCTTCTGGAGTAATACCACTGCCTTGTGTGTTTCCCTACTCAGTGGAGGAGGAAAAGGAGAGGTTCATCCTTCACCTTCAACCAAATGAGAGAGACTTCAGAGCTTGCTATTTGTCCCTTGAGCAGACACTTTAATATCTGTGGTGATGGAAATGTTCCTCTTGCCATTATGGTGGTCATTATCCACATGTGTCTACTGAGGGCTTGACGTATAGCTAGTGAAACTGAGCCACTGTATATTTAATTCTGTTTAGTTTCTATTGATCTATATTTAATTTAAACAGCCACATATGGCTATGGGATACTTCATTGGACTGTACGGTTCTAGTGTATTCTCTAAGAATATTTTTAGTAGCCATAGTGAGCTAATGCTTATTGGTAATTTGCTGTACCGAATACTGCCCTGAGCATTCTAGTACCATTATGATCCTCCCAACAGCCACTTGATACAGGCACTCTCATTATCTTGATTTTATCCATGAGAAAAACCAAGGCACACAGAGGTTAAGTAAGGGACGGAATTAGGCTGGAACTAGAGGGTTTGATTCTAGAGCTTTTGCTTTTAACCATAGCCTTCTGTTTTGTAGACTTGCCCCTTTGATCTTTCCTCCCCCATATTCATTAATAAAATAATGGGAAACAGTAGCAAGGATCATCTCTGGAGACTTCATTTATACCTTTCGTACTGTATCTTCTGATCTTTCTCAACTACTTTTGTATATATACATGTATATATTTTTATACAGCACCTCTGAGGCAGAATAATTCCATTTGTCTTATTTTGTAATCATCTTTGTTGAATAGTAAGTGGATTCTTTGAAGATGAAAAGATTTTTATCCTTGAAATATATGTTTGGGAGGTCCCTAAGTGCCTTCGTATGTTTGATATTCAGAAGCCTGAGAACATATTATCACCTCTACTCCAGAAAAACCTCATTTGGTCCATAATGAGAATGAGTCTTGGGAGCTTTTTGACATGGTTTTCAATGCAGAAGGTGCTTTCCTTTTGGATACACGAGCAAACCATGGAGTACCATTTGTGCTTTTTATTTTCCAAATGGGATAATTATATAAGATGAAAGATTTGTGCCTTAATATTTTTATTCTAGGTGCATGGGAAGACTCTATTGATTTTATATAAGCAGAATATCCAATGACTGCAGAAAGAGGATTCACAGGCAGCCTTTAACATAATATTATAGGATGGTAGTCATTACCTAGCAGAAATGAATTTGCACCATGTACAAGCCTCTATATACACAGTATCTTCTCGATAACCTCCACTTAGATATCATTAGTCTGTTTACAGGTGGGGAAACTGAGCTTTAGAAAAATTCAATCATTTATCCAAGTTCATTTTGTAGAATCATATCCAATCAATATCCAAACATGGATTAATTTGACTCCAAAACTATCTCCAGGAGAAGTAGGATGGTTGAGCAGTAGATTTCAACTAGGGCTGGACATTAGAACTTTTAGAAACCCCAGTCCCCAGGCTTCACACCAGACCACTTAAATAAGAGTCTCTGGGAGGTAGGACCCAGGTATCAGCACACTGGAAAGCTCTCCATGTGATGCCAGTGGACATCCCAGGTGGAGAACCATGCTGAAATAGCCATGCACCTGATTCTGTTATGCTTCCTGTTAGGCAACATTGTGATGCCCCTTAAGATTCAATGGTGGGTAGATAGAAGACCTGCTGCATTTCCTAAGGCATTTATACATTATCTGGAGGAAGTAATTTGAATCGTGGGTATCAGTTTTTCATACCAGAGAACTGAAGCTAGTCTCTATTTTGAGCCCCATCTTCATTCTCTTTGAAGCAGTTGAGTCACCTCTAGGGAACCAAGTCATGTCAGTCAAATCAGGATTTAAATTTGGTCACTTTAGGACTTACATCATTTTAGCGTTTTTGCTCACTCTTTCTTTCTCCCCCAGAAAGAGGCTCTTCCAGCAAGGAAGATGAAGTAGGACCCTCTTGCGCGTGGCTATCATTTTCCTCCATCAGGACTGGCTATGGCTTGGGTACCTGGTCTTCAGATGTTAGCCTGTAATCCTGTGCATAGTTCTTGTCTTTGCGGCTCCATACTGTATTTGCTGGTGTCTCCCTCATCATGACTGTAGGATCTCATCAGGTCTGCCGGTCCATCCCACCCCTACTGGACTCTTTGAGACATGGAAAATGCAAACGCCCTCATGGAGATGGTGTGGTGGAGTCAGCAAATACCCGCTCACAAGAGGTGTGTGAGTCTTACCATCTTGTGTTCAATGACGTCACCTCGGTAGCTTGAAATTAGCCTAATAAAGCTCCATATATGAGTTTCCTGTTGATTCTATAACAAATTACTGCTAGCTTGGTGGCTTAAAACAAATTTATTCTCTGCTTTGACCTCTCTCTCTTTCTCTCCTCTGGATAATACAGGGTGATCTCGAGGTCCCTGACTGAATCACATCTGCCAAGTTCCTTTTGCCATATGGAGTAACACCTTCACAGCTTCTGGGGATTAGGACATGGACACCTGTGAGGGGTCATTACTCTGCCTAACCTAAAAAAGAGATTTTTATTTTCAAGAGAGCTAGTTGTTAAATACTTAGTGGCACACACTCCCCGTGACCCTCTTAATACCTTGGTAGACTTGTGGGGAAGACCCTAATCCTTCTCACGGCGCTACCACTTTGATTTTAATGCTGTCATACCTTCTGTCATTTAGGGACATCTATAAGGTTTCTGCTTCCAAAAAATGGGGCATAGCTGCTCTCTAGCCCCTGAGCTTCTCTGGGTGTCTGTGAAGACCCAGGCTGAGGCTGCAGGGTGCAGTTACACCCTCCTGCTATTCAGATGATCACTTCTCCTCTCTAGTTTCCTCTCCTTTCTCAGTCATTGTGTTTTACTTTTTTGGGGATGGGAAAACTTGCTTTTATGTCATTATACATTCATCCTAAGACTGTGTTTATCAAATAAACTTTATATATCTCCCGGGTCTTAGTTTTTAATAGCTGCAGGCAAGCTTTTAGAATTTAACAAACCTTTTCTCTCTCAAAAAGCTGGTTTCTCACAAATCAGAAGCACCTTTCTTTTAAGATTCCATTTATTTCCAAGTTTCAAAATCCTATTTTGAACCTCAAAGCCAATAAAGGCTGTTTTGCTATCCTTCTAAAGCAATGACAGTCACTGAATAATAAATGGGTAGTGGGGTCTCCAGGCAAGGAATATAATACAGCATTTTAAAACTCTTTTGACATAGCTAACAATGTGGTACAACATGGATCAAAATGCCAAGCAGGTGGTACATACAGATAATATAGGCTGTAGGAGTTTAGAGGATAGAGAGGTTGGTGGGAAATGCACAGTTAAAGGAACCTTCATGGTATCAGAAGGACTAAGCTAGCCAGGGTGGACGGTTGGGTTCAAGTAGGAAAAAACAAGAGGGATGTAATGTCAGGCAGGGGCAGGAGCATACAAGGGAGCAAGCAGCAGGCGTCCTTCAGGATGCCTGAGGAGGGTGTCTGTGAGGGAAAGTCCCAGGGACATGGAATAGCTGAAGGCTTTGAATGGCAGGCTGAAGAGAGAGTTAGGACCATATTCCTGGTCCCAGGGAAGGGGCCCCTGGACATGCTGTGAGCTCTTAGTCTCCAGGGCGGGAGTGTGTGCTTGCAACCAGTGCCCCTGAACTGAGCTCCACAGCAGCAGAATAGCACCATTGTAGAGCTGCCTTGACACACAACCAAACCTTTCCCATACACCACGGATACTTCCCAGACTCCGCCTGTGAAGCATGTGTGCTACCACCTTCACTTCATAGGAGAAGAAATGGACCTTCACATATCTTGAAATTCTCTTATAAACAGTTTGTTCTTGGTGTTTACTCCTTAGTTAGTAGCTCAGTTTGGGGATGTAGGGGCAATGTATTGTGACTGTGTGTGGGGGATATGTGTGTGAGAGATGTATGCGTGTGGTGTGTTCATACTGTATGTGTGCACGATGCATGGAACGTGTGGGGTATGTGCATGTGCATGCAAAGTGTGTGTGTGTGTGTGTGTGTGGCAGTTGGGGGGTGTGTGCTATGTGGGATGTGTATCAGATTTGTGGGGTATGTATGTGTGGTGAATGGGGTGTGTGTGGTTGGTGTGTTGGGTGGGGGTGAGAGACGTCTGTGTGGTGTGGTCTCAGTGTAAGCCTAGGTGATGCGGGGTGTATATGTGGGGAGTGGGGTAGGCGTGTGCACACACACCTGTGAACTTGGGCTGTGATGCTTCAGAGCGCTAGCTGTGGAGCCAGGCCTCCTGAATCGATGACTGGTACTACTGTGTATGCAAAATCTTTAATGTCTTAGTGTCTTAGTTTCCTTATCTCTAGAAAGAGAGTAATAAGGATGCCTACTTCCAAGTGGTACTTCCAGTGTGCCCCTACCCATAAGGCATTTGGAACAATGCCTACGACATAGATGGCACCCGGTGAACGTCAGCTGCTCTTTGGTCACATCACAGATGCTCAGGTTTTCAGGTTAAAGGTCTCCCTCCCCTTTCTGCTGGCCGAGGGCCCTTTGAAGCAGCGAGCAGTGACAATTATTATAGAGCCGTGACATCCAAGCTAACAGAGAAGAGTTTTCTTCTTCATGTCCTCGCTGATCTCCAGCATCGCTGCTCATCTTTGCATTCACTGTAGATTCCAACAACACACAAAATCCTTAGCTGTTTTTTTTTTTCCAGAAACCTGGCTGGGCTGATGAAGAACAGAGGTGGCCCCCAGCATACTGCACTAATAGAGAAAGACAAGGACAATAGATGGGGGGCTCTCAAATGGTACCCACAGCCACCGCCACAACTCATTAATAGTAGCTTATGTTTGGTACGATGCAAATTGTTAGCTGCTTATGTAACCTTTTAGTTTTCACAGAGAAAAATGCCCATGAAAACACCCTGGGTTTCCATCTGGAATGAGAGGCGATGCCTCCGGCTGCTGGTTCAAAGACTGACATTCATCGTGGGCATCCAGGAGCCAAGGGTTGAGGAAAACTCATTTTCCCTTCTTTTTACCCTATCCAGAGAGGTTTCTAGGGCACAGGCAATGAGAGCCCCCTTGAAGACGTTTTATAAATGTCAGGACCATCCTGTCCAGGTTATCAGAGAGTAGGAAATTAATGGCAACTTAATAATAAAGCTAAGACTGTCAGATTTTTGTTACTGGACAAACGCAAAGCAGTATTGTATTTAATGCAATTAAATATATGTGTATCTCCTATCAAACATGGTCACCTTTTGTCTTTCTCTAGAAAAACCCTTCTCCTGCTTTATTTTATTAAGTCCCTTCCTCTCTAGATTGTAAGGTTGACAAGGACAGAGATTTTGCCCCTCTTGCTCACGGCTGTAGCCCCAGTCTCGGAAACAGTTCAGGCATATGGCAGGTGCCTCTACTGAGTTGTTGAGTAAAGAAATGAAACAACAACAAAAAGGAACAGAAAGAAACATCACTTCACTGTCTGTCTAGTGAGACGGTTTGTTAAAATACAATACAGCACCTTCCTACAGTGGAAGACAGTGGAACCATTAAAAACGATAAGGCAAATTTAAGTCCTTATTTATTAACACGGAAACACATACATTATGTATTTAGTGAAGAAATCATGTTGCAAAGCAGTGTGTTTATCTTCTGCACATATGCTTATAGTTACGTGTATGTATGTGGATATAGGTCACACACACACACCCACACACACATATATATGTATATATTTGTGTAGAAAAATCTGTAGCACATATATCAGTCACAATATCTGGGGGGGGTCGATGGGAGATTTTTATTTCTTTTGCCCTTTTGTATTATCTGAAAAATTTAAGTAGAAGCACAAATCGCTTTAAACATCAGAAAGATATTTCTTTAAAAATAGATTGTCTTTTTTCTTGCCCTTGTTTTGTCTTGAGCTTCTAAAACCTTCCTTCAAAGCCTGTGTCCCAGCTCTCATATGTTCCAGCCGCCCAGGGCAATGGAAACTGGGCACTGGAGGTTGTTGAGAAGTATCCAAATCATTTCTTCTGCTCGATCAGTATGGGGTTGAACTTTCTGGAGCTTCAGAAGGAAAAGAAGAAAAACTCCAGCTTCCGGCAGAGTGTAGGCTCTCAATACACGGTTGTTTAAGAGGAATGAATACAGCTGGAGACTTCCACGTGGCTTGTTCTCTGCTGAAGTGGTGCCTCTTGACTCCAGGTCGATCTGCGGTATCCTGGAGAATCATGACGGTTCCCCCAAGTTCAGGTCTTATTTACCCCGTCAAATGTACTTGTTCAAAAGCCGACCCTTCTAGGTTGGGCAGGAATGAATGAGAATGATCTGGGAGGCGAGATTGATGCTTTTGAATGTGGGAACCAGCTAACGTAGTTTATGAGAGAATGAGACTGAGTTCCAGATGGCACAGCTTTTGAAGGTTGAGCTGCTAACCATTGCTACCCAACCTGTCTTCTGAGTTTTAATAGAGTTTGGATATTTTAAAAAAATTAATTAATGAATGAATTTAAGAAAAGACTTTTTTGATTTATTTGACAAAGAATGAGACAGTAAGAGAGCACAAGCAGGAGGAGCAGCAGGCAGAGGGAGAGGGAGAAGCAGGCTCCCTGCTGAGCAGAGAGCCAAGTGTGGGGCTGCATCCCAGGACCCCAGGATCATGACCTGAGTCGAAGGCAGATGCTTAACTGACTGAGCCACCCAGGTGCCCCTAATTAATTTCTAAAAAAATATTAATTTTAGAGAGACAGAAAGAGAGAGAGTGAGAGCATGGGGTAGGGAAGGGTAGAGGGAGAGAGAGAAACTTAAGCAGACTCTGTGCTGACCATGGAGCCTGACTCGGGGCTTGATCTCATGATGTTGAGATGACGACCTGAGCTGAATCCAAGATTTGGATGCTTAACTGACTGTTCCACCCAGATACCCGTGGACTTGGAGATTTTAAAATCTAATAAAGACCACGATTATCTGTGGCCTCAGGACAGTGGGCTGCATTGCTTAACAGTGAGATATTAAAATAAATACTAACATTACTTCTCCTCTTTCTACATACCAGACACTGGCTACACTCCTTACTTGTCTTACACCATTGAATCCTTTTGGACCATACCCTCTGAAATGGGTGCCAGTATTAACCCACTTTAGAGGATGAGGCACCTCTAATTTAAGGAACGGTTAGTACCCTGCTTGAAGTCAGCTGTGTGGATATTATATGACACGCCTGGGACACACAGCCAGCTCTCTCCTACTCCAGACACTATTCTCTGCAATCCCCATTCTAGACAGTTTTTGTTTTTCTGTGTTTTATAATTTGTCAGTCACACCATTAATGAAACCACCTACCCTGTGCACATTCCTCGTCTGTTCTGGTTGTTGGGTGACCTATGTCATATGTTTCAAGATGAATTGGTTTGGGATCATTCCAGAAAGGTTTGGAGACTTTGTGGAGGCCTTTGCCAACAGCAGGGGGGTATTTTACATAAAGATTACATTAGGCCTGCTTTGCTTTAGTTGCCAGCATTGTTTTACATCTCTAACTTAGCCTGTCTGGGTTTAAACGTGAACCTCCTTTTAGACTGTACCAGGGAATACAGAACCTCATCAGGGGGGTGTGGGAAATGCTGGTTTTCCTTAGCGAACATATGATCAAATCTGGTATTCAATTGTTAGAATACTTTTTGTTTACCTCACGTAACTGTGAAGGGAACAGGTACATTTGATTTCCCTTAATTGATTTCATATTTTAAGGGAAAATAGGAGGTTTGTAGTTATATACACATATCTCATTAAGTAGAATCTTACACAGCTTCTTCACGAAGTCATTATTATTTAGGACAGCAAGAGGTTAAGTTGTCTGCAATCACCCATATAATGATGCCGAAATAGAACAATTAATTTTCCAACATAAAATTTCAGGGAATGAACACAGGCACCCAAATAGGAGAGATTAATCATTTAAGTATTGAAAAAGGGACACGAAGACCAGTTAATTGCCAGGATCTGAAAGTCAGCAGTCTAATCCGATTAAATATGTAAATGGGGCAGTGCTGTTCATTTTCAGTGTTCTTTTGGACTAATAATTAAATGATGGATTTAGAAATTAATTGCTAGGTAGTGGGCTGCTTGTCCAGAAAACACTGCCTGCCTTCACCAGCTGGGCCCGGCTCTTGCAAGTTCCACAGCCTTACTCTTTTTTCCTTGGCCATGGAGAAATCGAGAAGAAATTCACACCATGAACAAATAGCCTCCTTCCTCTGCCTTCTCCCCGACATGACAGCCAAAATGAGAGAATATTTCTCCTTGAGGACAGTGCTATATTGCTACTTGACTTGTAATAAGCGTCAGGAGAATAGCTCTAGCGAGAGAGGAAAAAAACTAAGCCTTAGCAGATGTCTAAATAAGCATGAGTCTGGTTTGAAATGGGAAAAGTCCTTCCCCATTCGCATCAGCTTGCAACCATCTCTACCTCCTCCTTCCCCAGAGGAAACCTGGTCTTAACAGTGCACCAAGGGCATCACACTGCTCCTCCTGTTTCCCCTAGGTGACTGCACCTGTGAGCCAGCGCGCCGTGTGGTAGCATGTTCTGCTAATATTCTGGCCGTGGGACTCTCAGTACTTGTGTGCTGATGTGCTGCGGGGTGGGGTCATCCAGATGCCGGCGGGCTGTGGGGTGCATCACAGGTGGGCCGGCAGGGGGACTAGCCTGGTCACACTCTAGCCAGATTCGCTTCTTCCCTCTGTTGTGTAACCTTATAGCACATTGTCTGTGAATCTGTTAGGTTATTGATTTGAATGATCCTCGAATACGACCAAGTTTCTAATTCAGGCCTTTACACATCCTGGGTGTTCAGAAAGGTCTGCACAATATGGAATTAAGTGGATAAATGCACGATGAGGGCAAATACAAAGTTCTGTTGTCTCGGTAGGTACTGGACAGAGTAAATGAGGAAAAGTTTTGTGTTGCAATCAGCAAGATCAACTGAAAGACATTCAGATTTGATTCAGATTCTGATTCAGTTAGCCAGTTTTTTTTTCCAATTAACTAGTTTTTTTTTCACCTTTAATATTTTTTTTTTCAAAAGTAGAACATGTATGAAACAACAAACTCAAATAATGAGAACTAACATGCATGTGCTCGTATTTGTAAGGGCCTTAAGATTGATGGCACATTTTCTTAACCACTTGTCAAACTACCTTTTTTTTTTTTAAGTGTAATTTACTTGGAAGTAAATTTTATATGTTTATATGTTTCAACATTATAAATGCCACGTCCATCTTCTTGTTAGCTGATAGCTGTATATCGTGAGGGACTGTAGAAAAGATCTGATGTACCTTTGCATTCCTAGCAAGCTGAGCCCAACCCCTTATATATAACAGGTGTTTAATGTTTGTTAGTTGAACAGGACAGACAAATGCACTGGACCTAAAGTATCTGGAGGTTCATTTATTATTCCTCGGTGAGTTTTTGCAAGTTAAAAGTTAGGAACTGACAATTCTCAGTGTGAAGGAGTGAACCAATATAAATGGAATTTTAGGTATGAGTAATGTAGATATTTGGGGCTGAGTAGAATTCTTTATCATGTCTGCTAAGCAACTTTGTGTTTAAAGTAAAGGTTGCCTCTGACTTCTGTTAAAGCCTAATGTGTGTTTTTCTTCTTTTTATACAAAGGTGAAATTGATACGGGTAGAGAACATGGGCTTTGAATTCAAACATACCTGAGTTTGAGCCCCCACTCTCCCATTGACTTGCTATCACTGTTGGACAGCTTTTTTAAGCCTCTGGGCTCACAGCAAGAACAAAACGCATGGTGATGGTGGAAATTGGAGATAATGTGACTTACAAGGTATATTGTAGGCATTTGATAACTATTGCTATTTTATTAATCATTATTATTTTAGAGAGTCATATACCCATGCAACATTTTTTAATGTTTATGAGTATCTAAGGAATTCCAATGAAACCAACATACTTTAGTCTTTTGACATCCCACATATCTTCATCTGCTTGGGCTTCCATAACAACTTGAGATTGGGTGTCTTAAACAATAGAAATTCACTTTCTCACAGTTCTGGAGGCTGGAAGTCTGAGATCAGAGTGTCAGCATGATTTGCTTCTTTTTTTTAAAAAAAATATTTATTTATTCATTCATGAGAGAGAGAGAGAGAGAGAGAGAGAGAGAGAGAGAGAGAGGCAGAGATACAGGCAGAGGGGGAAGCAGGCCCCATGCAGGAAGCCCGACGTAGAGCTCGATCCCGGGTCTCCAGGATCAGGCCCCAGGCTGAAGGCAGCACTAATAGCTCTGAGCCACCTGGGCTGCCCACATGATTCAGTTCTGGTGAGAGCTTTCTACCTGGCTTGCAGATGGGCACCTTCTTGCTATGTCCTTACATGCTGGAGAGGGAAAGCAAGCAAGCCCTCTGTTTCTCATAAGGACACTACTACCATCATGAAGGCTCCATCCTCATAATTTCATCTAAACCTGATTATCTCCAGAAGGCACCATTTGCAAATACCAAATATTGGGAGTTAGGGCTTTAGCATATGAATTTTGGAGGGATAGAATTCAGTCTGTAATACCCACAAAGAGGTCCTATCAGAATTGGTTGACATAAAAGTTTTCTATATAGTAATGGGTTAATCTGAGTGAGAGCAGTGGTTAAGGGAAGGTGTTTTGCAGCGCAGTGGATTATGATCCAGGTTGATTGCCATCTCCAAATATATCTGTGGGTTTGCCATTTGAATTTTAAATTTTCTTCCCTTAAAGTGAGAAGAAGCCAAGAGTAGTTGATGACAGGGTACACGGTTTAGTGAGGTTCTTGGGTTTTCATCAAAGTCAATGTATTATTATTCTCTTGCATCTTTGATCAGAGGTATGGAGTGGAGGGTTGGAAACCAGATGATATTGAGATGGGCGATGACTACATGTAATATGTTAAGATAGAAGTTTAACATATTCATGGTTAGAGAATAAGTAAAGGTAGAGCACAGAAATTCACATGCCCCTGCCTCTGGCATTTCTGGGTACTATGAAGGTTATCTAATTATGGGCCCAACTCCTTAAAGATCTTGAAAATTATCACTAGGTAACTTAGGTTTGAAGTCTCGCTGCACTCCTTACCAGTTGTGTGACCTTGAGTAAGTGACCGAACATCACAGAGCCTCGGTCTTCTCATTGCTAATAAGGACCAAAGTTCCTTACACATAGTAGGTACTCAATTAAGGTCTATTGACTTTGAAAATGAATGGATTTAACCTCTTTATCACTGAAGGGCAAGTGCAGATAGTATTCGTGATTATATAAGCAGTCAAACTGCCATGCTTGACATCACTTTATAAAAGTAAAATTAAAAGGTATTTCAGTAACCCAGGTTTTCAATCTTACATGAAATTGTTGGAGCCGGATGTATTGAAGAATTTAGAAATTTTCAGTTGGTAAAAATATAATACTATATATATATGTATATATATACATATATGTATAGCATCTAACATCCCTGGTGGGGTCTGAAGAAAACACTCCATAATCAAACACATTAATAATTCTTTAGTGAAATGTGTGAATATTTATACTCAGTGAGACATGCAGAGACTATAAATAATCTCACATCTTGTCACATTTTTCCACAAAAGCAGGTCACTTGGGGTCAGGTTTTGCTACCAAAGACATTATGAAAAAAATTTGATTTTTTTGAAATCTTTTTAGAAAAGTTTTGGAATTGCAGATAAGGGACTGAGAATCTATATTGTTAAAATAACTTTTCATACTACTTTTATGAAGTATTATTGACTTTTTAGAGTTGAAGTCATTGCCATATAACTTGGTCATTAAGTGTTCGATTATGAAAATGAAATTTGAATACTGGTTTCCCAGTGAGAAATGCACATCCCAAGACATTCAAATACCCAGGCAATCACAGATTTATGGATTCCTGACCAGCAAATGCTGAGTCTCTAAGCAAAAAGCTTTACCAAATGCATCAAGAGCATCCTGTGCCACAGCCTGCGGTCTTATCATGTGTAATTCACTACTATTTAGCTCACAGCATAGTTTCCTTTGAATAGCGCTCAAGATAGTGATTTCAAACAGTTTGAAAATTAATCACTTAGTTTTTATTTATTCTTTGAGAAATCCTACCCAGGCAATTGCAATTATAGTTGGCTCAAAGTCCTGTGCAAATTCTGTCTTACCAGCTCTTGTCAATATCAGAAATTTGATAAGGGACCTTGGCTGTAAGGCAAAGGAGGCATTGCCCGTCCGTGATATTCATGGCAGAGATGGGAAGCCTTTGTTCCTCTGAGCTCTTTGCTGCATCACAGCATTCCCTGGGTTGACCCTCATCTGTAGTTATTAAAATTACCTGCTCATCAGAATCAACAGGAAAAAGTAAGTCAGATTTTCAACATAGCATCCTAAGAGATTCAGTAGGGGTGGAGTCCCCCAAATCCTTGTGTTTATTTTTCTAATATGGAGCTAAGTTTGGCTGTCAGAATTTCAACCTTCAGCTTATGCCTGCTTTTCAGGTCACAACCCCAGAAATCCATCTGGGGAAGAGAAAGTTATGGTGCACAGTATTTACCTACAGATTCCTGAGAAGCTCTGCATTTTGAGATGTTAATGGAATTTTGATAATTGGACACTAAAGATTTATTGGATTGTAGGGCTTATAAAATATCCTTTCAAATGTGTAAGGCAGGAGCCCAGGTGGAGGACGTCCAAGGAGAAGTCTCTGCTGAACTTCATTTCTGTCCTTTGCTCTGGCCTCACAGTGTGAAGTTCATCTGTGAGGTTCTTTAGGGAGACATGCTAGAGGGAGCTTTAGCATAACCCCACTCCATATACCTGTAGGTTGGTGGAGTTTAAAAATTAAAAAAAAAAATTAATGACAAAAATCTGGGTCATTATGTGAAATCTTCTGATTTTTCAATAGAGACAAATAATCCAACAACTCCGTTAAGTAAGTACTAATATTATCTTCATTTGACAGGTAATGAAACATACTTGGGGAATGTCCTAATTTGAATTATGTAGCAAATATTCAATCTGTACTCTCCAGTTAGAGACAGTGCACATTTCCCTGACTTATTGATGTTGCACATTTGATTTGCTGTGGCTCAAGGATATGAGCAGCATGGCTCCTCCACAAGCCATTTATGAGCCAAGGCCAGAAGAAGGCCTGGCATAGGTGTCCTCCTGCCATTCCCACAAGAAGAACATGTGCCTGCTGCTCTGCTGGTCCACAGAAGATGAGAGCCCCGTGGAGGTATGATTCCCACTTGTAGCCTGAAGCTGAACTTAGTCCGATCTGGTTTAGACTGGATTAGGTAACCCTCAGATGCATGAGCAAGAATAAATGATAGTTGTTCATACATTATTGACTATAGGTAACTGATAGAGGACGTTTACGACTTGCTTAGAAGTTACAACATCAGTTCTTGGATCAGTGAGGATTTGAGCCTGGGCCTGCTAAATCTAAAGCCATAATTACTAATATTCTTTACTAACTGGTGCATGAGCCCACCAACAGGATGCTGTTTGATAATGCTTCTTCAGGTTCAGGATTCTAAGATGCTAAATTGCTTTGAGATGACTTAAAAAAAAATCTTGCCCTTGGGAAAATTTTGTTTAACTTCTGATTCTTTTTAACTAGTGATCACCATTTGGTAACGTAGACAATATCTTATTGGTAGAAAAATACTTTGGACTTACTATGATGTATTTTGGTCTTCTTTATTAAAATTACACAGACACACACACAGGCACACACACACATGTGATATTATTTCCCTCCCTTCCAATCTAGAGTGAGCATTCCTCCAGTTGGACATTTCTCTCACTAATTTTTTCATCTGACCCAGGACATTTAGGTTCACCTTATGGCCAGTGTATTAGTTTCCTAGGGCTTCCAGAATAAAGTGCCAAAAATGGGTGACTTAAAACAACAGAAATTTATTATCTCACAGTTCTGGAGGCTGGATATTAACATTAAGGTGTTGGCAGGGCCATACTCCCTCTGAAACCCATAGCGAAGTCGTTCCTTGGCTTTCCTTGGCTAGCAGCTGTGTGGCTCCAGATCTCTGCCTTCGTTGTCACAAGGCATTCACCTTGTCTTCACACAGCCTTTTTCTTATAAGGACACAAGTCGTATTGGATTGGGAACCTAGATCCAGGATGAGCTCATCTTAACTAATTACATCTGCAATGATCCTCTTCCCAAATAAGGTCCCATTCTGAGGCATGGGGGTTGGGAATTCAACATATCTTTTCTTGGGGGACAGAATTCAACCCATAGCACCCAGCCTGGGCCTGGAGGTAAGAGGAGACTTCACAGGCATAGAAATTCTGCTCACGTAATTCTCAAATGGCCATGCCTGTGTCTCCCAAGGCTCCCAGGCTCCCAGCGACTCTGAGGCTTTATCCTCTAGGCTTTGTGTAGTTCCAGGAGAGAAATTGTCTTCAGTAGTAGGTCGTTTCTCAGGGAGCCCTCAATTCATTTTTCTCTAAACAATACATTTTCTGCTCACTGAGTGAATATCTTTGCCCCAGGTGGCCAGGCTTTTTCATTACTTGGAAAATCCCTCAAACTCCAAATCAAAAAGAACCACAAGTTAACCATATTTCTATCTATTTTCCCCACATAAGTGCAAAAAAGAAAGAAAGAAAGAAAAAAGCATTAGGGAATAAAGATGAAATGTCATGCTGGGCTGACAGTTTTCCATGCTGATTGACTTTAACGCTAGTTGACATGGGAAGATAGTCAGACTTGGCCCTGAGTGCCAGAAACCTGGTTTCTTCTCCTCTCTGTGCTGCTCAGCTTGGTTCTGCTGCCCTGTGTTTGGCTGATTCAAGCTTCCCATCCCATGTGCCTTTGTGTGAGTCTGAAAGAACGGTCCTGGGATATCATGGCTATTTGGAAAGAAAGTGGTGCCAGTGGTTCCCTTGTCCACACCCTAAAAACTTCTGATGACAGCAAAGACTGCTGAGAAAAAGGACTTGGAGGAGTCAGGCATGCCCGATAGTGCTGTATAAAATTTAACAGCAGATTTAACCATTTAAAAACAGGTTTCTAGGTATTAGCTCATATTCTGTAACCTTTTATCTGTTTTATCCACTGGCTGCTGCTGTCCCTATGCTTCCTCATATTTTGATTCTGATTTTCTCTTCTTTCTGAGGAACCAGCTTCCACTCCCTGGTCCCAGACTGTCTACTTTGCCTGACATGATGGCTTATTCTTGACTCTTTGTGTCTGCTTCTCTCCCTGGGCTCTGAAACTGCTGTGTCTCCTTCTGACCCCTCAGTTCAGCATGATAGGAAAAAGTGTTCAGGATTGTAGTGCAAAGTAGTAGTTCTCAGTGTTTTCCATACATAATTTTTTTTTTTTTGATTTCCAGAAAACTTGCCTACCTTCATGGAAGGGGCATTATCACCCATTTATTGACAGATGCTGTGATACATATAGGAAGCTTCCACATTAATGTCTCGTTTCCTCAGGGGCTCTCAGCCAAAGGACTGGGAGCCACAGGTTCAACGACCTAAAGGTCTCTATTTCCAGGCTGCCTCCAGTTACTGTTTGCTTTCCTCTGAATCAGTGTGTCACCTAAAAAAAAATGGAAATAAAAACGGTTTATTCATTCAATCACTTATGCATCCTCTTATGCACTTATCCTTTGATCAAACTCTAAATGAGCTTTTCATTGCATGTTATTGAAGGAACTTCTGGAGATGCGCATAAGGATTTTTTGCAGTCCCTGCCCCAAAGGGCTCAGATTCTGGCTAGGGAAACAGGTGTGCAAAAACTTTAAAGTCATTCAAGGGACGCCGGGGTGGCTCACTTGGTTAAGTGATTTACTCACTGTTGATTTTAGTTCAGGTCATGATCTCAGGGTTGGGAGGTCAAGCCCTATGTCAGGCTCTGCACTGGGCATGGAGCTTGCTTAAGATTCTCCTTGTCTCTCCCTTTGCTCCTCCCCAATGGCTCACTCTCTCAAAAAAAAAAAAAGGCAAAACAACTTTAAGGTCATTCAAAATGTACATCAGTAATTATAGTTGGAGTTGTTAAGTTTTATGACACATCAAGAATAATATAATATGAAATATAGTAGATCCAGGCTTCCTTGGTTTAAATTCTGGCTCCACATTCAGCTCCTGTACATCAGTTTCCTAATATGTAACATGTGGACATGGGTAAATTCAGGTGTTACAGGGCCTACATCCTCTGCAGTTTTGGAAATCATCTTTAAGAAAAATAATAGCAAATTATGAATATAAAATTAGCTGCAAAAATGAACATATGTTTAGAACGAGAAAGGAAATCATAACTAACATATTTAAACAGTTTCAAAGCTTGTAATACTGTCAGCATCATGAAATAAAAAATAGATAATCTCATTTCTATTGATAATATATGTCTGCCCAATACATCTGTAAAATATTTTTTTCATATATTGTGGCTGTGTATTTTTGATCACTTATTTGAATGACAACAATTTCTACAATGAGAATAGAAAACACATTTTTCTTATACCATGATTTATCAAATTAAAAAAATGGTAATTTAGAAATTTTTTTAAAAAAATTCTTAATTCATTCTTCCTGATATTTGTGCCTTTTTCTTAGGTGGTGCTTCTTGCTCTGTGGCAACTTGTAATTTGAATTCAACCCTTTGATCCTGGAAGGCTCTGTGCAGTATCTGGGAAGTTGGATCGGAAGTGGGTCTACTTTGCCACTCCTGGTTCCTCCTTGTCTTAGTCTATTTGGTCTGCTATAGCAAAGTACTATAGACTGGGTGGTTTACAAAAAAAAAAAAAAAAAAACAAAAACAAACAAACAAAAAAAACAGAAATGTATTGCTTTCTGGAGGCCCAAAATTAGGATGCCAACATGATTGGGTCCAGGTGAGAGCCCTTTTCTAGTCTGCAGACTGCTGGCTTCTCATTGTATCTTTATATGTTAGAAAGAGAGCTAACTAGCTCTCTAAGTCTTCTATAGGGCACTAATCCCATTTGTGAGGGCTCCATCCTCATAACCTAAATACTTCCTAAAGATCTCCCTTCCAAATACCATCACATTGGGGTTTAGGACTTCAACATATGAATTTTGGGTGATGCAAATATTTAATCCATCACATTCCCTAATCCACATGTTTTGAAATATGGTGTGACTTGGCCATGGGGTCTAGGTCCTAATGGCTCCTACCAGGAGCAGAGAAGTATTTATTTTCAAAGGATTTAAGGCTATGTCTACATTACTACAAAAGAAGAGGGTTTTTTTTAGTACAAATTTTTCAAGAAAAGGAAGCTACCTCCAATTTTTTTTCAATTTTGAAAATCGGTAGGGCTGTTAGAAGCCCAGTCAGGGACTTTTAATATCAGGGAGAAGAAACCCACTCAGATGTTAAATTTAAAAGAAGGCTTATTGGGTACCTAAGTGACTCAGTCATTTGAGCATCTGACTCTTGATTTAGTCTCAGGTCATGAACTCAAGGTTATGAGATTGAGCCCCACGTGGGGCTCCCTGCTCAGAGGGGGGTCTGCTTCTCTCTCCCTCTGCCCCTTCCCCACTCGTGTGCATGTACATGTGCACGCATGCGCAGGCACGCTCTCTCAAATCCATTAAAAGATAAAGGATTATCAAAAAGCAACAATAAATGATCTTACAGAAACCAAGTTAAGAAACACAGACATGAAATTTGGGAATGAAGAACAGCTGGGATTAACCTAGAAAGTGAGGCTTCCACTTTCTCTCATGGACCTCTTTATCTCATGGATGCTTTCTTTTTATGCACCTGTTCATTTCCTGTGTCTCAGCAGGCTGGCTTTTCCTCCTTTTTTAGTTACCACATAAGTGTTTTGGAGGTGGCCATGAATTTCCATAGCACAGAGTCAGCCTTGATCCTCTGTGAATTCTCAGAGCTATGTGTCCACCAACATCTGAGTTTCTTAAAAGATGGTGGATCTAATTGGCTTAGCCTAGTTTCCAGGTTGATTCTTTTCTGTGCCAGAGTTCTGTGTCCTGACCACTCTGCTGTGGTTAGAGGGAGCAAGACATTGAGGTAGGAAACTCAGCCATTTTTGCAGCTCCTTTAGCAGGGAGCTTGAGCTGAAATTTCTAAAACGGGAATATGGGCAGGGTATCTATTATACATTAGACACTGATTCAGAGGAAAGTGGGCTAAATTCAATAAGAAAGAGGTGTGAGCAGGTGCAGTGTGTATTCATGCTTCTCCAACTCGGGTTTTATTGCTGTGTTCAGGAGAGCACCCTGAACCACAGTATGTCATGTTGCCTTTTTCTGAATCATCAGCTTCAAATATAGAAAATTGAAAACATCATATGAAGGATTAGCATGGAGAGCACAAAATCTAGCTGTTTATGGTCATGACCTCCCACGTCTACATATTTACTTCCCTCTGACTATTTCAGTGGGAATGTTTAAGAAGCACCGAGTGTATATTTATATACTGGCTTTTTCTAAAAAAAAATTAAGATGGAAACAAACTTTGTTTTTAATAATCACATTAGTAAATTTGTCAAAATAGATTCATTTTATCTTTGAATCACTTTATAAAAGTGTTTTATTTATTTATTGATGAGAGACACACAGAGGCAGAAACATAGGCAGAGGGAGAAACAGGGTCCCTGCAAGAAGCCTGATGTGGGACTCAATCCCAGGACCCTGGGATCATGACCTGAGCCAAAGGCAGACACTCAACCACTGAGCCACCCAGTTACCCTCTCTTTGAAGCACTCTTGTCACTCATCCAGCATTCATTCATTCAGCTATTCAAAAAATATCTATTGAGTAACTACTATCTGCCCATAATGACAAGACCATTATGGAACTTATGGAGAATGAGGAAGATTAAAAGTAAATATGTCAACATAAAAATAAATTATGCTTGATTAAGTGAGATAAGTTCTATAAAGGAATCAGAGGATGGGAAGCAAGTGGAAGAAGGTACAACATCAGGGAGGACTGGCCTGAGAAATTCTAAGAATATGACCGTGACCTGGACCCGAATAGTGGGGAGGATATAGCTGGGGAAAAAACCCAAGGAAGAGCTTTCTAGGCAAATTGAACAATATGAGTTCATGCCTGGAGCAGCGAAGAGTGTGACATGTCTGAGGAACTCAAAGACGGGTAGTATAATGGGAGATGAATGAGAGATTTTGATGGGTTCTGAGGACAAGGAGATAGATCTGACTTATGGGCAATGAGTTTGGGATTTATTCCGAGTATAATGGGAAGTTACTGTAAGGTTTTAAATAAGAGAATGGTTTCATTTGGATTATATATATTTTAAAGATCATGCTGATGAACTGTAAGAAAGGACAAGAAAGGAGCAATAAGGGAGGCTGCAGGTTGAGTTGGGAGGTGTTTATGCAGAGCGGTCCTGGTAACAAAAGATAGATGTCTCACAGAATGGGAAAGTGAACTTATATGAGAAATAGAATTCAATTTCTGGAGGGTGACACCAATCAGTCCAGACGCATGCTTTCCTCCAACAAAGGTTGTTCTGCTCAGATGCAGGTATAGGGGTACTGGATAGTAGGGTTCATCATGCAAATTTAGGATTTTGTCTGGAAATATGGCCGAAGGCAAGAATGAAAAGAGGAAGGCAGGTCCTTGCAATCGAGTGATTATAATGATAAAGCATGTATTCGGAGTTGGATAAGGAGGAAGGTCAAAGCAGGATGAGGCTAATTGGTGATGATAATGTACCAGAAACGCTAAGCTTGAGGAATCCTGCAGTGTGGGTGTTGGAGCAAGTGACCTGTCAGGGCCAGGAAGAGGTGTGTCTGAATCAGGTTGTGAGAGATGGGGCAGTTTCTGGTGATGAAAGGTCAGGTCTCACTGTGAGTTGGGGTAGCTTCATGGGTGGAAGGAGGACCTCACTGCAGAAAGCCAAGTGCAGCAACTGAGACACCAGCATTAAAGTCACTGAAGTTGTTTGTGAAGAGTGTGAGTGTGAGGAGAGAGAAAGCTTCAGTGACAGAGGGATGTGATCAGACAACTACAGCGAGATTGAGTTAGAAGAGAGTCAGGTAGCTGGGGGAGATGCCTTAAAGGAGCAGGGGGCCTTGCAGGATGGAGAGAAAGCCAGGCATAGTGATCCGGAAGCTGCAGTGGGGAAGGGGAGCACACAGCCCCTCCCTTCTCACCCTGAGGAACAAGGAGGACAAGAGAAAAAGTGAGAAGGCTGCTAGGGGAGCAGTGTTTATGGGGCAGCCACGTCAAACAAGGAGACGAAAGGAGCCGGAATAATAACCACTGGACGTGGGGATGCTTGTTGACTAGAGATGGGCTATCCCAGAGGGCACAGTGGGTGTGCAGAGAGAAGAGCAAGGGTGAGCCTAGGTAGGGCACGTGCAGGGCAGCGGGGGGTGGGGGGTGGGGGGAAGCTGGTGATAATAGACGCTCTGGGAGTCTGGTGCTTCGGGGAAGCAGAGGGGCAAACAGAGTGCAAGCCTGACAGATTGCTTCTGCTGTTCTCCTTGGGAAGGTCTGCTGTTGAGCTTGGCTCTGAGATCTAGGACCCCCTTCCTGGTACTGTGCTGGGTTCCGGGGTGCTGCTTGTGAAGCCATGGTTGCAGGGCTGGGCCGTCCAAGTGAGGATAGTTTGAGGACCGTGAAGACCAGCAAGCTTATTCTTTATGGTTACTACTCCCTAGGACAGTGCTGCTGAGTAGATTTATCCTTCCCGTTCTCAGAAGCTGACACTACAGATCAGACAAGTTAAAACACTTGGCCAACATCAGACAGTGAGGATGGATGGAGAGAAGGTTTTAGATCCAGGTTTTCCCAAATCCCCAGCCTGAGCCTTTCCATTATCATACCTTCGTGGGTCCTGCAGTAGGAACGAGGAGGTTAAAGGAGCAGAGAGGGATGCAGGAGCTCCCTCTGAGTCTGGCTGGGACAAATCCCTTCATTGCTTGGCTCTCATTCCCATGAGATTTTGAACTTCGTGCAGGCAGAGACTGTCACCTTTGTATCTCTAGCTACCAATGCACTGCCTGACACACAGTGTGTGCTCAATATTTCATGAATGAGCAAATTAACGAATTACTTTATGCCTTTCTCCTCTTTTTCCCTTCTTCCGTTACTTCTTTTCCTGTCTTTTCTCCTTCAGTAGTGACTCAGTTAACTCATGGTCGTCATTATGGATCCACAGCTATAATTGCCCAGACTTTGTCTCAAACTTTTGGGTCAAACTGCCTAATGTAGCAGAGACATCCCTTAACACCAGAAAAACTTTGCTTTTACTCCTTGCACGGTGGTGTGGAATACTCAGGATCATTAGACTGTTGATTGCTGAGCCTACAGGGTGCTATAGGTGTCTGTGTGCTTGTGTGCACACACAGGGTCATTGTTGTAAATTATGAACACGTGGTCTATCTTTACCACTTTACCCTAAGGCTCCAGCATGGATGAATCAGCATTAACAGATTGGTTTTCTTCAAGAATTATTAATATAAATATCAGCCGGTCTCGTGTGCTTTTGTTCCTATACACTAATGCCCCTCCCATGGGCATTTTCTCTGGGCAATATTGAATACTCTTTTACACTTGTGTACACATCTTATATCCTTAAGGTGGCAGCAACAATCAAAACAGTATTTAAGGAAAAATAACTGAAAGGGTGTGGAAATGAGGAAAAGAAAAAAAAAACCTAATTCTTTCTGAAATGTTCTGTAATCCTCCATTTTCTGCTCAGCAGAATTATATTCATAGCTAGATTATTCATTATTAAGAGCTTATTTCAGCCCAGACTGTGTGTGTCAGTAGATTAGGACGTGGAGGAAGATTAGTTTCTCACAGTGGGTGGCTGGAAATAAGTTCCTTATCTGATCATTAAAATCGGTTGTTCATGGTTTTTTGATCATAATTAGTAATTCTGTCAGAGGCTTCTGCATGCCAATTAAATCTTGGTGCCTGGTATGTAATATTAGGATTCAGCTGCACGGTACCAGCGTCATCACATTAGCAAGGCAGAAGCAAGTTATGCGTGTGTGCGTTGGTCTTCAAAATTTTTCAAGTCTTTGCAATGCCCGGCACTTATTTTAGGAAGTATCTGACGGTTTTGAGACTTTTGTAAGATAATACCATATTGATAAATAAAATGCTAGCAACCACTAGTAATTGTCCACAATGTCCCTGACACGATCTCAGGCTATTTTACCTATGTTGCCTGTTTTTATTTTTTAATTAATAAATTTTATTTTTATAGTATTTTTAGATTCACAATGTAACTGAACATTAAATACAGAGAGTTCCTCTTTACCCACTATCCTCAAACATGCACAACCTCGCCCGCCGTCTGTGGGCATCCCACACAGCCGTGACATATTTGTTACAATCCATGAACCTACACTTACTCATCATTATCACCAGCGTTCACTTGGGTTTCCATTAGGGTTTATTATACATTCTGTGGGCTTCAACAAATGCATAATGACCTGCATCCACCATTGTAGGATCAAACAGAAAAGTTCCATTGCCCTAAAAATGGGCATCCTTCTTCCCTAACTCCTAGCAATCACTGACCTTTACTGTCTCCCTAGTTTTGCCCATTGCATGTGGTCATAACGTTGAAACCATACAGTATGTAGCCTTTCAGATTGGTCTTTTATTTAGTAATATGCACTTAAGCTCCCTCCATGTCTTTTCTTTTTTCTTTTTCTTTTTTTCCCTCCATGTCTTTTCGTGGCTTGATAGCTCATTTCTTTTTTAGTCCTGAATAATATTCCATTGTTTGATGTACCACAGTTTATCCATTCACCTACTCAAGTATATCTTGGTTGCTATCAAATTTAGGCAACTGCAAATAAAGCTGCTATAAACCTTCATGTATAGGTTTCTGCATACATTGTTTTTAGTCCCTCTGGGTAAATACAACAGAGTGTGATTACTGGATTGTATGGCAAGAGTATGTTTAGGTTTAAAAGAAATCACCAAACTGTCTTCCAAAATGACTGGACTGTTTTGTATACCCTCCAGCAATGAATGAGTTCCTGTCGTTCCACATCCTTGCCAGCATTTGGCGTTTTTGGTGTTCTGGATTTTGGCCATCCTAATAGGTATGTACTGGTATCTCATTATTTTAATCTGCATTTCCCTAATGACATATGATGCACAGCATCTTTTCATATGCTTATTTTCCATCTGTATATTTTCTTTGGGAAGGTGTCTGTTCAGATGTTTTGAACACATTTTTTTATTTGATTTGTGTTTTAAGAGTTCTGTGTATATTTTGGGTAACTGTCCCTTATTGGGTATATCTTTTGCAAATAAGTTCTCCCAGCCTGGCTTATTTTTTCATTCTCTGAACATTGTCTCTCACAAAGCAAAAAATTTAAATTTAGTGAAGCCCGATTTATCAATTATTTTTTTCATGGATTGTGCCTTTGATATTATATCTAAAAAGTCTTGCTATACCCAAAACCATTTATGATTTCTCTTTCATTATCATCATCTATGGGTTTCAGTTTTGGATTTTAAATTTAGGTCTATGATCCATTTTGAGTCCATTTTTTTGTAAAGAGTTTAAGATGTGTGTCTAGATTGGAATCTACTGTCTGTTTTTATCTTAAACTCATGCCAGAATTATCACCTTTATTAAAGACGAAGAAAAAAAAGAGTAGAAGGATAAAATAACTTCTTCAAGTTTACAGAGCTAACAAATAGTGAAATTGGGGTGGGAACCTAGGTATTTCTCATTCCAAACTCCTCCTCTGCTGCCCTTCACATATAATTGTGTGTGTGTGTGTGTGTGTGTGTGTGTGTACCTAGCCAGGAAATAGGGTTCTTAAATTAATATATTGCCACAGTTTAATAAAATGAACACAGAGACTTTTAGGTCTAGGGGTGAAGATATTTATTGTTCTGACAAATCTAAAGGGAAAAATAAAAATTTGAAAATGTGTTAGGTAATTTTCTCTCATTATTCAACTATACATCAAACAACTATTTGAGTATGAAGCAATGTTTAGGTGTTATGGATACATCACTGAATGAGACACAATCAGATTTCCAGTAGGACATTTAAATGTTATCATGGGACTGTGCTGACCACAAAGGAAGTGATTTATTTAGCTTTATAGAAGGAGAGGGCTCTTGAAATAAAAGTCCTCTTATTCACTGTTCACAACTACTCTTTCCAGAAAAATTAATATTAATGTCTTCCCTCAGTTACCATTCCACCTTCATGTACAGAAACATTAAAGATAGCTTTTTGGTAATATGACAAAACTTGGTGAGGTAGAGCATGAAGTCTTATTCTGTTGGCCCCACTCTGCAAAAGAGTGGCTGAAGATAAATCCTCAAGTACGTGAAACACATAAAACCTAGGATGGAAGTAGGTGGGCAATGGTGGTGGGCAGTAGAAGGGAGAATGGTTGTTATCATAAAGTTGTGTAAGGTAGGCATGTAGACTCCACGGAAAGCATAATCCCAATCATGAGAATCAAACTTGAGGTCAATGCATGCTTTCATTCATTCAATCATTACCTATTGATTACCGATTTTATCATAGTTCTGTAGTTTGCTTTGAAATTAGGGTTGGGCAGCCCAAGTGGCTCAGCGGTTTAGCGCCACCTTCAGCTCAGGGTGTGATCCTGGAGTCCCAGGATCAAGTCCCACATCGGGCTCCCTGCATGGAGCCTGCATCTCTCTCTGCCTATGTTTCTGCCTCTCACTTGATGTCTCTGATGAATCAATAAATAAAATCTTAAAAAAAAAGAAATTAGGGTTATCTAAATGCCTAATAGGGAAAAAGTATTTCAAGAGACTCTCTAAGTTTGAACCGCTAGGAGGGAATCTTGTGGACCCGGTCTCAAGTAAAGATAGGTGTGCAGGGGAATAGAATGTCTGGTAGATCACTGCATATTCAAGTCCTGGTACAGAAAAGCTGCCAACTCTGGGGCAAAGATAATTCTTTATTTAGGAAATTGAAAGGCCCTTATTAGCATAGGACCAGTGTAGAGACCAATTCTCAAGAAGAATTGAGGGATTAGGGAGGAGATGGAGGTACTGGTCTTCCTGCCTGGATGGAGAATGAGGCACAGTGGCTCCTTGGTTCATGTACTCATTAATTTGCTTATTGAACCCTTACATGGCACTTTGTACATGCAGATACTCTAGATAATAACTCACTTATACTAACAACAATCTCATAAGGTGGGAATTATTACTAAACCCGTTTTACAGTTACTAAAACTGGGCCACAGAGACACTAAGCAACATGTCCAAGGTCACATAAATTCATTCCCTCACAGATGCCTTTTTTCTTTTTTTATTCCTGATAACCAAACTTATACTACAATAGGAAATGTTCACCACATTCTAGTTTTAGACAGACAACTGATTTTTGAATCAACATTCCCAGGAGAGGGAAGACACCCTGGACCTAAACATCTGCTTCCCAGCCCAAGTTTGGCAGGGATCAGTTAACACCTTTTTTTTTCTTTATGTCTTTAGAAAATGCCCTGAGAAGACATCTTGTGTTGTCAGAGGTCCCAAAGCTGGAGTGGAATATCAGAGACCCACACTGCTAGAAACTTCTGGTCTATCAGGTTTCTAGATGCCTTTCACATCTAAAGTCATACTGTGTGCCCTGTACAGCCCTGAGCTCATACAGCTGCAGACCTTGCAATAACTTATATACCCCATGCAAGCATTATATCATAACAAGGCTCCAGACACGGATATGGAAAATGGCCAATAAAGATATTAAGAGGGAATGGCTCAGAGAAAGCACAGCTAATCACCACCCTGCTGGGTGAGAGTGGGAGGCCAGCAGGGGCCTCGGCCTTTTCTTCTATTTTTAAATCAGGAGTCTGAACAGTAAACCCCATGTCTCATTCAATTCACTTCACTGGTCTACAGAGAAGCACGTGACGTGGCCCACAGTGGCAGCTGAATGAATTGTTCAGGCTGATTTTCTCTTTCCTCTGTCTGTCTCTGCCATCCGGGTAGAGATGGTTTAAAAATACACCGTCATTAAGGGCATTTCAGCTGCAGGCTGGAGTTGTTGGCATAATTGTGAGCTTCCTGAGTCTCTGGGGCTTCCTGAGTCTCTGGCTGGTTCTTTTCTGCTCATTGACACTCATGGCCTGCAATAGTTTTGAATGAAATGTCATGTCTAAGTTGTTGATAACTGTTAGCCAGCTCCAGGAGGTAATTGAAATGATCCTATATTTGCATTGGAGATTTTGTATTTATGCAAAAGATTGCTGAATTGCATACCATTGAGGATATATATTTTGAGAAGAGCTTTTCCAGCTGGCTTTGTGGCTCTTGTGTTTTGTTTCCAGTAAAGGATGAATGAGCATAGGAATAAAATAGGTTTTAAAAGGTTTTAGTTACGTGGCGGCACTTTATTTTTCTCCCACTGGTCATTTATAATTTTTCAACTTGATCTTCCTGTCAATTGGTATTTGGGTTTTTATATATAGCAAGGCCCTCTGTAGCTTTTTGAGGTTTTGGCAACCCTTACATCCAGGGACCAATACATAGTTGAGAAAATATCTGACACATCAGTTAGGACCCAAGAGTTACGCCGTTTGTACCAAACCTAGTTTATCTTCCTCTCCATGCCTGCTCAGCCCTACCTGTTCCTTGAGTCCTTTTGTTGTTAGATGGATGTCCTTGGCCACCACTGCTCTAGTTTCCTCATCTCCTAATACCACTAGTTGTCTTATTGGGTGAGAAATAGGCTCCAGCACAGTCTCTTCATGGCAGGGATCACATCAGCTTCAGTGCCTCAAAAAAACTGACCAGACCCACAGAAGATATGGTACCTTCCATCACCTTTGGTCTTAGATAAAACACCAAACACTGGGGCATGAGAACTGGCTTTCCCAAAGACTGCCTACAGGAGGCAGTTTACACAAGCACAAAATATGGGGCAAACTTTGACCAGTGAGAGATGGGAGACAGAAACAAGCTGGAAGATAAATTCTGTGCCCTTCATATTCCAGGTTGTTCCCCTGCACACTGGTTCCATACAGCGTCTCTAGAGATGCTTTGCATGGCTGAGAAGTGGGCTGTGGTCGCCCCTACTTTTCTGCCTCACTCCCCTTTCCCTTAATCTCATGGCTCTGGTATTTCTCCTCCTGATAAAACACTAAATGTGGGTTACTGTTCTGTAGAGAACCTGGCAAAGACAACATAGCTCAAGAGGGACTCGCTTCTCCGATGATCAATTATAATGATGGTAAAAATGAAAGATTAAATAAAGGGAGTAGTTTAGGCTGAATAGGAAGTATGATAAAAAGCAACCAGGAGAAGGTGGTTCCTTTTGAGAAACATGAGATAGGTTGGGTCTAGAGAACAAAGATTTGTTACAATATTTTAGAGCAAAAGAAGGGAATGCTTTATTCCAGTTGATGTAATTAATAATTTCTGATGCAACAGACAAACATAAAAGTCTCTCTGACTTGACATAATGTAGATTTTTCTTTTAAAAAAATATTTTATTTATTTTTTCATGAGAGAGGCAGAGACACAGGCGGAGGGAGAAGAAGGCTCCCTATGGGGAGCCTGATGTGGGACTTGATGCTGGAACTCTGGGATCACGCCCTGAGCCAAAGGCAGATGTTCAATCCCTGAGCCACCCAGGCATCCCTAGATTTTTTTTTCCTACTCAAAATCTTATATGGTTCTGATGGTTCTTGTCCATTTTGTAATATGCAGTGTGAGATACTTGGCGTCCAAGATTTCTGGAGCTAGAAAAGAGAGATGGATCTGGAGCTGGAGGTAAAATAAGAATAGGAGAAGGAGAGAAAGAGAGAAGGAGGGAGAAAGGGAGAGAGAGAGAGAGAGAGAGAGAGAGAGAGAACAAGTGAGCATGAGGAGAAACATCATCTTAGCATGGAAATCACACACATCCTTTCCCCCATAAGCCAGAACTAATCCTATTGCCACGGCCTAACTGCCAGAGAGGCTGGAAAATGCAGGGGAACACATAGACTTGTGGCACATAGTGGCCCATGACAAAGTTCATCAAGAGAGACTAACAGAGAGAGGGGACCAAATGGGGCAAGGCAAGAGATTCGTGTCAACAGAATGTAAAGAAATGCAAAAGTGGGCAAGAAGAGGTGGATGTACAAGACCAGAGATGAGTGTCTGTTTATAAATGAGGATACAAAGGGGAAGGAAAAAGCCAATGGAGATTTAGGTAAAGTTTTGGAGCAGAGCTGAGAGAAATTACAGGTCGTTAGGACAGCACCTGTGATGGTTATCAGGGTGACACCGAGGAAGCAGTTCTACATTTCACAGTGAAATAGGATAGGAAACCTTGGAGAAGACGTCGGGTGAGCTGGCCACACAGTAAGGTGGGACAGGGAGTAATATAATATTCCAGAAAATAAAGAAAACTGAAAATTTTAACTCACAGGTCCACTCTCTGTAGCCAGTGTAAAATAGTGAACACATGATGATGTTCAGTTGCTCAAGAAGCACTCTCCCACGTTTCTATGTCACCTGTCAAATTTGGCCCTGAAAGGTCATGAGTGTTAACATGCATTTATGAGATTCAGGTGCAGGTGTCTGAGGCGATGTAAGTCAAGTGAGGCTCATTCAGACCTGCTTCACATCACACGAAAGAGGGAGCTGGGCTGCAGCTTGAGAGGCAGGCATCCAGTGCCTATCCGATATGGCTCTTGTGAGATAGAATCAAACACCTAGGGCATCCTAAATGATCAATACATGTTACTACTGTTTGGCCAACTTTTTGAGGTTTCTGTTTTAGAGATTAGGAAACTGAGGCAGAGAAAATTTAAGGGATTTGTCTGTGAAATCATAGCTGGCTGGTGTTTAGTAGTAGGTGGCCATCACCTAGTGTAGGAGGTCAGGAAGTGGGGGGGGGGGTTGTCATTGAAGACCTCTTTGATGAAGTGATATTTAAGCATAGGCATGGGGGTTATGGAGTTAGCCAGGCAAGGAAAGTGAGGAGGATAACAGAGGAGCATTCGGGTACAGGGGTTAGCATAGAAAAGCGTCGAAGTCAGGAATGAGTTTTGTGCAAGTTGGTAGGAAGAGGGTGTGGTCAGGAGCTTTATGAAGGAAGGAGAGTGGTCCGACGTGAAAAGGAGAGGAAGTCAGGCTTAGGCAAAATCTCATTCATAGGTTATGCAACAGACAATGAACCCCATCCTAAAAGCAATGGTGGGCTACCGAAGTGCTTTAAGTAGATTTATGGCATAACAGATTTGTGCTTTATAAAGATTATACCAAGTGTTATATGGAGAATGGATTGGGGAGGAGGGCAAGTGAGAATACGGAGAACTAGAAGAAGACTACTGTAGTAATTTTGGCAAGGAATGATGGAGAATTAATTTGGGATGATAGCAGTTAACACAGAAAAGTTGAGGATTTTCTTACTTAACTTCAAAGATAGAATCCACTGGAATCTAGAGACAAAACAGTTGAAGTTGTCCCTGGGTCCAGGTTTCTGGCCTGAGTACCTATATGAGTAAAGGTATCATTTATTTAAATGCGGAGTATATTCTATATTGCTGAAGGATATTGTTTTAAAAAACTCTTATGTAAAAAGTTATGTAAAACTCTTATGTAACGAAAACTTCACCAGCTTGCTCTAATGTTAACATCCTACATAACCATGGTACATTTTTCAAAACTAAGAAATTAGCATCAGAACTAAACTAAACTAAACTAAACTAAACTAAACTATCAACTAAACTACGGGCTTACTCAGTTTTCACCAGTTTTTCCACAAATGTGCTATAGCTGATCAGGATCCAACCCAGGACACAGAGTTGCTTTGTGCCTTTGGTTTTCCACAATCTGTAACACTTCCTGGGTCTTTTCCTTGTTTTTCATTAGCTTGACCCTGCCGTATAATTCTGGTCAAGTATCTTGTAGAACGATTGTCCACATGGGTTTATCTGATATCTTTTTCATGATGAGGCTGGGTTTATGGAATAGGGCAAAAATGCCACAGAGATCATGTACCCTTTTCAACCTATCATATCAAAGGACATATGATGTCAGCATGGCTTGGGGCACCTGGGTGGCTCAGTGGTTGAAGCGTCTAACTCCTGATTTCTGCTCAGGTCATGATCTCAGGGTCAAGAGGATCAAGCATTACATCAGGCTCTGTGCACAGTCTGCTTGTCCCTCTCCCTCTGCTTCCCCCCTGACTCACATGCTCTGTCTCTCTCTCTCATAAATAAATAAATAAATAAATAAATAAATAAATAAATAAATAAATAAAATCTTTAAAAAAATCCTCAACAACATAGCTTATTATGTGGCTTGGTTAACATGGCATATGCTGGATTTCTCTATTTCAGTAATTCTTTTTCCCTCTCCATACCTGTTTATTAGAAGCAGTCACAAAGTTCCCAATAAATTCACACTCAAAGAAAGGAGACTATAAGCTCTGTCTTCTTGAGAGACTATCAAATAATTGGTGGATATATGTTAAAACCACCCCGTTATTAATAAATACTTTTGGGGAGGTACTTTTCCATGCACATATCCTATTTATCTTTAACGTTTCTCATCCATTAGTGGATTTTGTCCACAGCGATTGTCGCTGTGGTGTTCTGATGCTGATTATCTATTTCCCTAATTTTCCTACATCTATAATTTGGAATGATGGTGTCTAAATGTCACAGATCCATATTTGTTCAGCCAGCTAATCTCATTTACTTAATTTATTTTATTGACAAGACTAAGAGGTTCTTTAATGAGGAGTAGTGTCTGTGAACTTAACACTATATATCTCCAAGTTTTCTGTTCATTGGAATTGGTGTTACTAGCAGGGGAATGTAATTTTAAAAATATATCGTTCATTTATTTGGCTATTTTGAGTCTATTTATTGTTTAAAACTAGAATGAATAAAATAAATAACATACCCATTTCCAGATCTTGGTTAATAAAACAACAATGTTCTTAATTCTATATTTATTATAGAATGAATGCTAAACTGGGTACTTTAGATTGATGAAAAGAATGTGAAGTCCTTTTTATCTAGTACAAAGCATTAAGAAAATTTCCATAGACTACCCTTAATTCAAAAAATGTGTAGATAATAGTTGGAAAATTTCAGGAAAAGAGAAATAAGAAAATCATAAAAATTAATATTTCTACCCTCCAAAGGTAATTCTTTTAGCATGTTGGCAAATATCCTTCCTCGTTTTTAAATATTTATACACATAGGTATATGAATTAAATTGATATAAATAACTCAGATTTTAAAATTTATATCTTGATTCCTTTCTTTGACATAGTACTATGTGTTTTCCATTTCTTTAAGCACTCTCTTAAAAAATTTCAAACGGTTACATAGTGATTGATCATAATTTAACCGTTCTATGATTGCCAATGTAGCTTGTAACCAATGTTTTACTAATATAGATAATTTTATGCGGGACGCCTGGGTGGCTCTGTGGTTGAGCATCAGCCTTCGGCTCAGGTTGTGATCCCAGGGTCCCGGGATCAAGTCCCACATCGGGCTCCCTATGAGGAGCCTGCTTCTCCCTCTGCCTGGATCTCTCATGAATAAATAAATAAAATCTTTAAAAAAATTCTATGCTGTACTTTTTTATATCTGTATATACAGTTTGATGATTTTCTTAGCAAAGAAACAGTAGTGTGGTGGTTGAGAGCTCAGCCTTTAGAGCTAGGTTACCTGGTTTTGTACCTATCTATGTCACTGGATAATTGTATGAGCTTTAGAAAATTGCTTAATTTCTCTGTGTCTAAATCTTTCCACCTATAAATTATGGATAATTATAATACCTACCTTATAGGATTGTTATGAAGTAAATAAAGGCTATATGAAAATGCTATATGGAAAGGACTCAAAATACTCAGAACTTGGTAAGCATTATGTGTTAAATGAATACAAGAAAAAAAATCAGTGTTATATGTTCTGTAAATAGTAGAATTGCCCTGCAGAACTATCTAGATATGCTATTTTAAAATACTGTTTTAATTTCTTTAATGGTTTCGGGGCTTCTGTTTTCTAGTGCTTCTTGTGTCAATTTTTGAGATTATATTTTCAAGGACTTTGTTTATTTCATGGCATATTTTAAATATTTAAATTTATTGGCAGCCAGCTTTTAGATCATTCTCTTATTCCAGAATTATGTGCTCTATCTGAATTTGCATACACTTTTGTATCTCATCATATTTTCTTTTGACAAGTGTTGATACAGATTATCCATTTTATTAGTCTCTTTCTGGGAAATTTATTTTTCAATCTATTTAGCAACTTTATTGACGTTAATGTACATACCAAAAACCCCACACATATTCAACATAAAATAGTTTTGTGAGTTTGGATATGTGCATACACACACAAAGCATCACCACAATCAAGGTAATCACTATATTTATCATCTTCAAATTTCCTTGTCCCAGTGTTTTAGTTTTTGTTTCTGTGATAAGAACCCTTAACATGTGAGCTCTCCTCTTAACAAATTTTTTAAGTGTACTGTGTTATATAGAAGACCTCTAGAACCTCTTCACCTTATAATTTTGCATAACTGAGACTGTACCTATCGAAAACAGGTCACCATTTACCCCTCCCCCTGTTCCTGGCAAACACCATTCTACTGTCTGCTTTTATGAATTTGATTATTTTACGTACTTCATGTAAGTAGAAACATACAGTATTTGGCCTTCTGTGGCTGGCTTATTTCATTTAACATATGGTCCTCCAGATTAATCCATGTTGTCTCATACAGGATTTTCTTCTTTTTTTAAAGGCTGGATAATATTCCAATGTATGCTAAGCCATTATTCATCAATGCGCATTTAGGTTGTTTTCATAGCTTGGCCATTGTGAATAATGCTGCAAAAAAACATGGGAGTGTAGATATCTCTTCCACATCCTATTCTGAGTTCTTGTAGCTATACCCAGGATGGAATTGCTGGATCACATGGTAGTTCTATTTTTAATTTTTTGAAGAGCCCCTGTACCCTTTTTCATAGCAACAGCAATTTATACAAGGGTTCCAGTTTCTCCGTATCCTTACCACTAGTTGTTATTTTAGATTTTTTTTAAGATTTTATTTATTTATTCATGAGAGACATAGAGAGAGAGAGAGGCAGAGACATAGGCAGAGAGAGAAGCAGGCTCTATGCAGGAAACCCGATGTGGGACTCGATACCAGGACTCCAGGATCATGCCCTGGACCAAAGACAGGCGCTCAACCACTGAGCCATCCAGGCATCCCTAGATTTTTTTTTAATAGCCATCTTAACAAGTATGAAGTATTATCTCCTTGTGATTTTGATTTACACTTCCTTTTTGGTTGGTGATGTTCAGCATCTTCAAATACGTGTTGCCAATTTGTTTTTCTTCTTTGAATAAATGTATCTTCAAATCTGTTGCCCATGTTTTAACCAGGTAATTTATTTTTTATTTTGCCGTTTGGTTATGAGTTCCTTATGTGTTTTGGATATTAACGCTTTATGAGATATATGGTTTATAAACATTTTCTATTATTTCTGTAGCTTGCCTTTCCATTTTCTCTAAAGATTTTTCAGCTTTATTAAGACTTAATTGGCTTAACATTATATAAGTTTAATAAGTGTGGTGTGAATATTGGATAACATAAATATTGTGAATTATTGTAATAATCACATCCATTGCCTCACATAATTTACCACTTTTTGAGGGAAGACAATAAGAAATTTTAGACCTAATTTTCAAGTGTGAGGTGAAGTATTATATTAACTGAAATCACCATATTGCACATTAGAGCTACATAACTTATTCATCTTATAACTGAAAATTTGTGCTTTTTGACCATCTTCAACCATTTCCCCATTATCTCACACCTGAAACAACCAATCTGCTCTCTGTTTCTATGAGTTGGATTTTTTAAGATTTTAAATGTAAGTGAGATCACATAGTATTTGTCTTTCTCTGAATTATTTTACTCAGCAGAATGCCTTCAAGATCCATCCATGTTTTGTAAATGACAGGGTTTCCTTTCTTTCTTTATGGCTGAATAAGATTTCATTGTGTATAGATATGTATCTCTATATACCACATTTTTAAATTCCTTCATCTAACAAATAGACATTTAAGTTTTTTCCATCTCTTAGCTATTGGAAATAATGCAACAATGAGAATGAGGGGTATAGATATCTCTTTAAGAGTGTGATTTCATTTCCTGCAGATACATACCAAGAAGTGGAATTGATAGATCATGATAGTTCTATTTTTAATTTTTTGAGTTGCCTCCATGCTCTTTTCTGTACCAACTACACCAGTTTATGTTCCCACTAATAGTGCTCAAGGGTTCCCCTTTCTCCATATAATTATCAACATTTATTGTTTCTTGTCTGTTGGATAATAGTCATTCTAACATGTGTGAGGTGATATCAAGGTTTTGATTTGCATTTCCATGATGCTTGGTGATGTTTAGGACCTTTTCATGTAGTTATTGACCATTTGTATGTCTTTTTTGGAAAGTGTATGTTCAGGTTCTCGGCCCACTATTTAACTGAATTACTATTGTTATTATCTTATGAAGTTGAATAAGTTCTTTATATGTAAGCTCTTATCAGGTACATTATTTGCAAATATTTTTCCCATTCCACAGGTTGCCTTTTTATTTTCTTGATGATTTCCTTTGCTATGCAGAAGTTTAGTTTGATGTAGTCCATGTGTTTACTTTTGCATTTGTTTCTTGTGCTTTCGGTGTTACATCCAAAAATCATTGCCAATGTCTTGTGCTACTGTGCTAATGCACAAAACCAATGTCAAGGAGCTTTTCCTCTCTTTTCTTCTATATATTCTATGGTTTCAGGTCTTACATTTATATCTTTAACTTATTTTGAGTTTGTTTAAGTGAGTGGTATAATATAGGGATCCAGTATTATTTATTTATTTTTTTGCATGTAAATATGCAGTTTTCCCAACACCATCTATTGGGAATATTATTTTTTCCCTATTGAGTATTCTTGACTCTCTTGTTAAATATTAGTTTATATCTATATCTAATCTATCATCTATCTATCTATATCTATCTATCTATCTATCTATATCTATCTATCTATCTATATATCTGGGCTCTCTATTCTGTTTCATTGGTATATGGCTTGTTTTTATGCTAGTACCATTTTGATTACTATAGCTTTGTAATATAGTTTGCAATCATGAAAAATGATGCTTCCAGCTTTATACTTTTTTCTCAAGATTGCTTTGGTTATTCAGAGTCTTTGTGGTTCCTATGGATTTTAAGATTTTTCTTTTTTTATGTAAACAATGCCATTAGAATCTTGATAGGAATTACACTGAATCTGTAGATTGCTCTGGGTAATGTGGACATTTTAATCATGTCAATTCGTCTAATCCATGAATACCTGCTATCGTGTTGTGTATTTATGTCTTTCTCAATTTTTTAAATCAGTGTCTTATAGTTTTCAGTGTATAATTCTTTTACTTCCTTGGTTAAATTTATTCCTAACTATTTTGTTGTTTTTGATACTATTGTAAAGAGCATTCTTTTCCTTATTTCTTTTTCAGTTAGTTCACTGCTAGTGTATAGATACATAACTGATTTTTGTATGTTGATTTTGTATCCAGAAACTACTGAATATATTAGTTCTAACAGTTTCTTGGTGGAGTCTTCAGGGCTTTCCTTTTTTTAAAGAAAGATTTTAGGGGATCCCTGGGTGGCGCAGTGGTTTGGCGCCTGCCTTTGGCCCAGGGCGTCATCCTGGAGACCCGGGATCGAATCCCACGTCGGGCTCCCGGTGCATGGAGCCTGCTTCTCCCTCTGCCTGTGTCTCTGCCTCTCTCTCTCTGTGACTATCATAAATAAATAAAAAAAAATATTAAAGAAAGATTTTATTTATTTATTTATTTATTTATTTGAGAGAAAGAAAGAGAGAGAGAGAGCCAGGATCAACAGGGAGGAGTGGCCGAGGGAGAGGAGAGGAGGAGAGAGAGAAGGAAGAGGGACAAGTGGACTACATGCTGAGCACAAGAGTTGGACAAGGGGCTCAGACTCATGACCCAGAGATCATGACCTGAACTGAAACCATGAGTTTCAGGAAGCTTAAATGATTGAGCCATCAAGGTGTCCCAAGGTTTTCTATCTTATAAGTTTATGTTTTTTATGTTTTCTATATATAATAGGCAATTTTACTTCTTTTCTGATTTGGATGGATTTTTTTTTTTTTTATTTGGATGGCTTTGATTTCTTTTCTTTGTGTGTGTGTAACTGCTCTGGCTGGAGTTCCTAGTACCATGTTAAATAAGGACTGGTAAGAATGAACATCTTTTCTTATTCTTGATCTTAGAGAGAAAGCTTTCAACTTTTCACTGTTGAGAATGATGTTTGCTGTGGGCTTGTCATGTATGACTTTAATATATTGAAGTATGTTCCTTCATACTTAATTTGTTGAGAGATTTTATCTTGAAAGTATGTTGATTTTGTCAAACTTTTCCTGTATCTATTGAGATTATCAGATGATTTTTATCTTTCATTCTATTAATACGGTGTATCGCATTTATTGATTTACTTATGTTGAACTATCCTTGTATTCTGGGGATGAATTGTACAGATCATGGTGTACAATTCTTTTATTGTGCTGTTGAATTCATCTTGGTAGTTATTTTGTTGAGACTTTTTACATCCATATTTATCTATATAGTACTTATTAGAGGCAAAACAATAACAAAGAATGGAAACATATGAACATAACCTATGATCCTTATTTCTAAGTCTTTATTTAGTTCCTTTTTTATGTTGTGTGCTCATGTTATATCATTTGATTAATATATAGTTTTATATATATATATATATATATATATATATATATATATATATATATAAAATTTGTCCTGGTAAAATTGTTCCTACCTGTATGATAGAATTGAATCTATTTATTAGTGTTCTGAGTATTCCCAAGCATTTGTTTATGGATGGTTTACATAGAAATAATAATCTAAAAGTCCTGACTCAGGCCCACATGACCTCTCTTGTTGAAGTCATGGTATGTATTGTACTCACATCAGCCTGGCAACTATGGTCTCTATAGAACAGGATACTTATATTTCTTCTCTTGCTCTGGCCCCCAAATTTGATGCTTTCTCTGAGGAGTCACTTGAGCATGTCTAATGATATATTTGCAATATATCTGCCATTGCTAATGCTATATTATAAAAAATACCAGCATCTCTATAAAGGATTTCTTTGTTCTAGTGCTCCATATGCCACCAAAAGTCATTGTTTTTTGTCACTAAGTAGAGGCATATGTCCTTCTGTATCAGTGTCTGCCTTTAAACAAAACAATTTGTCCCCAAAGTGACACTGTGTCCTCTAGGAAAAGGTTTCTACAGCTTTTGCTATAGGCTCATAAGTGCATCCATAGACTTGGGTGACAGCAGAAAAAAATGCTTTCTTCTATTTTCCTCTCCATCATCATATCAGGATCTCTTTCACATAGGTCCTTCCTTCATTAAGATCCCCTTCTCCTGGATGAGACAGTGGTTAAGGCTGTGGGTGCGGTGCTGGACTTCCTGGGTCCAAGTTTCTACTTTACCATTACTAGCTTTGTGACTTTAGGTGACCTACTTCAACCCTCTGTGCCTCAGTTTCCTCTCTACCACTGGGATTAGATATCCTAGGTTTGTTGAGAGGAACAAATGAATTAATACATGCAAAATACTTTGAATTATATGTGGTATAAAATCTGTGTTTAAACACTAGTTGTTATTATAGGCCTAGACCTACCCGACATTTCTGATAGCTAAGATTAAGTTGTATCTATGAATTTGTGGGTCACCCATAGCCTCTGTCTGCATATAACAAATATTCTTTCCAGATTAAAACTTTTATGGAGCTGAGAGAAATAGTTTTAGTATATCAGAAAAAGTTGGCAGAGAACCAAAATGTAGGTGACACATATTTCACCAGGATGTATTTTGATACTGATAACACATGACTTTTATCTGTACAATTTCCGAGCCATAGACTCGGATTTCAGAATTTGTCTCAAACCGCTCAGAGAGGAGGCTATTTCTCACTGCCAGGCTTGCCAGTCGCTGGAAAAGATACCAAGAAAGAAAAGGGATTTAAAACTTAAAGGACAAGACAAAAAACACACGTCTAACTGATAAGAACAGAAACAAAAGGGTGCTTAAACTATAGATAAAATGAAATGTTAAGACTTTGGGGTCTCAGCCACATGAAGTCACGGGGCTTTAATTCTTGATGGGCAGCCTGACAAGAGAGCAAATGAAGCTCCGGAAATCTGGGCTTTCTGCCAGAGAAGTTGTAGAATTGGAGAGTTCTGATTCATACTACTGCAGTCTTGGGGAGGAGGAACCCTAAAGTCTGTATGTTTACTTCAAGGAACCCACTGGAAGCTGAGAGAGGTGGGAATTCTAGATGCCACAGAATATGGAGGAGAGTGCTTTTGATCTTGGGCAGCTCTGGTTTTAATGCTCTTCCAAGATGATATCGCAGAAGATTCCTCAGCTCTCATCCACAAAACAGAGACTTTTATTTTGATGATAAAGATGTGATGTGTAAAAGGGGGCCGGGTCATCTATTAGATACTATGGGTAGGGTGCCTACAACCTGTAAGATTTGTAAGGGCCTTTTAAAATGTTTGAGATATAAAATATATTTTTTTCAAGCTATAAATTTAAAACTGGAAAATTAAAATTTAGAAGGATTTGAAGACCACAATTACAAAAGTCTTTCCAATTTTTAAAATGCCAAAAGTGAAGTAATAAGGAATATGGGTGCATTTTAATAATTAGGTTGTGATAATGTGGTACTATATGGAACATTCTAAATTAACAAAGCTTAGGGAGACTCTTAGCATAATAGCAGGGTGTTCAGAACATATTAGATGTTGAATTAGTATTAATTCTTTTTCTCTTCATTTCTTTACATAGAAGTCTTTTTTGAAATATGGGAGGAGGTACAAGGTCACATCATTTAAGTCGGTTGTTATCCAGGTAGTCAATATGACATGAGGTATAAAGTGATTAAATAAAAACTTATTTTTATTTTTACTCTTATTTTATTTTACTCTATGCATGCTTGTTGCCAGTTACTCTTCTTGGTCATATGTATCAACATATTCAATTCTCTTAATAATCCATTAAAATAGATTTGGCTATTTTCCAGTTTTAATGAGGAGAAGATGAAAAAAGTAGCAATGCTAGGCAATTTGTCAAAGTCACATAGTGGTAGAGGCAGAATTTGAACACAAGCATTTTGACTTTGGAGCCCGACTTATGGCCAAAAAAAGTGGTACTTGGAGTACACAAGATAGATACACACTAGTCTGGTGCTTTGAAGCAGATCTTTTCCAGTTTTGGATACTGAGCTAAAACAGATATTCTGATCAAAAAAGTTTTAAAAATTTCCTCCTCATTGTATAATATGCAGGTTGTTGGTCACAGGTAGAATTTGAAATCCTGCAAACACATAACAAAGGGCTAGAGTTACAGCAATGGCTTCTCATTTTCAAATATAAGAACACTCTAACTTCCCAAACTTCACATACCCTCCTGGCAGAGTGATACTTTTAGTAACTATCATTTAAGAAAACACATAACAAAATGGCACCAAATAGCACATGTATATTATTTACTTTATCATGGATAGTGCCAGGAACACATGCAACTTCATGGACCCTTGTAGTCACTCTGTGCCCTCTTGGAATGGACTATAGAGAAATAGTGAACTGTAATACCATACAGATATTTCCATTTATTAGGTAGGGTAGCATCTAAGATTTTTCTGAGTATACTGGAAAGAAGCAAAACCTATCTGTTGTTATTGTTTTCTGAAAGTATTCCAAAGGAACTCAGAGATATAAATGAAACAAAGATATCAGCAAAAACTACACGCTTAAAAAAACCAGATTCCCGAAGGAAGAAGAAAGTATTCCTGTGGACATAAGATATGAGCTATCTGGAAAATGAAGAAACCCTGAACATATTGGAGACTCTTACAGACACTACAACTCATTACTTGTTTCTTAATGAGGCAGAGGCTTAAAAATACCATCCTCAGAGCTGACTCCTTATCCTGTATAGTTTCTGAGTTTTAACATATTAAACTGAAAAATGATTCCCATTTCAAATTGTATATGCAGCAATTCCCACCTAATTTCTTTGGTGACTCATACAATCTAGAGGTAGACAACTTCAATGTGATCGATTAAAAAGTTTTTTTACCCTTAAAGATGTTTTATACCACTTTCCAGTGTTTCGACATATATGACTTTATCCTAAGGAAATAATCAAAGATACATGCAAATATATTTGTGTAAAGATAGTTATATGAGCCCTTCTTTGTAATAAGGAATATTAGAAAATCTGTAAATGCTTATCAATGGGAAGTTAATTACTAAGTTATAATGCCCTTGTGATATCAGATAGTATGCAGACACAGCCTGGAGTCCGTAGCAAAGAGATCCTGAGACCAAGTTAACGTGCTAATCCTTATTGGAATATTGGAATGTGTACTTCCAGGGCAGCAAGCATGAAGCACAGAGGAGTGAAGCAAAGAAGGATAAGCAGCAATGCAAAGTGATGTTGCAGCACTGGCCGTGATTTGCCTTCAGACTTGAGACTAGAATTTATCCTTTGACCTTAATCAGTCTGTTTACACCCAGTCAAAGTTTACCCCTCAAGGAGTTAAATTCTCTGAACTTCTGGGTTCTATTCCTGGCTCTTTCTTCACTCAGGAGGGATGCCACACTCTGCATGCTGCGTGTGCTTCATCAGGTTTGGAAATGGTGAGGGGAACCAGAGACCATAAGCATGCAGCTGGTTGGTTTCCATAGACCCACCAATGCAGCGGCTGGGACTGAGAGGAGCCAGAAGTGTGAGGGGACAGTTGGGGCTGAAAGAATTAGGGGAAGCATGTAAGATATGAACATTAAAACAGACATAAAAATCAAATGGAAAAAGGATTTGATACATTCACAGTATACTGGTAAGAAAAAAAGAAGCTATGTATGCAGTTTGATACTTTTTATAACTCTACACACATATATGAGAAGAAAGGGAGAGAGAGGGAAAGAAGAAAATACTAAAAAGACATATAACAAATCCTCATTATGCAATTATCTGTAGAAGGTAGATTCACAACTTTGGACATTTTTTTTTTCTATTGAGATTTTCTGTACTTTTCGTGTCTTCTGTGTGGGACATGCATTGCTTGCTGTTATGAAAATAAATCATAGATGTAAGTAGAAATTTATCTGTAGAGTAGTTCAATATACAGTTAGCTAATAATAATAATAAGAAAATGTAATGCTAGTTATACTAACAAAATGAAAATTTAGAGACTCAGTAGTCTTTTATATCATATCGTGATTTATGGTACTTTAATACCCTGAAACCCACATAATTGTTTAAAAGTATTCACAGACATAAAAAGTATTAATAATATGTTGTTTAGGGCAGCCCGGGTGGCTCAGCGGTTTAGCACTGCTTTTAGCCCAGGGCGTGATCCTGGACACCCAGGATCAAGTCCCATGTCAGGCTCCCTGTATGGAGCCTGCTTCTCCCTCTGCCTGTGTCTCTGCCTCTCTCTCTCTGTCTCTCTGTGTTTCTCATGAATCAATCAATAAAAATCTTTGAAAAAAATAATATGTTATTTAATGAAAAAAAGCAAATTACAAAACAATGTTTGCTGTAATAATATATTTTTTAAAATATTTTTGGCTAAGAAAAGAAATCTTAGGGAGACTCTCAGATAGGAAAAGTAAATATGTAAAATAATAAATTATTCTCAAATTACACATGGTTGATGCAATTTCATTCAGAATCTCAATTTTTTTTCAAACTGTAATAAAACATTTTAAAGTTCACATGACAGGATAAGTGTGCAGAATAGAACATGTAATTCTTTGTATAATTTCCTAAAATCAAAATGGTATGAGAGTGGGAGAAGAACAGAAGAATAGATCATTGGAACAGAAAAGAGAGTCTGGAAATAGATCTAAACATGATGAGGCCTTAATATATTATAAGGATGCCTTTTGAATTCAGTGATAAAATGATAGTTCACATAATAAGCAGTGATAAATAATTAAATACCTATCTGGAAGAACAATGTTGGATTTCTACTTCATAGCTTGTTTGTTTGTTTGTTTGTTTGTTTGTTTATTCATGAGAGACACAGAGAGAGAGGCAGAGACACAGGCAGAGGGAGAAGCAGGCTCCCTGCGGGGAGCCCCATGTGGGACTTGATCCTGAGACTCCATGATCATGCTCTGAGCTGAAGGCAGACGCCCAACCACTGAGCCACCCAGGTGTCCCCCTCATAGCTTATTTAAAATACCATTCCAGATCATTTAAAGAACCAAGTGCAAAAATTAAAACAATAAAACCATTAAAAACTTTAGGGAAATGTTTATATAACTTTAGAGTGGGAGACATATTCTGAATGAGGTGGGAAACCCAGAACTAAAGATTGGCAGATCTGACTAAATATAAATAAAATTTTTCCTAATGGAAAAAATAAACAAGAACTAAGATAATTTGCAGACTAAAGAAAGTTTTTGCGAATTTTATAACAGACAAGAGGCTAGTATTTCTAATGTCCAGGTAAGTCCTACAAATGTCTAAGAAAAAAATAAAATAATATGAACACACAATTTATAAGAGAGAAAATGCAAAACACCAATAAGCACATGAAAAGATGTTTAAGCTTGTTGTGAGTCAGAAGCAAACAAGCCACTTTTAAGCTATCAAAATAGCCAAATGAAAAGTTTAGATAGGGTTGAGTCCGGGCAGTGATGTGGGGCACCAGATGGTATTGTCCATTGCTTGTGGTATTTCCCCACTTCTGGAAATTGCATCATTGTTTGAAAGGGCGGGGGGGAGGAAAGACGAACCAAACCAGCCGACCAAACAAACCCTACAAATAACCTGAAATGCATTAGTAAGAGAATTTAAGAGATTAAAATGTGGCACATCCATACTATGGAATATTATGAGGCCCTCATAAAGAATGAGTTAGGGTTTCATGTGTAGCCATTGGGTCTATAGGAAAAGTATACATTTCAGAAGACTCAGTATAAAATAATACACCTCTGTACATTATCAAAGATCCAGAAAAATATTTATTAATTGACTGACAATATAAAAGAGGACAAGACAGCATGGCCATCTAGGAAAAGGGATGATTAGGTGAGCTGTTAAGAGAAGATGTGTTGTTTTTTTTTAAAGATTTTATTTATTTATTCATGAGAGACACACAGAGAGAGGCAGAGACACAGGGAGAGGGAGAAGCAGGCTCCATGCAGGGAGCCCGACGTGGGACTTGATCCTGAGACTCCAGGATCAGGCCCTGGGCTGATGGCAAGCACTAAAACGCTGAGCCACCCAGGTGTCCCAAGAGATGTGTTATATAAGCAAGGATTCTGAAGGAAGCACTAATAAAATGGCAGAGTTAGAATCCACCTTGAAACAGCAAAAAAAACAGAAGTGATGCTGTAGAAAATGTAATTAATTATTAACTCAGAAGTTGAAATTGAGAACCACTCCTGCAGTGTGGAAATCATTAAAAGAGAACATAATAGCAGTGGCAGACACTAGAAATACTGTGTAGCTAATTTGTCTTCCATATACAGAGATAAGACCAAAGGAATAGAAAAATATTTAAAGATACAATGAAAGATATTTGTTTTAATTAGAAGAAAAAAAATAACTGCATGCAGATATAAAATGCTTCATGGTTTTCCTATCAAAATTATGAAATGTCAATGACTTTTAAATACATATTACTAAAAATTTAAATCCATAATGATAAAGAATATTGCTATTGTCACTCTTCCAGAAAAAAAAAAGAAAGTCGCCTAGAAAAGGAACAAGAACTAGTTTGGTGTTGGTATGTAAAGTTTAGAAACCAGATACAGGATTGACTCTACTAGTATCTGTAGGGAAGACATAATTAATTAGATAAAAATGCAACTGAAAGTAATATTTTAACTCATGTGATATTACAGTGCAAAATAATGGGAATTGAACTAATTAGAGAGTTTATTAAAACATGTGAAGAAAGGGTTATTGAAGGAAGTAAAAGAACTCAGTAGGTGAAGGGGCAACTGGAACAATCAGATTATCATTGTGGCCAGAATGGAAAGGAGATAAAATGAATGAGAAAATACAAATACTCATCACAGAGCATCATCACAGACTGTCACTGTAAATAGCCAGGAAATTAAAAATTTTAAGACTGATTTTTCTATATATTTATACTCGCTACTTGTTAATAAATTTGAAAGCCTCAATACATTTGATGAATTCCTAGGAAGAGAAAAGCTCTCAAGCTTGATTCAAGGAAGGGCCTAAAATCAGAATAGACTGCTAACCCTAAAAGTTAGAGGAGGAGATTTAAAAACCTCCCAGAAGATGGCAATCCCAAACAACGTCACAGACAAATTCATTGTCATTATAAGACAAAAATGAAAGCATTCCAGAAAAGAGACCAACGAGGAAGACTTCCACGACGTATTTCCTGAAAGAAATTTAACACTTAAAACCTAACCCTAACAAGATAGCAAAGCAAAGGATAATCTTTCTTCAGATGCTGCAGCAGAAGTTCTAAGGAAAGAAATCGGCGCAAATTACCTCCTTTATATTTTAAAGAAAACATTTGCTAAAAGAAGAAGGAACATTTGCTATATGCTACGATGAAGTAAGCCACATCTGGGAATAAAAGGAAGGTTAATTACTGAGTAGAGGAATAGAATTAATTTCATCCCAAATGTGGAAAATATTTCCTTAATCTCTGTCATTCACATTCACCCCTTCATTTATTGCAATTCATTGATTCACTCTTCATGTCATTTGATCCTCATTTATTCACCCCATAACACTTTTTTCCTCTTCTTTGGAGTTCCACAAGTCTTATTTGTGCAGGAAGAAAAGGGGTACATGAATATGGGGAGACGGCAGTTTCTCTTACAGTGTTTGTGATGTGCTATGGGATGAAGACACCACCCCAAGTACGGTGGTGGCACAAAAAAGGGGTGGGCCTGGCTCTGCTGAGCCAGAGGGCAAGTATATGGAGGGAAAGTGAGTCTTCACAGGGGAGAGGATGCTGCAGCTGCAGTTCCCAGGAGATCACATGACTCTTGATCTTGAGGTCATGAGTCCAAGCCCCACACTGGATGTAGAAATTACTTAAATAAATTCTTTTTTAAAAAGGACTTAAAAAAAAAGATTTTTGTTTATTTATTTGAGAAAGAGAAAGAGAGAGAGAGAGGGGGAAGGAGCAGAGGGAGGAGCAGATGGAGGCTCAGAGGGAGAGGGAGAAGCAGGCTCTTGGCTGAGCAGGGAGCTCAATGTGCAACTCCATCCCGGGACTCCGGGATCATGACCTGAGCCAAAGGCAGACACTTAACTGACTGAACCACCCAGGCACCAGTTAAAAAGGACTTTTAGAGAAATGCATGGAACTTCCTGGGAAAGGCATTAGGGGAGCAGGAGACACATGCATGGGCACCAAGGCATAAAATGGCACAACTATTTGGATTTAGCATCACTGGAGTGCGGCAGTGAAGGGGAGTGAGGAGGAGAGAGGTAAAGGATTTTAGTTAAGGGGCCTGGGAAACATGAATCCCTTATATAGGTTGAGATGTAGGAAGCTGTTGACATGGCTCACAGTGGGGACCCAGGTTGACATGGGAGGGTTTGGGAGGTATTTGCAGTATGGGAATTAGGGATGGCTCTTCCCCTGCAGGAAAGTTACCCTAGGTGGAAGGCATTATAGAGAGGTAAGGAAATACCCAGCAGAGGTGATTTATTTTCTTTTCAAACCTTATAAAGTCCTGGCCACCTTTAAACTTAAGAAGGTAGTGGAATCGCAGTGACTCAGGGCTGTGAGCTGTGAGCATCGCTTATCACTTCTGGTTAAGAGATTGCCAGAGAACAGAGCATTTGTTTGTTCCAGTAGATCGTGCTTTCCTTTCCTAGTGATGGTACTTTAATGAGAAAATTAGTGTACATGTATATTATGCGTCTGATGGGTCGTTATGCGAGTGTGCTTGTTATTTAAAATACCCAATATATCAGGTTCCTAAAAAAGTGATAAGCAGCAGATAATTCATTCTGAGGGCCGTAATCAGTGCGATCCCAATCTCTCTTTCAAAGGTAGAAAACACTTTGAGTAATGCCAGTCCTGGGGTTTCCTCTCCCCAGTACTTTTTGAACTTTTCTACCCAGAGGAGGAGCATAAGGCTCATTTTTTTTTTTTCATGAGGGCTGCAGTGCTAGTGCAACACTAGTACAGGTAACCCAGGCATTTGAGGCTGGATTTTGAATTCTTCCCCCAAAGACTCCCAACACTAATCAACCCTGGATAGACAGGAAATCAAACAGTTTAATGCTCGAGGGGTAAACATGAGGATTTGTATCCAACTACGGCACTTTAGTTCTGTACATACCTTACCCAGAATGAGTTCTTAGCAACCCCCATCTCTTCCTTCTGCCCCTTATCTCCTGGCTCTAGTTAAATTCAAAAAGCATCAGCAAGAGGTAAGTTATCAATAAAGGCCTAAAACCATATGTTACAAGGTTGTATCAACTTGTGCCCCATGAATTGAGGCGGATTAATGTCAGTAAGAACACACTGCATACACAATAAGAATTTTTGTAAAAAAAGGAGCTGATAATCTGCTGCTAACTCATTTTTAGGAACTGTTGTATAATTCATGTGGCTTTTGCATATTGTTCATTGAATTACCATGAATACCTGCGCATCAGATAAGATACACACTGAAACGAAAGGGAGAGTACGAAATGCATTTTTTCAGTTCTGTCCCCATACCGGCAGTCAGTCATATTTGAATAAGAAAAGGCAGATAAAATCAATTTGCAATAAAAAAGACTAAAATAAATACGATTGGAATTGTAAAACTAGCAGAGATCTTAGTTTGCAGACAAACTGAGCAGAGATGTCAAGCATATGGAGGACAAATCATCTGCTATTTCTTTGAGATGGTAATATTTTCCAATGAGCAAATAGCTATGGTATTTGGTGTCAGCGGAGGGAATTGCTGTTTTACTGCGGTAATGAATCATTTAGGCTGAGGCGGATTCAGGTACGTGAGTCACATCTGCTGTTGCTTGGACTTCATCAGCCTGGCTCAGATGCTTCTTGCTTTCCTGGGGGGTTTCAGGAAAAGGCTTTTGGCCAGGGATACTCTGCTTCTTTCCACTGGTCCCTGAGCACACAGTCCCTTAACAAGTAGGAGGAGAAGGGATCCACTCACAGGTGTGGGAAGGGGAGGGAGACTTAGGAATCCTCTCATCCACCGCAAAATAGGAAAATGAATTGCTCTCCCACAAGACTGCTAGAGCTAAAGTTCTATCACTGGGCTCCATGCTCTGGTTTGGGGCTTTGCTTGTGAGTTCAAAGGAGATCTTCAAGAGAGTTTCAGTCTTTTAAACATTTTTGTGCAAATGTTCATTGAATTATACCCATGGATTGGGTGTTAATAGGTGGAAAAAATAGAAGGAACTATTCTTCTCAAATCCTGATTTTTAAGGATTTGGAGGAACTGAATTGGCTCGGGCAAAAGAGACTTTATAGTCAAGGAAGATAGGGTAAAACAGCCACAGTAATAACTTCCATTTATTATTTTCCAAGCATCGTTCTAGTGGCTGTATACATATTATCTCCTTGATTCCTCACCAAATCTTGACTTGAGCAATTCTTACGTCTGTATTATAGGTGCGGCAACAGGGGCTCATATAGGTTAAGTGACATGCCCTCGTTCAGCCAACCAATGAGTGGTGGAATTGAAATCTGGACTAGTGTTGACCATTCCTGGACACGGAAATGGAGAAGGAACCACTATGCTGTCCAGCAACTTTGACAAGGCCTGTTTCTGTTGGGATCCGCCATGCTTTTCTTGACCATTCTCTGGCTCAGGTCACAAGATCTCTGTCCAGGTTATCAAGGACCAGCGACAAGGATCTTCAGTTCTACTCGCAGTTCTATTGCTAGCTTAGCATGTGACCTTGAGCAGATCACTCAGTTCTTTTGATCCTTCAATTATAAAATTACAGTGGGACAGAATCAGTGGTTCTTAGTGTCTGAGAATTGTAGACTCATCTAAATGAACCTCCACACAAAATTTTGCTCACAGTTTTATATTCTTATGGACTTCCTGAATTTTGGGTCAGGGTAAGCTTGTCAGGATTAGATAGTCTTTGTTATTTTTTGATGAGGACTGCTGGTTTATTAGACTTTTCTGCTTAGAGTTTTGGAGGGATAAGAGATAGCGGTCGTCATGGGTTTGGTAAAATGTCAAAAATAAGGAAAATGTGGATCTAATATAATGAAAGGGAAGCTAACTGTCTACATTTCTGTTAGATAATATTTCATAAACTTTTTTTATCAAGGATAGTATTAATTCTCTGCCATTGAAGAGTACTTATAAATGGGTAAATTTCATTACCTTTTATTTTTTTTAATTTTTTAATAATAAATTTATTTTTTTATTGGTGTTCAATTTGCCAACATACAGAATAACACCCAGTGCTCATCCCGTCAAGTCACCCCTCAGTGCCCGTCACCCATTCACCCCCACCCCCCGCCCTCCTCCCCTTCCACCACCCCTAGTTCGTTTCCCAGAGTTAGGAGTCTTTCATGTTCTGTCTCCCTTTCTGATATTTCCCACACATTTCTTCTCCCTTCCCTTATATTCCCTTTCACTATTATTCATATTCCCCAAATGAATGAGAACATACACTGTTTGTCCTCTGATTGACTTACTTCACTCAGCATAATACCCTCCGGTTTCATCCACGTTGAAGCAAATGGTGGGTATTTGTTGTTTCTAATGGCTGAGGAATATTCCATTGTACACATAGACCACATCTCCTTTATCCATTCATCTTTCGATGGGCACCGAGGCTCCTTCCACAGTTTGGCTATTGTGGACATTGCTGCTATAAACATCAGGGTGCAGGTGTCCCGGCGTTTCATTGCATCTGAATCTTTGGGGTAAATCCCCAACAATGCAATTGCTGGGTCGTAGGGCAGATCTATTTTTAATTCTTTGAGGAACCTCCACACAGTTTTCCAGAGTGGCTGCACCAGTTCCCATTCCCACCAACAGTGCAAGAGTGTTCCCTTTTCTCCGCATCCTCTCCAACATTTTTGGTTTCCTGCCTTGTTAATTTTCCCCATTCTCACTGGTGTGAGGTGGGATCTCATTGCGGTTTTGATTTGTATTTCCCTGGTGGCCAGTGACGTGGAGCATTTTCTCATGTGCATGTTGACCATGTCTATGTCTTCCTCTGTGAGATTTCTCTTCATATCTTTTGCCCATTTCATGATTGGATTACCTTTTAATACACAGTTTGCTCCGAAACCTGTATTCTTTTGTAATAGTGGCTAACAACAACAATAATAGATATTATATATTGAACAGTTACATCTAAGCACTGTGCAAAATGTTTTGCATGCATTATCACATCTAATTTTTGCAGAAACCCTTTAAGATAGGTAGTATTATCACTTTTTTAAAGATGAGAATAGAGGCTCAGAATTTAGAAATACGCAGACATATTTTTTAAGATATATATCTATCTAGATGTAGATATCTATAGATAGATATTTAAATATTAAGATGATAATATCCACATCCATTTCTGTATCTATATCTATATATATCTTCGGTTTCCATTGCATTTTGGCTTCTCTAAATAATTATGGTTCTAAATAAGTGCATCATCAAACTAAAATTCATCGTCTCAAGTGAAAGAGATATTATATATCTCTGAGGATTATGTTTGGCTTTTGGTAACAGTAAACTCAATTTAGAATGGCTTAACCAAACAGGATTTTATAAGCCTAGTGTTCCTGAATATACCCTGGAAACTTCATGAGAATGTCCCCCACCCCAAAAGTTAATATAGTTGCTATGTTTAAGGGGAAAATGGGTTTGAAAACTCAAATTAAGTATTTCCTCTACACTCAAGGTGTTGTTGCACTTGGAAGTTTTGATTAAATTCTTTCAAACATCCTTTTACAAGACAGCAGTTCTTCATTTTGAGATTGTTTTTGCTACCTTGCTGGTTTTAAAATGATCTTTCTTTTCCCAACAAACCAAAGTCCAGGACCAGATAGGTTCCCAGGGGAATTTGTCAGGCATTTATTTCTTTATTTTATTTCTTAAAAATCTGAATTCCAGGGATGCCTAATGTCTGCCTTCTGCTCCGGGCATGTTTGATCCTGGGGTCCTGGGATCAAATCCTGTATTGGGTTCTCCTTGGGGAGTCTGGTCCTCCGTCTGCCTAAGTCAGGTCTCTCTCTCTCTCTCTGTCTCTCTCTCTCTCTCTCTCTCTCTGTCTTTCCTGAATAAATAAATAAAATCTTAAAAATTTTTTTGAATTCCAAATAATTTTTACTGTAAATGTGATGATTGATTTCATGTGTCAACCTGACTGGGTCATGATGCCCAGATACCTGCTTAAACATTATTCCATTATTTTTGGGAGGGTGCTTTTAAATGAAATCAACTCTTAAATAGGTGGGCTTTGAGTAAAGTAGATGAAAGCCTGAAGAGAACAAAATATTGATCTCTCAGAAGCAAGAAGAAATTCTGTAGCACAAGGTGTTCAGACATTTTATTATGGTTTAATAACTTGAGTGGTCTTTGACACAGAAGTACAGTTTCCACCAACAAGGAGGTTTCAAGTGAAGCTTTAGAAAAAGTTCATCATGGTGATTCTAATATGCCTCCTGGTTAAGCCGCCCTAGCTAAGGAGGCAGATCAAAAAGCCACAGAAGTACCCTGATCCAGGGGAGGAAAAGCAACTACTATTTATGATGAAAAAGGACCTCATCTACTTCTATTTTGATATCAGTCTATACGTTCTAATTCATTATCTTCTTCTTTTCAGCTTATCTCTTAACTCAGGCAAAAGACCCTGTGGGCAAAGCATCCCCAGAAAAGAAACTACCCACTCAATCAGTAAGGACTGTCATGAACCAGCAAGACCCCGCCTGTGATTGACCCTAGACAATGATCAACCTGACCTTTGCTGCCCACCTGCACGTACCCACCGATCTTTGTCCCATATTTTCCTTATGTTGTTGAAAACTGACCTCTGTGCTCTGAGGACTACCAGATATTTAAAGAAGAGTTAATACCTATTCTTCTCAATCTGTTCCTAAAAAATAGAAATGGAAGGAAAACTTCCAGACTCATTCTATGAGGCCAGCATTATCTTGATTCCAAAACCAATGACCCCAGTAAAAAGGAGAAGTGGAGACCAGTATGCCTGATAAACATAGATGTAAACATTCTCAACAAAATACAAGCAAATCAAATCCAACAGTACATTACAATCACCACAATCAAATGGGATTTATTCCTGGGCTGCAGGGGTGGTTCAATATTCACAAATCGAAGTGATGCACTATATTAATTAAAGAAAGGATAAGAACCATATGGTCCTTTCAATAGATGTAGGAAGAAGCATTTGACAAAATATAGCATCCTTTCTTGATAAAAATCTTCAACAAAGTACGTATAGATGGAACATACCTCAACATCATAAAGGCCATATACAAAAGGCCACGGCTAATATCCCCACCTGAGAACTCTTCCTCAATGTTCAGGAATAAGACAAGGATGTCCACTCTCACCATTACTATTTAACATAGTGCTGGAAGTCTTAGCCTCAGCAATCAGACAGCAAAAAGAAATAAAAGGCATCCAAATTGGCAAGGAAAAAGTCAAATTTTCACTGTTTGCAGACAACATGATACTACTGTAGAAAACCCAAAGGACTCCACCAAAAAATTACTAGAACTTATACATGAATTCAGCAAAGTTGCAGGACATAAAATCAATGTACAGAAATCTGTTGCATTTCTATACACCATTAATGGAGCAGCAGAAAAAGAAATCAAGGAATTGATCACATTTGTAATTATACCCCAAACAATAAGATACCTAGGAATAAACCTAATCAAACAAGTAAAAAGATCTGTATTCTGAAAACTATAGAACACTTATGAAAGAAATTGAAGAGGACACAGAAATATACAAAAGCATTCCATGCTAATGAATTGGAATAATAAATACTGTTAAAATGTCTATACTACCCAAAGCAAGCTACACTTTTATTGCAATCTCCCTCAAAATACCACCAGCATTTTTCACAGAGCTAAAATAAACAATCCTAAAATTTGTCTGGAACCACAGAAGACTCTGAATAGCCAAACCAACCCTAAGAACGAAAAGCAAAGCTGGAGGCGTCATGATACCAAACATAAAGCTCTATTACAAAGCTGTAGTCATCAAAACAGTATGGTACTGGCTCCCAAACAAACACATAGATCAATGGAACAGAATAGAAAACCAGAAATGGATCCACAACCATATGGTCAACTCATCTTTGACAAAGCAGGAAAGAATATCCAATGGAAAAAGGATAGTCTCTTAAACAGATGGTGTTGGGAAACCGGACAGCAACATGGAGAAGAATGAAACTGGACCACTTTCTCACACCATACACAAAAATAAATTCAAAATGGATGAAAGACCTAAATGTGAGACAGGAAAACCCAGGCAGCAGCCTCTTTGACCTCGGCCATAGCGGCTTCTTATTAGACACATCACCGGAGGCAAGGGAAGCAAAAGCCAAAATGAACTTTTGGGACTTCATCAAGATAAAAAGTTTCTGCACAGTGAAGGAAACAATCAACAAAAATAAAGGGCAACTATGAAATGGTAGAAGATATTTGCAAATGACATAACCAATAAAGGATTAGTATCCAAAATCTGTAAAGAACTTATCAAACTCAACACCCAAACCCCAAATAATCCAGTTAAGAAATGGGCAGAAGACATGAACAGACATTCTTCTAAAGAAGACATCCAGATGGCTAACAGACATGAAAGGATGTTCAAAGCCATTCATTATCAGGGAAACACAAATGAAAACCACAATGAGGTATCACCTCACATCTGTCAGAATGGCTAAAATGAACAAGAGAAACAACAGGTGTTTGTAAGGATGAGGAGAGAGGGAAGCTTTCTTGCACTGTTGATGGGGATGCAAACTGGTGCAGCCACTCTGGAAAACAGTATAGACATTCCTCAAAAAGTTAAAAATAGAACTACCCTATGATCCAGCAAATGTACCCAAAAGATACAGAAATACATAGATACATGGATACATGCACCCTGATGTTTATAGCAGCACTATCAACAATAGCCAAACTATGGAAAGAGCCCAAATGTCCATCAGCTGATGAATAGATAAAGATGTGGTGTATATATCTATCATCTATCTATTATCTATCTATCATCTATCAATCTATCTACCTATCTATCTATCATCTATCTATATCTATCATCTATCTATCATCTATCAATCATTTATCATCTATCATCTATCTATCACCTATCAATCATCTATCTATCCAAAATGGAATGTATGTGTATATATATATGTAATGAAATATATACATATATAATGAAATATATACACATATAATGAACTATTAGCCATCAAAAAGAATGAAATCTTGCCATTTGCAATGACGTGGATGGAGCTAGAAGTATACTATGCTAAGCAAAATAGAGAAAGACAAATACCCTATGATTCCACTCATATGTGGAATTTAAGAAACAAAACAGATGGCCATAGGGGAAGGAGAAAAATAAAATAAAATGGCCTTTCTTTTATATGTTGAAGATTATGAAGATGAAGTGTGGTAATAAGTTTATTTTATTTATTTTTTGTATGTATGTCCTTACTTGGAAAAATGGCTTGGTGACACCCTTTTGGACTCTTCTCTGCTTGTCACATTCAGAATTCTCCTGTCTTGGAAGATTTGAAATGTACCACTAAATTAATTCAAAAGGTAAATCTAAGAAGCTATACATTTTTCCTCTAATTCCAATGAGGTGATTATACTGACTGGTGCATTTGGTAGTAATATTAACTGATTAATCCTCCCAGTTAGAAAAGGTAGTTGAATATTTGTTTTATTATGAAAGAGTAAGTAAGCCTGAAAAAAAGTTTAAATGCTTTGTGGTTTTGGCAAATTGTAAACTTAGGATCACATTTGCCCTATAGGTGTGGTTGGCTAGAAAGCAGCCAGGTTATGCCAGTGCATTAGGATTCTGTAAATGTTTTCAGCTGATAATAAAATTGACCGTTTCCTCTCTGCCCACGTGATCATCAGCAAGAAGTATGTCTATATCTATGATATTGAGAAATGGAAAGAAAAATGCAATTATTTGGGTAATTTAGTGGCTCCCTCCTTCTACCTTATTGTTGAATTTATCTGAAAAATATGCTGCATGTCAGTGTAGATCTAAACAGTCCATGATAATTACTATAAAAATCAAACAAATGGAGATCAAAAAGAGGATGATCAATAACCGCTACATTTTTATCAGTCTTTTAAAACTAAACATTTGACTGAATAACAAAATACCAGTTGTCCGACTTATAACATGAGAGAACTTACTCAACCAGCCATGTGTCCCTAAAATATCCAAGTGTGATATGATGACGAACGGCTCTTAATAAGTTCTAAGTGGTTAAAAAAAAAAGTTCTAAGTGGTTGTGTCCATAGTGAATTAAAATATTTTTTTTCTGAAAATATATTGGAATTCTAAATCATGGAAGAGATGATCACTAAATAAATCTTTTCTTTTTCTTTTCCTCTTTTCTTCCCCTCACTTTTTACTTTTTAACCGGAGACCACAAAAAAGAGATGAAACCTTTAGGCCTCTAAAATTTTTCCTTGTCGAGAGTATTGAGAGTATTGAGCATGTGTTCTTGATAATGACTTTCTTTTTTTTTTTTTTTAATGAGCCTATGTGTAAGGGTGCTCACTGGGATGTGGCAAAGGGAATAGAAAAGAGAAAGGTAAAGTCATGGCTTGTGAACATTACAAGCCTAATTTTTGGGAAATCAATATCCTTGAGAGCAACCCTCAATCAACAATCAAAAAAATTCAGTGAATAAATACCCCAGCTTTTTTCACCCTTCTGAAGTAAATTGGTCAGTGATGTGTCTGTCCTCCCTCTTTTCCCCAGGGTCACTAGGAAGATGGAATCCCAGTTGCACAGAGTGGTAAACCCTTTTATTTCCACACACATCTTGGTTTTCTTCCCTTCATGGCTTTTGCTATTTTAGGAATCACTTCCGCTTCACTTGTGAGGGTAACTCCCCTAAGGTGCTTTATTTAGGCTATAAGTTATGTTTTTAAATGCAATCATTTAAATCATTAAGTCATTTAAATCGTCTCTGGACAGAAAACATGTAAAAGCAGGGCTGCTTTCATCCAGAAAGGGGTAACAGAATGGTGTGGCACTGATCAAGGAGTCGAGTCCCCCACTCAGCCTCCTTTCCCTCCTCCTCGTCCTAAGACCTCACTGGGAAAAGTTTCAAAACCTTAAGAATAAATGTTTTCTTTCACTTAAAAAAAATTATCTCGTCCCAAGACACACTGGGAAAAGTTTCAAAACCTTAAGAATAAATGTTTTCTTTCACTTAAAAAAAAATTATCTCATGCTCTGACTGATTTCTTCTACCAAACATTACATGCTAATTTTCCAGATATTTAGCACATACAATAGCAGTACATCTATTTACTCTTTCCCTGAAGTTATATTTTTTAAGAATCCTCCTGAGGCAACCAACACAGTTTTCCAAATGCAGTTAAAACTCGTTCCTATTCCATACACTGTCCATTCCCTAACTAGTTCAGTCGCACATTAATGAGAATCAAGTCAGTTAACCCTGATTCCTTGAATTAAGAGATTGTATAAATCCTCACTGAAGTCAATGCTGACTGAACTTTTTTTTTCCTAGAGTGTGACTTTTCATATAATAAACTTATTTAATGGACACACATAACAGTAACTTATCTTGGAGTGTGACAGGCAAATTTTCTGGGAAAAAAAAATCAATTTCCCTCTTTCAATATTTCTTTTAACAAGGTAGAAAATCATATATCTTAACAGAGAATGTTCCCGAGCTCTGTGATTAACATGCAAAGCTGTTTCTTAACAGCACTCTCTCACTTTTAAAATGACATTGAGAGCTTAGAGGCGCTTGTTCTTAATTTTTAAACCTACTGATTTCATTGTGCATTACACAAAGCAGAACATCTTTGCCATAATTATTGTATAACAGTTATTTTTCACAAAGTTGTAATTTTCCTAAAATTAGCTGGACTGCCTCAATTATGTAAATTGAATCCTGAGACTTTAATGAGTGCATTTGTAGGAGCACACTAGACTTTTATAGGGAAACATCAAGGGGGGAAAAAATCTCCAAAGCATTTTCACAGCATCACACGAGACCGGGAAAAAGTAATTCACAGCTGGTGGTCACAGTTTCTGGTGGACAGTTGGTTGGTTGGGTCCTGTCTCTGCTTTGTGCAAAAAAAGAAAATTTACTTCAACTACCTAAGGACTAAAATCCTGCAGTTAAGGAAGCTTCAAGGGTTAAGGGTGCCCTATGACCTTATGGTTTGGCATATGACACGGGCTCGCCTGTGTCTTCACTTCTTGTTTCCTTTCAACACCATTTTTCTCCCCACCATATGCCTTGTCGTGCTTATCTGTGGTTGTGTGACAAACCACCCTGAAGTTTAGTGGCTTCGCCAACCATTTGTCTCTGTCTCCTTCAGTTCTGTGGGTTGATTAGACCGAGCTGAACAATTCTCCTTATCAGCTCTCATGGGATTACACTCAGAGAAGCTGGATTTGGAATGTGCAGGCCCCACAGGGCTGGATATTCCCAGATGGCTTCTTCACACCCGTGTCAGGAGCTCAGGGCTCCTCTGTCCCCACCATCTCCTGCAGAGCAGGTTGGACTCCTTTCATGGCACCTCAGGGCTCCAAGAGGAAGAAGGGGGAAGCTGCCAGTTGTTTCAAAGAGTAAAAGCCCACAACTGCCAGGGCAGCACTTCGGCTGTGCAAAGTACTTGCAGGCTAATTCAGCTTCAAGGCAAGGGACATGGACCCTGTCTCTTTATGGAGGAGGAAAGCAAAGACTTTGAGGCATCATCAGTTCGACATTCTTTTCACTGAGTTGTTTGATCTCTGACAAAATTTGCTTCCTTCTCTCCTCTCCTCCTTTTTCCTTTCCTTCTTTCCTTTCTTTCCTCCTTTCCTTTGCTTCTTTTTCTCTCTTCTTTGCTGGAGGATAAACTCATTGAGTTGGCTTACTTTGCTGCTTACCACTTCATGTAATCCTGACTCTCAGAGGACTTTCGATCGAATCCCTCCTGTCTAATTACCCATATATCTTCTCTGACAGTACCCACTTCTCATTAATCATGCTCTTCTCCCTTCTATAGGCTTCTACCTCATTTTCCTGCCCCCCTCTCTCCCTATGGCCTACTTCCAACGCCAATACAATGACTTTTCTCCTTCTGGAAATTGTGGTATGTTTAAAAATAGCATGTCATTAGCATCCGTGGTATCTGTCTTATGCACACCAACGAAAGAGACCCAGGTAATATTAATAACCGTATCACCAACTAACTTATTAAGTGCTCATACGTGTTAGGATGGTAGCAATTTACATGTACTATCTCATTTAAATCTTTAAAATCGCCTTGTGAGGTGTATTTTATTATCTCCATTTTACAGATTAGAAAAATGAGCATGGAGAAGTCAAGAGTTAGCATCTGTAAGCGTATTAAATAATGAAAAATAATTTTCATGGTGCTTGTACCAGTTTGTATGTGAGAAAGGTCTCATTGCCTCGTATTCTTCACAGCATTGCTGTTGTTAGACTATGGTTTTTGCCAATCTAGAGCATGAAATTGCATTTTATTGTGATTTTATTTTGTATTTTCCCAATTGTTAATGAACTGACACATATTTTCATAAAATGTATTGGCTATGCTTGTTTTCTTATCAAGAAAATGGCTTTTATGTGTTTTGCCTGTTTTTCCATTAAATTCTTTCTCCTCTTGATTTATTGGAGTCCTATATGTATTTTCAATGCTGATCTTTTTAAAAATATGGTTATATATGCTGCAAATATTTTCCTTCAGAGTGTGGCTTGTCTTTCGACTCTCTTCTTGTGTTTTCTGATGACGAAATTTGTTCACGTATGTGTGTTTTGTCTGGAAACAATACAGATTTGCTTCTAACTTCTTGATTTACATTTTTTTATTTCTCCATTTTTCTTAGTTGCACTGGCTAGTTCACCTTTACAAGGTACCTAGAGGATATGATAATGGACATTCCTGTCTTTTCACAATAATGGAGAATGCTTTATTATACTTTACCATTAAGTATGTTGCTTTTTTGTAGAATTCATTCCTAGCCCCTTAGGAATTCTTTCTTTTTCATGAGTGGATCATTTTCAGTTTTTATCTAGTGATTTTTTCAATACATGTATTTAGAGGATCACATGAGTTTTCTCCCTCAATTCTTTATTTTGGTAAAGCGTATGAAAATATTTCCAGTGTTACGTCAGCCTTTCACTTCTAGGATAAAATGAAGTTGGTCATAATGTTTTATCTTATTTGCATCACTCTGTTTTACTTGCTAATTTTACAACTTTTGCATTCACATTTTTGTGTGAGATTGACTTAAATTTTCATTTCTCTGAATGTATTATTAGTTTTAGTGTTAAGATTATATATACCTCTTCTCTTCTTTAGCATTTGTGTAAAATTAGAATTATCTCTCAAGGCTTTGTAGAACTGCCTTATAAAAATCTATGGCCCTGGTGTTTGCTTGGTAGAAAGATTTTTTTTAATAACTAACTGCATTTCTTTCATAGATATAGGGCTATTCAAATATTTTATTTCTTCTTGGCTCAATTTTAGTACATTATATTTTTCCAGGAATTTTCCATTTGTATATACTTTCAAAGTCTTTGCATCAAGTTATAATATTTTATTATCTCTTAATATCTTCTGGATGTGTAGTTAGGCTTCCGGTTGTCACTATTGCTTAGTTTTCTTTTCTCTTTTATTCTGGGTTAGTCTTGCCAGCTTTTTCTTCTATACTATATGGTATTTTTCTATTTAAATTTCACATTTTAGGGATCCCTGGGTGGCGCAGCGGTTTGGCGCCTGCCTTTGGCCCAGGGCGCGATCCTGGAGACCCGGGATCGAATCCCACTTCGGGCTCCCGGTGCATGGAGCCTGCTTCTCCCTCTGCCTGTGTCTCTGCCTCTCTCTCTCTCTCTCTGTGTGTGTGACTATCATAAATAAATAAAAATTAAAAAAAAAAGAACTTAAAAAAATAAATAAATAAATTTCACATTTTATTACTCATTTTGTCCCTTCCTTAGGTTTTTCTTTTTTCTAACTTTTAATATGGAGATTTAACTCACAAATTAAGTAAACTTTCCTTCTTTTCTATAGTAATTATTTACAGCTCTACAGTTCCCTTTGTTTGCCACATTATTTTCTTATTAGAATTTATGATACAAAGTGTTTTTGTTGTCATTCAGTTCTATATGTTGTTTTCCTTACTGATTTTGCTAAATCTATGAGTATAAGAAAGTGTATTTTTAAAAAATGTAAATGCATTATTTCAATTATTGTTTTTTAGCCTTTTCTTTTGAAAATGATATAAGGATTCAAAGCCACACAAACAAATATGTAGCTTAATGAAATATTATAAGGCAAACACATCTGAAATCACCAGCCATTAAGGATACTTTGTCAGTCATCTCAGAAGTTCTTCCTTAAACCCCTCTCTCCTTCCAAAATAACCATTATCATAAATTTTAAAATTGTTACTTTCTTGAATTTCTTTATAGTTTAACCAATCCAATTTGCATTTCTAGACCACAATCTTACCTATTTCATTATTTTTATTTGATATGTCTTTTAAGTCTTCTCATCTATGGTTTCTTCTTCCTTTTTTCATATTTTATCAATTTCAGAAAATGACTTATATATCAAAATCAAGATTTTACTATTACATACTCCTGGTATAGTATGCTAATTGAGCATTTGCATTTGTCTGTTTTCTATTTTTCCTGCAAATAAGCAGTTGGATATAAGCTGCATCCAAGTTAATATCATTTTCTGTATTTATAGCTAAGTTCCATTGTGTCATATTTCTTGAAATGAGGAATACAGGATTAGTTATTTATTAGAGCTCATTATTCTATGTATTGCTAATCTGCTTTTTAAATGAAATAAACAGTAAAATGTTACAGTGTTATTTTTTCCTTTTGATTGTTAGTTGGTATAATTGTCAGTTGATGAACTTTTAAAAGTTCTTTATAAAAATATATAAAAAATATAAAAGTATATAATAAAAAAAATCAGGCAAAAGTATAAAAAATATTCATCCTGGCAGCACAGGTGGTTCAGTGGTTTAGTGCTGCCTTCAGCCCAGGGCGTCATCCTGGAGACCGAGGATCAAGTCCCATGTCAGGCTCCCCTGTTTGGAGCCTGCTTCTCTCTTTGCCTGTGTCTCTGCCTCTCTGTGTCTCTCATGAATAGATAAATAAAATCTTTAAAAAAATATGCATCCATAATAAATGTAGTAAAAGAGTTGCAGCCTTTGAGTTGTAACATTTTTAGGGAGTAAAGAGCATGTGAGATATCTCCCGGATGGCTTTAGTTCTCCCAGACAGATCTTGTGATTTCCCCTTGGAAAAATACTTCCCTTCTGCTGTTAAAAAGCTGTCATTGAACAGAATCTTTCTCTAGCATCTACATAAACTTCACGTGGCAGTTTTGTGTTCCTGGACTTTATAAAGTTAAAGAATAAGCACTCATATTTTTTCTTTCCTGTATCAGAAGGTACCTTTGAGATGATGGTCTCACTTTGACTCTCTCACAAATCTATTTTTAAAAGACCCACTTATAACCTTAATATCTACACATGTGCACTTCTAACTTTTATGACCAGTGGTAGAAAATGTTTTCAATAACAAAATAGACAGATGGCAGTAGTAACCTAGAGCATTCACCTGTCCTACATTGGTAGGGCATGACATAGTCTTTCTAATTCCATTATGTCTGGTGAAAATTTTTTACAACTGTGCTGGAGTTAATTTAAGAAAACAGGAGTTCAGAGAATCTTTTGATTGCCTGGTTCAGCCTTTTTAATTTAGGCATTGAAATGGTATCTTCAAGTTTAGAGTGCCATTTTTCTTTTCCCTAATGGATTTTGAAAAGAACAGTAAATGAATGGAAAAATACTAAGTAGATGAGAAGCCCCTTTTAAAAAACCATTCTGGTTATGGTTCTCAGGAACAATTTAGAAATTAGAGATCAGGCAAAAATACTTCAGTTTAATGATAGAAAATCAGCTTTATATTGACGTCTGATTAGACCCTGGAACATTTAATTCTTACTTGCCGATTCCTCCATGAATTAGCCATTTCCATAAAGCTGAAAATTACTGGGATTTGGGAACAGAATTTTTATGTTTTTGGTACTGTTCTTAAAATTTCCTGAAAAACTAGCAAGTTGAATTATGATTTATGTTTTCTTATATGTTTCCTATTTTACTCTTCAAATGGTTTTACCTTTTAAGAAGTTGGACTTTTAGAGGAAGCTCAATCTATAACATCTATGATAGACTAACAATAGGCACAGCTTTATTTTGCTTCTCATTCTATAGAAACATGGCAGTTCTCTTGCATCTTAGTTTGCCAGAACGGTATGCCTGATCATAGAATGCTACAGAAGAATATTCTGGGACTTCTAAGGCTGGTTCATAAGAACTCTTGCATCTGGGTTCTTGGAACACTTGCTCTTGAAACTCAGCCATCATGCTGTGAGGAAGCCCAACCAGCCCCAGGGTGTGGCCTCTGGCCAGCAGCCCCAGATGAACTCCCAGCTGACAACTCCCCACCCACTAGCCAGCCATGTAAGTGAGCCATCTTGGAAATGTGTCTTCCAGGCCAGTTGGACTGTTGATGCTTTATGGGATCACAATAAGCCAACCTGCCAAACTCTGCCCAAATTGTAAATTTGTGAGCCAGAAACATGATTGTTTTTATTTTAAGCCACCAAATTTTGGAGTGATTTGTTATACTGCAGTAGATTACTAAACAGCAGGCATCTCCTGGACAGATTTCTGAATCAATAGAAAAATAAGACTAAAGAGTCAGGAGAATGGAATATCAAAATATTTTTTTGATTTTCAGTATTGGTCAGGTTAGAAAATTTGTCTTAGTTTGAGTACTAAAGTTAATTTGCTGAGACCTACCCTGCACTTTTTAATTTGCCCACCTGAAGCAAAGTTGAATTCTGTGGATTCAGGTCACTGCCTCCTACTGGATTCAGGATGCAGGTCACTGCCTCCTTCTGGTCCAGATGAAGAAGGAGGGAGAAAGAGATTAATTCCTTTATGCTCAAGCCATTTAATATGTCAGATTCACTCAGTAGAGAAACACAGATCAATGACTGTCACCACCAATCAGGCAATTTATTCCACATTTGTGCAGAGATATATGAGTGTTCTCAGTAATTAGTAGTATTTGAGATAATCCCTCCTCGTGAAAACTGGAGAACTTTGTTAAAGGCATTCTCCTGTCCCACTAAGTAGAAATTAAGAGCAGCTAATCAGACAGAATTTGTTCCAAATCGGACTTGACAACTTAATAGGAATATGTCCTCGGACAAGTGACTTAATGTTTCTGAATCTTGGTTCCTCATCTGTGAAATGGGGATAATTTATAGCACCTAACTTACTGAGTCTAATACATAGTAAGGACTTAGAATGCTCTTGCAATTTATAAGAGGCTGGTAAGGATATTTGTGCTTATGATTTTAGGCCTGTGGATTTCTAAAAGGAAAATCAAAAGAAAAATACTATAGTCCTGGTCAAGGGCCTATTACTTATTTGCATTCCTGACAGTGTACTTTTCAATGTGAAAGAATGTGATCACAATGTAGTCAAGGCTGTATTCCAGGAACGGTGAGTGTGATGGGACAATGGGAGATTTGTATAACTGTACATCTCCATACAGGAAAATGACTGAATTGATATATGCTCACTTTATTACTTCTAGACCAACAGATCTATCAGAAACATTAAGACAGCTTAACGGATTAGCAAAGATCAGGAATGCAAATAAGAAAAGTAGTTGTGTAAGGTTTATTAAGATACTGCTCTGTGTGTGTGTGTGTGTGTGTGTGTGTTGTGACTGAGGATTTCAAATTCTTGATTTCTCCATATTTTATGCAGATTCAAGTTTGATGATTCAGTTAATGGTCCAATCCAAGTTCATTTCTGTGATTTTCGTTGATCTACATCAAGAGCAACTGATGCATCTTTCTCTGCTTTGTGAGTGACAACAAACTTACCCTTAATTAAGAACATCTGAGTGTTTCATTTGTGTTAGTTTTATCACTCACAGTGAGACCCTCAAAGCTATCAGTTACTTCCTTTATAACCTCTGTCTTATCCACTACAAGACTGGTTCTCAATAAATACTTTCTTGAATTAATTAGGGTATTTCATAATATTCCACTTGTTGCCATATATGTTACCAAAATTCAGACATATTTTTTTTCTGGCTGTGTTAGCTTAAAAAATGGTGATTCCTTACTGGCATTGAGGACATCAAGCATAATTTCCTAAATTCTGTTATTTATTAGAGATTAAATTTTGTGTTTCTTTTTTTTTAATAAATTAATTTTTATTGGTGTTCGATTTACCAACATACAGAATAACACCCAGTGCTCATCCCGTCAAGTGTCCCCCTCAGTGCCCGCCACCCATTCACCCCCACCCCCTGCCCTCCTCCCCCTCCACCACCCCTAGTTCGTTTCCCAGAGTTAGAAGTCTTTATGTTCTGTCTCCCTTTCTGATATTTCCCACACATTTCTTCTCCCTTCCCTTATATTCCCTTTCACTATTATTCATATTCCCCAAATGAATGAGAACATACACTGTTTGTCCTTCTCCGATTGACTTATTTCACTCAGCATAATACCCTGCAGTTCCATCCACGTCCAAGCAAATGGGGTATTTGTTGTTTCTAATGGCTGAGGAATATTCCATTGTATACATAAACCACATCTTCTTTATCCATTCATCTTTCGATGGGCACCGAGGCTCCTTCCACAGTTTGGCTATTGTGGACATGGCTGCTAGAAACATCGGGGTGCAGGTGTCTCGGAGTTTCATTGCATCTGAATCTTTGGGGTAAATCCCTAACAGTGCAATTGCTGGGTCGTAGGGCAGGTCTATTTTTAATTCTTTGAGGAACCTCCACACAGTTTTCCAGAGTGGCTGCACCAGTTCACATTCCCATCAACAGTGTAAGAGGGTTCCCTTTTCTCTGCATCCTCTCCAACATTTTTGGTTTCCTGCCTTGTTAATTTTCCCCATTCTCACTGGTGTGAGGTGGTATCTCATTGTGGTTTTGATTTGTATTTCCTTGATGGCCAGTGACGCGGAGCATTTTCTCATGTGCATGTTGGCCATGTCTATGTCTTCCTCTGTGAGATTTCTCTTCATGTCTTTTGCCCATTTCATGATTGGATTGTTTGTTTCTTTGGTGTTGAGTTTAATAAGTTCTTTATAGATTTTGGAAACTAGCCGTTTATCTGATATGTTATTTGCAAATATCTTCTCCCATTCTGTAGGTTGTCTTTGAGTTTTGTTGACTGTATCCTTTGCTGTGCAAAAGCTTCTTATGTTTCAAAGCTTAAAAGAAGGTATAGCAGAACCCTAAGAGAAAATGAGAAAGGAAGTTGTTCTGAGTCAGTTTGTGATTGATTGGATGCCTGGGTTGGTTAGACTCTATGCATAGGGACCCTTAGGCTATGGGTTGCTAGAGCCAATAAGCAGGAGATGGAATGACTTGGGGAACCATAGAGCCACAGAGAAGACTAGAGGATCATCCCAGATGGCACATTACAGGTGATAACTTTCTCAGGGATGCCACAACTTTGCCTGAACTCTACAAATGTTTTAGACATGCTAGTAGCTGAAGAGATTCTGCGTCCTATTTACAATCCTGGGCATTTGTAAACACTTGGGCCTCCCAGGATATCTAACCAAGAAGCGAATAACGTTATTTTAGACTTGCTAATGTCACCCTTGCCTGGATAAAGAATGGAAGTTACCATGGAAATTGGGGGGAAAAGGAGTGTGAATGCATGTCCCTGTTGCATACAATAAGTATGCTATTATTTCCAGAAACTGACCCATAAAATTTTGTGACTGAAGTTATGTGACAGTGCCAGGTTGGAATAAAAATCCAGAAATATAATAACATGGCCCAGACCACTGTGCCATAGGTGACATCTGTAGGAGTGAAGAATTAGCAAATAAATGAATGACACTCTTATTTACACCTCAGACAGACATGTATATTTTCAACATATTGTTAGAATGTATATTATACCAAGTCACCAATAGCATTCAAAATGAAATGTAATATTAATAAATAAATAAATAAATAAATAAATAAATAAAAATAAATACCCCCCCCCAAAAAAGAAATGTAATATAGATTGCCCAGATTTTGTGAATTCTCCAAGACTTACCTTTCACAGCAGAGAGTCATCTCATAAACTCATTCTTCATTTATTCGATGGTATTTATTGCATTCTTGCAATGGATCAGACATGGTAGTAGGTGGCTGCTGGTATGCATGAGTGCCCAAAATATAAGACTTAGAATACTTAAATTTGATCTTTAAAATCACAGTAATTTAGGAATCTGCTAAATATTTTTATTGTACATATGATTGCCATTATTCTTGATCTTAAAGGGTTATAAAAATAACAATCATTCTGAAGGATTGGCTGTCTCATACTTCACTTTTCTAATAATACCCTTGAATTTGATATTTTGAGGCCTCATCAAGTTGACTAATAAAGAGTCAAGTTATTTCTAGGAAATGCATCCCTCAAAAATCCCCCAGGATTCCAAGAGGTCTTACATATGTAACCTGAGTATGCTAATGCTAACACCAGTTTATACATTTAAAAAAGGCTAGTTGTACAATGGGCTGGAGGACACAGTTGTTCTTTGTTTCTATTCAGTCACTACTATCATTAATATATAACATTTACCGTTGAGTGCTTTCAGTGTGCCTCGCTCTGTTGTATACACTCTTTTCACATTTATTCAACTTGTTCTCACAAAATGCTATGAAGGTATAGCTATTATTCATATTTTAGTGACAGGCGAAAAGAGGCATGGGAAGGTGAAGTAGCTTGCCTGGATCACATATCATGGAAGAGGCTAAATTGGCTCAACCCTGGACAGCCTGGGACCTGCATTCGAGTTCTTAACCAGCACACTCTGCAATATGTGACATGGTCCCTGCTGTGATATGTGATACTGCTGCTTTCTTTCTGCTCAGTTGTTAATTGATGTTCTGCTAATTATGGTTCACAGTCCACGCTGTTCCCTTTTTTATCTGACTTGCTCATCTCTGAGTTGCTCAGGGCTTTAGCTCACACTGCCGCTGACATCCTCTTTGCCATACAGAAAGATCCTTTTGCATCTTCCTTTATACTGAGGTCCCACAGTGGAGTTACTTGGTCCCCAGAGATTCAGTAATTTCACTGATTTGCTATGTCCTAGGGTAGGTAAAGGGAGGAGGGAGGTAGCAGGAAGGACTGCATAGGAAGAATTGATAAACCTAGTCCTAATTTGAGCTTGGAAGCCCAGCCTTCCACCCTGAAATTCAGCCCTTGTTGAAGTGGGTTATATTCAAGCAGACTTCTTAATTACTTAGTCTTAGTCGTCCCAGGAGGTCACACATTGGTCCATTCCCTCATTGTAGATACATTTTTAAAGATCTTCTCTCCTGCCATGGGCCGTGGGACCACATTTAAATCAGGAACGTAGCCAGACCCAGAAGTGATCTTAAGCATCTTGTGATATGGAAGGCCTTTGGGGGAGGATTGTATAACTTCATATGACTGCCTGTTCAAGGCTGCTGTAAAATAAATTATATATGGTTACTAAGGAAACCAATGGCCAACTGTTAAAAAACACATTTATGAAATGGCAATGTATATGCCTTTTTACAGAGACATTAAATATTAATATCTAGGAACAAGTCTGATAAGTATCATAATCTCAAAATCATTATAATCATAAATGATGTTTCAAAGTGTACAAAAACTGTGGAAGGATATAAAAGCATCTGATTTCTATGGTAAGAGTCACAGGAACTACTAATGCTACTGTGGTTTGTTGTCTGTACCTGTATGTAATTGAAGAAAATGCTCAGTTTCATTTAAAGGTTACTGAAGAAAATACTTTTCCATTGAAGTTCAACACAGCCTAAATTATATCCTGGACGTCCTCAGGTGATACACACATGTGGCAAAACTTCACATATCATCTTTTTGCTAGAGAGTGGAATGTGGCCCTTACCTGGTAGCTTGACAGAAGAGAATATAAGTTTGTGGACAGATAGATGCCACTCCTTGGAAGAAGATTCTTTAAGTCCTGCAAAATTGATTAGGAAAGTTGGTGAACAGGGAGTTCTAAGTTTTGGTTCTCACTTCAGTTCTGCCACTAACCATCTAGGTGACCTGGACAATAAAATTTGCTTCTTCGGTCTCAGATCTCATCGGGAAAATAAAGAAATTGGTCTAGCTGATCTCTGAGGAACTATTCTGATTTCACATTCTACTATTCTAAGAATCTTTTCTTCTACTTGGTTCCATGTCACCTGTATTTATTCCTGGATGATATTAAATGAGAACAGGAAAATGTCATATCATTTGCCAAATCATTTCTCCAGGACATCCTTCGCTTTACAATTTACCTTTCCTTTTCCTTCAGGAATAAGAACATTACCTGAAACAAATGTTCCTTTCCTTGAATGAGGATATTTGTCAGCTAAAGGAGCCTTTGCACAAACTTGAGAGAAAAGCAAACTTAGATGTAAAATAAGCTATTTTCTTGGCTAGCTGATTTTTGCATTTAGTTCATGGTTACTTTTTTTGTTATTTGAATTTTAAGAAATTGTTCTTTTTTTCTCATATCCTGACTTCTCTTTTGAAGAATTCTGCACTGAAGCCATAACTAATTTAATGATAATAATAATAATAATAATAATAATGTAAAATGGAAATGAACCAAACAAAACTAGCTTGCTGCTTTAATTCTTATTTTTATGAGAAAGATGAGAAAATAGTTTTGGGTGATACTCAAGCAACGGATGGTGCAAGTTGAGGCATTCGAAGCCAGAGGGAGATTGGAGGATTTAGCCATATTGAAACTTAAAATATAACTCAGGCAGTTGGGTTCTTGGGCTGTCTCTTATCTAACTGTGCTCTTTATGAATATGAAATATAAGTTAAAATGATGAGTGCATATGTGAAATGCCTAGTTCAATGCTTGGCATACATGGAGGCTAAGAGAGGGGCAGGAAACTGGAAACCCCATGAGACTTTTGTTGCTTCTTTGTTTTCCTCAAGGAATTTCCACTTTCTTGGGTTCCTATCAAATGTGCTATTTTAGACCCACTACGACCTGAAATAAGTCCCCATAAGTAAAAGTTGCTTTTAGTCTTATTACTCACTGTTTCTAGAGCCAAATGATTTCTCCAAAAAAGATGCAAAATCCATAGGAAAACACTTTGAGATTCATTCCAGCACAATTGAAATCTTTCTTCCTTGAAGCTACCATTGTCTTATACCCATCATGTCCCTTTTTCCTTTGAATCCTCTAACAAGTCGACTGAAAGATAAATCCAATTCTCTAGATACTTGTAGATAGTAGGACCTAATACCTCAATGAAAAGAACCTCAATAGTAGTACCTTAATGAAAAGATAATTTCTGGTTTCTGGTCAAGCATATAAAAAGCTTAGAAGTTGTTACTCTGTCCTAATGACAGGTAAAGGGATCCCTGGGTGGCGCAGCGGTTTGGCGCCTGCCTTTGGCTCAGGGCGCGATCCTGGAGACCCGGGATCGAATCCCACGTCGGGCTCCTGGTGCATGGAGCCTGCTTCTCCCTCTGCCTGTGTTTCTGCCTCTCTCTCTCTCTCTCTCTGTGTGTGTGTGACTATCATAAATAAATAAAAATTTATATAAAAAAAACTAATGACGGGTAAAAAACTGAACAAACTGAAAGAAAATTAATACATTAACAACTCTTCTTGGCTCCTAATGAGAAGTAAAGTCACAGGACAAGTTATTGCCCCCTAAAATTAGAGAGATAGGTGATACAGAGAATTTTAAGTTACCAGAGAAGAAATTCATGGGCAGAAACCTCCTTAGGAACCAGTACAGGCCAGGAGAACCTAAGCTGTAACTGGCAAATTGCTGGAATGACAATGTGGACAAGTCTGAGAATTAAGAACTCCTTGGAGGTCAAGACAAAGGAGAGTCCCAAACTTTTGTGAATTTTACCTCTCAAATCTCTACCAGGATTTTACAGTAAATATTGGAGGAAAATTTTCTCATGCATCTAGAAGGAGAAGAGGAAAAGGAACTATTTTGGAAATATACTAGAGCACTCTGTTCTTCTTAACAAGGTCTACCATCAAGGGAAACTTTTACCAGAAACCTAATCTACAGTTTTATGAGAGCCTAACTGACCTGAGGGAAGGGATTTCCTAGTCTCCTTTGGCCATCTTGTCCCATCTAAGAAGCAGTGGAGTGGAGAAGCACTTATGAAGTTCACAGCCCAAGGGATCCCTGGGTGGCGCAGCGGTTTGGCGCCTGCCTTTGGCCCAGGGCATGATCCTGGGGACCCGGGATCGAGTCCCACCTCAGGCTCCCGATGCATGGAGCCTGCTTCTCCCTCTGCCTGTGTCTCTGCCTCTCTCTCTCTCTGTGACTATCATAAATAAATAAAAATAAAAAAAAAATTAAAAAGACTGAGACCTAATTAAAGGACTACAGCATGCTTTCCCTGTCCCCTACAGCTTGTCACCATATCACTAAAGCCCCATTTACTGGAATTCTTTTCCCCATTCTCATATCCTGCTTTCAACAAAAAAATTATGAGGCATACTAAAAGTCAAAACACAGTTTGAAGAGACAGAGCAAGCAGAAGAACAGACTCAGATATGGTAGAGATTGAGATTATCAGACAGAAAATTTAAAATAGCTGTGATTAACAGGCTAAGGGCTCTCTAACAGAAAAAGTAGACAATAGACAATGTGCAAAAAGAGATGGATGACATAAGCAGAGAATGAAGTTCTAAGAATTAACCAAAAGGAAATGTTAGAGGTAAAAAACATTGTAACAGAAATGAAAATGCCTTTGGTGAGCTCATTAATAGACTGGACTTGGCTGAGGAAAGAATCTCTGAGCTTGAAGATATGTCAACAGAGACTTTCAAAACTGAAAAGAGGAGAAAGATGACTTAAAAAAATGGAACAGAATATCCAAGAACTATTGGACAGTGACAAAAGATATAAATGTGTGACTCAAAATTGTCAGAAGAAGAAAAAGAAGAGAAGAAACATTTGAAACAATAATGACTTAGTATCTCCCCAAGTTAATGTCAGTCATGAATCCACAGATCTAGAAAGCTCAGAGAACGTGAAGCAGGATAAATGCAAAACAAACAAACAAAGACAAAAACAAACTACACATAGGTGTATCATATTCAAACTGCAGAAAATCAAAGGTAAAGAAAACATCTTGCAAGAAGTTGAAGGGGAGGATACTTTACCTCTTGTCTGCATGAAGATTGGAGTGAAATATATAAAATGTTGTTTTAAAAATTAATTAATTTTAATTATGGTATAATTGACATAAAATACTGTGGAAGTTTGAAGTGTATAGCATATTGATTTGATACATTTTATACATTGTAATATAATTACCACGATAGCTTTAGTTAACACCTCTATCACACCACATGATTATTATTTTTTTGGTGATGAGACCATTTAAGATCTAATCTTTTAGCAAGCTTGAAGTATGTAATACAGTATTGTTGACTGTAATCACTCTACTGTACATTAGAACTACAGAACTTATCTTCTAATTGCAAGTTTGTACCCTTTGACCAACATCCCCCCCATGCCCTAGTCCCTGGTGACCACCGTTCTACTCTCTGTTTCTACGGGTTCAGCTTTTTTAGATTCCACATATGAGTGATACAATATTGTCTTTCTCTATCTGGCTTATCTCACTTAGTGCAATTCCCTCAAAATCCATCCATTTGTTGCAAATGGCAGGATTTCCTTCCTTCTCGTGGCTGAATAGTGTTTCATTGTACATATATACCATGACATCTTTTTATCTAGATGTACTTTCCGAATGTTTTATTTAAAGGTATGCACTTGAATTTTGTATTGGAGGCAGTTTTGCACACCTATAAGGACTCTGGGGTTGGTCAGAACTGGGTTCATATTGTGCCTTTGTGGTAGATGATTACAAAATGACCACAAGAGTTCTTGCCTTCCTAGATTTGTGCTCTTCACAGTATGATTTTGTACCCCTTCCCATCTATTTTCCAGCCCTTGAATTGGAGCTGGCATTGTGACTTGCTTTGACTAACAGAAGGTGATAGAAAACATGATATGCTAGTTCCAAGTATAGCCTTCAATAGGTCTTGCACATATCTGAGTTCTCTGGGGCCTCTGCCTCTCTCACGTAAACAGACCTGAGTCAGCTCACTCGTTCCAGCTGAGTCCCAGAGATTAGAGAGCCCAATCCAGATCAGCAAAACTGCCTACCTGACCCACAGCTGACCTCAGATGCAAGAGGAATCAATCCCAGGAAGAACAGAGAAATTGTGCAGCCTAACCATGCCAAGTATTAATATGAAAATGGGGGTGAAATAAGTGTGACTTTTTTGAGCTAGCCAATTTTGGTGTGTCAGGCAGCATTACTGTGATAGTAGATATCTGACACAGTCTTTGTCTTTTACCAAGCGTGTCCTTGCATAACAAACTTCTTCCTCTTTTGGAGCGAATGTTACTTTTCAGACCTCTCTAATAGGATTAGTGGGAGACTCTGTGACAGGATGCATGTACCTGGCACACAGGAGGACCTCCGTATGAGCTCGTTATTACTATTGTTTTCTTTTCTACTATGAATCGACTATTATCTTGCTGGCTTCTATGAGAGGCCTCTTGCTTCCCCAGATTAATGCTTTGGGTTCTAGATCCCTTTGGTGCAACAAATAGGAGGCAGCAAGTTAAACCCAGACTTTTGCCTAACCAGGATATGGTGCAGGTAGCAGTCAAAGATTCAGAAATCAGATAACCAGGGTTCAAATCCTTGCTCTGCTATTTTCTGGCTTTGTGGACTTGGGTAATTTAATTCCCCTGGGCCTTGGTTTTTTTCACTTGTAAAATGGGACTAATGATAATACCTGCCTTCTTCAGTTGTTAGGAAGATTAACTGATACACATCTAAAGACTTGGAGCAGCGCCTGGCACACAGTAAACACTCAGAAATACTTGGTAAATGTTGTATTATTGTCATCATCATCATCATCATCATCATCATCATCATCGAGATTTAGCATCTTCTAGAGATCAGTCAAAATCCAGGTTTGCCCCATGTGAAATTCTGGAAGAGCTTCTGCTTAAGCAGAGACGTAATCAGCTACTGCTCTGTCCGTGGTCCACAGGTCAGTAGCCATTCACTAGAGTTCAGCCATCTGCTAGGGAACTGGCAGATGCTTTGAATCTTTACACACAGTCACACTGAACAACTGGTCCAGAAATAACATACTATAAAGATTCTGAAGGGAGCCAGGAAATGGGAAAAGGGAATGACCCATTGCACCGAGCAAATGGCACTGGCTAACGGGGATATGGATTTGGGGTTAGCCTCTGAATAAAGAACTGAAAGCCAGAAAGATACGGTTGCTATGGGACTAGGCTCCTTTCGAAGTAGTGGACCAAGAGTCCAGCTGAGACAACAGGTTTGAACCTTTAAGATGAACAGTAACATTGTCTGAAAAATTCACTAATATATCTTTTAAAGGAGACACTTTATACTTAGTGGTAAAAAAAATGCAAAAGAGCTTTTATATGGTGTTAAGAATAATGGGCTTTTGAATTGAACAGAACTGGGTTTGATTTCTTTCTCATTTAATGGCTATCTCACTTTGGACCAGTTTCTTCATCTCTCTGAGTTTCAGTTCCTTCATTTGCAAAATTAGATAATAACCCCTCTTTCATAGAATTAATGATGGGATTAAATCACATAGCTATATAAAAAGCTTAACAATATCTGGCACCTAATAGTCACTTAATAAATAGTATGTGTTACCATTATTATTGTTATTAAAGAAACACCATTTGCCAAAATTTTTGTGTTTTCAAAATCTCCCCTGTGTTGCCATTTTTAGTTGTCTCATATGCCCTGGCTTATCCTTTCAATTCTTCTGCGCACTCTACTGATCTTTTGATGTTCATCCTTCTCATGTCCAACTAATGACTTTGATATGACACAACTCATTGATTATCTTCTGGGCTGGCTTTGACATTGGGCATCTGCCTCATTTTTACATGCTTTTTCAGGATTTTAATTCATTATGTCCTATCTCTATGAGTGAACAAGATATTAGAGAAGTCAGATGAGCCCTAAGGAATTATCTAAGTTTGGGAGACACTGTCAGGAAGGCAAGGAGCAGCATCTACCAAGTCAGGAGGCAAAAAATGAGGTACTAATAGGTGCTAGGAGACGAGCACTTACCTAAAAGGAGTAAGAAACACTTTCTCCAAGTGTTTTATACTGTGAACTAGGTTAAGTCAGACATGGGCTCTTTAAGTAGGGGCAGAATTTAGAATAACTTCATGTTCAGGGATTTCTCAGATCATTTTTCTCTTGTTTCGAGTTGCTTATGGAAATTTGAAAAAAAAAAAGCCAAGTTAAGATAAGGGATTTCTCAGGGATGATTAAACAAATAAATATTGTTTTTCTATACAACTAATTTGGTTTCTGTCCCTCCTCTTGTACTCTGGCATATTTGTCTCTTTTGAAACTGGATTATCAGAGTTTGGGTGAGTAAAGCCATTTTTTTTTTTTTTTTAGGTTCAATCCCATTATCTCCAATTTTCTTTCTTAGTTGTAGGTGCTAGGTCTCCTAGTGGAATTAATGATAGATAAGAAACAGTCGTTTTCACAATCAAGGTACCATTGAGATTCACTGTGAGCCAACGGTGTCACCTTTCTATGAAATGATGGGATTCCCGCAACCAGGTTCACACATCATCATTCTCAGAACAACAAACTTTGCTCGGTATTATTAAAGATGATCACTTTAAAGTTTAGAACTGTAATTCATAAACTTAGAAATAATGATGATGCTCATACATGTAAAAATAGGACAAAGTGTGAAGTATAGTTTTCTTTCCACATGAGGTACAGTGCTCCTTCCCTGGTTGTTTAATAGTAGTGTCTCTGCAGCATGGTCTGGGGATTTATGCATTCTTTTTTTTTTTTTTTTGGATTTATGCATTCTTACACCGTGTTTCTCTTGCAGATTTTGTGGGAATTTTGGAAGTGTTGAAATTTGGTGTCTTATGGTGCTTCTAGACCAATGCAATGATAGCTAATGATGTACTAGTGCTTTATATTAAAATGCATAATTTCTTTGCTTGTAACCGAGGGTTGTTTTTTTGTAGGATATGCAAACTCCAAGATAGATCACCATAATAAAATGATATCAAATGTAATAGCTGAGAGAGTTCCTACAAAATAAGAGAAAGTGCTAACTAGCCCATTGTTAGTCTTGTTCTTGAAGTCTTTCTCCTCAGCTGCAGTGATGGCAGTTGACTTGGGCTGAACAGATCTACATGCCTATGGGATAAGTGACAAAGCCCCTTTGTGTTTCAGTGTCTTTATCAATAAAATGGGGATATCAGTAGGGCTCTTTCAGAGGGTCATTTTGAAGAGGAAAGGAGGTAATTCATGTCAAGTAATGAAATACAGGTAATATTCACTTAATAAATGATGGCTAGCTAATATTACTACTATTAATTCTTTTTGTGGTTGATTGGTATATAATTGCACAGTACAACTTTGGTTAGAGATGCAATGTGTAGCCTTAAAGCAGGTTGGAATTATATGGTTTAACTGGAGATTGAGTTGTTACCTACCAGTGGGATCAATGAGGGAAACTGCAACCAGACATAAAATTATTTTAGAAGGACATGCTGGATTGTGCAGTTATTTTTGGGTAATTCATACAGACTATTCTAATGTAAAGATATTATACAACTCTGCTTATAAAAATGGCAGCTTTTTTTTAAAGATTTTATTTATTTATTCATGAGAGAGAGAGAGAGAGAGAGAGAGAGAGAGAGAGGCAGAGACACAGGCAAAGGGAGAAGCAGGTTCCATGCAGGGAGCCCGACGTGGGACTCGATCCCCGGTCTCCAGGATCACACCCCGGGCTGAAGGCAGCACTAAACTGCTGAGCCACCTGGGCTGCCCCCCCCCCCTCCCCAAATGGCAGCTTTTATCTTCTTGCACAATTTTAATTCTTGGAGCTTCATTTGATGTAATAGCCAAATGGTGATATTTTCACACTAATATAATCTAGTGAGTACCTTTTGGCTTGATTAGAGTTTGGGTTGAAAAGGAAACTAGGACACAAATCACTCTATTCATAACACTGTTGTGTGCTGTCTCATAGTACCTCCTCAGGAAATGATAATCGCATTATTGCATGACTGTTGTATCCTAGGAAGCAGCCTAGGTCTTAGGCCCATAAAATCCTGTCTCTGCCCCCAAGGAACTCATAGTCTTGTGGATGGACAGAGGTTATTTTTACTTCCAGATAACAGGTTACAGGTACAAATAAAGATTGCCATGTAATATGAGATATACTACAGTCAGGTCTTGTGTAGATATAAATAGGAAGAAGGAAATAAAAAGCCTTCGAGTTAGAGACAACGGAGTGTTCTGCTGGAGGAACATAAAATGATATATTTTGACCCAGAAAGGATTTGGGAAGATATCAAATCCAATTAGAGCAGGCATCATTTAAAACTATGGCTTAAAGTTTCCTGCTTACAAACTTGGCAGGAAAACTCCAAATGAGTAGAGACATCTTTATTGTGCTTCTTTGCTCTTCCTAATTTCAGCATAAGAAAGGGCTTCTGCTTTCAAGAAGAGAAGGACCATCCTGCTGCCACTGGGGGCCATGGGGAAACTTTCAGGAATCGGGGGTGGTCAGAAGTCAGTGATACCATTGTAGAAGAGAGAGATGGAACACCAGTGGCTCCGGGAGGCAACCAGGTTCCTCTAAGCCTCCACGTGAATGGTGAATCAAACGAGGTGCCCTTCCTTTTCTTTCTGTGAATTGTTGTTGGTTTATTACTTTTTTACTCATTGATTTATGGTCTTCAGTTCACATTTCTGGTTCATCTCCTAGACTTCAGATTTATGTCTCCTTTCTGTAGTGGTTCTTGATTGTTCCTTGTGGAATCATCATCATCACAATGAATGATTGAGGACCTACCGCGTCCATCTCTAATCCACATACACTCCATCTGGGGTAGATTTTATCACCAGGTTATAAAAGAAAAAAAAATTAAATGACTTGTTCAAAGTCTCACAGTAAGTTAGTGGCAGAGCAGATATTTGAATCCAGGTATATCTGACCCGACAATGTGTGGGGTTTCCCCCCTTCTTCTCAGTTCTGCATCTACATAAATGACTCTGGGTGCCACCTCTGCCCGCCCCAGGCTGCTGTGTCTGACACCTGATTAACTGCACACTCTCGCTGATGACTCGGCATTTCCCAGAGTCTGTTTGTGCCAGGAATTCAGGCAGGAATGGACCATTATGTGCCAACAAGAACTGCAAAGAGAGTCAAGTATTCAAGGCCCTGTGTAAATGCGAAGGCAACGTGGACAAAAATCAGAATTTTAGCCTTATTTTTGGCCTAACTTGTGATATTTATGATTGTGTCAACCTGTTATCTGGAAGTAAAATAACCTATAACACATAAGTCCACTGGGCAGGGGCTCACATTCTCTTGAGGATTCTCTTAGTCGAGTGCTGGGCAAGGCCATCTCTGTTTCATTTGCCAAATCAGAAAGGCAGCCTCAGGAAGTGCATTTTCTGCTCCAGCCTCTGCTTATGCAGTCCCAGTGTGTGTTATCATTGATCACCACATATGCATAAAGAACAGGTCATATGATTAGCACAGCACAGCATGCTGGCGGCAGTAATACAAGATTGTTGGGCTTGAGTCAGCCTATTTTATGTCTCCTCTGAACATGTAAACTGTCTCTCTCTGTCAGATATGGTGATTTCATTACTAGTATAGCACTGAGTGGTGTGTGCTATGCATCAAGCTAATGAATAAGTAAATCCAAACGGTAATTGAATTTCTGCATTAGTGATAAGCATTCCTTGTACAGAAGAAGAAAGAACATTCAGCAGGGACAAACAAAGGAGTCCTGGGAAAGGTAGCATTTCCAGCATGATTTGTATTACCAGAGGGCACTTGGTGGCAGGGTAGACAGGAACCATGGGAGCAAGGAAAATGCCCCCAGCATGTCTATTCCATGGAGAGGCAAAGACTGGGGAGAGCAGATGTTTTCTGAGTAAGATTCCTGTCCCACCTTTTCCATGTAGTCTTTCACTTGCCTAGAATCCTCAGTGCCTGGGAGACCATAAAGTGTAGTGATTATGAAGACAGGTTCTGGAGACATAGAGACATGGGTTTTCTCAGCTTGTCATTTTCTAGCGATATAGCCTTGGGCAGGTTAATTCCTTATCATTAAAATTGGGGTAATAATCTCATTCTGTCTGTCCTGAGAACTAAATTGGTTTGTTGTTGTTTACTTCTGGCCAACACCCTCCAGTGGGAGTCATGGAGGAGGTTACATTAGGGGACATAGAGCTGACTTAACCCCCAAAACTCTGAGACTCCAGTCCCTTCAGGTCTTTCTAGACTCCTTCCTGCATTATATACAGAAAGTATAATAAAAGAGCTTTCCAATTTAGTCTTTTATCCAGATATATATAGGGTGGATACTCTTGTGTGCCTCAGCTTTACATGAAATCCCTGCCTACCCCCCATGGGATGTTGCAGGGCCTAGCTAGACACTTCATCCTCCTTACTCCCCAAGCTGTGTCCCTCCTCATCCTCAAAACACTGTTTAAAAGTCATCTTTAAATTCCACTAGTGTAAAGCTCATGTCACTGTCTCCTGTTGAGTCCCCAGTATCCACTGCAAGACCTACCACATAGCAGATGATCATAAATGTTTATAGATAGCCCGTAATTCTCTTCCTTCCATATAGAGCTTCTGAATCAGTGGCTCCACGTCTTCTCTCTCCTTTCTATTTTCATAAAGTTTGTGCAAAGAAGAGAGTCAGTCTCGCATTCCCTTCTTCTCTGGTGAATGACCTTATAACCCTTTAATCTCAGAGACATTTTTGGAGGATGAAGTGAAATGATGTATACAGAACACTTAGTGTGGCCCTTAGCACATAGTGGGGATAAATAACTAATGACTAATATTAACAGTAGTATTCCATAGTCTCAGTGAAGGTTAGTGTTTGTGAGCCTATTGTGTTTAGTCCCTGTCTTCACTCTGCTCTCCTGCTGTGGAGAGAACTTTCCACACCATGTTCCGCAGCGAGTGGGCAGGTAATGGCTCCTGGCCCAGGCAGTGGAGTGCACAGGCATGCATGCTGAAATGAAGCGTATCATTGTCAGATGATGGGACCCTCAGGCTGTCTGCTGTCTGGCAGGAGCACTGGGGAGGAGGCAACAGCTGCTTCTGATGCTTCCGGTAATTATGATGGAGGATGATTCAATTCCATGTAGGATCCAGGACCCGAAGGGAACAATCTGGGCTAAGTCAGCATGTGCCTAATGAAATCGTTTAGCTTGGGCTGCAGCCTTACCTACCACAAGCTGTGATCTACTGTGTTCTAACAAAGCAATCCTGGGAGGAGATGCTGCTTAGGAAGAGGAAATGATCAGTAAAATTCACTCCTTGCACCCGGCCTTCCAAATTTGTACTATGACCCAACTGACTTGCAGGTTAGATTGGAAAATAACTTGCTCCATATGGCCAGAGGAGTCTCTGCTTTTAAATGGAGGGGCATCACTCCTCTAAGGTGCCTTCCCCCAAATCAGCGGGCACTTTCTCAAGGCTGTGGAGGCTACCTCTTTAATGATTTCTCATCACCTTGCATTGCTTTTGGCAGTCACCCACAGAAAATGAATCAGGTTTATTCTCACATGGGTTTCAGTTAGATGCTCAACTTATTAACGTGCCATGGTGTGGCTGTCAGTGATGGGACTCTCACACAGTATCCAAGCAACTGGATCCTGGGTCTCAAAGTCTGTTTATGTATCTCCTGCTACATGACATCCTGCCCCTTCCCTCCAAGCAGGAAGTGGATTGAGGCAAATCATCCTTGGACATCAAATGATTGCACAGATGGTTCTGGGATCACCATTACTTAACCTTTTCCTGTGTTAAGCAGTGGAGGAAGGCTGAAAAGCTCAGAGGAATGTGATATGGAGACATTTTGGATTTCGTGAACTTACACACACCAGAATAAGAGGTGACTGCAGTCACCAACACTTGGTAAATCTAGCCTGGCTACCTCCATCAGGACTCCTTAGAGTATGTGTCTATCCTGGTGCATTCTGTGTGTCTGTTGGCTTTGGCATTCTGACCCATGCTTTGTTGCATTCCCATGCAAACGTCTCATCAGTATGGAATATCAGTGTAGGCGCTTGATGAAGACATGGACTGGAACCAACACTGACTGACTAATAGCCTGACTTTATATCTGGATTTTTTTTTAATTGTTACATGAATTGGATTGGATTCAGTGGAAAGAATGTGAATGAGCATGACTGATTTCCCTGTTGATTTAATAGAATTGATAGTTAAAAAATAAACAATAAAAAACCTCAAGCAAATGAACACAAATGGGCTAATTTTTCTTTCAAAATAAATTGTCTGCTTTTTGGACTGAGTTTGATGAAATCATCTGGTGGTTCTGGCATCACGTAGACAGCACACCATAATCTTACATGTCAAGCTAATGAACATTGAAGTGAATCAATGAAACAGCTGTTACCAATGAAGTAAACACTAACGTGGCATGTAAATGGCAATTCCTACACAACACCACGTAATGGTTGTTTTCCTTGTCCCCAGCAGGGACGGAGGAGGGAGATACAGGAAGTCATCTTTACCTGAGATTGAATGAGACTCTGACAAGTTTCCTCAGTGGAGCTACAGAGTAACTCTGATAACCACTATTAATTAAATACTACAACAAGCTCATAGAAGCATATTTGCCTCTGTTGAAGGGAAAAGATAAGAAATAAACTGGTTTGAACCTGCTCTTAGCATTTCTGGAGTTAGGGCAAGGGTGCTAATGGAGACCTAAAGGACATAGGTCTGTCAAGGTATGAATCAGACTTACACATGTTTTCATAAAATTTGCTCTGTTCTCTTCTCTCAACAAAAAGAACTTCATATAATCCTAGAAACCCAGGTCTTGCCACATTTCTGTTTGTATCTCCAAGTTCTTTCCACATAGAGAGGCAGACACCCCACCTTGCTCCATTTATACCCCTTAAGCTAACTGTACATGACCAACCTTGTTCATGTGTCTGGTCCTAGGGAGATTAGATCCCAGGCTGAAAATCATTTGGTAGGGAATTTTGGAGTCCTAGATAATCAAACTGGTCTAGGGAGAGGGCAGAGGCTTTTGATGGTCAGGTCCTCCCTGGAGTATGGAGTGAGGCATGGCTGGAAAAGGGTTTTAACAGTAGTACCAGATTTTTCTCAACTATTAAGTTGCTGAATTTATATCTCAGCTTTTTTTAGCTTGGTATTATTTTATGCTAAGTCTATTCATACTCTGATGGTCGACGGATGAGCTCTTAGCCACCTGGGACTATATCTACCATCCCTTGATTTTCTTTCAGCTCTAGAATATAGCATTTCTCAGATCTTCCTAAAACAGGACAGACAGTGCTTTAAAAGGCAGAGACTTAGACGCAGGCTCTCTCATTTGCAACTGTTTGCAAATGAGACATCATTGCAAACTGACATCAGGCTGTTTAGTTAACCTTTAAGCATCTGTAAAATGGGAATACTAACTTATACTTAGTTTATAAGGAGGAAGTGAAGATTGAATGAGAAAAAATATAACATAGGGTATGTATGCCATGTAATAGACAAACAATAATGGTTAATCATAGTATTAATTGTTGTTGGTTTGTTATTATTGTCACTGGTCAAGAAGGAGGGAATACGGAGTAAGAATGCCTAAACTTGAATCCTTCTTTTTCTGAAATTTATTGCATAACTAAAGGCACCTTATTGAACCTACATGTACTTGTATTTCTTCATTTATGAATTGAAGTTAATAATTGATTTTACTTTATAAAGTTGTTGTGTTAGTCCGAGTTCTTCAGAGAAATAGAACCAATAGGATATATAGATAGAAATAAGAGGAGATTATTGGAATTTCTCATGTGGTTATGGAGGCCAACGAGTTCCATGATCTGTGATCAGCCATCCAAAAGCTGGAAAACCACGGTGGTGTGATTCAGTCCGAGTCAAAAGGCCTGAGAATTGAGGGGCTGATCATATAAATTCTGGTCTGAGTCTAGACACCCAAGACCAAGAATGGCATTTTCTAAGGACAGTAGAAGATTGATGTGTCACCTCCAGCAGAGAGAATTTACCCTTTCTCCATGTTTCTGTTCTGTCAAGATTAGATGAAGCCTACGTTGGTGAGGACAATCTTTACTCAGTATTGATTCAAAGCTAATCTCTTCTAGACATACCCTCACAGACACACCCAGAAATAATGTTTTACTAACTATTTGGGCATCCCTTAGACTGGTCAAGTGGACACATAAAATTAACCATCACAGTTGTTGTTCAGATTAAATGAATTAATACGTGAAAAGTGCTTAGACATATGTGCACAGTACATACTCAGTATTAATTATCGTGTCATGCCCTGTCAAGCTTTGAAGTGTACCTTAAGCTTTGGGTTTGGTGGGAGGAATGTGCCTGAAGAATGAGTTCTCTTACAGGGGCAGTCAGAACACATCAAGCATCTTTCCTACTCAAGCCTTTTTTTCTTAAAATCAAATTTTAGTAACTCAGAAGTTTTACCCCTTTGCCTATGAAGATGCACAGCTGAGTTTAGGGAAAAGACACAAAACCCAGTGAGCTTTCTGTGGAGCCGAAACAGTTTTATAACAGCTACATCAATTTTGATGAACTTGCTGTTACTTAATTTTATTCAAACTTCTATCTGCTTTTATCAGAGAATGAGCTTATTTTTACCTCAGGCTTTCAGCAACACATTTATAAGGATGCAAAAGCAGGTTTGGAGAAGAGGGCGTGTGCGTGTGTGCGTGTGTGCGTGTGTGTGTGTGTGTGTAAAGCCCAGCTCTGCGTAAGTACAACCATCTTTATCCAAAACTGTCATCCAACAACCTAAGCCAAATAACAATGAACTAATTTCAAACAGAGTTTCAACTCTGTTTTTTCTTGACTTTTTTTTGAGTTCCAAATGTTTCTTCCATATCTTGAGTCAATGGAAGATAATGTGAATTCAGTGAACGAGTTAACCACAGCAAATTTCTTTAGAATGGAGATATAATTGTGGTACTTCATTCTAACAAATATTTTTTTCTATCTCCTAGTTCACGTGTAGAATATGGAATCCTAGAACTTCATTTAAAAGTGAGGACTATCTGAGGGGCGTCTGGATGACTCAGTTAAGTTAAGCATCGGACTCATGACCTCAGCTCAGGTCTTGATTGCAGGGTTGCGAGTTGAAAGCCCACCTTGGGCTCCATACTGGGCATGGAACCTACTTTAAAAAGAAAAAAAATAACAAAAATAAACATAAGGACTATCTGAGAGAGTTTCTGCTTTGCCATCCTGCTTGCCACTCCCTTGCAATGTATTCAATAAACTTCTGTCTCCTTTAAAAACAAACAAACAAACAAACAAATAAAAGTAAGGACTTTCTGATAATATTAAGGTGGAGAGGCTAAGTCTTAGGAGGAGGGCATGGTTTGTTCAGAATCACACAACTCACTAATGAGAGAAGAGGAAAGAAAATCAAGATGCCGTGACTTTAATTTCTATTCAGTGCTTTTTATATTCAGAACCTATTTTTCAAGGCATTAAGTTTAATTTGAGTATTCCCAGCATATTAGGTATCTTGGAAATAAGTGAAGCCTTATTAAATAAACCAATGGGATTGACACTTTGGGTAGTGGCTTTCACAGGGACATTGTGTTTTAGGGGTGGCAATAAGCAGACAGACTCCAAAGGCACCATTGAGACTTCATCTCTGATTTTCAAGGAATGACCTTTTAAAAAATCTTAATTTTTTTTTTTTTTGAAATGGCCATTTTGGACTTGAGGAAAGCCAACTTAAATGAGTAACCTTTGAGGCTTAGAAACAATCTGGGGAACTAATATAGGTTGGATCAGTGGAGCTCTTCACTGTCTTTTTAATTTAAAAAATTATCTAATAACTGAAGCATTAAAAAAACTCAGTAATGGGGCTACTCAACCATTCAAAAGCCCTCTGGGGCTTAAAATTAATTTTTTTTAAAAAAATACTGGTATGCAGATAATCTTCTAATTACCAGTTTAAAATGGCTCATTTTTAGACCATTCTGAAAAGCCTTCTAACTATGCTCATGATTCAAAGTAACACGTGGCCTAGAGGCATCCCTACATTTTTGTTTCTGTTGACTTCCCTGAGCTGGGAAAATGCTGGGAAATGTTGAAAAACATCCCACCTTTTGGAAATAGCTTTTGGATTAGGATGGTTTCCAAAAGGACTGATTAATTCTCTGCATAAAACGCAGGGGTGTTGCCAAACAAAGATATTTCTCCATTGGAAGTTCGACGGAACATACTTAACTGAATGTTCTAAAATGATATTGCAATTAGTAGCACAATAAGATATTAAAATGCATTCTAACCAGGACAGGCGAACAGTGAGGACCCCAAACTACCATTGCATAGTGGTCAGTAAGCACGTTTTTGTTTTTGTTTTGTTTTGTTTTCTGTAATTCCAGTATATGTTCTGAGGCAGAAAAAAAAAAGTGTAAAATAGTCTTCACTACTTTGCATAACAGGAAGAGAAGGCAGGTGGGTTTTATTTATTTTTTATTTTTTTATTTTATTTTTTAAAGATTTTACTTATTTATTCATAGAAATGCAGAGAGAGAGAGAGAGAGAGGCAGAGACACAGGCAGAGGGAGAAGCAGACTCCATGCAGGGAGCCCGACATGGGACTTGATCCAGGGTCTCCAGGATCACGCCCTGGGCTGCAGGAGGCGCTAAACCGCTGCGCCACCGGGGCTGCCCGGCAGGTGGGTTTTAATCATAGATTCTGAAAATGATTAAGCATTTTAGATGATCAATACAAAAAATAAATGGTATAGTTTAAATGATGGCCACAAATGTCTTCAAATTCTTAAAGGAAACAGCTGACCAAATTTGTAGCTAATCAATGAGTGACTGATATTCTGTGTGGCCATGATTTCTGTGTCTGGGTTATAAAACCATCATGACAAGGAATCACAATTACGGAGACCTTAAAAATGACCCCTCTCAACACCTATTCATTGAATAGAATCTTTTTGCAGATTATCTTACTGATATTTCCAAGTTTCTCTCAAATTCCTCCAGGAAAAGAGAGCTTGTTGCATCTTGAGCCCACTTGTAATCAAATGTTGGTTTTTGGACTTTTTCTTTTTCCTTAAATTGACCTGAGTAAAAGATCTCTATAGCATTTCCTCTCCCATATAAAAATATAGACTAAAGGAGCCATTTTGGTAAGAGGGTGTGTAGAATCCTGCTAATTGAATACCCATTTTGGAAATCCCTTTGGAAAAAACACCACTTGAGATCCCAGGGCCATGGTTTTCAATGGGGTTATTGGCCCCCTGCAAACATTTGGCGCTGTCTGAAAACATTTTTTAATTTCTCAACTGGGTGCCATTGGTAGGTAATGGGTAGAGGCCAGGGATACTGCTAAAAATCCTATAACGCACAGCACAACCCTCAACAACTAAAAATTATCCAGCAAGAGAGATCAATAGTGCCAAGGCTGAGAAACCCAGTTGTAGAACAATACAAAATAAGTTTAAGCCCTCTTCTGCCTAAGGCTCCCTCTGATGTGTAAAGACAGTTACAGTCTCTTAGCCTTTTCTTGTTCAGACTAAACATTTGTAATTTGCTTAAATACGGTAATTAGTTTGTAATTACATTTATAATTAGTTAAACTATTGTTCTCAAGGTGCGGTCCCCAGAGTCCTTCCTTGGGACTCCCTTTCATTTCTCAAAGTCCTGTTCATAATTACACATTCAAAATTGCAATTTTCCATTTGTGCTCTTACCCAGTTTCACATAGGACCTAGTACATAGCAGTGCTCAGAAAATACTTATTAAAGGGTAAATGGATCAATCATGCAGTTAATCAAAGAAAAGAAGAAGAATGGAAGAATAAAGAGCCTTGAAATCCCCTAATGAAGTCTTCTTGTTTATGAAGATTATAAGAACAATCACACACTTTATTTATACACGTCGGTTTAAATCATGACAGCCGCCCAGGAGGCCTTGAAATACTCTGAAGCTCCAGTTGGGGGAGCCCAGTCGCTAATTCAAAGCCTAGGAAGATCTTCTATCTTAAGATTTAAACAGATTTTAAGTCTCCTTGAGGAGAAAGAAAATATTTTCTCTCTTTGATTTGTTTCTATGCATGATGCATTGAGGGTGTCTAATAACTCCACTTTGATCTTATGGTCTGAGAAAAACATAAGGTCCAGAGTGAGAATGGCGAGTCAGTTGTTCAGCCTAAGAGAATGTACCCTACCATCTCTCTTTCAGGATCATTCCAATGGAATAAACCCATCCCACATTAATGGTGGCAGATGCTCTTTAATGAGAATGTACCTAGTTAAAGGCAGTTTTTCGTATCCTCTCTATTTCCTTTGAGTACTAGGACATACAAAGTCAGATTTCAGGAAGGAACAGAGAGTTGATGGGATTAGAGGTCACAGAAGTGTCCTCTTATTCTTTCTGGATTGGTGCTCTGAATTCCACCCTGTCAGAGATGGTCATGCAATGGGTACATTCGCAGGCTATGAGATGTCAGGCAGGATGTGGGCTGTGCCTGAGGCCTCCCACTCAGCTCCCTGCTGTGTTTCCTCCAATGCAGGCATTCCTCCTAAATCTCTCTGAAGTCTGGTTAGGCCAGGAAATGCAGTTCTTTCAGGTTCTCAGTGTCATTTCCTATCTTACAGAGCAAGATCTATTTTATTTTATTTTATTTTTTAAATATTTTACTTATTTATTTATGAAAGACCCAGAGAGAGAGGCAGAGATGCAGGCAGAGGGAGAAGCAGGCTCCCTATAGGGAGCCCGATGTGGGACTCCATCCCAGGACCCCAGGATCACGCCCTGAGCTGAAGGCAGACGCTCAACCACTGAGCCACTCAGATGTCCTTTATTTTATTTTTTTATTTTTTGAAGATTTATTTATTCACTGTGTGAAAGAGAGAGTGGGAGGGGAGAAGGGAAGGGAGGAGCAGAGGAAGAGAGAAAACTTCAAGCAGACTCCCCGCTGAGTACAGAGCCCTTGTGTTGGGCTGGATCCAGGACCCCGAGATGATGACCTGAACCAAAATCAAGAGTCTGACACATGACTAACTGAGCCACCCAGGAAGCCCACAAGGTCCGTTTGATATTCAGATCCACTCTGAGCCAGTTGAGGAAGCAACCAGGAGATTGTAGGCCTGTCCGACCATGTCTTTCCAAGGCCCACCCCTAAGTCTGCTTCCCCTCCCCTCTGAAAACTTTTATCATGGTGGAAGGCCTGCCTTGAGATTTTTCTCTCCAACCCTGGTGTGCGTGTATGTGACACCTGTCCATCCCTTTCCTGTCTGGCCTCAGTGAGTTCCTAAGCCACCTGTCTATGGCTCCCTGTCTCTGTTAATGACAGATTAGTGATGTTGACTACTCTATAGGGCTGCCGGTCCGATTCCTAATCAGCACACGCTGGCATTGTGATTGGGTTCTTACTCCCCCAAACCAGAAACTTACACATGAATTTATTCAGGCTCTGTGAACTCATTCTCCAGAGACAGAAGGATCTCTCTTTAAAACAAACAAACAAAAACAAAACAAAAACAGGGTAGAGTTGTAGATCTTCGGAAATTATAGGTTTCCAGACTTGGCAATGTGGTGTGGGTCAGTTTCACCCTGTCCTGGTTTGGAGCAAGGAAGACTCTCCCCACTGGTTCTGATGCAGTGTTGAGGCAACTGTTGATAAGAGGCTCCTACCCTTCTGCAGAGCGAAGGAAACATTATAGGGGAAAACTAACCCTTTGGCACTCACCGGAATGACAAAGGGTGGCTTGTGGGCATTAGCTGGGTTTTCTCAAGTCTCAGGCAAAGGATAGGTTAGAAGATCCTACACTTTGCCTCTTCATGTAATCCTTCCTCCCCTCCTGGCAGTCCTGCCAGCCCACTCTCTTTCTTTATCTTCCTAGACAGAGCAACCTTAATTTTTCCATCTGGGTGGGGTCCTTTAGTTTTTCATCTGTGTTTCTTCTAATTGTGATCGTGAATACATTCTCTGTTCTCTTTCTTTAGGGCTGTCCTTTTTGACACAAAATCCTTTTTCAACTTTTTTTTTTTTTGTAACCTCTTTAACATTTCAGTTCTCACTTAAACACTGTGGCTTTCAAGAGCACTGACTTTGAAACAGGCGTCAAGTGACTATTTTGGAAGTCAGATGCTAAATAGTGACACTTCCTTTCTCTATGCTTTCCACCTCTAACATCCTAATTCTTCCCTAGGCAATGGAGGTCTCTGCTGAATAGCAGATAGTACAAAAAGAAAGCAGCACACTGACAGATTTTAAAGCATTATCTCAAAATATAACTACAAGGGGACTCACACAAACATAGTTTGCTGATTCTGAGAGGTAAATATTTAAAGTCCTACTGTGTGTCCAGTCTATACAAATCTCTTAAGTGAATGAGACAAAGGATCTGCCCTCAAGGAGCTCTGTAATGATAATGAAATCCAAGAATCTTAGGGAAATTGCTGTTTTTCAGTTGTTCAGAAAAGAAATCTTATCCCTGATAATATTCATTCCACTTGCACACTTCTGGTAATGGAACAATGTTTCTGGAAAACTCTGAATCAAAAGAGCTTTAAGTTAAGTGACCTGCAACTACCTCTTATTTAAGAGGTATTTAAGTGAGGTATTTAAGAGGTATTTAAGTGAACCTTATAGTAAAGCTTAGAAACATGAATCATCAGCCTCTAAATTGTTTTATGAATTAATTTTTGTCCTTGCGTAAACTTTGCTTAATGCGAATATATTTGTATATCTGGATATGCATATACATGTACGTGTATGTATATACATACGTATATGACTTATTTCTAAAATGAGTCAGTCACTGTATTATTTGTGTTCACTGTGATGGCAAAAATAATTTCTCTAAAGGTATATAGGCACATAATCTTTGAAATCTTATCAAAAATAGGTTTATTCAATTAATTTTTAGCTTTCTTTGGGAGTCTCACTACCATCATGAATGTTACATATTTACACAATTGGATTGGTAAATCAACTCGACCTTGAACTTGCATGAAATAGCAGGATATGGTTTCTGTTCTTCCCCAGATAATTTAAATATTTGACAGAATCAGAAATTTTGTTAAGTACCATTAGATGAATAGCAATTTTTGGCGTATAAAAATAAGTATGCAAATATGTGACTCTTAAAATGTTTCGGTCTATAATTTTCAAATTGAATTGTTACCATGAATATAGTGACATTCAGTGTTAGAAATTAACATAACAGTGTAAGAACACAAAGCAACACATTTAGTTATTTAGTACGTATTTGTTGAATCCTAATGCTGTGCTGTGGACTGTGAGGACAGAGTGATGAATGAAATGTGATGTAGAATAATTTCATCTATACTCCACATTATCACAAATGGCAAGATTTCCTTCTTTCTCATGATGAAATAATATTTCATTGTATATACATATACCACATGTAGGTTGTTTTCATATCTTGGCCATTATGAATAAGGCTGCAGTGAAAATGGGGGTGCAGATAGTTTTTAAATATGCTATTTTCATTTCCTTTGGCTATATAACCAGAGGTGTGATTACTGGATCACCTGGTAGTTTTTAAAAATTTTTTTGAGGAGGCTCTATACTGTTTTCTATAGAGGCTGGACCAATTTACATTCCCACCAGTAGCACACAAAGGTTCCTTTTCATCCACATCCTCACCAACACATGTGATCAGTGGGTCATTTTGATTTTATTCATTCTAACAGCTGTGAGGAGACAGTTCATTGTGGTTTTGATTTGCATTTCCCTGATGAGCGGTGATATTGAGCGTCTTGTGTCTGTTGGCCGTTTTGATTACTTGTTTGGAAAAATGTCTATTCGGGGCCTTTTTTGTTTGTTTTTTGTTTTTCGTTTTTTGTTTTTATTCAGGCTATTTGTTTTTTGTTTGTTTGTTTGTTTTTGCTATAGAATTGTAAATGAATTCTTTATCTATTTTGGATATAAACCCCCATCAGATATATGATTTGCAGATATTTTAATCCATTCCGTAGGTTACCTTTTCATTTTGTTGATGGTTTCCTTTGCTGTGCAGAAGTTTGAGGCAGCACCACTTGTTGATTTTTGCTTTTGTTACCTTTGCTTTTGGTGTCAAAGCCCAAAAATCATTGCCAAGACTGATGTCAAGGAACTGACTCCCTATGTTTTCCTTTAGGAGTTTTTGTTTTTAGGTCTTAAGTTCCTGCGTGTAGAGTGTAAGAGGTGTAGTTTCATTCTTTTGCATGTGGTTTATCCAGTTTTTCTACCAGAATTTATTGAAGAAACTATTCTTTCTCTATTGTATATTATTGGCTCCTTTGTCATAAGTTAGTTGACTACATCTGCATGGGTTTATTAATGGGCTTCCTATTCTGTTCCATTGATCTATGTGTGTATTTTTATGCCAAATCCATACTATTGACTATTAACATTTTGTACTGTAGTTTGAAATCAGGAAGTTTGATATTTTGAGCTTTCTTTTTCTTCATAAGATTGCTTTGACTATTTAGGGTCTTTTGTGGTTTCATGTAAATTTTAGGATTGTTTGTTCTATTTCTTTTTTTTTTTCTTTTAAGATTTTTATTTATTTATTCATGAAAGACATAGCAAGAGAGAGAGGCAGAGACACAGGCAGAGGGAGAAGTAGGCTCCATGCAGGGAGCCCGATGAAGGACTCGATCCTGGATCCCAGGACCATGCCCCGGGCCAAAGGCAGATGCTCAACCGCTGAGTCACCCAGGCATCCCAGTTTTCTATTTCTTTTAAAATGCCATTGGGATTTTGATAGGGATTGTATCAAATCTGTAGATTCCTTTTGGTAGTATGGGCATTCTAACAAATGAATTCTTCCAATTCATAAGCATCCAGTTTCTTTCCATTTGTTTGTGTTTTCTTCATTTTTTTCATCAATGTCTTATGGATTTCAGCATACACATCTTTCACCTTCTTGGTTAAATTTATGCTTAGGTATTTTATTTTCTTTGGTGTAACTGTAAATGGAATTGTTTTCTTAATTCTCTTTCTGATAGGTTGTTGTTAGTATTAGAAACATAACTTAATTTTTATGTATTGATTTTATATCCTACAACTTTACTGAATTTGTTCATCAGTTCCAACTTTTTGATGGAGTCTTTGGTGTAGAATTTTCTATATATAAGACTGTGTCACCTGCAAATAGAAGCAGTAAATTTTTTTTAATAAGGGTATATTTTCCCTATTCTTGTAGCTCTTGAGAAAAATAGTAATTCACAGTACCTGCCTTTGAGAATTTAAGGGTCAGGAAGGAAGCAGTGTGCTGCTTGAGCACCATAATAATTTATTTTCTTCATTTTTGAAAGTAAACTTTGTTTAATATATCTAAAGGGAAGCTTACAAAATATTCTAATAAGGTTGTTTATCATATATTCTTGGTTTTAGTGTGTAGAGATCTGAAGTAATGACCTCCTTTTCATTTCTGATATTGGTAATTTATACTTTTTAAAAAATTAGTCTTGTTAACAGTTAATCATTTTTGTTAGTTTTTACATGGAAGCACATTTGATTTTGTTTATTTTCTCTATTACATGCCTGTTTGCCTTTATTATTAGGTTATGTTCTTATATTTATTATGTCATTATTTTGTGCTTAGTTGGAGTTAATTCGCTCTTATTTTATCACTTTTTATAATATATATTTTTAGGTTATTGACTTTTAAGCTTTTTTCTTATTGGTATATTTTAAGGCTACAAATTTTCCTATATGTACTACTTTAGCTGAATCCTTCAAGATTTGCTTTGTTATATTTTCATTGTCATTAAATTACAAATATTTTTAGATTTCTTTTATGATTTCCTGTTTGCTACATGGATCATTTAAAAGGTTTTGAATAATTCCTAAGTAACTGTGATTTTTCTAGTTGACTTTATGTTATAGATTTGTAGCTTAAATTTCAATTTGGTCTGAGAACATACTTCAAGTGATATAAATTTCTTGAAATCTTTTGAATTGCAATTTTACTTTTTGGCAAATGTTCCATGTGCACTTGGAAAGAATGTGTGTTCTCTCACTGTTTGGTGTGATGTCTATAAATTTTAATTATATTAGGTTTGTTAATCAGATTGTTAAGATTTTATATATAGATTTTTCTTTTTTTTAAAGATTCATTTATTTCAGAGAGACAGCATGAGTGGGAGAAGGGGCAGGAGGAGAGGGAGAGAGAAAGAGAGAAGCAGATTCCCTGCTCCGTGCAGAGCCCAATGCACTGCTGGATCCCAGGACTGCAAGATCCTGACCTGAGTTAGATGCTTAACTGGTTAAGCTATCCAGGTGCCCCAAGGTTTTATATATATTCTTACTAATTTTGTCTGCTTTTTCTAGCAGTTACTGAAATATATAAAAGTCCTGCTATGATTGAAAATGATCTAATTTCTCACTTTATTTCTCTCAACTTTTATTTATGTATTTGGAAGCTGTTGTTCTGTTATTTTTTGCTATACTTTTTACCTTTTTATATTCATATATTCATGGCGAATTGGTCCTAGTGAATATCCATTCCTAGCCTCGACTCCACTGCCTTTATTTCTAGAAATGGTTCTTGCCTTAAAATCCATTTTGTTTGCTATGAGTTTTGCTGTGTGATCTATATTGGGGGTAGAGATATCTGGCACATATCTTCTAGCTATTTCTTACTTTTCTGTGTCTTTATATTTAATATGTGATTTTGCAAACCATTTTTTATCATAGCTGGTCTGCCATCCTTGCCTTTTATTGGAGAATTCTGTTTTCTTATATGTAATGCAATCATTGGCATATGTAGGACTTTATGTTAATGTTTAGTATTTATTTTCAATTTGTCTCACCTACTTTATTCTTCTTTCCACTTTTGCCTTCTTGTGGACTAATCAGAAGTTTTAATTCCACATTTTCCCCTTACTAGCTTATTAGTTACTCATTTTTTTGCTTACATTTAGTGGCTATTTTACAACATGCATTTTGACTTATTGTCAGTTATAAATGAGTGCTCTCCTTTTCTCAGGCTACGCTGGAACCTCAGTTCAGTTTAATTTCATCTACTCCCCCATGCTTTTTGTGTTATTAGCTATAAATGAATTTTAAGTAATTGGTATGCTAAGTTACATCTCTCCCACACCATACTGTATAAGTGTAGGTGATTAATTAATCCCAAGCACAAAATATGACACATATTCTTGATAAACTTCATCTTGTTAGAGCCTTCATATTGCTGATTCTACTTAGGTTCTTTATTGTTCCCATAGATTTTAAGGGTGCAATAATGGTGTAATACTTTTTAGAAAGTCTTTCTTTAAATTTGTTAAAATAGTTGTTTCCAAACATCTCTCTGTTACATTTGTCTGGACAATTCTGACTTCACATTCTATTTCACAAAGCACACTTGACCAGAAGTGCTTTTTTTTTTTTTTAATTTTTTTATTTTTTTTTTTATTTTAAAGAAAACCAATTTGGAAGAACAGCAACTGTTAAAAGTACCAGTTACCAGTCTGAAAAGAGTAATAAACTCTTTTTCTCTTCCTGTACATTCATCATGGAAGTTTGGAAATGGTCAAAATACTGTCACTAGTAACAATTACAAAAGCTTTACTATGGGTGAGTTGTAATTTATGACTAAGATATTTCTTTGTAGAAAATTTAATTAGAAAAAAAAGAAGGAAATTATTATTTATTTAGTTAGTTACTGCTTTCTCTAATATACTCTGACTTCTTTTGAGGAGTGAAAATAATGGTAGTAGGGAAGATATTTGTTACTTTAGAGTTTGATTACTGTGTCTGTCAATTGTCTGTTGTCTCAGTAATGCTGTGTTTTGCATCATCTCTCCAAAGATCTATGGTTTAAAACAATTTAATCATTTTTTATTTTGCTTACAAGTCTGGAGGTTGGCAATTCAGTCTGGAATTGGCTTGGCAGTTCTTTGAGGTTGGGTTGGGCTCAGTTGTCCACCTGGGCATCATCTGGTCATTGGCTGATTTAGGATAGTCTTGGCTGGGATGAATGGAGCAAGCTAGCTCAAGCATGTGTTTATGGCTACTGTAGAGAAGCAATAGAACAAACTAAAACAAGCAAGCATTTTTCCAAGCCTCTATTGGATTCACATTTGCTTGTTGACATGACTGAGCCAGAGTCAAAGGGTGAAGCAGAACATCCCATCCAGAATAGAAGAGTACTGCAAAGTTATGTGGCAAAGTGTATGAATACAAGGATGGGTGAAAAATGGGGGCTCTTAATCAACTATAGTTGCCAGGCTGAGAAATGTTATAGTTAATAAGGAAAGAAAGTTTGGGGTTATAAAATGTGTTATTTGCATACTTGGGTAGAATAGAACATAGCAAATTATCAAGACCTTTCTTATTTTGGTTACCAATGTTCAGTTTTTAGGAAATTGTGATTTGATTGAGAATGGTTTGATTGGCCTGGTTTAAATTTTTTTTAAGTTAGAGTTATAGACGATTCATGCTCATTAATTTTCCTTTGCTCTAAAGATTGTGACATTTGTTTTGAATTACAAACCAATCTTGATTAGGTAAGGGAATAAGCACATGATAATCAGTTTAGGTACTGCATCCCATAAATATATTTGGTTCGTGTATTTTACTAGGGGCATTGGTGGCTTATGTTTAATTATTTATAGTAAGACTTCATAGTAAGTGTCTGGCCATATATCTGAAAGGAAGAATAACATCTTTCCTTGATTTTAAATCAAAGAACTTTCAGTGACACTGCTGGTTTTGTGGGAATGTGGTGAAAACTACTAATTTTACTTTCTAAATTTTAGGGGAGAATTTAGTTCTTAAAAACAGATTCTAAAATTTCTTTATGTTCCTAGAAAAATAATAGTTACAAGTCTACTAGAGTCTTGTTCCTACTCTTGTTTTGGAGATACCAATAAGTACAGAAGAATTGTTATTTATACTTGGCCATTTTGTAAAATCTATGTGTATGTACATATAGAAAAAATAGTCAAGGTAGGTGAACCAAAACCTTAGTGGTACTTATCTTTGGAAAGTAGGAACAGGAATAACTTTAACTTCCTTTTAGTAACATTTTCTGAATTTTTAAAAATAAATTTGATTGTTTGATCAAATTTTTAAGATGATTAAAATTCCACTTATAGGTAGTCAATGTTCATTTCAATCTGACTCCTACATGATTGGCCTGGTGGCATGTGGCATTGACTTCAAACTTTAGGGTCATTGTTGAATATTTTATTCTACAACAACATTTATTTCTTTAGCTTAAAATAGGCTATCTATAAAATTACCTACATTTCTGCTAGCCACTTTTTCTGTGTCAGATACATGATTTATGCTTCAGCAGAACTGAATTACTTGGGTTTCTCTGAATTTCCCTTTGTTCCGGTCTCTCTAGGGCTTTGTTCAGACTAACTCCTCATCCATCAGGTCTTAGTATAAATATTGCTTACCTATGCAAATCTTTTCTGACTCCCTCACACTCATTAAAATTGTAATTAAGTATTTTTTTATGTAATTACCTAACCATTGGTCTTTCCATTTAGGATGTAAGCTGCTTAATAATGAGAGCCAGATTACCCTTATTCACTTCTGTATCTCTGCAACTAGCACGATGCCTGAAACGTATAAGTGCTAAACAATGTCTTCTGAGCAAATGAACCAGTGTTAGGAAAATGGATAGCAAGGTGGTTGGCTGGATAGAAGGATGGATGGAATCCCTTCTGACTTGTGAACCTAACCAAATACCCTCAATCTGGAATGCTACCTTCTCTGTCTTCCTAGGCAACTTGGATATTCCCTTATTTAGGCTTGCATTGCGTCTCCATTTGCTTGCTAAACAAGTATTTACTGAATACTCACTAAGTGGCAGGCATTGTATTATAGCTGTGGGTCCAGTGGTAAAGAAGACATGTAGGGTCTCTGCTTTCATGGGTTTTATTGGCAGGGGTGATAAAAAAAATAAAGAAACAAGCCATTAAGATAATTTCAGATAGTAATGAGTACTAAGAAGAAAATTAAGTGGACACAGGAGCTCAGATATCTATTCAAATATCTATTCAAGAGCCTTATTTCAAAATTTTTGGATAAATATTCAGAAGTGGGATTGCTAGATCATATTGTTGTTCTATTTTTAATTTATTGAAGAAGCTACATAATATTTTCCATAGCGGCTGTTTATTGCAACATTATTCACAAGAGTCAAGAGTCGAAAAAACCCTAAAATTGCATCAAGAGATGAATGGATAAGGAAAATGTGGCATACGTGCACACACAGGAATAATATTCAGCCTTATAAAATAAGGAAATACTGTCATATGCTACCACATGGGTAAACTTCGAGGATATTATACTAAGTGAAATAAGTCAGTCATAAAAAGGCAAATACTGCACGAGGTGTCTAAAGTATTACAACTCATAGAAGTGGAAAGTAGAGCAGTGGTTGTTAAGGATCATGGGTAGGGAGAATTGGGGAGTTGCTCAATACATACAGAATTTCAGTGATGCAAGACAAAAAAGTTTTGGAGACCTGTACAAAAATGTGCATATTATTAATACAGATGTACCTTAGAGATATTGTAGGTTTGGTTCCAGACTGCTGTAATAAAGTGAATATCACAATAAAGCAGCTCAAATGAATTTTTTGGTTTTCAAATGCATATAGAAGTTTATACTATACAGTAGTCATATAGTGTACAATAGCAGTATGTCTAAAAAACAACGAACATGCCTTAATTAAATAGTTTATTGCTAAAAAATGCCTGTCATGATCTGAGCTTTCAACAAGTTGTAATCTTTGGTGGAGGCTCCTGCCTTGATGTTGTTGTCTGCTGAGAGATCAGGTGCAGTTTGCTAAAGGTTGGGGTGGCTATGGAAACTTCTTAAAATAAGACAACAGTGAAGTTTGCTTCATTGGTTGACTTCCTTTCAGGAATGGATGTTGTTTGATAGCACTTTATCCACAGAATTTCTTTCGAACTTGTAGTCACCCACTCAAAGCCTGCTGCTGTTTTATCAACCAAGTTTATGTAGTATTCTAAATTCTTTGGTATCATTTCAGTGATCTTCCTAACATCTTCCCCAGGAGTAGGTCCTATCTCAAGAGACCACTTTCTTTGCTCATCCATAAGAAGCAACTCCTCATCCATTCAAGTTTTGTCATGGGATTGCAGTGATTCAGTCACATCTTCAGGCTACACTTGTAATTCTAATTCTTTTGCTATTTCTACCACATCTCTAGCTACTTCCTCTCCTGAAGTCTTAAGCCCTTCAAAGTTGTCCATGAGAATTGGAATCATCTTCTTCCAAATGGAAGAAACTTCCTGCTCATGTTGGCATTTTGATCTCTTCCCATGTATCACAAATGTTCTTGAATGGCCTCTAGAATACTGAGTCCTTTTCGGAATGTTTTCAGTTTACTCTGTTCAGATCTATCAGAGGAACCACTGTCTATAATAGCAGCTATAGCGTTACAAAATGTGTTTCTTAAATAATAAGACTTGAAAATTGAAATTACTCCTTGATCCTTGATCCATGGGCTGCAAAATGTATGTTATGTTAGCAGGCATGAGAACATTAATTTCATTGGTTATCTCCACCAGAGCTCTTGGGTGACCAGGTGCATTGTCAATGAGCCTTCATATTTTGAAAGGATTCCTTTAAACTGAATGGTGTTTCTAAACAGTGGGCTTAAAAGATTCAGTAAACCCTGCTGTAAACATATGTGCTACCATCCAGATCTTGTTGTTCCATTTCTAGAGCACAGAGTAGATTTAGCATCATTCTCAAGGGCCCTAGGATTTTCAGACTGGCAAATGAGCACTGGCTTCAAATGAAAGTCACAGCTGCATTAGCCCCTGACAAAAGAATCAGCCTGTCCTTTGAAGCTTTGAAGCCAGGCATTCACTTTTCCTTTGTAGCTGTGGAAGTCCTAGGGCATCTTCTTCCAATAGAAGGCTATTTGTCCACATTAGAAGTGTGAAATGTAGCCACATTCATGGATTATCTTAGCTAGATCTTCTGGAGAACTTGCTGTAGCTTCTGCATCATGCTTGCTGCTACACCTTGCACTTTTATGTCATGGAGATATCTTCTTTCCTTAAATCTCACAAACCAAGCTCTGCTAGCTTCAAACTTTTGTTCTCAGCTCCTCATTTCCCTCAGCTTTCATGAACTCAAGAGTTAGGGCTGTGCTCTGGATTAGGCCTTGGTTTAAGAGAATGTTTGCTTTCTTTTTATTTTTTTTAATTTTTATTTATTTATGACAGTCACACACACACAGACACACACACACACACAGAGAGAGAGAGAGAGAGAGAGAGAGAGAGAGGCAGAGACACAGGCAGAGGGAGAAGCAGGCTCCATTCACCGGGAGCCCGACGTGGGATTCGATCCCGGGACTCCAGGATCGCGCCCTGGGCCAAAGGCAGGCGCTAAACTGCTGCGCCACCCAGGGATCCCGAATGTTTGCTTTCTTATCATTCATGTGTTCACTGGAGTAGCACTTTTATTTTCCTTCAAAAACTCTTCCTTTGCATTTACAACTTGGCTGACTACTTGGCATAAAAGGCCTAGTTTTTTACCTATCTTGGCTTTCAACATGAATTCTTTATTAAGTTCAATTATTTATAGCTTTTGATTTAAAAGTGAGAGATATGCAACTCTCTCTTTTGCTTGAACACTTAGAGACCATTGTAGGGTTATTAATTGGCCTAATAATTTCAATATTGTTATGTCACAGTGACTAGGGAGGCCTAAGAAGAGGGAAAAAGAGGAGAAAGCTTGGTGGGGAAACAAATCACACATTTATTAAGTTTACCATTTGACGTGGGCACAGTTTGTGGTGCCCCAAGACAATTACAATAGTGACATCAAACATCACTGATAACAGATCACCATAACAAACATAATAATAATGAATTATAATAAGAAATATAATAGTGAATAGTAATAAAAAAATTTGAAATAAAAAAAATTTTGAAATACTGTGAGAATTACCAAAATGGGAAACAGAGACAAAGTGAGCACCTGCTATTGGAAAAATGGTGCTTGTACACTTGCTTGATGGAGGGTTGCCACAGACTTTCAATTTATAAGAATTGCAATATCTGCAAAGTGCAATAAAGTGAAGCACAGTAAAATTAGGTATGCTCGTGATACTGTATTCTATGCTTAAAGGTTTGTTACCAGAATAGATTTCATGTTATGTGTGTTTTACCACAATAAAAAACAAGTTAAATGCAGTAATGTGGGAGTGACAAAGTGGTGAAGTGGTGTGTCTTCTTTAGAATAGTAGTCAGGGAAAACCTCTTTCAGAAAAGGACAGCGAGTTGCCACCAGAAAACCAAGAAAGTAAGAATAGGTGGGTATGTTCTAGACCAGAGCTGTCCTGTAGAACTATAATGCAAGGAATATAAGTAGTTTTATTTTTTTTTGTAGTAACCACAATGAAAACAAAGGAACAGGTAAAATTAATTTGAATAGTATATTTTGTAGAAGCCAATATTTCTAAAATTTATCACACAATTTTATTAACAAATTATTGGTGGACTGTCCTACATTTTTTCTTTGTACAAAGTCTTCAAAATCTAGTGAATGTTTCACACTCATGGCAAATATAAGTTAGAGTAACCCCATTTCAATGACTCAGTAGACCTATGTGGCTAGTGGCTGCCCTGTAGAATAGCACGGCTATAGACCGAGAAGACACCTGTGGCAAATGGCCTAAACTAGAGACAGATTTGGATAGCTGAAAAAAAGAAAACAGTTCCAGAGCAGCTGAAGAGGAGGGAAGAATGGTAGGGGATGAGTTGGAGAGAGAGATAGAGCAACTGCACACCTTCCTTGTTGCATACATCACATCGTCTTTGAGTGCACATTGGCCTCCCCAACAGATTGTAAGCTCCTCCTGGAGCACAGGAATTTTTCTGTTTGTCCCAGCAGTGCAGGATATAAAGTAAGTGACAGATAGATATGTCATAGATAAATGAATTGAAGGTATGAAGAAATACAGGGGAAATGGCTTGTTTAGCGAAAACATATATATTTTTTTCATTTGTGCTTACCTTCTTAAAAGCCTTTGAACCCGAAACTCTGGTACATGCATAGGTTTCCTTCAGCATATCTATTTATGACAGGCTTTGCAAACTTCTCCTGAATGTATCATCATTGTTAAAGAAATAATTGCCAGTTTGGAGTAAACATTTATTGAACGGCCTTGAATAATTATCCTGTGAGGTGTGTTTCTGAATTATTGGCCATGTTGTGTGCAATGTTTTATGAAATAATTGGTAGCTGGTACAATGCCTCATTGAAATAACTGCCTGTTTAGTGCAATATTTTAACCCAGCAATTGTTTATGCTTTGCAGGGCTCTCAGTTGTCCTGAATATTCCCCATCTAATATTTCATTAAAGATTTTCTGTTCTGCACAATGGGAAGATGAGCTACTGGAGCTTTTAATTACCAGTTACGGCTGCATAGCTTATTGAAGAATGGAAGGGGAAAAAGAAAAGAATTGTATCCGTAAGCACACAAGTTGCCTTTGCTTTTATTGCATGGCTCCAGATGAAGACGGGCAAATACAGGCTTGAGGTTATTGATACTGTTTTGTCCTGGTCATTAAATGTTCATTCCTGTATTGGTGTTGTCAAACCAAAAGCATAGACAGTCTTTCTGCTGTGTTGCAGATCAAATTCTCTGGAAACAGAGAACTTGGTGTGCAAGGTGTTTACCTGAGATCAGTATCTGTGAAAGAAGGGAGGAAAGGATGGAACTGGGTAGAATAAGGATCTCTGATGCCGACCAGTGAAATCTCAGCCTACCTGGCAGGGAGCTCTGGGGTAAGTACTGCTTGGAGACCTGCCCCACATCAAACTGAAATGGAAGGCCTTTACAGCACGATCTTGCAGTTTCCAGGTGCAGGCTGCTCCAGGAGAGGCATGACCTTGGCCAGAAAGCTGCAGCAGAGGCCGACCTTGAAGAAGATGATGGCTGGAGCCTGTGCTCCCAGTTGATCAGCACGTCCTTCCTTGAAGGGGAATCTAGGTAGTATGGTTGATTGTTTGCCACTTGCTATTAAGCCCAACACTGGGGGCGACTGGCAGGCTCAGTAGCTTGAGTGTTTTTGGCTTAGGTCATGGTCTTGGGGTCCTGGGATACAGCCTCTCATTGGGCTCCCTGCTCAGCAAGGAGCCTGCTTCTCCCTCTCCCCTGCCCTCACTCAGCTCTCTTTCCTTCCCTCTTTCTCTGTGTCTCAAATAAATAAATAAATAAATAAATAAATAAATAAATAAATAAACAAATTTTAAAACAAAACAACCAACATGATGTTCCAGTACCAATTTTTCCTTCTAATTTAAACCAAATTTTACTTGGTTTGTAGTGTTACGTTTAGTCTAAGGAGTTAATGCTTAGTTTACTTTACGTACATCGACACAATATTGTAATTGACTTGATATAGGTCAAGACGGGAGAACAAGGCAATGAGAATTTCTCCTAGAAAAGCTCTTTACATTATTCACTTATGAGCAACACTGATCTATTTGTTATGTCAGAGTAATACATGTGCTTTGTAAAAAAAAATTACAGAAATTTATAAAATGAAGTATGAAATATTTCCATTGTATTCCTGTAACACATTCCACTCCCTCAATGAAAGTATTATTAATAGTTTTGCTTTATTATTACATATTCCTCTCTAGATATATATAAATATATATGTACATAGGTACACATGCCTGTAGCTTTTCTTCTCATATTAAAATAATAGAAATTCATTGAATACAGCATTCTTCCACTTTTTCACATGAAACCTAGAATGCCCTTTCAGAATAATACATGTAGAACTACCTAATTTTAAACTTTTTAATATGTGATGGATATTTGTATTTTTACAGTATTTTACCATTGTTAGCAAAGCTTCTAAGAACATTCTGTATAAATACCTTTTTGCACAAGTACTATTGTAGGATAGATTCCTAGAAGTGTATTTGCAAGGTTGAAGGGCACACATTTTAAGATTGTATGAGATAGTATTGCGTTGTCCTCCAAAAAGTTTGCACTAACTTGAATGCCACCAACAATCCATAAGAAACTCAGTTTCCCAGCATTATTGCCTTTTTTAGACATTAGCATAGCTATTTTTTTCTCAGTCTGAAATCTGAAAAATTATACTCATTTATTTTGCATCTATTTTTTACTTCCTAATTTGTTATCAATTAGTTATGTATCTCTTCAGGATTGCCTCTAGTTTTAAGCTACATGATCGTATCTTTTACTCTCACAGTGAGAGATCATTCTCAGTAGAATAAAAAGTATCAATTTTACTTTAAACAATAAACTACCCCCCCCCATAAAAGCAATTTCCCAGGACTGAGTTGTTCTGCAATATGACTTATGGTAGTTGGAATTTTTTTATAGAAAGCAACAGAAATGGACTTTGGATAACTTAAGAAGGAAAGAATTTTATTGGAGGAAAGTTGAGCAGCTTACAGAATAAACAGTGATGGCCATAGACCACAGGTGGGAAGAGTCCAGTGTAATGGGTTGAATTACATCCTTTCAAAATTCATATGTTGAAGCGCTAAACCTAGTCCCTCAGGATGTGACCTTAGTTTGAAAAGAAGGCCATACAGTTTCATTAAATAAAGCTAAGGTCATCCTGGAAGAGGGTGGGCTCTTAATGCAGCATGATTGGTGTCCTTATGAAAGAATGCCATGTTGAAGAAACAAAGGAAGAATGCTAGATGAACATCAAGGCAACGATTGGGATGTTGGGTCTATAAACCAAGGAGTGGTAAGCATTGCTGATAATCCCAGAGGCTAGATTTCAGACTTCTGGATTTAGAACTACAAGGTGATAAATTTGTGTTATGTGAGCCGCCTGGTCTGTAGTATTTGTTAACAGCCCCCTGGCAAGCTCATATAGCCAAGTACCAGGATATCTTTCAAAATTTAGGCAACAGGGATTAATTTATTTGACAGTCTCATCAATGTAGCTGTCACCGTAATCAATACATTCTAGTCTGTGGGTATTTATATCTTTCTTTTCAAGATCCAGAGTTCCTAGAGAAAGAGAGAGAGAAGCACCATAGTCAAAATCGGATCCAGTGCCCACCCACACTTAAAAGAGAACAGAGCCCCTGATATACAGTCCCATCGGGACTGTACATCAGGTGAGTGAAGCAGTTCCCCCAAAGAACTTGGCTTGTTACCAAAGAAGCTGAGTTGAATAGGACGCTAGAAAGTGTGTTGGAGGATGATAATTGGTATATAGATTAAGAATATGCGGATTATCCCCTGCTGAATGAAGAGGCACCTGCCATCCATAGGCGGTCTGTAGGTAGTTCTCCTGACCCCTGAGCTCCCACTTTACAGAAGTTTGATTGAAGGAATAATTTCAGTACACCCACACAGAGGAAGTAAAGTCACAGAATTTATTACTTACTGATCCCAGTAATTGGGGGGATGTGACAGGGAAAAGGGCACAATGAGCTGGGGGCAGGGTGGTCTTCCAACCAATGTTGTGAGCCAGCATGAGGTAGGAGCAGAGCAGCAAGCACCTACTACTTATAAGGGGTTGGGGTGCTAACTTTTCGTGGACTCAACTCAAAGTGATTATTCCAAAAGGTGCCTTGGGAAAAGCAAAGGGGGAATTTGTGGTGGGAATCCATAATTTAGGTCCTTATCTTACTGTCCAGGCTCTGGGTATGAGCCTAGTTGCATATGAGAAATGCCTAAGGCAGCACTTCAAAATAGCTGTTTTTTTTTTATCACAGGGAGCCAAGAAATATAAATCTTTACTACATTAGACAAAGGAGTTACATATGTTTTAAAATAGATATTTGATTATATATGAGACACATATAGTGTATTGATGTGGCTTATTTATCTCCATGAGATAAATATTTATGTGAGAAAGCATACAGAAATAGTGATGATGATGATGACAATGATGATGATAAAGAGGAAGAAAAAGGAAATGGTGAAGAAGAGGAGGGGGGAAGGAAAGGAGGGATGGAGGGAGTGAAGGAGGAAAATTACAAGGCAGTTGCTCCATTTCAGGCACTGTTCCAAATGTTTTATGGGTATGAACATGTTTCACAGTCTCAACAATCCTACAAAATGTTTATAATTATTGTCCTTACTTTACAGTTAGGGAAACTAAGGCCCATATATGGATGTTAAGATATTTTCCCAAAGAAATACAGCTAACAATTTGCAAAGTTGTTTGAAATCCAGGAAATTTGCTTTGGAAATCTACCTGCTATATATTCTGCATTCCACATGGGTGGGGAACCTGGCTGATTTGAGATTTAACAAGGAACATCTTATTTCCATCATTACCTAGGATGTATCCCTGGTGCCTTTGAGCTACCTGTAAAGGAATTGCAAAGTGACACTTTATTTCATAATTGTAGTGTGTTATTAGGCCAACTCTACTAAGAGTCAATGACTCTCTTTTCCTTAATGACACTTGGTTACTTTTGTTAGCTGAAGTTGAGTGTTCATGGGGTTTTGATTGCCCAAAGCTAAAACTTCTCTTTGGCTGTATAACAGAGTGTAATGTCCACTCCACAGCTAACTAGTTATTTCTAAGTGCTTAAAATCTTGTTACAAATCAGTCAAGGCTTTGTAAGAAAACCCCAACGCCAGATCATTTTGTATCATTTACATTTCCAATCCTCTTAACTCCTCTGAGAATTCATGCCTTCCTTGTAAAAACGGGATTAATACTTTATGTTCTGTTATCAAGCTACGCTGTTGGATCATGCGTGACAGTGGTTTTAGAGTACTTTGTAAACTGTAAACATTTTAGCTAGACAATCTAAAAAACATTTTACTAACAATAAATGTTCTATGATCTTGCTTTTGCTTCCTTCATTTGTGTATAATTAATACTGTCATTTATTCATTCAGCCAGCCAGTTGTTTCATTTTTGTCATCTATATAATTAATACCAGGTACACAAGGAACATGCAGTGGAAATCTAGGTGTGCCCTTGTCCAGGTGTGTGAATTCTGCAAATACGATGCAATGGAATAAAACCTATGGTGGGTTAAATTGGGGTTTTTCAATAGCAGCCCTACTGACTTTTGGGACAGATAATTTTTTGTTATGGGAGTTGTCCTGCACATTATGTTCAGAAGCATCCCTGGCTTCTACCCACTAGATGCCAGTAGCATCTTTCCCCTAGGTTGTGGCAATTCTGAATGTCTTCAGACATTGCCAGATGTTCTCTGAGGGGAGAAGGAAAATTATACGCAGTCAAGACCATTGGGTTAAATGAAGGGGGCCTTGGCTTCCTGCAAGAAGAGATGTCTACACTGAAACCTGCTTCACGAGCAGGAGTTAGCCAACTGAAGAGAGTGGTTAAAGAGGAGAGTATATACATGAATCCTAGATGCAATATCCTAAAAGTCAAAACACTTGGGATTATCTTGTTTTTCTTTTGCATCTGACAGCTAGTGAATCTGAGTGGTCATTAAACTCTTATACTTACCCAAAAATGTACCTACTCATTTTGGGCTATGTAGGAACAACTTTTTTATTATTATTTTTATTATTATTTTTTAGAGAAATAGGTCCATCTGGGTTCAGTGTGGATTGGAATGCTATCAAATATAGTCTTTTCTACATAGTATATTTACAAGAGAAGAGTTTAAAGAATGGAGGTAGACAAAGCAGGTAGAGGGAATCACTATGATTTCTCAATAATTAAAACAATTGGGGTTTCCTCACAAGCTAGAATAAGTGATGGTTTTATAAGCATGAACAAAAGTGCCTTTTATGTTGACAGAGTGTGAAAAGTTTTTAGACTTAAAAATTCTTATGAAATAAATTATAAATATTAGAAGCATTCCTTCTCCTTCTATGATAAATGTAGGATAGAGTTCTCTAGAATGAAGTAGTCTAAAAACACAGGACTTCCCGTTTTATAATTATGTGTCCTTTTAATGAACTGACAGCTTAGGTGGCATCGGAGGAGGGATCTGAAGGTATACTTAGAAGCACAGAGTATTAAAGCTGCAGGGAAGCCAGAGATCGTATTATCCAAATACCAAGAGGTCAGACGTTTGTGTAAGTTCAGATGGCTACGCAGCAGCAGTGTCTGGACTTCATTTCCACCTTACACCTCAGTATCTTTTCCATGTTCCAGGAACCCTTGTTTCACTCCACCTGGTGTGAGAGGGGCTTGTTTTGTATGGGGGCACTCAATTTTTTTTTTTTTTTGTAAGGGGGCACTCAAATTCTGGACAGAGTGTTTAGGACATGTATCTGGTTGCTTGCTTGCTTTCTCCTTCCTCCCTCCCTTCCTTCCTCCCTCCCTCCCTCCCTTCCCTCCTTCCTTCCTTTCTTTGTAGATTGATTGATTGATTGATTTGAGAGCGTATGAGCAGTGAGGAGGAGCAGAGGGAGAGAGAATCCTCAAGCAGACTTCCTGCAGAGCACGGACCTTGCAGCAGGGCTCATCCTAGGACTCTCAGATCATGATCTGAGCAGAAATCAAGAATCGCCTGCTTAACCAACTGAGCCACACAGGTGCCCCTAGTTTCTGCTTTCTAACAAAATCCAGTGTGATAACTACTCTTTAAGGTAGATGTTTGTTGGTTCTTTAACATTTAAAAATTGTATTTAGCTTATATCTTATACATTTTATTTATCTGTAAATCTTATATAATATTATACTCATTTATCCTGAGATGGCAAGTTTTCTGAGTTCGTAGCTCCTTCCCAAATGGCTTTTGAGCCTTGTGACAAAGAGAATAATTTGAATAGACTGCATGCTTCCATATTTCCTTTCACGGTAAAACAAAGATGTTTATAGGTTAGTATTCCCTTCTTTAGGAGAGGCTGGACCAGAGGGGAATATTAAAATAGGAGTCAGGAGACCTAGGTCCTCTCCTTGTCCCCACATAAAGTGACCAAGTGGTGTAAAACAAGGGATAGTCTAGAACAGATTGAAGGTCTCAGCTTAAATATCACCTTGGAGATCTCTAAGTAGTATCCCACGTACCATGAAGTTTTTCTCTGACACTTCCAGTTGCTTTCCAGTTGTTTTCTGAGTTGCAGTTACTCAGCTCTATTTATCTTGTTTGCCTCTATGTCTCCCAGGCAGCAAGGATCACATCTGTCTTCTTGATGTCCGTTAGCCCAGTGCCTAGCACAGTACGTGGGCCATGGTAGTTGTTTAATGTATACTTATAGAAAGGCTATACAAAAGATTGTGATGAAGATTTGAAATCGTTCTAGTTACCTATTGCTGAATAAAAAAACACCCCAAATTTAGTGGGGGAAAACAGTCATTTTGCCATGCTCCCAGATTCAGTGAGTCAGGAACTTGGATAGGATATGGTGATGATAGGTTGTCTTTTTTCCATGAATTCTGGGGTGACTGGAATGACTCAAAGGCTGGGATCTGGAATTATCTGGAGACTTCTTTACTCATGTGTCTGGCAAGGGTATAGTTGTTGGCTAGGACCTAAGAGGCATTGCAATAGTTTGCTTAGGTTAAAGGTGAGGGGCTGCAGACCCTGCCACTAGGTAAGAGTTTCAAGGCTTCACTGTAAGAAGAGACTATGATATGGGAGATATTTTAGGGGGTCATCTTTGGTAAATAGAGTCTTCCACAGATGTGTATGTAACTTGATACAATTATCTCAAATTCTAATCTTTTTTTTTAAAGTTTTTTTAAATTTTATTTTATTTTTATTTTTATTCATGAGAGACGCAAAGAGAGAGGCAGAAACATAGGCAGAGGGAGAAACAGTCTCCCGACAGGAAGCCTGATGAGGGACTTGATCCCAGGACCCAGGGATTATGACCTAAGCCAAAGGCAGATGCTGAACTACTGAGCCACTCCAGGTGCCCCCTGGTTCTAATCTTTTATGGAAGTTTAAGAAACACATGTCTAAGTTAAAGAGAGTCCTTATTTCTGCCCCAGCATCCCATGACCCTTAGACCCATACATACAGATTAGGAAAATCTTATTTGAAGGAGAAAATTTACTTTCTATTATAAACATCCCAGAATGGATGGCTCTGTGTTTTTGCAGCTACCTACATCCCTAAGTAGTTTAAGACTATGCTAAAACAAGATCAAATTTCTATTTAAATATCAATAAACATTACCATCTAGGGGGGATGGTTGCATTTCCTTCTGAAAGAGGGCCCTAGACAGGTTCCATTCACTTTTACTTCTGCTTTTTGTAGGAGGCACATTGGGTGGACCTGGATGTTTGCTTGGTGAATTCTATCACATTCTTCTCTTTCCTTTCTTAATGCTGTTCAGTCTCAAGTACCTGAAAATTATCTAGCTCCAACTCCTAATGCATGTGCTTGGCTCCAAATAATATCATGTGTTTAGTGGTCATTTGTAGTTTTAAGGACACAGGTTTGTTCCTGGAACCCCTTCTTCCCGAAATGAGGAAGACTCTGTAAAGTTCCACCTCTTTGCTTTCTGTGTATATAATCATGGAGAATGGTATTTATTCTTCAGAACCTCATCCTCTAATATTCTAATAAAATCCTGACTCATCAGTCAAAATTAAAAGATTAATCTCCTTTCTCTAGAAATTAGAAAAATAGTACTTGTTCAACAAAGGAGTTATTGAGTGTTTCATATATGAATGAAGTTTATACTACTTTTCAAAATGATTGAAAAGAAAGGAGACTATGATTATCTTGAGTGAAACAGTAATCAGAAGATATTATTACTCAATATCTTCCATTCTTTCAGTCGTTGAATTAATGTTTTACTGAAATACATCATTCATTAATAGGTAGTAGCTGTCAAGTGATATATGGATCATGGTTCCATGGCTTTGCAAGTCATAAGATGGACTTGCTGTCAGTTGAGAAAATTCTTGCTTTTCCAGCAGTGGTGATAGATCTGTCCTGTTCCGGTCCACCCAATGATCTTTTATGATTGGCTTCTTTCTTGGGACAAATATTTAACTTTCCTTTTCCCTCACTTGTCTTTGAGAGTTTCACTAACCCTGAGGGAAAGGAAAAACATGGCCAACCAATTATGTTACCAAACTTTGAAAGGTCAGAGATGTACAGGCTATCTGAAGGAGAGTGTGAAAGCCATTAGCAGTCTGATATCTCATTTGGTGGCTAACAATCCGAGAGGAATACCAAATGGCCTCCCCCCACATTAATCCCTTAGAAGTAAAGTATCTTAACGAGAATGGAATAATGTTGTCAATTTCTTCCATTCTCATTAAATTCCAGAGGCTGTAATCTGGAGTCCTCCTTGGTTTTTATGCTAGCCAGTATGAAAGAGATAGAGCATATAAAAAGGAACAAAGTAGCAAAATTAAAATAGAGTGTGATGTGGCTTATTCATGTAAATATATGCATTATTTCCAATTTACAAAAGCTCAATATATAAAACCTCACTCCAACTTGTCTTCCTCTTATAGGTCATTCGTGTCCCACAAGTAGAAAGCCAACATTTCCACACTCAGAATACTCTCTGCATTTCTACTTCTTCACCTTTACTCTTACTCTTTCTCACTATCTATGTGATTGTATATTTACTTTTTAAGACCGAGGTGAAGTTTTATATTCTTTATGGTAGATAGTAACTCAGAACTACCTACCCTTTATCTGAAACCTTTCACATCTTACTGGCCATATTACTTATTTAGCATTTAACATATAGACAAGTATAACAAATTTAAGACAGTACCCATATATCTCACTCTCAAAATATGTATTCATTTATTGGAACCATTTATCCATGCATTACCTGAAGAAACATTGTAGGGTACTAGTTCCATATCAGATACTGTGCTAGAAGCCAGAGACATGAGAATGAATGAAATCCTGTTTATAATTAAGTAGAGTATGAGGATAAGCTTAGTCAGACAGAAATGCTACGATAGAAATGTAAGTAGGAGAGGTGCTTGGCTGGCTCAGTCAGTAGAGCATCTGACTCTTGATCTCAGGTTGTGAGTTCATGCCCCATGTTGGGAGTAGAGATTGCTTTAAAAAAATGAAATAAGGAAAAAAATACAAAAGAAAAGAAATTTAAATAGGATACATTAGGTATACCTAGGAAAAAGAGATACCTAAAAGGTGAGTCTCCAGTGAGACATAAAATGTTTGTTAGGTGGTAGAAAAATGTAGAAAAGGAAGGAGATGCGGGGAATGATGGCAGCGAAGGAATTCCAAAACAAGGCATAAACATGACTAACAGCTATGGTATAGATAGGAGGACAAGTAGTTTTGAGTAAGGAAATCCATAGACTATGAAATGGAACAGATATCAGGCAAACTGAGAAAAAGTTGGACTTAGGGGGAAAATCCTGGAAGGCTTAGTACACTGTGGAGAGAAGTCTGGACTTACTTTGAGGGTAATGGGAGGCCTTTGAGGTTTTCTACATACAACAGAAATGTGGTCAGATTTTCATTTTCTAATATTACCCCAGCTCTGATGTGGTGGAGGATGGATAGTAAAGAGACGTGATTGAAGGCAGAAAGAACAGCAAGGGGGATTTTACAATTGTCCAGTGAAAAATGACTATACTATGAACTAATGGAGGTGGAGATAGAAGAACAGCTATCATAAATTCTGAGATAACATGGTGTATAGGACTTTTGACTTCTTGGGTGTGTATACTGCATCTGTTTTCTACACAGCCTTAAGCGCACACTAAGGTGTATTGCTAATACTTGCTAAACAGCATTGAACTTTATATACTGGTGTAAGAAAAGCCTGCAAGAGGGTTGAATGATTCACAATTTCCCCTAGTAAATTAAAGGCAGATTTGTCTGTAACCGAGATCACATGTTTTATGAATTTTGCTTGGGAAACAGAGAAATTAGAGAATTTTCATGTGGGCTCCTGTTCCAGGACTTAAATTGCTTCACTATTAAACTTTCATAACCAAAACTTAGTTTAAGTTTTGAATCGCTATATTACAGGGTTATTTCATGTTGAATATGTTGGTATGAGGTTGATGTTTGACCCAAAATAATCCCAGACCAATGGATTTGTGTTCATTGTTCTTAGAAATTATAAGCCATTAATATTCTCTTTCTGGACTAGGTGACTAAGTAATTGAATGAGAATGAAACTCCCAGGCTAATGGAAAGATTGATCTCACTCTCGGGAAAAATCCTCTGATACTGGTAGAATTTGAAAAGGCTAGAAGCCATTATTATTTGGTTCCGTTCTTCCTACATAAAAGGTGATCCTTAACAGTGCTTTTGCAACTGTTTGTTCCAGTACTAACTCGATATCAAGGTGTACCTCAATACTCTTTTTGGAAGAGCAGATAGCTTTCAAGCGAGAGTATTAAAAAAAATCCATCACTTAGGGGTGCCTGGGTAGCTCAGTCAGTTGAGTGACTAACTCTTGATTTGGGCTCAGGTCATTAGGGTCATAGGATTGAGCGCTGTATCAGCTCTGTGCTGGGTGTGGATACTGCTTGGGATTCTGTTTTCCCTCTCTCTTTGCCCTTCCCCCTCCACTTATGCATGCTCTCTCTACTCTCTCTAACAAAAACCCATTGTCTAAATATTATTTTGATACGTGTGATTGAAAATGTTTTTTAATGTCTTCAACTGACAGATCTCTCTCCTCCCTTTTGGGGAAAAAAAAAAGTCTGGCCGCTGAACTTGTAACTCTAAACATTGATGGAACAGTGTAGTAGATTTCATAAATGGCACCATTCCTGTAATGTCTTTTTCAATGTGACCTAACGCATCCTCCTATCAAAAGGACATCTATTTGTTTACCCCTAAAAATTGGCTTAGCCTTATAACCCATTTGGTCAATAGAATGCAGGTGAAATAATGTTGTGCCAATTCTAAGTCTAGGTTTCAAGAGGCTTGTTTAGCTTCTGTTCTCTTTTGGAGCTTTGGCTCTGCATGAGATGAAGCCCAGGTGAGTCTGCTGATGGTTAGAGTCCATATGGAAGAGAGCCAGGTTATCCCAGGTAAAGCAATCCTACATTAGATAGGCCCCAGCCAATATGCCAGCTGACCACAGGCTCATGAACAATCGGATATATTTGGCTAGGACAACAGAGCCATTCAGCAAATCCATATTTATAGTTGTATGCCACTAAGCTTTCGTGGTTGTGTTCTACAGCATTAGGATGGTGAGAAACAACTGATACCACCAGGAAGTAAGTATAGGACAGAGATGATGAGATCAATCCATTTATGGGGCAGGAGCCAAGATGTGTATCAAAGTCCTATAACTAAGTAGAAATAGTAAGTCAGTCCCAAAAACAGAGGTGTGTGGTCCACTGATTGAATCAAAGATCTAGATAGAACCAGCAAGTAGCATATTTCCCTATAGAGAAGCTCTTCTGACAGAGTATGGAACCATAGTGAAGGAAATTAATGGCCAAGAAAACTGATTTGAGCATCAGAGTTTCAATTTTGCCATTTACTGGCAGTTACAATTTTATTTAATATTTATGTAATATTTATCAAGAGTATTCTATGTGCATAGATACTTATTTAATTCAATACCCACAGAATTCCTTCTCTAGAGTTACCATTATTATCCCCCTTTGTGGATGAGGAACTAAGGTTTAGAGAACTTAAAAAAATTCCTTATATCATGTAGGCAGTAAAGGGGAGAGTCAGGACACAAAACTAGGTCTCTGTCTCCAAATCACCCTTTTATTAAGGTCTCTAAGCTTCATTTTATTCATGTATAAAGTAGGGATGATAATGCTTACTCTCAAGGTTTGGGGCAAAGATTAAACAAGATAATGCATGGAGGCGTTTGATCATTAGTGCTATTATCAATTTAATTACAATTTTATCCTCGGAGCTCCAGGAGTGTTTGGCAGGCTGCATTCTGTCTCTTGGAAACTATGCAGCTGACTTAACGCTCCTAGGCCCTGGAAATCATTCTTTTTTATTAAAAAAAGCTTTTGGTCATCTTTTTATTTGCAGGGAGAGCCCCCTTCCATCCTGACCTATAATCTCACAGACTGGTCAGGGCTGATTCTTCCTCCCTGTGCATTCTGTCTGAAGGGCTGACATTGAGACACAGTTCCTCTGTTAAAAGGAAGATTGGTGTTCTCCTCTGGGGATGGGAATTATCAGGATTTAAAAAGAGGTGTTAAAGAAAAATTAACACACGATAAAATGTGAAGACAGTTACACTAAAAACAAGTTTTCTCTTGCATATATCAGAACACAGTACCATGAGCTTCTTTATTCACCATTACCTCTACTCTGAGTCTTGTGTGATTAGAGAAGTAATCTGTACATTCTTTTAGGAGACATTCAGTTCAACAGGACTGCGAGTCAGGAATATTCACAATTTAACCCAGCATAGCAGACGTACGTTCATTCATACGATAATCGGGTAGGAAAGGCATTACCTGTTACTAGGTGCACACATGTGGGCACATTTCCATTAGGTGATCTCTCACCCACTCTCTGGGTGCTGCAGTGACTAAAAACTCACCAGACCTCACAAGGAAGGCTGTTCTATTTGTGAAGAATGCCAATAAGTCAAAATCTCCTTTCCTATAACTCTTACTCAACTCTGGTTTTCTGGTTTGGGAAGTGCACCAAACTAGTTTCTCCATTCTGTTTTCCTGCCTCTTTAAAATGGAGGCAATTTGGGTAATTTCAGCTTTCTCATATTTGAAAACTACTTGCCCATCTTGTTCCCAAGAGGAGTGGTAGCCATTTATTATAAGACATTACCTATGGGTCATAATTATAAGACCAGGGCTGGACGCCTGATGCTAAGTGGCCTGTCAGAGGCAATTCTTTAGAATTGGGACTTTGTTATGTGTTAGGTTGTAGCATAAATCCCATAAGATGCTTAAAAATTCTTTGTCATCATTTAAGTGCTGGGATTAACACAGACATGCAGAATTTTAGCTGTTGTAAAATGAGAAGCCCTGACAACACAGAATAAGCATTTCCACATCCTAATGATTGGCTGTAGCTGAGTATGTAATGACTCCTCTGCATGGGTCTGGCACTTCCCAGTTTTTTGTAGAGTCCCCAGACCATAGCTACTTTCTTCATGAATATCACCTGCTTGAGCACTTTGAAAATCCAAGTTTGCATGCTTTGAGTGCATTTCTGCACTCGCAGGCAAAAGAGCCTTAAGCAAACTTTACATAATTCAGTGGGTATAACCTGGCTGGATACTAGAATCACCTGGCCAACTTTCAAAAATAGATTCTTAGACCATTTTCCTTAATTATAAAATGAGAGCCTCTGGATTGTCATTCTTTTTTTTTTTTTTTGGATTGTCATTCTTACATGGAATCTCTGGATTGTCTTATGGCTGGAACACCGTCATCTTAAAATAAAAACCACACCTCTCTAGATTATAGCCATGGTTAATAACCTGTGATATAGTTAAAGATAGAAACCATGGAATATATCACTCATTTCCTTCTGATGTATGAAATCCATGCGAGTAGGCCAGCTTTCTCTAAGCTAAGCATTTCTGGCCACCACCTGGAAGTGTTTTAAGATGCTCTTAGGTAAGAGCTGCCAATGGCTGGATGATGCTCATTTGGACCTGCTTTTGCTTGGTCTGGACTTGGTGTGTAAACTGAGCACGTAGAGGGTAGAAGGATGAGTATGACAAGTGAGGAGATGCAAGTCTCCAGTAATTCTAAGGTGCATTCTCTTGAGATCCATCTGAGGCAAAGTGATGATGAGAAATCTTAGAACATATTCAAGGATCGGTCAACATTATAATGGCTTAACTCAACTCAGGAGTCAGATGTAGACTTAAAGTTACGTCTTGCTGAGCCATCTCTTTCTGACTTATGGGTTGTAGTTTCAAGGATAGTAATTACACTATTCTCACAAAGCCAGCTTTAAGACCTTCTAATTTGGGGGTCCCTGGGTGGCGCAGCGGTTTGGCGCCTGCCTTTGGCCCAGGGCGCGATCCTGGAGACCCGAGATCGAATCCCACGTCGGGCTCCCGGTGCATGGAGCCTGCTTCTCCCTCTGCCTGTGTCTCTGCGCCTCTCTCTCTGTGACTATCATAAGCAAATAAAAAAAAAAAAGACCTTCTAATTTGGCTAATTAAGAAGTGCCTACCGTGCCAGTTTCAGTAGTAAATCATTTCTGGTTCTGTCTCACTCTCATGTGTCTGTGGTTGAGAAATTTCTGTTCCTCCTGTAAGACTTTCTGTTTCTTTAAGTAATCCTTATTTTATTGGCATTTATGCTACTGCCTTATGCTCCAGCTTTTCCCCCAGACTCACCAAGTTGCTTGATTCTATAATTTGTTGAGCATTTCATTTAACTTGAACTCCATCCTTAGCTCTACCTGAGATTTTAAAGCAATCCAAATACAAACCTTGTATTGAACGTGTAAATTGCCCTGGGTAGCATAGACATTTTCACAATATTAATTGTTCCAATCCATGAGCATGGAATATTTTTCCATTTCTTTGCGTCTTCCTCAATTTCTTTCAGAAGTGTTCTGTAGTTTTTCTTTCTTTCTTTCTTTCTTTCTTTCTTTCTTTCTTCTTCTTTTTTTTTTTTTGTTCTATAGTTTTTAGGGTATAGGTCCTTTACCTCTTTGGTTAGGTTTATTCCTAGGTATCTTATGCTTTTGGGTGCAGTTGTAAATGGGATTGACTCCATAATTTCTCTTTCTTCAGTCTCATTGTTAGTGTATAGAAATGCCACTGACTTCTGGGCATTGACTTTGTATCCTGCCACACTGCTGAATTGCTGTGTGAGTTCTAGCAATCTTGGGGTGGAGTCTTTGGGTTTTCTAAGTACAGTATCATGTCATCTGTGAAAAGGGAGAGTTTGACTTCTTTGCCAATTTGAATGCCTTTTATTTCTTTTTGTTGTCTGACTGCTGAGGCTAGGACATCTAGTACTAGGTTGAATAGCAGTGGTGAGAGTGGACATCCCTGTCATGTTCCTGATCTTAGGGGAAAGGCTCTTAGTTTTTCCCCATTGAGAATGATATTTGCTGTGAGCTTTTCATAGATGGCTTTTTAAGATGCTGAGGAATGTTCCCTCTATCCCTACACTGTAAAGAGTTTTGATCAGGAGTGGATGTCGTATTTTGTCAAATGCTTTCTCTGCATCTATTGAGAGGATCATATGGTTCTTGTTTTTTCTCTGGTTGATGTGATCTATCACATTGATTGTTTTATGAGTGTTGAACCAGCCTTGCACCCCGGAGATAAATCCCACTTGGTCATGGTGAATAATCTTCTTAATGTGTTGTTAGATCCTATTGGCTAGTATCTTGTTGAGAATTTTTGCATCTGTGTTCATCAGGGATATTGGTCTATAATTCTCCTTTTTGGTGGGGTCTTTATCTGGTTTTAGAATCAAGGTGATGCTGGTTTCATATAATGAGTTTGGAAGTATTCCATCCCTTTCTATCCTTCGGAACAACTTTAGTAGAATAGGTATTGTTTCTTCTTTAAATGTTTGATAGAATTCCCCTGGGAAGCATCTGGCCCTGGACTTTGTGTCTTGGGAGGTTTTTGATGACTGCTTTAATTTCCTTCCTGGTTATTGGCCTGTTCAGGTTTTCTATTTCATCCTGTTCCAGTTTTGGTAATTTGTGGTTGTCCAGAAATGCATCCATTTCTTCTAGAGTGCCTAACTTATTGGTGTATAGCTGCTCATAATACATTTTTAAAATTGTTTGTATTTCCTTGGTATTGGTTGTGACTCTCCTCTTTCATTCATGGTTTTATTAATTTGAGTCTTTTTTTTAATAAGGCTGGCTAATGGTTTATGTATCTTATTAATTCTTCAAAGAACAAACTCCTGGTTCTACAGTTCTTCTGGTCTCTATTTCATTGAATTAGAATTAATACTATGAAAATGTCTATGCTACCCAGGGCAATTTACATGTTCAATGCAATCCCTATCAAAATACCATGGACTTTCTTCAGAGAGTTAGAACAAATCATCTTAAGATTTGTGTTGAATCAGAAAAGACTCCGAATAACCAGGGGAATATTGAAAAAGAAAACCAGAGCCGGGAGCATCACAATGCCAGATTTCAAGTTGTACTACAAAGCTATGATCATCAAAACAATGTGGTACTGACACAGAAACAGATACATAGATCAGTGGAACAGAATAGAGAATCCAGAAATTGGCCTTCAATTCTATGGTCAACTAATATTCGACAAAGGAGGAAAGACTATCCACTGGAAAAAAGACAGTCTCTTCAATAAATGGTGCTGGGAAAATTGGACATCCACATGCAGAAGAATGAAATTAGACCATTCTCTTATACCATACACAAAAATAAACTCAAAAAGGATGAAAGATCTAAATGTGAGACAAGAATCCATCAAAATCCTAGAGGAGAACACAGGCAATACCCTTTGTGAACTTGGCCACAGCAACTTCTTGCAAGATACTTCTATGAAGGCAAGGGAAACAAAAGCAAAAATGAACTATTGGTACTTAATCAAGATAAAAAGCTTCTGCACAGCAAAGGATACAGTCAACAAAACTAAAAGACAACCTACAGAATGGGAGAAGATATTTGCAAATGACATATCAGATAAAGGGCTAGTTTCCAAGATCTATAAAGAACTTATTAAACTCAACATCAAAGAAACAAACAATCCAATCATGAAATGGGCAAAAGGCATGACCAGAAATTTCACAGAGGAAGACATAGACATGGCCAACATGCACATGAGAAAATGCTCTGCATAACTTGCCATCAGGGAAATACAAATCAAAACTACAATGAGATCCCACCTCACACCAGTGAGAATGGGGAAAATTAACAAGACACGAAGCAACAATGGTGGAGAGGATGTGGAGAAAGGGGAACCCTCTTGCACTGTTGGTGGGAATGTGAACTGGTGCAGCCACTCTGGAAAACTGTGTGGAAGTTCCTCAAAGAATTTAAAATAGAGCTACCCTAGGACCCAGAAATTGCACTACTAGGGATTTGCCCCAAAGAATAAGATACAGTGAAAAGCTGAGACATTTGTACCCCAATGTTTATAGCAGCAATGTCCACAATAGCCAAACTGTGGAAGGAGCCTTGGTGTACATTGAAAGATAAATGGATAAAGAAGCTGTGGTCTATGTATACAATGAATATTCCTCAGCCATTAGAAACGATGAATACCCACCATTTGCTTCAACATGGATGGAACTGGAGGGTATTATGCTGAGTGAAGTAAGTCAATCGGAGAAGGACAATCATTATATGGTTTCACTCATACGGGGAATATAAAAAATAGTGAAAAGGATTATAGGGGAAAGGAGAGAAAATGAGTGGGAAAAATCAGAGAAAATGAGTGGGAAAAATCAGAGAGGGTGACACATGAGAGACTAACTCTGGGAAATGAACAAGGGTTAGTGGAAGGGGAGGTGGGTGGGGGGATGGGGTGATTGGGTGATGGGCACTGAGGGGGGCAGTTGATGGGATGAGCACTGGGTGCTATACTACATGTTGGCAAATCCAACTCCAATAAAAAATATACATAAAAAAAAACAAATACAAATCTTGTCATCATGATAATATACAATACTTACTAAAGGGTTACTCTACGTCAGGCATTGTTCCCATTTTACCCTTACAGAGTCTGTGATGTAGGTGTGATTATGGATGAAGTAGTTGACTCAGAGATGTTCTTAGAGGCCTATAGCCACTCTGTGATCTTCCATTCCTTGTAGGTTAATGTTCATATTCTAAACATGGCCACTCAGGCCTTTCATGTACACCATTCATCCTCCTCCAGTTTTTCATTAATCATTCATGCTCCTGGGTAGGGGCATTATTTTCCCCTTTCCCCTCTCTATTTTAGGTCTTCATATAATTTTCCTGTGCCAGAAACTCCAGATTCATTGCTCATCATCAGCTTGGCTAAATCATACTCTCCATTTATTTATTTATTTATTTATTTATTTATTTATTTATTTATTTATTTATATATTTTTAAAGCTTTTATTTTTTCATGAAAGATACAGACAGAGAGAGGCAGAGACACAGGAAGAGGGAGAAGCAGGCTCCATGCAGGAACACGGATGTAGGACTCGATCACAAGACTCCAGGATCACGCCCTGAGCTGAAGGCAGGTGCTAAACCACTAAGCCACCCAGGCATCCCTATACTCTCCAGTTTAGAAAAGAGAGTCACAGAGACTGACAGGTATTAGCAGTTGAGTCACTATCCATTGAAAGATGAATGGATAAAGATGTGGTTTATGTATACAATGGAATATTCCTCAGCCATTAGAAACGACAAATACCCATCATTTGCTTCAACGTGGAGGGAACTGGAGGGTATTATGCTGAGTGAAGTAAGTCAATCGGAGAAGGACAAACAGTGTATGTTCTCATTCATTTGGGGAATATGAATAATAGTGAAAGGGAATATAAGGGAAGGGAGAAGAAATGTGTGGGAAATATCAGAAAGGGAGACAGAACATAAAGACTCCTAACTCTGGGAAACGAACTAGGGGTGGTGGAAGAGGAGGAGGGCAGGGGGTGGGGGTGAATGGGTGATGGGCACTGAGGGGGACACTTGACGGGATGAGCACTGGGTGTTATTCTGTATGTTGGTAAATTGAACACCAATAAAAATTAATTTATAAAAAAAAAGAAACAATAGGAAGAAGGCCCACTTCAGTCTTAAATTAAAGTTACCTTCCTCCAAGAGGAAATCCCGGACCCTATGTTAATTTTTCTTGAAGTGCATTTTTCAGATTACCTCTGTTAGTATTAGGGGAGGAGTTAAAATTAAGCTTTCAGAGGTTTTCTCCAGAACAATTGAATTAGAAGGTGGGGGCCAGGCATCTGCATATGGAGCAATTCCTGGTGATTCTTATGAGCTAGAAAGTTGGAGAATCACTCCCATAGATTAGGTTAATATACTTGGTGATTTGCCAACAGCACCCCATCCCCTCTCTTTCAAAATAACTCCCATTCAGTATGTGTTTATCATTTATATTTTCTATTAGATTATAAACTCCATGAAGTTAATGGACATACATCTGATCATATCTATGTATCTGGTCTGTTGTGTGTCAAGTAATATGCTAAGAGGGGCTTTCATATACATTAGCTTAGGGGCTAATTAGCCCCTTAGCAATAGGGGCTAAGAGTACAGAATTGGATGAAAGAAAAAAAATGCTGCTCTTTTGTCATTTAGATCCTCTTGGGCATTTAGAACCTCTTACTAGAGAACTGATTCCTACTGACCCTGCTATCCCTTCTCAAGCATAGGGTTGATGGAGTCCTGGGGTAGCAAGTAGCATCAGGGAAGTCCCTCTCTCTCCCGTACCCAACACGGTTTTCCAAGAACAGTCATGAAAGGTAAATACTAGCCTTGGCAGAAAGGGTCAGAAGGAAGGATGAGACTTCACCCTGGATAGGAAGAGAAGAGAAGGGAGAAGGTTATACAATAATAATAAATCTGTTAACTACAAAACGTTTATCGTTAAAGCAAAGAAGGTGTCTTGACATTTGGTAGAAGAATCATTTAAAAGCCCCAAAGAAAAGTGTCCGGAAACATAAATCTTTGCTACAGCACTGCTGGCAGATCACCAATCATTCCAGGGAGAGTTAAACCTGATTATCTGTAGGAATAGCCAACATTCTGGTTGAAGATTGTCCATCGTGAGTGTTGAACCCGACTGCTGCTACTGCTCTGTGAAGAGAGTACCTCTCCAACCTCAGTGGTCTCTTCTGTGTAATGGGGCAAATCCCACCCATCATTCCAACCTCCTTGACTTGTAAAGATCAACGAAGCTAATGTATATGAAAGGTTTTGTAATAGTTGTCTGGTATCTTTGAAGATGGGTGAAGGATAGAAAAGAAGGAATAGTGATTGTTTCACATAGATTAAAAGTATGATGGGCAGCCCGGGTGGCTCAGCAGTTTAGCACCACCTTCAGCCCAGGGTGTGATCCTGGAGACCCGGGATTGAGTCCCACGTCGGGCTCCCTGCATGGAGCCTGCTTCTCTCTCTGCCTGTGTCTCTGCCTCTCTCTTTCTCTCTGTCTCTCATAAATAAATAAATAAAATCTTCTAAAAAAATAAAATAATAAAATAAAATAAAATAAAATAAAAGTATGAGGGAAATGGGCTCAAAGCCTGAGAAAGCACTAAAAACCAGACTGGATCTGTGACCTTGTAGCATGGATCTGTGACCTTGGTAGCATGAATCTGTGGGCCTTCCTCCTAGATTGTTTCAATTACAGTGGCTCAACTGCTAATACCTGCCAGTACCTCTGACTCTCTCTTCTAAATTCTAAATTCAGGGGAGCCAAGTCTGTTTAGTTATGTTTGAAACTGAATGCCACCCTGGTCCAATCCACTGTGGCCAGAGTCATAGGTGGTGGAATTTAGCTGCTGGCAGCCAACATCCCAAATATGGGGAATCCCTTGAGAGCAGAGGAAATCCAAAAAGATATCCACTCTAATAGAAAGTAGGAAACAGAGATTATGACAGAGGCTCCAGGAGGAGAGCCACGATCTCCTCTTTCATACCGGATGATGGGTAGTCCTTTAAAGTTTTTGGTTTGCCAGTGAGATTCTTAACATGCAATCTGTGAATTCCCGATCAGCATTTAGATGTGCTTTAAATCAAACTTTTCTCTATAAACTTATATTAATACTGTAAATGCCAGGTGTGATGATAAACATGGGCAGTGCAGAAGTTGCCTGTTCAGCAATATACGATAACCTCAAAAAAGCCGAAAGAATAGCCGAAAGGGAGTTAAGAATCGTCCACCGTATAAAAATCCCGTAGTTTCTAAATACAGATCCTGTATCATCATAGAGAACGCCATTATCCTAGGAAGGCCCATAATCAAAATAAACCACAAACTTCTCGAAATATCCTGCTCTTCTTTCAAGCAGGGACATGCTCCCAGCAAAAACACTCCCCAACTGGTAAGTTAGCAGAGCAGGTCCTACAAATGTTTCCCATCAACCCCCATTATTCAAGCTCGGCTCTTTAAAGAGATAACGGTGCGAACCCGTCAAGTTTCATAAGACATATAAGACCACACATTGTCCATCACGTGAAACGACGACTGAAACACCTGCAGTGTAGGTCGCAGAGGATATCCATCCTCAATCGCCAATGACATAATTACCGAGTGCTTCAGCCCATCTGCCAGGCCTGTGACAAAGACTCTAATAACATGGCGGGGGGGCCTTGTTTTTGTTGTCGCATCCTTGATAATGCCTCCATATTTTTCTAAATCCATGATTCAATAAAAAATAATTAATTTATCTGTTTGACAATAGAGAGAGAGGAGAGAGAAAGAGCACCATCAAGAAGAAAACCGTGTTGTAGTCAGAATAGGAGGACAATAAGTAGAGGGAAGGGAGATACAGATAGCTCACTCACGCAGATGTCTCTAGGATATGCACAGGAGAACCTCATGTGGGGTGGGGGCCCTCCCTCTCTCACCCTCAGGGCTCCTAAGAGGATCATAGACCCTGATCAAGCTAAGCGCTTAGATCTCACTCTATCTTCCATTATTACCACCCTTTTATAGGGGCTAATATCTCATCGTATCATCATCACTTCACAAACAACCGCATCAAAAACTTTTCCACCACCATGCACCCCGACCCCCTACCCACGGAACTCATTACTAACACCAACAATTCCAAGACGCAACCCGACCGCTACCATCTTCACCCCAAAACAGAGACAACCACCTTATCCCCCAAAAACCCATGTCATAGGTCTATGAAGTCGAAATCAAGGCCATTCAGACCACAATATTTCCATACAAACCCCTCCGAAAACGCCACCACAAAACAACATAGTACCACGACACACATCATGATAGCATTACCATATTCTTCCTGCATTAGACGTTGCTAGTTGCCTCCCCAATATTTATTTTCTCTTTTCTAGATACTCAGGTGTTCAATGATGTTCAGCTGGGATGTGGCCATTTCTTTTTTTCACCATAGCTCTGTAATTATCCTTTTCTGTAGGTATCTTCTGAAAATGTGTGCATGTTTCTTTAGGGTAAATTTCTAGCAGTGGAAGTGCTGGCCTACGCACTGGATTCTTCTTCAGGTTCATTGGATATTGGGGCACCTGGGTGGCTCCAGTTGAGGGTCTGCCTTTGGCTCATGGTCCTGCAGTCTTGGGATCGAGTACTGATTCAGGCTTCCCATGGGGATCCTGCCTCTCCCTCTGCCTATGTTTCTGTCTCTCTCTTTGTGTCTCTCATGAATAAATAAATAAAATATTTTTAAAAAGTTTATTGGATATTTCCTAATTACTTTCCAAATTGTACTCCCATCAGAGGTGGGTGAGTTGTTGCGTTTCCTTGTCTTTCTCAATATTGTTGTTAACAGACTTATTAATTTTTGTCAGTGTGATTGATATGAAGCAGTATCATGTTTAAAAAAATATTTAATGTTAGGGCACCTGGATGGCTCAGTTGATTAAGCATCTGACCCTTGGTTTTGGCTCAGGTCATGATCTCAGGGTCTTGAGGTCGAGCTTTACATTGGACTCCATGTTCAGCTTGGAGTCTGCTTGAGGATTCCCTCTCTCTGCCCCTCTCCCAACTTGTGTGCACAGGCATATGCTCTCTTTCTCTCCAAAATAAATAAATCTTTAAAATATATACTTAATGTTTTCTTTAAAAATATTAAGCTCAAATCGAGTTACAGTTTTAAAATATTCATTAGTATATCTGATAATAACATATATAGGCACTTAGAACATGTTTCTAGTATTTTATAATGAAATTTAATATCCTTACTTATTAGTTTGGCACTATGTTCTTTATCTTTGATTCTTTTAAGATGACTTTTTTTTTTTAAAGAGAAGTTTTAGGTTCATAGGAAAACTGCCAGAAAGGTCAATATTTCCCATGTATCCCTTCCACCTCTACATGCATCACCTCCCTCATTATCAACATCCCCCCACCAGGATGGTAGGTGTGTTAAAATGAACCCACACTGACACATCATCATCATCTAAATTTCATAGTTTAAATTAGGGCTCACTCTTGTACATGCTATGGGTTTGTAAAAGTGTATAATGGCATATGTCCATTGTAATGTCAGGCAGGGTATTTTTACTACCTTTAGAATCCTCTTTGCTCCCTCTCTTCACCTCAACCCTTGGGAACTACTAATTTTTGTTCTGTCTGCATAATTTTGCCTTTTTCCAGGTGCTACTGGCCCATAGTTCCAGCAACTTGGAAGGCTGAGGCAGGAGGAATGCTTGGGCCATGTTTTCTGGGCTATAGTGTGCTGTATTGATTAGGGCTCTGCACTAAGTTCAGCATCAATATTGTAGCCTCTCAGGTGTATTGTCTGAGGAGGGAGACTTAAGGAGGTTAGGCAGCCTATGGAAGGATGAATTGGCCCAGGTTGAAATGCAGCAGGTCAAAACTCCCATGCTGATTGTCACATTAAACAACAACAACAACAACAACAACAACAAAAAACAAAACAAAAAAAAAAAAACTTGAGTTTTCTTGGGGACCCTAGATGGCTCAGTCAGTTAAGTTTCTGTCTCTTGGTGTTGGCTCAGGTCATGATCTCAGGGTCATGAGATCGGGGCCAGTTTGGACTCCAGGCTGGGTGTGGAGCCTACTTGAAATTCTCTCTTTCTCTCTTCCCCTCCCCTCCTTATACACTAAGAATAAATAAATGAAGTTTAAAAAATATGAGTTTTCTTGTTTATTAGTCAGATTGAACATCTTTTCATACTTTGACGAGTTTGCTTTTGTTTTTATTAACCCACCCATTCATATCCTTTATCCATCTATTACTTTTCTTTTATACAGATTTTAAGAATTTTTACCATATCCAGACATGATTTGCTTACGATTATTAGCATTATAAATATCTTCTCCCTACCTGCTTGACTTGTAATGGTTATATGATGTTTTTATACAGATATTTTTGAATTCCAAAGTAGTCAAATTTATCCATTTTTTTAAAAGGATTATAAGCTTTTCTATATTTATTAAACACATCCTTTTCTACTCTAGATCTGAATTTTCTTCTAAAAGTTTAAATAAGCTGTCTTTCAACTATAGGTTCTTAACTGATGTGGACTTTATTTTCATATATGATAAACATAGGGAACACAGCATTATTTTTGTACATACGAATAGTCAGTTGTACCAGCACAATCTCTTACATGTTCCCTTTTCTGTTCCATTGTTCTGTTAGTCTGTGTCTGGTCCCACAGCACATGACATCATTATTACAGCTCCATAAAAACTCCTGATAGCTGAGAAAGCAGCCACCCACATTGATCTTCTTTAGGAGTGTTTTGGTTGTAATTGATCATCTGCTTTTCCATGACAATTTTAGAATCCCTTTGCCATTGTCGTGAGGAGCTATGCAGGCATTTTGATTGTAATTCCTTTGAATTTATAGATTAATTTGTCAAGAATAAATATGCCCTCATGATTTTGCATTTTCCAGTCTCTGTACATATGTCATGTCTCTCTAGTTATTTAGATTATATTTCAAGTCTTTTAGCAAAGTATATACATGTACATATCTTTTTTTTCTTTTTCTTTTTTTTAAGATTGATTTATTCATTCATGAGAGACACACAGAGAGAGGCAGAGACACAGGCAGAGGAAGAAGCAGGGTCCTTACAGGGAGCCTAATGTGGGACTCAATCCCAGGACCCCGGGATCATGACCTGAGCCGAAGTCAGATGCCCAACCACTGAGCGACCCAGGTGTCCCCTATATCTTTTTCTTTTTGCAAAGATCTTAGCATATCTTTTGTTAGATGCTACATATTTTAGAGTTTTCATTGTTACTGTGAATGACATTTTAAAGTTACACATTTCTAATTGTTGATGTATAGGAATGTGATTGAATTTTGTGTACTGAATTTATAGTCAGCAATTTTACTGACTTCTCTTACCAGTTTAATAATTTGTGTATTTGGATTTTCTATGTAGACAATTGTGGGTCAGGATAAATGCCAGTTTTGTTGCTCCCTTTCCAAATATATCTTTATTTTTTTCATGTGATGCTTTATTGGTCAACATCTTAAATACAGTGTTAGCACAGTGGATGTCTTTTCATGGCTCCTCTAGTGAAGACTTCTGAAGATGTCATTAGTTCTTTGCTAGTTTGCTTTGCTGTACTTTCGACTACCTATTTTCTTATTCCCTCTTGGTGGACCCAATCACCCAGGAAAGGAAGGGCAAATTAAACACCAAGCCTCCTAGATAGCTTTGAGCCTCTATTCAGAGTATCAGGAAAGAACTTCTTTTTTTTGCAATCCAAGATTCTTGATTTCAGGTTTCTTTCCTAGCAGTAATGCTAAGGAAAACCAGACAAATCAGATGGATAGTTACCCACAGGATGCATTAGTAAATGCAACTCCACAAAAACTGATAGAAAAGAAGCACCTGAAAATTCTTCGGTAATGCCAAGTTCATGTTATGCACAACTTCTTGGGGTCATTCATTGTTTGAAGCACAAACTGTGATGCTATAATTGGGGCAGCCTAATTATATCTTCATCCCTAGAGGCCCAGAAGAAAGTTAGTTCCATATGGATGAAATGTGGAGAGACATCGTTTTCCTCCCAATACCCCAGATAGGTGATCCTGAACAAAGGTTAAATAGGCAGATAGGAGGAGGTCCATTTCAGATGCTCTGCTTCCAGCTCCCCTGCCTGCTTCCTGATATACACTTATGTTAAGGCAGTTATGTCGGCTTTGTCAGGAAACTATAGAAAACATCCAACCTCAGTCTTCTCGTCTATCCTGTTTTCAATCTGACATCACTAGCAATATAAAATAGCAGTTTAGATCTCTATTGTCTTATATATTCTAGGATTGTAATACTACAACCATAAAACCCTCCCTTTTATTTAAATTTGCTTGACTTTTATGCATATCACTTATCATAGAAGATAACAAATATTTGGTTTTTATTCCATACTCCCTCTTCACTTTTTATTTTTTTATTTTATTTTTTTTATAAATTAATTTTTATTGGTGTTCAATTTACCAACATACAGAATAACACCCAGTGCTCATCCCGTCAAGTGTACCCCTCAGTGCCCGTCACCCATTCACCCCCACCCCCCGCCCTCCTCCCCCTCCACCACCCCTAGTTCATTTCCCAGAGTTAGAAGTCTTTATGTTCTGTCTCCCTTTCTGATATTTCTCACACATTTCTTCTCCCTTCCCTTATATTCCCTTTCACTATTATTCATATTCCCCAAATGAATGAGAACATACACTGTTTGTCCTTCTCCGGTTACTGTGGCCAAGTTCAAAAAGGGTGTTGCCTGAGTTCTCCTCTGGGATTTTGATGGAATCTTGTCTCACATTTAGATCTTTCATCTATTTTGAGTTTATCTTTGTGTATGGTGCAAGAGAGTGGTCCAGTTTCATTCTTCTGCATGTGGATGTCCAATTTTCCCAGCACCATTTATTGAAGAGACTGTCTTTCTTCCAGTGGATCGTCTTTCCTCCTTTATCGTATATTAGTTGACCATAAAGTTCAGGGTCCACTTCTGGGTTCTCTATTCTGTTCCATTGATCTATGTGTCTGTTTTTGTGCCAGTACCACACTGTCTTGATGAACACAGCTTTGTAGTACAACCTGAAATCTGGCATTGTGATGCCCCCAGATACGGTTTTCTTTTTTAAAATTCCCCTGGCTGTTTGGGTTTTTTTCTGATTCCACACAAATCTTAAAATAATTTGTTCTAAGTCTCTGAAGAAAGTCCATGGTATTTTGATAGGGATTGCATTATACGTGTAAATTGCCCTGGGTAACATTGACATTTTCACAATATTAATTCTGCCAATCCATGAGCATGGAATATTTTTCCATCTCTTTGTGTCTTCCTCAATTTCTTTCAGAAGTGTTCTATAGTTTTTAGGGTATATTTTGAGAACCATTTGAATGGTAAATGGTTCTCTAACCTTTTATTTTCAGGTTGTAGGTGTCCTTCTGTCTAAAATGAGTCTCTTGTAGACAGCAAATAGATGGGTCCTGCTTTTTTTATCCAGTCTGAAACCCTGCGCCTTTTGATGGGGTCATTAAGCCCATTCACGTTCAGAGTTACTATTGACAGATATGAGTTTAGTGTCATCATGATATCTATTTAGTCCTTGTTTTTGTGGATTGTTCCACTGAACTTCTTCTTAAAGGGGAGTTTTAAGAGTCCCCCTTAAAATTTCTTGCAGAGCTGGTTTGGAGGTCACATATTCTTTCAGTTCCTGCCTGTCTTGGAAGCTCTTTATCTCTCCTTCCATTTTGAATGAGAGCCTTGCTGGATAAAGTATTCTTGGTTGCAGGTTCTTCTCATTTAGGACCCTGAATATATCCTGCCAGCCCTTTCTGGCCTGCCAGGTCTCTGTGGAGAGGTCTGCTGTTACCCTAATATTCCTCCCCATGAAAGTCAGGGACTTCTTGTCTCTTGCTGCTTTAAGGATCTTCTCTTTATCTTTGGAATTTGCAAGCTTCACTATTAGATGTCGAGGTGTTGAACGGTTTTTATTGATTTTAGGGGGGGATCTCTCTATTTCCTGGATCTGAACGCCTGTTTCCCTTCCCAGATTGGGAAAGTTTTCAGCTAGGATTTGTTCAAATACATATTCTGGCCCTCTGTCCCTTTCGGCGCCCTCGGGAACCCCAATTAAACGTAGGTTTTTCCTCCTTAGAGTGTCATTTATTTGCCTTAATCTGTCTTCATGTTTCTTTAATTGTTTATCTCTTTTTTCCTCAGTTTCCCTCCTTGCCATCAACTTGTCTTCTATGTCACTCACTCGTTCTTCCACCTCATTAACCCTCGTCGTTAGGACTTCTAGTTTGGATTGCATCTCATTCAATTGATTTTTAATTTCTGCCTGATTGGATCTAAATTCTGCAGTCATGAAGTCTCGTGAGTCCTTAATGCTTTTTTCTAGAGCCACCAGTAGCTGTAGAATAGTGCTTCTGAATTGGCTTTCTGACATTGAAGTGTAATCCAGATTCTGTAACTCTGTGGGAGAGAGGGCTGTTTCTGATTCTTTCTTTTGAGGTGAGGTTTTCCTTCTAGTCATTTTGCTCAGTGCAGAGTGGCCAAAAACAAGTTGTATTGGAACACGGGGGAGTATCACTGGTCCGTCCAGCTGGTCTTCTGGGGGAGGGGCCTGCTGTGCTGATTCTCAGGTGTTAGCACTTGGGGGAGCTGCTCTGCCCCTGCCTGCTGCAGGGCTCAGCGGGGGTTGTTCACCCCGTGGGGCCCCAGGAGGAACAGTCGCAGTTGCTATGGCAACTCTGGAAGCCTGGATTCAGCCTCCGCAGGAACTACGGGGCTCGGGGCTCTCGGTTCTCCGTCCGCAGGGCCTGGAGGCTCCGGGGCGGGGCCGCTGATCTGCTCAGCTCGGGGCAGGAGCGTCCTCGCTGTCCTGGGCCCTCCCGGCCTCTGCCTGTCCCGGGGGAGGCCGGATCCTGGGCTGTGTCCCGGCGCCCTGTGCTCCGGGGCCTGCGCTGGTGGATTCGCGCTCCCGCCCTGCAGCTCCCTCCCTGGAGCGGCTCCCGAGCCCCTCCGAGCTGCTCCGGTCGGTCCCGCCGTGCGCGCTGCAGCCCTTAGGGAGCTCGGAGCACTCTCCCGGGGCGCAGGTGTCTGTTAGTGTCCCCGGGAGCCCGAGGGCATCCCCGCCCTCCTGGGTCCTGCTCCAGCTCCCTGCGAGCCCCTTTCCCCCGGGAAGGTTGGTGCAGCTCCTGCTCCTCCGGGACGGGGCTCTCCTGTCCTGGGGACACTCGCCCCGGCCTCAGCCCGGCTCCTCCGGGGCCCCTCCCCCTCGGAGGCCTTTTGTGTCTTTATTTCTTTTTCCCCGTCTTCCTACCTTGATAGAAGCGCGAACTCTTCTCACTGTAGCGTTCCAGCTGGTCTCTCTTTACATCTCAGGCCGAATTCGTAGATATTCAGGATGATTTGAAGGTTATCTAGGTAATTTGGTGGGGACAGGTGATTTGGGGACCCTGATCTTCCGCCATCTTGCCCCTCCCTCCCCTCTTCACTTTTTAAAGCCTAGCAACAATGGAATAAAACTTTCAGGATTTACTTTGTACCTAATCTAAATTCATACCTGATAACTACAGAAGGATTCAACTCAAGGTTAGCTTTAGGTCATTTGAAATAAAACTATCTCTGATAAAGTTCCTAATTACTTTGTTTATGTTACTGATTTATTATATCTTTATCAGTTCCAGGGGATCATATAGTAGACCTTTGACTAATTGGAAGTCAACTAACCAGAACTTTTAAATTACTAAGTTCTACTTTGGAAAACAAAGCAAGAAAACAAACTGGCATAAGAAATTTTGTTTTCAAAGGATATTGAGGGGAATACCTAAAACAAACAAACAAAAAACCCCCAACATTCTGTGTTTTATACATCCAAAATTACATTTCTGGATCATAAAAAGTAAAGATGATGTCTGTCTAGGAATAATTAGTCTTACTATCATCATCATCACTGTCAATATTGCATTCTTCTAAGGCTGGGAAATAAGCTAATTTTTAAAAATGCAGTGTTAATTATTAAAAAAAAAACTCAAGCATCTTAGTCAATGAGTTTTACATTAGCCATGGAATTCAGTTATTTTGTATCAGTGCCCTGGTACATCCAGTTTATAGTTTTCCTGTATTCTGCAAATCGTACTTGTAATAAAATGTGTGAAAGTAAACCAAGAGTGAAGTTGACATTCTGTTTGCACACTGCAATTTGAATATGTGTCTTGGTTGTCTCAGGGATCACTTCATTCTCACAGACATTTTTATTGCTTTATGAGTCAGAACCATTATTATTTTGGAGGAAAATCAAGTATTAATTTTTTAAAGCTCATATTCAGTCTATTTCAGTGGGAATGTATCCAACTCCTTTACCATCTTAAACCTCTGTCAGAATGCCTGTTTTAATTGCTCACTCATTTAAATCTTAATCTTTGGGATTTGATCTGTACCTTTGAGCACAAAAAGGATTTTTATTTTATTAGCCAAAAAACCTCCCCCCCAAACCCCCAAAATCCAAAACAAAACAAAACAAAACAAAACAAAAAAACTACACACACAACAGGATTAAAGCAGTGCTTTCGATGAGTCTGCACAAAATCCTCACTGGTGAGTTTAAATCTTTGAAGGCCTTTTGTTCATCTGATGGGGCACTTCTCAAAGGTAGGAGGTTTTGAGTCTGCCTTTAAGTGGCATCTATTAATCAAATCTATCAAATAGAATATTATGGCCCCAAAGCCATAGCTCTATATTTTTTAGGCCAATCTGTAATTTGTATTTAACCAAAAGGAGTATCTAATAAGCAATTTTCTATGCTTAAAAGGTTTTCTTCTTTCCAATGCATAATTAAAAAAAAATTCTGGCATTTCTCATTACTGTATGAAATTATGTCATAAGTCCTAAAGTTCAGCACCATCTGGGTTATCTTACCACAAAACTAAATTTTCATTTCTTGCTACAGAGCCTACATTTTATGAAGCAACCAGAGTTGACTCTCAGAACCTCTGTGGCCTGCGTTTCTAAGTCCCCACTTGCAACCATTCATAGAAACTTCAAATAGCAGAGTTGTTTTTACAGAGTTGGAAACTAAGAGCTGGAAAGGACATTATATACATTGGCTGATATGTAGGTCACCTTAGCCTGATCAGCAGACACAGATAATACGCAAACTTTATATTTCTTCCTTGTCGAAGACTATATGCATTCCAGCATAGGAAGGGAAGGTAAACTTGGATTTGGGATTGTTGATTCACAGACATTTCAATCAGAGGACTGTCTTGGACTGCAAGACCTCTTCTATACAAAGAATTATTATTTTTCTATTCTCACATGTTTACAATCAAGTTTACCTGCAAGTAATTTTATAGTCAAAGAATTATTCTCTATATATCCAATGTATCTCTGAACAAATTGGAATAAGAGGTATGGTGAGAAATGGAAGCACCTTTGTTTTTCAAAGCTCCTCAAAGGGGCTTCAAGGGCCCATGCCAGACCCTTGGACAAATTATTTATGCAAGGGATAATACATATGTAGATAGGTGGTAGATTATAAATATAATCCCTTGGAAATAACCAAGTCTGAGCACTGTCCGTGCTTCCCATGTCAGCAAAGTGATAGATTAGTGTAGCCTATGTTGGATTTACCCTGACACTTTGTCTCTTCCTTCAGGTATCTGAGACTATCTGTATCTGTATCTCTCTCTATATATAGACATATAGATATATAGATATTTACATATTATATATTACTCTATATGTAGATGATGTAGATATATCTATAGAGGTAGATATAAATATATAATATGTGCTGCCATCTAGATACTTAAAATGTTAAAAATCCATTCAGAATTTTCATTCTTGCCAAACCTCCCCCACTATAACAACTGCAACATATTTTAACGGTTCTGCGTAGAATAGTCTTAGCAACTATTTTAATTATTCAGAAGGCCATCCATGTCCTTGGAAAGTATGTAACCAGGTGACATTATATAGTCCAAAAAAATCAACAATCAGTGTAACTGATATGAAAAGTCTCAAAAATGTTATTTCTGCTCTCCATAATTGAGTGTGCTCTATAAGGTAGCTGTGGAAAAGATTTAAAACCAGAACCCTTGATGAAGGGCTGATGAAACTGGAATTATTTTACCTGATCAAGAAGCAGTTGGCTATCCTTTTAAACCAAATCCTGGTCTACGCCCCTGCATCTGCTGTTTGTCAGATGTAACACTGACAAAATACCCAAATGGTCTGTTCTCAGCTCCCTCATATTCTTTGCCTTAGAGATCTAGTATGGAGGTAAAATAAAATACATGTGTAAAAGAGGTTGGTTAAGTCTAAAACTGTTATACAACAATACAGAGTAGCTGCTATAATTGTATTACTAAGGAATACTTGCATAAATAGAGATAGTCATGGAATCTTTTAATTAGAGGGGTGTGGAGTTCCTCAATCCAACTATCCTTCCAAAGCTCGAATCCCCTCTGCAACTTTGCTCCCCTTCCCCAAGTGGTTATTTGTCTATTAACTAAATTGGTTCAACAAATGTGATTTCAGCACCCACCATGTTCTAGTCAGTGTACTAGTTCTTAGGGACATGAAGACAGCATTATGTTTAATTTGATAATTATTTGCCTTACTTTTTCAGGAAGGGTTTAGAGTGACTCCAAAATGAATAAGACATATAATTACTTGCCTTGACTTTCACGTCTCTTATGATGAAGCAGTCACTAAATCCAGAGATAAACTATTCTGCCTTTGAACTTTTGAGATTATTGACATGTGCTTTATCTTTCATGTAACTTCTGACTATTGGTCCTATTGTTGCCACTTGGAGTCATACCAACGTAAGTCTCTCTTACATTTCCATTGTTCAGTCCTTTGGTACCTGAAGATACCTCTTCTATTACCTGAGTTTCTCATCTCTAGGCAAAACCACCTCTGTTCCTTAAATGTTTTTTCATAAAATGACATTGGCATCTTTCACAATCTTGGTGCCCATCCTGTAAATTCGTCATTTGCCTTTTAGAGCATCTCAATTCTGTTTAGGCATCGGCCACATTCTGGATATCATGCCAAGTAATCTGGCCTACTCCTTCTCTAAACCTTTTAAAAAACTTTTTTTTTCTACTTCCATATAAACATCTATTTCTTTAGAGCCTTCTCCATCCTGACTTTAAAACATGGTAAGCTTACAACAACTTTCCTGAAAAATTGCTATAACTTCTGCTTCCCAGCTAACTCTTCACTACTTTTAATCAGAATTTAGTTCAGACTAGATTCCCTATTAACTTATACTCTTGAACAGGAATTGTCTATGAGGAAAATCAGAAAATTAGCATATACCGCCATTTTATTATAATAATCAGCTATTTTTCAATAGCAATGAAAATAATAAATATACCTATTTGGGTTGTTGATAGAAGGGCATGTTTTGGATATGTCACTATGAGGATAACTAAGAGAGATCAATGCTATGGTTTCCAATAAAATAAATCTAAATGTCTCTATCATCAGAAATATATAAGACCACAAGAATATTAGAGATTTCTTGCAATGACAGCTTTACATGTAATTTCTTCATAGAAAATATGGAAATTATTTAATGGCTCTCTAAATTCCAGATGAATTAGATACTACCTTCCTTTGAGGGTTCATTGATTCATGATAGATTTTTGAATGATAGCAACACTTCAAACAATACTAAATAGAGAAAGAATAGAAAATAAATCTTCCTAATAAATCTACATGTATCTGACATACATTTATATGTATGTCAGATATTAATCACTATCTCAATTGCAAATGCTCAGTTGAATACAATTTTTAAAATATTTTTTTTTGAAATTTAAGTGAAAGACTTTGGTTTTAGTTTCAACATAAAAGAGACTAGAAGTCATTGTTCTCATCCTTCCTACCAGAAAAAGCTGGACAAGGCAAGAATCAACACCTTTTTCCAGAGAACTGAGTTTGCAGAGTATGCCACCACCCCCAAAAATCTAGAGAAACAGATGAATCCAGAAAATCATAGCTGTGATCTGATTTCCCAGAGCAGAAGTTTTTGGAAACATAAATTGATAGAAACACGTAAATGATAATTTTGATAAACTGGCGAGTACGGACTAGCTTCTAATGATGAGAAACTCCTGAGGGCCATAGTATTAGTAAAGGGCACACTTTCATGAACCTTACCTTAAGAACCCTACTGCCATCTCACCGTGAGTCTGAGAAAGAGCCCTTCCCAGCCGTGGCAGGGAAAGAGGAGGATTAATCATTTGAAAATAACCCCAGAGTGTTATCTACAGCAAAGACCTAGTATTCATGGGAAACATGTTAGGAAGGCATCATGCCATTTAGGTTAAGGGCATCATTTTCCCCCTTATCCTCTCTAGCTTTCTTTTCTTACCTGAATGTGGGGGAAAGCTACATTGTTTCAAGTTCTAAAATTATGTTAAAACACCCCAAATACATGCTTGAAACTTAGAATATAAAATATAAAACTCAGTAACAAATAAAAAGTACAGTTAAAATATATTTTCATTCCCTGTTATGGTCAATTTAAGGAACAAGAAAGAGAGAAGTAACTATATAAGGGAAGGAAAAGGTATGAGGTGTCATTAAGAGATGTATTTTTTAAAAAGTACAAAAAGATGGAACTGGAGACAGAGTGACATGGAAATAGAAGTAAAGGGAAGAGCACTGTGGCTCGTTACATGGCCCACATTTGAATAATAATTCTAGCATTTTCATTAATGTGGAGTAGGTTAAATTCTTGGTCTTCATTTTTTGATCTGTAGAATGGGTAAGATACTCCCTACCTCACAGGTTATTAGGAAAACTAAATTGCCTAATTTTTTTATTGATATACAGTCGGTATATAACATTACATTAGTTTTAGGTATACAACACAAGGATTCAGTATTTGTATGTATGTCAGAATGATTGCCGCAGAAAGTCTGGTTGACCTTCATCACCACAGTTACCATTTGTTTTTCTTGGGGTAAGAACTTTTAAGAACTACTCTTATAGCAACTTTCAAATATATAATACAGTGTTGAGGTATCATCACCATAACTAGAATATACATAATAATATATATAATCACTTCTAACTGGAAGTTTGTACCTTTTGACCTCTACCCATTTTTCCCAGTCGCCCACTACCCACCTCTGGCAACCATCAATGCATTCTCTGTATCTGAGTTCATTGGCTTTATTTGTTTGGTTGGTTTTTAGATTCCATGCATAAGTAAGATCAGACAGTGTTTGTCTTTTTCTGACTTATTTCACTAATGCCCTCAAGCTCCATCTACGCTGTTGCAAATGGCAAGAGTTCCTTTTTTTATGGCTTGGCAATGGTCCATTGTGCATAGAGGTCACGTTGTCTTTATCCATTCAGCTATTGATAGACACTAAGGTTGTTTTTGTATTTTGGTTATTGTAAATAACGCTGCAATGAACATACAGGTGCATATATCTTTTCAAGTTAGTGTTTTTCTTTCCATCAGATAAATATCCAGAAGTAGAATTGCTGGATCATATGGTAATTCTATTTTTAATATTTTGAGGAATCTTCATACTATTTTCCATAGCAATTGCCCCAATTTATATTCCCACCAGCAGCGTACAGGGTTCCCTATTCTCCACATCCCCCCCCAATGCTTGCTATTTCTTGTCTTTTTGATAATAGTCATCCTAACAGGTGTAAGGAGATATCTCATTGTGTTTGAATTTGTATTCCTCTGATGGTTACTGAGCACTTTTTCCTTAATGTTGCATACTTTTTATGTACTTGCTGGTTATCTGTATATAATTTTTTGGAAAAAGGTCTATTCAGACCCTCTGTGTATTTTTTAATCAGATAGGTTTTTTTTGTTTTGTTTTGTTTTGCTACTGAGTTGTATAAATTATCTAAATTTCAAGTGCTTATCATGGTAATAGGTCCATAGAAAGCATTAAGTAAGTGATAGCTATTACTATTATATAGTCACATAAAAAGGAAAAAAAAGTCACTTGGAAATAAAGCAAACCCTTCATTGCCTAATGTCTTCAGTTTTGTAGTTGTTTTGGATATTGTGTCAAAAGTCTTTAAAGTTGAATTGCCTTTCTTGCAGCTCCAGGCGTAAATTAGATTATCAATTCCTACCAGTTGCCCCGAAAGTGAGGATAAAAGATTGCTTACGTCTCATTCGCAGGAAACACAACACCTTTCCCCATGTTTCACCCATGGATACAACTTGACAGTTTAGTAGAAAAACCAATCTGTATATTTTCTATTTCGTAATTCACATTTCAATGATTATTAGCTAATTTGATCAATCATTTTTATCTGTGTTCAGAAAAATCTTATATTCAGTTTTTACTGCATATTTCTGTAGAAATGTTAAATGAAGCAAAAGCACCACAATGCAGTATCGAGCATGCACTTCAAATTGAACTTCCTGTCGCAACAGTAATAGAATCGACCCAGGGGTAACAGAGGAGAAAAAAAAAATGCCACTGAGCTCAACTCTTCTCCCAGGCTTATAGATGCAAGAGCCTCAGGCACTGAGGTGTGTCAGCAGTATTTCTGCAGAAACTTCAGTTAACAGCTACCCCAAGAGTCTGAATCAGTTATGAATATGACCCTTGTGTCAAAAAGTAAAGGTCACAAGTCACTTACTCCTCCTGGCATAGAAAGACCTGGTGGAAGGTGAAAAGAGGCTCTTGGAAGCATATTTTCTTATCATGTAAAGCTTCCTGTGCCTTTGCAAACATCTGAGATATTTTTGGATGGCAGATGGAAATTTACTAAAAGAAATGTGGAAATTTTTTTTGAAAACAGCCTCCATAGTCTTAAACTCAAACTTCCATTTGTTTGGGAGAAGGGAGCACGTTCTCCCGCAGTTCATTTGGTGTCAAATTAAATCCATATTTTCATGCTGTGAGCCTGGGATAGTGCCATCTATTAAATTACGTGGAAAATTTGGCAACTCCCCAGTTTAGCACATCATGGTCAAGAAGTTTGCTTATCTCTATGGAATAGCTTGAGTGGAGCCCTTTAAAAATTCTGTTTAAAAAGAATGGAAATTATCCAAACATTCAACCACAGTAGAGTAGAGGAGCATTCTTTCACTCACTTGATGCAATATAATGTATCTATTTAAAACAATATTAAACTTCCACATTCATGTTCATTATAATAAGGCTAAGGGTCAGGGTTTAGAAGTGTGCTGTACATATGCACTTGACTAAATAAAAAGTCTTTCAAACAAAATTTGAAATCCAAAATTTGCATAGAAAAGCAATCAGTAGAACAGATACCAAAGTGCTGACCTTTTTGATATTAGGGATATGGGATTTTTATCCTTTCCTTTAGTCTTATGAATTTTTGCCAACTAATTATCACTATAAAGTTTCTTATTTTTTTAAGATTTATTTATTCATGAGAGACACACAAAGAGAGAGGCAGAGACATAGGCAGAGGGAGAAATGGGCTCCATGCAGGAAGCCTGATGTGGGACTCGATCCCAGGACCCTGGGGTCATTCTCTGAGCTGAAGGCAGATTCTCAACTGCTGAGCCACCCAGGTGTCTCTCACTGTAAAGTTTCTTTAAAAAATTACTCCTTAGGAAGTTTGTTGTGATAAATGCTAATTGCATGCATACGGGTGCTCACCAGGCCCCGTGCTGGGGTATAGAGCAGAGTGGGATACAGATCCCACCCTGGCGGGAATAAGAGTCTGAAAGAGAAGGCAGACGGTACAATGCAGGTACAGATTTTCCAGAGAAGGGAACGATCTATTGGAAGAGAAAGGGAGGTCAGGAAGTGAAGTTAGTGGGGCATCCGGGTGGCTCACTGGTTGAGCCTCTGCCTTCGGCTCAGTTAGTGATCTGGGATCCTGGGATCGAGTTCCACGTTAGGCTCCCCATGGGGTACCTGCTTCTCCCTCTACCTATGTCTCTGCCTTTGTGTATGTGTGTGTCTCATGAATAAGTAAATAAAATCTTTAAAAAAAGAAGTGAAGTTAGCAATACAATATCTGGAGTAAAATGGGTCAGGCACAGGGACAGGCAGTGCAGATGTGCAGGTAAGAGCATTCTTTATGTGATTGAGGAAAGCCATGCTCAAGTGGGATGAGTGGAGGCAAAAAATACTAGGGATAAGTGTTGAGTTAAAGTCACAAATAAACTCTTAGGACACTGTACATCACAGCCATTAGAGGGTTTTAATCAAAGAAAAGATCTTATTAGATCACTGTTTTAATGGGAGTCTTTGGACAGCTGTGTAGAGAATAGACTCAGGGACAAAGGTGTTAAGTACAAGTTAGGACGCTGTGACAATGATCCAAGTAAGAGATAATGATGATTAGAACAATGAAAATAGCAAGTGGAAGACTTAGAGGTGGTCAGATATATTTTTGTAGAGCCAAGAGATTTTTGACTCATCTACCAAGATAAACTGAGGCACCATGGAATGATGCCAAGGATTTCAAGCCGAGGTCACATAGAGAAGGGAAGATGACCAAAGGCGAAACCCTGGGGCACTCCAACATCAAGAAGAAGAAGACAAGAGGAAGAACAAGAAAAAGAGACTAGAACAAAAGAAGAGAAATCTGGAAGAGTGTAGTCTGATGTTCTAGAAGCAACTGAAGAATGTACATCAAATGAGGAGTGACTGACTGTGTCAAAAGCTGCCAATCCAAGTGGAAACCACTGGGCATCTTGACAGAGCAGTTTCAGTGCAGTGGTAGGGTGAAAGCTGTAGTAAAATAGGTTTAAGAGTGGATGGGAGGGGCCAGCCCAGGTGACTTAGTGGTTTAGCACCACCTTCGGCCCAGGGTGTGATCCTAGAGACCTGGGATTGAGTCCCATGTCGGGCTCCCTGCATGGAGCCTGCTTCTCCCTCTGCCTGTGTCTCTGCCTCTCTCTCTCTCTCTCTGTGTGTCTCTCATGAATAAATAAAGAAAATCTTAAAAAAAAAAGTGGATGGGAGAGTAATAATTGGAAAAGCCCGATATATTTGCTTTCAAGTGTCAAGGGGATATTTCCTTCAACACCCTGCACGGGTACAGCTGGGGAGTAGGTGGGCATTAACCTAGGTTATCGCTTTGTCAAGAATTTATGTTGATACGAAGTGGGCAAAGGAGTTGAAGGTGCATGAAAGGGGGTGAAGATCTTGATTAATCATGGGATTTACACTGGATAAGGAGTGAGAGGACATCAGTCACCTTGGCAGTTCACGCTCCCTCCCAGGCTAGAGAGTGAGAAAGCAACAGATTTCTTACTCGGTGATCACTAACCTTACTAATTTTTAAACTGGGTCTCATCTTGTGAGAACTTGTCTTTGAAGATTGTGATGGCATCGCTGGTGCTTCAGATATGTTCTTTTATATCATTTCAGGCAGGGAGGAAGCAGACCCAGGACTCTATTAGGAAACAAGGATAGTTATTTCTCAGCTGGCTCAGCCGATAACCACAGATTGGCCAAAGTAGTGTACAAATCACCCTTCAGCTCAATAAAAGTTTTCTGGGACCATCTAATTACTTTTATTAATTGTGTTAAATAGGCAGTTTCATTTGTAAGAAGTATATTTTCAAAAAAAAATTCTTAAATGTATTAAAGACTAATGGCCTTAGAGAAAATTCAGGACATCTTAACTTTTCTCCAAATTATTTCAAGGTCTTTCATGGTTTAAATACTCTATGTTAAATTAACACCTGATTCTTTTCTTTTTAAGATTTATTTATGATAGACAGAGAGAGAGAGAGAGAGAGAGAGGCAGAGACACAGGAGGAGGGTGAAGCAGGCTCCATGCTGGGAGCCCAACGTGGGACTCGATCCTGGGACTCCAGAATCGCGCCCTGGGCCAAAGGCAGGCGCCAAACTGCTGAGCCACCCAGGGATCCCCTTAACACCTGATTCTAAAGAAAACAAGAACACAGAAAGCATCCACACCTGTGCACCCGTGTGCACGCGTGCAAGCACACGCTCATGTACACGTTTGCCTCTATCTTGTACTCCAATTCTGTGCTCCAGGTCCTGAAGGGGTTTGTTATCTTGAAACATTGTATTAAACTAAGTGATAACAAATTTCACAAAACTGTTTTCATTTGTGAGTAAATACAGAATTTTTCTTGCAGAGTTTTTTTTTAATAAAAAAGGAAATTATTTCAGAAACCTTCTACAACATACTTGGTAATTGATATCTGATGTAGTAGTACCCAAAAATTTCTGCAATTGTTTTAAGTTAGATAATGGAATTATTAAAGCTAATAGTTCCATTGAATAATTATTAAAACAAGGCAGCCCAGGTGGCTCAGTGGTTTAGGGCCACCTTCAGCTCAGGGTGTGATTCTGAAGACCCAGGATCGAGTCCCACATCGGGCTCCCTGCATGGAGTCTGTTTCTCCCTCTGCCTGGGTCTCTGCCTCTCTCTCTCTCTTCTCCCTGTGTGTCTCTCATGAATAAATAAACAAAATCTTTAAAAAATAATAATAATTATTATTATTATTAGACAAATAGTTTCAGGTAGATGGCATTTCTCTATTAGAAATACGTATAGGTCATTTAACATTTTAAAGGATATGAAGTATCCTTTTCATCTTGACTGTTCATCTTGACTTTTCCTGGCCTTTATGCTTCCATTGGAGTCCAAAAGGCATCACCAACCTCTATGTGTTTCTGATAAGATTATCCCACTTTCTACTTGACCATCAGCAGAAGTAAAGAAATCCCAGATCTCAACCTACCCCTTCCCAACCAACTGCCGATGAATGCCTTAACATTCCTAGCCTTGATGAGACCACCTGTCATCAATCCATTAGACTAATTGTATCACATCCTTTATCATTAGCTCTTATAAGATCACCAATTAATATTTGCAATTTTTAATACGATGCTCAAATTTTATTCTTCATTTTTTTTCTGGACAATATACTGTTTTCGATACAGCGAGGCGTTCCTTCTTTCTTGAATCACTGTCTTCACTTGGATTCCAGGATGCTGTGTTTTCCTGCATTTGCTTCAAGTGCTCTTTCCTTCTTAGTATTCTTTGCTGTTTATCAATCAAGTCTCCAACCTTTTAGTACTAATGTACCCGAGGGATCACTTCCCTCAGTGATCTCATCCAGTGTCATGGTTTTAAATAGCTGATTGTTCTCAAATGTATTTCTTCAGAACCTTCAAGTCAAGAGCCGTATATTACCTAGCTTCTTGATGTATTCACTTAGGTTTCTAATTGGCATGTCAGACTGAACATTTCTAGACACAAATCTCTGAACCTTTTTTCTTCAGTTTCTCCCTCAATCTTCCTACCTCAGTATGTGTCAACTTCATTGTGATGGTCTTTTGATGCATTAACTTGACTGGGGCACCGTCCCCCATTATTCAATCAAACGTAAACACCAATCTAGGTGTTGCTGTGAAAGTGTTCTGCTAAAGTGATTAGAGTCCATAATCAGTTGACGTTCAGTAAGGGAGGCTATCCTTAGATAATCTCTATGGGCCTGATTCAATTAGTTGGTCAACCTTAGAAGTAAGGTTGAGACTAAAGCTGTGGATAACAGCTTCAGCCCCTGCCTGACAGTTCCAGCCTCATCTTCCTTATGGCCTGCCCTCTGGATTTTGGACTTGTCCACATAGCCCCTACTATTATGTCAGCTACTTCCTTGTAAGGGAGTGCTATGTGAGGAGAATTCTCTGGACAAAAAAATGTAAAGATATTTGAAATATTTGTATCCTATGTGAATGCTCACCAATGGCTGACCTCAGTGAAGGATAATGTTATGAAGCAAGTGGGTAGTATGACCTGTTCAATGAACACCCATCTTTTTTCTGATTCCTGACATTATTTGATGGGCTCATGAACAAAATGGCCATAGTGGCTGGAATAGAGGTTATGCTTGGGCTCAGCAGCATAGACTTCCACCTGTCCAGATGAGTGGCTTCAGCCATGGCTGAGTACCCTATTTTCCAGCAACAGATACCAACCCAATTCTAAGCTCCCAGGATGGCACCACTCCCTGGGTAGATCCACCAGTTACCTGGTGGCAGATTGACTGCATTGGACCCCTTCTATCATGGAAGGGGCAGTGCCTTGTTCTTATTGGAACAGTTACCCTGGGTATGCCTCTGTCTCCTCCATACACTTCTGTCAAAACATGTAGAGATTCATTATATACACTCAAAACAGAATAGACCTTTCCTCCCAAACATGTAATATATGTTAAAGTAGTCATTTTAAGGAATGTCCAGAGATTCAGAATATAGTAAAAAGATTATATCAGGATAAATATATTTAGGGAGTATTTATAAGTATTTATGTGATTTGGGCTGAGTCTTCAAGATCAGTTATTCCCATTTAGAAAACCAGAGAAGAGGGATCTGATTATTTCAGACCAGTGACACAACATAAATGAAAGTTAGGGTGGAGACTGCATTTGGGGAGTGTGGAATAGGATGTGTGGCCCATGGACAGATGTCTGGAATTGTCTGTAGAGTTTAGGTTTTAAGCCTGCAAGGAGTAGGAAGTTAGTGATAGCTTGTGAGCTGAGAACTGACTTTATTAAAATGAAAGTTTAGAGCATATTGTTTACTGGATAGATTGGGGAAGAAATCATTTTCAAGTACAGAGATGGAGAGTTCTACTCTTATACTAGTTCAGATGAAAGAGAATGAGCCCTGAAGTAGTGTTGAGAATATAAGACAGAGTAAAAGGAATAGACTGAACAGTGGTTTCAGAGAAGTAGCCAAAAGGACTTCTAAATGGGTTGCATATGTGTGTTTTGTGGTGTGTGTGTGTGTGTGTGTGTGTGCGTGTGAGTGATAAAAGTGAATTTTGTATCCTGTGTGTGTATTGTTTGTAGATTTGAGAAGATAAAGTAAAAGAGATAGCAAAGATGGCACTCTAGTTTTCTTATTGTCTGAGAGAAGACAGTGTTTCTAATAACCGGAAAAGTGGGAGAGAAAAAAATTATATCCCATTTAAGATTAATACCTAACACGGAGAAGGTATTGTGTGTCAGGCACTGTTCTAGGCACACATCATGTAGTATCTTCTTTCATTTGTACATAAATCTGATGGTGGGTACCATTCTTCCCATTTTATAGATGAAAAGACAAAAAAGCTGAGGCAGAAAGAAGCTAAAAATTTACATCTGCACTTGAGGAAATGAAAATATTTGAGTGGAAGTAGTTTAAATGAAAGATGGGGTTTTTTGAAGGAAGAGAAATGGAAAGCATATACATATTCAAGTTATTTGGTTTCTTGTCACTGTGCTGTTTTGATGCCCCAGATATGAAAATAAAGTCATAGAACTAATCCCATTTTAAGCCTTAGATTCCAGACCAAGATAAAGAAAGTGACATGGCTCTGGCCTTACTTCAGTTGATGTTCTTAATTGTAATATTATTGATCATCTGTAAGAAAACCTTGGGGCAGAAGCAAAATTAAAATTAATCACCTTGAACATTAAAATCAATGAGCAAAACATATGAAAACTTGCAGTAATAACTCACAGAAATCACCTTCTCATTGCCTTTTTCTTAGACTTATGGTTTAAAAAAGGAACCTTTTGGATATAGGTCCAATTATTTATACATTTCAAACCTAGAGTCCATTTCATAAATGTACCATTAACATATGTATAAGCAATGCTCAATTAAGAGCCTTAAATGACTGACCTTCCTTTGAGTGGTTAATCTGGAATTGCAAAGAGATTTTCCTAAGGGTGTTCTGTGAAACCTTATTTAGTATAAGTGTATCATGTACCTCCTAACAGTGCTGTGTTCAAATAACTTAGGGAAGTGCTGGCTTACATAAATGTAAGTTGCTTTCTTTACTGCAGCAGGTCTCAAAACAATTCAGATGCCAGTGTGAACTGTGAGTCACTCATTGGAGGTAGAGTGTTTCCATTTCCAAAGCTGCAGTATTTCCAAAGCTGATTTCTTCTCCACCAAGCTCTTGTTGTGAGGGTCATCCTAACAACAAAACTTGTGTTAAACAAATAATATTTTGGGACGCCTGGGTGGCTCAGTGGTTGAGTATAGTATATTGTATGGTCTCCTTTCTATGATATACAATAGTATAATCCTCTCTTCTGGTCTATAATAATAATTAGACATTGTTTATGTGTATAATTAATATTATGTTATAAATTATAAAAGTACAGAAAATCATAAAGAAGATAGTGAAAAACATCTCTAATCGCCCATCTATAGATAATGACTATTATTTTACATATTTTTTCTAAAATTATACATGTATTTATATTTTTGTTCTATTCTTTTTTTACTTACATTAGAATGGCTTTCTGATTCCATCAAAATAGATGTTGAATGTAAAGATTACATTCTGACATATTCTGATCTCTAGAGGATTGCCAGCAAGTGCAATGGAGAGGAAACCTGGTGTATTATTAGGAGAACCAAGTTCAACTTCAACTTTTGGTGCTAATTAGCTTCATGACCATGACCTAGTCACTTAACATATTTGGGTCCTAGTTTTTTCTCATTCGTTCCTTGAGGTAATTGCACCAGATGATCGCTGAGGTCACACCAGGTGCAAAATACTATTATTCTATGATTTCCCCATACTGTATCACACTGAATGACCTGGTATGAGAAAGCTATTAGCTTTCTGTATCGCTCTTTGCAGTTTCTATGGCTCCATCTTATAACTCCAAATCAATTACCCATCAATATTAATTAGAAGAAAAGCCCTATTGCTTATGAACTCTTGTATTCACCAGAAACTGAAAAAAACAGGAAATTTTACATTAACTGCAGCATATCAGTTTTTGTATTCAACTTAAAGAATCTTAATCCTGAGAATTAAAATAAAGTTTCTTATTAATATAATAATTTTCTTTTTGCTTTTAGTGTAATGTGCAATTGATTACACACGTAAATTATTCCTAAGAAGAAGGGTGAGATATAGACGTATTTGAAGTGATTTAGGCCTCACCATTTTCTGTCAAATGCTAAATATATTGCTAGGTTCTTGACTGATCTTATTTGACAAACCAAGGCATTTGTATTTGGGAAAAGTAAAACTGTGATATCTTTGTCTATGCTCTTCTGCCCCCTTACCCCTCTACCCCAAGGACTTGGTTTTATTTGTGATTAAAGAGGCTATGTCAACCAGAAGTCATTTTTGTAGTCAATTGTATTACATTAAATCATCATTTTTCTTTGTGTCCAAAAAAAGAAAGTTGCTTTTCTCAGTATGTTTTTCTCATATGCTTATATGATTTTCCTCTTGTTCAGACTGGATCAGTAGGTCATGTCATTCATTCGATTAACTGTCTTATGGGACTAACCTTTTTTTTTCTTTAATGTTGCCTTCCAAATATTTCCCATGAGTTTATACATAAATAAGAAGCTGGATAATAGGAGGATGGAAACCCAGTGAGTGTTTCTTTCACTGACTTAGCTCCAGCCCTCCCTGCCAACCCTGTGAAGCTCTCACTTTAAAAGGATTGGCAGCTTGGGTTACAGGGTGTAGGAAATTGTACCATCTTAAATACAACTTCCATGACCTTGATTTTTAAGCAGAGTTAAGTATTTTGAATTTATGTAATAGTTTTTGAACATTACTGGAAGGCAAAGCAAGGTTAAGAGAAAGGTAGTCTGAGATTAGTATATTCTGCTGTGGGCAATGGATATGCCAACAGTGAAGTGGCCATTCATGAACAAAGACTTCTACCTACACTTTTCTTGACAATACATTTTATTTAAATGAGTATATCTTGGCTTCCATGTTCATAATATTTAATGTTTTCTTTATGCTGCTTTTTTCAAAATGTCAATAGGGTATTAGAAAAGGAAGAAAGTTTTAAAAAGAGTTGTTGGAAAACAAATCCATCCTGTTCTACTTATTCGGAGATTTTTTTTTTCATTGTAAATAAGTCACTATATCTTAGATTATATGCCACATAATATTACCTAAAGTGATTACCTAAAAGTGATATCCTGGAGCAAATAGTATAGATAAAACATTCACATATGAAAGCTTGTACAAAACAAGAAAATGCTAAAGTCCTCATAGAAAAGTAGGTAAAAGTAGGTAAATTACATGAGTCCCCATTTCGAAGAGAAAGAAACCCATATGACCAAGATACATTTAAAAATGTTTCAGTTTAAAAATATTCAAATACATTCAATTTGAAATAAGAAATTCCATTTTCACTTATCAATTGATAATCATTTATAAACGATTGTTGGTGAAATTGACCCCCACTTGATGGGAGTACCATGTTATAGCTTTTCTAGATTTGACAATGTATATTGATTATCTTAAAAATTTCATACTATTGACCCTGTAATTTCACTTTCAGGAATTTTAAATAAAAGTAAGATAGGAAAAGATGTAAAAATATATTCATATTTTTGATAGGAAACTGTTGACAACATCTGAAGTGTCCGGACTACAAGGCTATGGAGAAGCAAATTATACTACTTCCATCATTTAAAATTTTATACACTAAAGAATCATTTTTCTCCAAGAACACTTAAGAATGGGTAGAAATATAGGTTATAATGATGAATGAGATATACAAAACTGTATTTTCTCCCCCAAGTATAAGCCTTCTAGGGCACAGGTCAGGGTGTGTAAGCATTGAGATTAGGTGGGAGGTAGGTCAAAGAGAGAATAACCATGGATTAGTGAAATTCTACTTTCTTGATACTAAGGTCCTATTGACACAGTCTTAGTTCATATGTTGTATGAGGGTAGGGACCAGGACCAGCTAGATAATTAGCAGGACCCAGTGCAAAATTAAAATACAAGGCCCCTTGATGAATAGTTATTACATTTTTCAGGAGGGCAGCAGCAGGACATAGAAATGAGTGCGGGGCCTTTCCTACGGAGGCCACATCATATTCTCCCTTCTAGTACAATGCAAGGACTTTAACAGTTGACACATATTTGGCTACCTGTCCATGAAACCTATGTCTTTTGTCACTAAGGACCACTATTAAAGTAAATGTTCTCTACATGACCTGTATGGTAGATTATTTCGACCCAAGTGTATAGTTTTGCACGTATCTCTGATACATGTTCATTGTGTTAGCTTGAGTCCACCACCAGCCTATCAGATTCTTTAAGCTTAAGCAAATTCTGTCTTTTAAAATTTCCTTCTATCATTACCCCAACACACTATTACAGATATTACAGTTAGAAAGGAATTCTGGGAACTAACATGGACTCTTGTGCTTAAAGCTTCTCTGAGTAATTACAACACGTAAAATGAAATTTAAAAAAGCTTCTTCTGAATATAGTAGGCAGCTGGAGGCATTAGGAAATTCTCATTTGCTTTTCTCAATGACTGAGAGTTGAAGGTTTGTCTGAAAGATCACTGGCCTGGTCTGCTCTAGATATTCAATTTCTGAAATGGATGCACATGTAGTTATGCTAGAGACCAGTTCCAGGTGGGCTCATCAAGGTTTGGAGTACCACGTTTGAAAACTATAAATGCACTTGGAATTATCCTCTCGATTTGATTCATCTGGGACAGCAAACCAGGGATGTTTCAGTTGTATCAGATCATTAGGTAAATGATTTCAGGGTGTTTAGAATTAATAATAGAATATTTTGTTGCCCTTGAGCAGTCTATGGGAGCCGCCACTATTTTAGACAGCACTTTAGAACTACCTAGGTCTGTCTATGTGCACTGTCTTCTTGCTCTCTGACACTGAAATCGAGAGAAATTAAAAACATATTTTGGATCAACCACTTCATTTTACAGATGAGGAATTGTGACCTGGAGAGGCAATTTGAATTTCGTATAATTTTCATGTATCACCAAATGTTATTTTCCTTTTGATTTTTTTTTCAACTATAAAAATTTAAAAACCATTCTTGGGTAGCAAGCTATATAAAAGGATAGGTTGGATTTAATCAATGGACTATAATTTGCTGACCCCTTTAGCATATTTTCTAAAGATAAATAGCTGAATGAAATAATAAGTGAGAAATGGATAGCTCAATAGAAAAAGCGAATGAATTGAATGTAATTAGTATTATTTAACCTGGAGAGTAAATGGATCATTATTCAAAAATTAAGCTTTAATCATGTCAGACCTAGTTAAGTTTTGTTTAATTCATGTCTTCATTCAAAACTACAAAAGGCACAGATAGCGTTTCAAGTAAAGTTCACTTTTGCATTATAAAAATAATGTCTAGTTATTATAGAACATTAGGAATATTTAGAAGAGTAGAAGAATCAAAACACTACCTCTATACAGGGTAACTATTATTAATTTTCAATATATTTGGTAATTTCATATGGCTTCTACTATGCATATAATACATCTAAGTTTTTTTTATGTAAGTTTTTTTTTAATTTTATTTATTTATTCATGAGAGACACAGGAGAGAAAGAGAGGCAGAGACACAGGCAGAGGGAGAAGCAGACTCCATGCAGGGAGCCCAAAGTGGGACTCGATCCCGGGTCTCCAGGATCAGGCCTTGGACTGAAGGCGGCGCTAAACCACTGAGCCACCAGGGCTGTCCTCATCTAAGGTTTTAATTATAACAGTTTCCATGTTGTTACCAGATTTTTTCTTGAACATCATTTTAAATGATGGCTTTTATTTTAATATTAAACATTCTATCATCCAGTGACTTCTTTGGGCACCAGTTGCTTCCCTATTTATATTAAGTATGTAATTATTTTTAAAATTATAATTTAGCCTTATTTTCAAACTTATTAATTGGAGCACAGGTAATATGTCAAGATCTTTATGGTTCTAAATTACCTTAGGACCTCCCTCCCTAGAGTCTCCTATTTCCATCTGTTTTCCCCCTTTTTGTTCTCTTCTTGTGTCCCACCCTCCTTCCAGGCTGATTTACTTCCATATGCATGAGATCCGAGAAGTATGAACCCAACTGTGCTGAGTGCTGCACTGATATCCTGGCTTGTAGGGCCCCTACCGTATGTTTCAGTGACCCATGCTCCAAAATGGAACTTCTTTCTATTTTTTGTCTCCAGTCCACTTAAAAATGTGCTTCACTGATAACTTGATTTAAGCTAGTAGCTACAAGAAATCATTTGATCAAACAAGTATTTTTCTGAGTGTGTTCCAAGATGCTCCAAAGAAGCAGGGCTCCTACACTGTCGTGATCCTTCCCCAAGCAGCCAGCACCCCAAACTGCAAGGCTGCTCACATGAAAATCTTACTGCGAGAGCAGATCCCTGGCCCAGGTATGATCCAGGATGTGTCCAGCTGTGCCTGCCCAATCACATTTCTCCATGTCGTGCTGCGAGAATGGGAAAACTGCCTGCGTCCTGCAGCTGCAAAATATCTGTTCCTGTTTGCAGCAAGTGATGTTTTTCCAAGCCCTTCGCTAGACAGTGCAACCAGCATGGGGCTCTGCTTTGCCTGTGAGTTCCTTTGCCTCCACAGTAAGGCTCTATTAGCTCTATTAGAAATCTGTCCATGCAAAGTGTCCTCTGACATGACCTTCATCCTGCCTGGCCCCACATTTTGAGTCAAGGCAGACTGATGTTTATTCCAATCTGTGTGGCCCTTTTGGATTCCATGCTCCCACTTCCCCCCCTAAGCTGGGTGTGGCATGTTTTGGGACAGGGAGCTCTTTGTTACCTAAGTGGTCCTCTGCAGAGACCCACTAGCTATGCAGATGACACCGATATTTTATCTACAGGGATCACACCTTCCAGAGTGAGGCTCAGAATCTCTCTTTCCATAAATCACCAATGCCTATACCCTCACCATTTTTCTTTTTGTCTCCCTTTTCTTCCCCTAGTCCAGCAAAACCATCTTTTTTGGAGTGGGTGGGATGACTGTAGGCATTGCTGTTACCACTAATATTTCTCCCAAATTATTTGTCTCTGCCTCCAATCCTGTTTTTCCCCTAAGGAGTGAGACTTTTGGAAACCAACTGTAGGATGGCAACTATTTTCTCTGCTTTCTATATTCCCCCCTAAGGCACTGCACACAGAAAAGAACAGCAGCTTTAATTGGAGCAGTGCACGAGTGGGAAGAAGAAAGCCAACTGTCTGGAGCAAAAGATACTGGTTTCTATCTCAAAAATGTTATCCCCCTACTTCTGTTTAACATAGACTTTGTTTCCCTAACTTATTACCAGGATCCTTTACCATATTAAAAATAAACACCTTAAATGTCCACAGGACACATTATACAAGGTGCTACCTTCAAGCATCATACTTTTCAAAGCACTCATGTTTGTAATCTCATTTCAGGTTTTCTTCTGTGACAGAGACCTAAGAGAGGTAAGGTTTTTTCCTTAATTTCTTCCAGGTGACCTGGGGAAAGTAAGTAACACAAAGTGCAGGAGTAGCAAAAATTGGAGAAATACAAAAATTGGAGGTTTTTTAATCATTGTAGCTTGGGAAACTTTGACAAAATGGCTATTAATTAGATCAGTATGTGTGGATCGTTATCATGGATGTCTACTGTGGTAGACATATATCCATTTATAGCAGATTTCATCACAGTTAGTAAATCCTGGATATGATGGATCCTGTCCTCACAAGCCAGTTTTTATTCTTCTCTGAAGATTTCTTTTTTTTTTCTTTGAAGATTTCTTGATACTACTTCTCATAGTCCATCATGGATCCAAAGCATTTTAGAATTGAGCTAATTTAACTTTCCGTGGTGATGGAAGTGTTCTTCGCCTGTGCTATCCAATATGTTAGCCACTAGTTACATTTGGCTACTGAACACTTAAAATGCATCCAGTGTAACTGATGGCCTGAATCTTTATTTCATTTTAATTCAATTGAATTTAATTTTTTCTGCCTTTTTTGAGGTATAATTGAAACATAAAATGATATCTTTTAAAAGTATATAGCATGTTGTTTTGATATATATGTACATTGTGAAATGATGACCACAGTCAAGCTAATTAACATATCTGTCACCTCAAAGAGTTACCGTTGTGTGTATGTGTGTGTGTGTGTGTGTGTGTGATGCATCACTTAAGATCTACACTTTGAACAGATTTCAATGCGGCATTATTACTCTACATTTGGTCTCCAGAACTTAGCCTGCATAACTGAAACTTGGCACACTTTGATCAGTATTGCTGTTTTCCACACCCCCCATCCCTGGCCACCATCACTCTATCTTCTGCTTCTATGAATTGTATTATTTTAGATCCCACAAGGATCTAAAAGGAAGTGACATCATGTAGTCTTTCGTCAACCTATGACTGGCTTATTTCACTTAGCACAATGTCCTCCAAGTTCATCAATATATCAAGATTTTCTTTTTTTAAGGTTGAATAACACTCCATTATGTGGAACAGAATGCTGTATTATATATTTATGTGTTTTATACCATATTTTCTTTATCCATTCATCCATTGATAGAAACTTAGGTTGTTTCAACATCTTGTCTATTGTAAATAAGGCTTCAGTAAACATGGAAATGAAGCTGTCTCCTGACACTGATTTCATTTCCTCTGATTATATGCCCAGAAGTGAGATTGCAGGATCACATGGTGGTTCTATTTTCAATTTTTTTTTTTTTTTTTTAGGAAACTCCATTCTGTTTTCCATTATCATTTCTCACAGGGAAATTCTGGTGTTATTAGGAAGATGAATGAATTTTTGGTACCTCTCAGATTCACAAATGTCTCTAGAACTTGAGGGTTAACAAGACAGTTTCATCAGGATGGATAAAAGTAGCTAACTGATGAAATTGTTCAATATTACCCCATCTTTGATAATTCTGGGACATTTAGGCTAAATTAATAAATATCACTAATCAAGATCATTGATTTCATTTTAGAAATGGGGAGATTTTAGTTCTTGTACTTAGAATCCACCAAAAATGTCATTTAGTAAGTTATGGAAAACTTACAGACTGTTATTCTATAAATAAATGGACATAGAAATTCAGAGTCTTAATGAATTCTAGAATGATATAAAGTGTATCTTCCAGACTGGATCACATTATTACTTGATTTTGTTTAAATATGCAGCTCAATATGTGAGCTGTTAAGAGCATGCATTTGCAACGGGGGTGCTATCTCTCCTAAGGGGACAACAAATTGTTCTTGGGGGAGGAAGGAGAAAAAATGATAAATTTTAAATAAAGCACAGATATAGATTCATTATTTACACAGTATATCTGTCATCTTAACATTTCAGAGGAGGGGAGGCCTTCAGGGAATAAAAAGTAGAAAAATATGTCTCAAGGGGATGATAATGAAAAAAGGTTGAGAAAAACTATTTTAGAGGTTGGCATTAAGATAGATACCAAACTGTAAAATGCAAAATAATGCAGCCAAAGCCAAATGCCTTCCTTCTAGGCATTGTCTATGGGGTTGAAGTTTCTACAAAGACAACTTGTGACCCCTAAAACATTTGTGTGAATTATTTTTCTGTGGAATTTTCTTTACAGTTGGGGATATCAAGCAGGTAAAGAAATCTTTCCCCTAAATGTATATTTAAGAATTCAGTGGAGTTGTATGACTTTGGGACTCAGGGGCTCCCTAAATATCTTCCAGTGGGTTTCTCTCTTTCTCCCAGGAGGCCTGACTTCCAGTATGAGTAGTAAAAAGAGTATTGCTAATAACTTCCCATATGGAAGTTGCTGTAGGAGTGAAAAAACATCTCTGACCAGAGGTGGCAAGACTTAACAGCCTTATCTATTACAAGACTCTGGATTTCACTCTGTTCTGTGGGGTTTGCTTTCTGTAATTTGTTGTTGTTTTGTGTGTTTGTTTTGTTTTTAAGATGGAGAGAGGTGGCGGAGAGGCAGAGAGAGAGGGAAAATCTCAAGCAGGCTTCATATCCAGTGCAGAGCCTGACTCAGGGCTTGAGATCATAACATGAGTCAAAATCAAGAATCAGATGTTTGACTGTCTAAGCCACCCAGGCCCCTACCTTCTGTAATGTTAATAGTCACATCTTCATTTACATTTTTGCTGTTATGGATACAGAAACTTCTTCAGAAATTACTTATACTTGCTGAGAACTCTTCATCTACTGTGTATGTGAATTGAGTTATATCAGTTGACAATAGATGCTACAGAAACCCTAGACATCCCCGAAAGAGTCTCTATGTGCTAGGGTCTCAGGGGTAAATGGAAATGAAGATCTGAGTGCAGGTGGCTAATAATCTGGGAATAAATACCGTTTAGACTTATAAACTAGGGTATATCGTGATTAATGAAATACATTATGAACACATATCTTAGCCCACATCTTGGTTGTAGAAATTGAACAAAATATGGGCTAATAAAATATTTCGGTTAGTCACTCACTGTATTTGAAAATATGATGCTTTCCTGATTCATCTCAAGATGTTACTGAGAATTGAAGGACAAACCATAAGCCAAGATTTAATTTACTAGTAGCTGCCCTCATCGGGTTTGGCAGTGTTGAAGGCTCAATCAATCCTCTGCAGGTCAGTGGGTCTCACCCTGAGGAAATCTCAGTAACAAATATCTGACTTCTGTCTTCTCTGTGGTCACCCAGTGAGCCGTGAGCCGAGCTTACTAGCAATGCTCAATGTGTCCTGTCTGACTGGAATTAATAGACTCAGGTTCTTGCCACTGACTTGCTCTGTGACCCTAGACAAGTCATCTGATCTCACTTGCTCTTTCTTAATTGGGAAAGAAAATGAGGAAATGAATATCAGTTTCCTGCATGCTTCACAGACAAAGTATGGGACTGTCAAAGGCACAATAATCCCTTAACAGATTATTTGGGAAGAAGCACTTTGATGCATTCACTTAAAAAACATCCATCTTGAAAGTGAGAGCTACTTGCTTTTGCAGCATGGCAACAAAGATACAGTTGCCTAATTCTTTGTGTTTGTCTTGCAAGGGGGTAATTAAAGTTTGTATTTGACATCAATGTAATATTAGGGTAGGGCATGAAACTAAAATTCAGAAGGCACCAGAATATAAAATAATGACATAAAGGGAAGTGTCACTAATTACTTTCATAGTTCAAGGATTTACTTATTTACTTACTTACTTACTTATTTATTTTGCTTAAAATCTGGTCTCTCTTTCCAAATGCTAGGACTTCCCTGCTATTATTCTACAAAGTATGTAGATTCCAAATCATTTTCTTGGGATGACAAATGTAAAGGGGAGGTGAGAACAAAATGTGGTACAAACAGACCTCACTCCTGCTGGAATATCAGCAGGCTAGGTGCTGGAAGCCGATGAAGAACTGACTGTAACAGGGCTCTCGGCCCAGGTGGTTGGGTTTGCCCTGAGTGGAGATGGGGGTAGGGGCCTGGTGTAGGTAATGACTAAGCATAAAGAGATAAGAAGTACTAAAATAAAGCTGCTCACTGTGGTCTCTCCCTGGGTCCTTTCAGTGGGTTTTCTACCTTTTGGGTCCTTCTCCTGGTAAACTCCCATGTGTCAGAGGTTCTCCATTCCTCTCTCAAACTCTGTGTCTCTCTTGTTCTTTCATAAAAGACTTCACTGGGATTGAAATGTGGAAAAGAGAGTTTTGGGGATGGGTATTTTAACTCCTTGTGGCTCTGGTGACGCTGGCAAGGCAAAGAGCAATTTTAGGATGTTTGCTTCTAGGAAGGTATTTCCCTCCATTTGATATTCTTGAAGAGATTTAGTAAAGATATGAACTGATGGCCACTTTGGGGAACTGGTTGGTACTTTCTGCCATAGTGGACACTACTATAGGCTCAGATCCTTAATCTAGACTGAAGGACCTATTTTTCTCAGCTGCTGGAAGGGGTGCTGGTGGGCAGCCCTTGGCTTCAGGAATTGCCATCAGTACGAGCCTTCATACAGGGTCACTTTGCTGGGGGAGGCCTGAATCTAATAATAGGTCAGTGGGTATATGCAATGGCCCATCTCACTGCCTCAACTTATAGTAACTGAAGCACTATCACAGCTTCAGGGATCTCTCTGGAGGTGACTATAGCCTTATTTTACTCAACCTTGCTTCTTTCTCATCTCTCATGAGTGTTCAGTTTGCAAGCACTTGCCAGTCAGCTTCTTGCGTGAAATTTCAGTTGCAGAATGGGGAAACTGATGTGCAACATCTACTAAAGTTGGAGAGAGGTATATTCATGGTGCAGCACTTCTAATTATATTCCTTAGAGGAACTTATATATATTTGTTTCCAGATGCATGTAGGAGAACGCTCTTAGCAGTGTGATTTTTAAGAGTCTTTCATTGAATTATTGGGTGATGGGTATTAAGGGGAGCACATGATGTGATGAGTACTGGGTGTTATACACAACCGATGAATTATTGAACATTATATCAGAAACTAAGTAGGTACTATATCTTGGCTAATTGAATTTAAATTAAAAAAACAAAATAAGTCATGAGATATAAAGTACAACTTAGAGAATATAACCAACAATATTATAATAACTTTGTCAGCTGGCAGATAATATCTACATTTATTATGGTGAGCATTATGTAGTTTATATAAATATCAAATCATTATGTCATACACCTGAAACTAATATAATATTGTACGTCATCTATACTTCAATTAAAAAAAGTAAATGCTATTATTAAAAAAAAAGCCCCATACTGGAAAAAAATCTAAGTAAATTTAAATATCCATCAGTAGAAGAATGGATGAATTCATGGTAAAACCAAGCAATTAAATATATACACTAACAAAAATTAAAGTTAATGAACTATCATTGTACATACCATACTATGGATGAATCATATACAAATTGGTATATTTGTATCTCAATATACCTATATCTATATCTGAGTGAAAATAGCAAGACTCTGAAGAGGAGATTATATATATAAATATTTATATATATAAACTTAATATAAAAATATATAAATACATACAATTAAATTTAATATACAATATATATAAACTGTATATATAATAATACATAATATTGTAAATATAATAATACAATGTACATATATACAATTTATATATACTGTATATATATAAATATATACAATTTATATATATTTATATTAAATTTAATTGTATGTATTTATATATATTTATATGTGATAACATATAATTACATAATACATATATATTAATATATAATACATGTATATGTAATTCACCATAGCTAGAGAATAAACTGTGCTGTTTTAGAGATGTATACATAGGTTTAAATTTTTTTTAATTTTTATTTATTTATGATAGTCACACAGAGAGAGAGAGAGAGAGAGGCAGAGACACAGGCAGATGGAGAAGCAGGCCCCATGCACCGGGAGCCCGACGTGGGATTCGATCCCGGGTCTCCAGGATCGCGCCCTGGGCCAAAGGCAGGGGCCAAACCGCTGCGCCACCCAGGGATCCCCTATACATAGGTTTAAAACTGTAAAGAAAAGTAACTGATCAGCATAAATTTCAAGATAGTTTTAGAGGAGAGGGGTTATAATCAACTGAGAACACACAGGGGACATCTGGAGAGTGGAATATTTCTATTTCTATACTGAGGTGATTAACATAGATGTTTGTTTTTGACAATCTTTGACTATAAGACTACACGTTTAAAAAATGTCTCTTATCTCATGAAGGACTATGGGGACCAGATTCCACTGGGTTGCATACCCTTAAAAGATTTTCTGGAACCCATTTATTTCGGTGAGTGTATCCTTAGGAAAATCAACAGATCTTGAGATCTCCCCAAGCATAAACCATCCCAAAACTATTTTTTCTTTAGTTATAGATTGTCTTTTAAAGAAATAGAGCCTTGAGCCTCAAATATAAAGCTAGTTCATGCAACCAAATCTAAGTGGAAATGTTTTGTTGAGAACATTGGCTTACGATTGACTTTTAACTAAGAGTATTTTAAAGAATGTATGAAGTACTTCTGCCTAGGTGACCCTGCCCCGTAGTGTGTGGCTGTCCTTAAATGTCCCCAGGAAGTCCAGCTTATAAATGTAGCTCTTCCTGATAGGAGTTAGGACTGTCATGCTGGTGTATGGTGGGAGGACAGATGGCTGACTCTCTTGATCACCTCAAGGCTACAGAACACACAGCTGGTCTGTGCTTCTTTGTTTGCACCTGCTGAGACCCACTGACTTAAGTGTTGTTCCTATCAGGTTGGACAAAGAAAGACCTTGTGTCTATGAAACATTTCAGTCCCATGACCTCCTTTCTCCACCACCAACCACCATCAAACCTTGCCTAGAATCATAAGAGACTGACTTTTAACTGTTCTGTTTATATTCATTCATTTTTTTATTCAATATGGCTCTGTCAAGTTCCCTCTTTGTCTCAGACATTGTTCCTAGAACTAGGAGAACATAAATGAGAAAAAAATAGACAAATATCCCTGCCTCAGTGGATCTCATATAATGTCATAAGGCACCCTTCATGTTATTCTTCACTCCATCTTAGGAGTACAGAAGACAGCATTAAAGTTTACCTTCTAAGTCTATGAGAAAAGTCTCTTGTTTAGGAACAAAGAAATAAAGAGGAGGGGCTGCTTCTGGCTGCACCCTAAAACAGGATAATTTGTTCCTAAATGGAAAAACAAAGGATTCTTGTATCTTTTATTTATTTCAATGATAAAGTCTGGCAAAAAGGAATATGATCAGGCCACAGAAGCTCACAATGGACAAGGTGGTTAAGTGATAGTATTCAGATTTTAAATAGCCTGGATTTCAAGATTTTCTCTACTCTTTATGTCAGAGTGAGTTTCAAAATGTGTTTCAACTTCTCCATGCCTTAGAATTTGGAATCTTCAGTATCCAGGATTTAGGATTGCTCTGAGGAATAAGTGAAGTCATGGATTTAAAATCCCTGGTACCCAGAGTGCAGATCGGGCATAGCCTCGTCAGCATCCATTTCCTGCATTCCCTTTCCTAACAAAGATCCCATGGGCTTCCCAGCCACTCATCCTGGTAGATTTGATATCACGACCAGGATCATCTTGGTGCATCCCATTTTCTGGACACAGATATTGATTTAAAGATGGCACATAGCTCTACCTGGGGCAATGAGACTTAAGAGGATAAGAGGATATAGTCTGTGGGCTTTGGGAAGGAAGATGCCTTACTCTTTTGCATGAATTCCCTGGAGAGATACCCCTTACCCCTGCTGAGTGCAAATGTGGAAGCTGCTGGCTGCCATCAGGCAAGGAAGCTGATGTCCTGAGACATGGAAGGAGGGAAAGAGTACAGTTCAATCTTTGGAGGACATTATTAAGTTTTGGGAGCAAACCTCTTCTCTGAATATGTTAATTGTGTGAACCCATACATTCTCTTTATTGTTTACGCCTGGTGATCCAATAAAAAAAAGTTTGAGTACCTAAATACATAATAACTGTTCATTAAATGTAACAATTATATTTTGAGTCATATGGCAAAATGCGTTGAACTTAACCGAGAAAATTACTTAAAATATCAATGAAATTTTTAAAAATGAGAGACATCCTGGTACCTGGTACTCTAGCATATGGCCTATAAAATTTCACTCACTGTTTTAATTTCTCTTCTGGAATGGAATACTAAAAGGAGAAGACCTAGAAGGAAATGCATGGATTTACATTCTTTAATTTACCATACAAATTAAAAATTTACATATCTAAGTTTAATCTTAGTAATATTCAACTCCCTTGCCTACATACTTCCCCGCTGCCTTTTATTTCACTGCAACCCGCTCTTTTTCGCCCCCAGAAAATGCCTCTAAATCTCTGAACCTGTCAGGTTTCACAAGCATGTAATTTTACTTTGGCTAAATTCTAAACACCAGTAAGAGGTGAATTTGACATGGGAACTGTGAAAGAGTCTTATCTACAGTGACACAACTGCTACCACCCTAATATCTATTAAGTAGCACAGAATTATAGTGTAACAACTCTGAAATTGCTTGTGACACCTGCATGAATACCAAATAGATTCGTTATGTTCAGACTTATTACAAAAAGCACTTTCTGAATTTTAAATGATTAAGACTCTTACAAATTAATAGCTACCGAGTGAGTTTACTTTCTAATGTACATATATTATTTAAAGATCACAATTCTGTTAAATGCAGGCAACGATGCAAATAATATTGCCACTTACTAGAAAGGGTCATTTAGAGCAGTATCCCTAATTTAGAAAGCTTTCAAATGGCATTATTTTAAGAAAAGTACACCCCCACTTTAAGTGCTACATGTCATTCTCTCCATCTCCCTGGAGATGAAGGAAAAAAAAATAAAGAAAGAAGAAAGTGATAAATGTCCATATTATGCAGAATTTGCCTTTTTGAAATCCCATTCCCCACTGCACTAGCTGGAATTTTATAGAGATATAAATCACAAAGAAATAAGAAGCCAGTAATGAGATAGAAGTATATTTGAAATATGGATGCAAATTCTTACCACCTGCTGAGCAAAAGTAGTCTGCAGAGACTGTCCTGGAAACCGCGATGCCATTAGCATCTTGTAAGCTCTAAATTTGCAGCAGAAGAATAGAGGAATTATGTCGGTGAAATGCCAAAGGCCTCTCTGATTTATCTCTCAGCAGAGTGTTTCAGCCACATCCACATAAATATTTTAACAGGAATTTAATTTTCATTTTAGTCACACAATAAATCTTTTTATTACACACCATCATTTTGTCCTAAATGAGTTGCCTTTTTCATGCAATTTGTGTTCATTCTTCTTTTGTGTTTGATAAATACAATTTTAATATACAAAGGAACAATGGCTTTATTTACACAAGACCTTGCCACAGGCCGTTTAATTTTAGCCATGAATTCTATTTATTTTAATAACAATTTATACTACAGCGACCAATTGGCTTATATATAACTTCAGCATTTGTTCTTAGGCCTCCAGGACCTTAGGAAATGGGGGCAATGAGGGGTTGTGAATTTCAAGTAATGCTTCAAGTGGATGTCCTTACTGGATTTGGGTTTAGATGCATTGGCTATAAGGTGTGCACGTGGCTCTCTTCTCCATCTGATTGTCAGTGTCAAACGGCATGTGAGAATGGTGGGCAGTGTGGGTCTGCTGGAATCTCACCTTATTTAAATTTCATGGGTCACCCTGGTTTCTTCACTATGGTAATGTGTTATAAACACTAAAAGCAATGGGCAATCCTTCTGAACCCCACAGGAGGACAATAAAAAGTATCACCTTTCATGTATTCCTTGAGGAAACACAGCAGTAAGCAGACCCCCAACAACCCATTGTGGATATTTAACCTGGAACCAGTCCCTCCAAAAAAGTCAACAGTTGTGATCAAGATACTGAATTTGCTACTTGCAAGTGGGTCAACCAGCTGGTGTGTTGGACGGCCGCGACTGTAATCTCTGTAGTATCTCCCTTTCGGTTTTGTTTTAAAATATTTCATCATAACTGTTTATTTTAAAAACTCCCACAGAAGTGAGAGCTTGATTTTGACGGTAAGGAAACCTTAAAAAGGATAACACAATTGTTAAAGCACCACACATCTCTGCATCTTTATCAAAGCCTGCTGACGCTGAATTTGACTGTGGCTAAGGGGGATGAGAAACAGATCCATATATTTTGTAACAGGTAATATATTAGGAAGAGTTTAAGAATGACTTTTTTTCACCATTCCTATTTCTACATGAGGAGGGTAGATTTTCCACCCTTGCTTATGCTTTGTTTAAAATGGAAGCAAAAAAAAAAAAAAAAAAAAAAAAAAAATGGAAGCAGCAAAGCCCAGGTCAACCACAGCCAGAGATCTAGCTTATGAGGACATCTTTATTCCTAAGCAAATGATGAAAAATTAAACATAACTTTTTTTAATCCAAGTTTTCACATGACATTTTCCCAAACATTGGCTTTTTCATTTTTTGTTTGTTTTAATAGTTTATTGGATGGTCTGAGATCCAACAACTATCTTTGTTCTCACCTAGATAATAAACATGAGTGTCTCTGTGAAAAAAAAAAAAGACATAGTGACAATAGAGCAATAAAAATTGCCTAATATTTTAATAAAGGAACATAGGAAGAGGAAGATTGATTAGCTCAGATTTATTGGTCCACTTACTGCTTACAGATGGCCCTCTAGCCTTTTTTTTAATTTCTTCTGTATGTCTTTCTCTATGTTTGAATTTTCTACAAAAACATGTCTATTATCCTTGTTCAAAGGAAAATTGTTTTCTTTCACTTACACACAATAATTAAACTAAGTATTGTTAATACTATTAATTCTCTTCATTAACTCTGCCTGAATGTTTTCATCTCTTTTTTTGCATGTGAATTCTATTTACGTATTGAAGCCCAGTTCGTGTGCTACATTTGATTGTTCACACATTCATTTATGCATGTGCCCATTCATTCATTGCTTGTTATGATCCATGCACAGCCTGGATATGGCTCTAAAGGAGGAAGCATCCTTTCCTTCAGCTGCCTGGAAATATCTCATTCTCTTTCCTTCTGTTTTTAATATCTCATTCTACACCATTAGTTCCTTGAGACATTAATCTGTAATTTGACTTATCTTTGTATCTCTATCAGTTTCTAAGAGAGCATCTTGCACATACTAAAAAATAAAAAAAGTTTGTCGAAAGATTGAGCAAATCACTTTGCATTCTACATGAGGCTTGGTAAGCACAAATTATCTTGTCTCAAACCCTTCCTTCTTTCTTCAAACTAATAAAATAAAGATAAATGTGGTTTGATTGCACACAAGCTTTAATCATAAGCATACAGTACGGTGTGTTGACCAATACATATAATTTCAAGTCCTGAATCCATGACTTAATTAGTTCTGTGACCATCTGCATTGTTAAATTACAGATAAATGATAGTTCCTAAGTAACCAAGTCAGCTTACTATTTGAATAAAATGGGATCCATGAGCCTAGTGAATCTAATGTCTGATGTCTGTTGAAATCCCAGAATTTCTTAGTGCTGCTATTTTTATTAGTTCCTGTTACAGTTGTTATTAGTGTGAAGATCAAAGGTTGTGACTTATATTCAAACCCCTATTCTTATATCTTTATATATTTAAGTTATTTTAAGGTATCCAGCATCCTGATTACAACCCAACTTTTCATGTTTAATATTCACTGCGGTGTTTGGACTACCACAGTAAGTTTGGATTCCACATAAGGCAAATCGCCTTTTTTTATGACCACATTTCCTATGATGTTCTTTTATACCCCAAAATAATAATAGAAAATATTTCATCGTTCACTTTTGTTAAGTCTAAGGAAACTGCCTTTTCTTTCTGATTACTGAATCTTCTGTTTGCTCATTTCTCTTCCAGAGAGTTGAAAAGGATGTGGCTTTCTCACAAGCAGAAAACTGAATTGGGCTCCAAACATGTTATATTCCTGGAGAAAGGTAGCTAAGAAAAGTAATAATAGCCTTGACATTTCTTAAAAGAAATGTATAATGGAAGTAGGAAAGTCTTGGCCAACCTCTACCCTCAGCTCCCTGACACAGTTAATTAAGATTGTAAGCAAACATTTTACTTTCCCCGCCCTTAATTTAAGGACAGGTTGGCATGCATAGATTTCCTACACTCCCTCTTTTAGTTGTGGTCTAAGACCAGGCAAACCGGGGAGGAAGACAATAAAGTAGAGCCAGACTGATCAAGATCTTAGTTTCCAAGTGTCCAAGGTTTAGTTTGGATTTCCATTATTCACTTCTCTGTTAAATGTAAAAACAAACCTTTGGTTGGTTTCTGTTTGAAAGGGCTGGATTTGTGAAATATTTTTTGCTTCTCCATTAACTTTAGTTTAACCATGTCCCAGGGCAGGATGCAGGATAACTGATGTCATCATTTAAAACAGAATTTTCAACCTTAGCACTATGAGAATTTGGGGCCAGATGATTCTTTGTACTGGGGGACTGACCTATGCATTGTAAGAGGATTATCATCATCTCTTCTCGTGACCTACTAGATGATGATAGCACATCCTCACAACTGTGACAGCCAAAAGTGTCTCCAAATATTTCCAATGTCCCTTTGGGTGACATGATCATATTCCAAACACTGGGCTTGGAGCTGTACATTCAGTTTTGCGATAACCCTGAAGAGGAGGCATCATTACTTTCAGTTTTACAAAGAAATGGAAATCCAAAGAGTTTAAGTAATTTCCTTATGGTTACACGGATAGCAAATGATCAGCTTTTTCTTCTTTACCATTTTGTGTAGTCTGATCCTTCTTTTGACATAAAGATAGAGCTACTGAATCATACATTTGCAGTTGTAAAAATGGGGAAATTATGGAAGGAAAAGTCATATGTAAGTTTCAGATATTTCTACTTTTAGACTATAGAAAGAGAAAAGCTATATGGCCATTAGGAAGTGTAAAATGAAAATGAATATGAAGGCTCCAAGATTTTGTCATTAATTAATACTTAGCTCATTTCTGGGCTCTCTGTTGATTCTAATTATTCCTTTCAAAGTATCAAATTTCCTTTGTTAAGAAGTTCTGTTTTTTTTTTCACTTAGATGGAGAAGACCCAGGAAATATAAAAACCAAATGCAATGTGGAATCTTAGGTTGGATCTAGGAACAGAAGAAGACATTAGTAGAAAGCTGGTGATATCTGTAATTTATTTCATAGTATTGTTCTAATGTTAATTTCTTGTTTTTGATCATTATATGATGGCTGTGCAAGATGCTAGAACTGGTGAAGCTGGGAATAAAGAGTATATGGGAAGTCTGACTATTTTTGTACCGTATCTGTTACATATAACATATTTAAAACTAAAAATGTTTTGAAATACAACAAATGAAATATATTAATAACCAAAACAAATTGTATCAGGAAGCAGATCTGGATTTCTAGTACTATTCTGCTTTCTACTCTCATTTTTACCTTGGCCAGTTAAAATCTGTAATTTTTAGCTGTTTCAACTCTAAAACGGTGATAATAATATCTGAATATATAACTTATTCAAAGACATGATTGCAGACCTGACAAATAAAGCCTATCTATCTAATATCTTATTATCTATGTATATTCATCTAAAATACACACATTTGCACTCAACAGCTTTCTGTTAAAAAACATTCAAACCAAACCTTATTTTTGGTTTTCAACTATAGAGTGTGAAATGAGTATTTGAAAACAGTGAGACTGAGTTTCACTGGCCAAAAGAATTTGCTATTACATTATTCAGATATCACGCTATTGTGGGTTTCTTAGGCAGATGAATGATTATAGGAGGTTACTAATAATGAGGATGAGACTACATACCTAATGTTCTAGAACTGCCATTAGGAAATGCAAGTGTCTCACTGCTCAATTCTGCCAAGATATTTTGCCTTGTAACTTCCCTGAAGGAAACTTAGAGTAAAATGAACTTTATTTGAAAAGTTTAGGATTCCTTCCTTGGGACATCCTTTATCCCAAGACATCTTAGCATCTGCTCCCAATGTTTGCATAAGAGGTTCTGACATTTAATCAACGCTCACTATGGGACCAGTATAATATTTGATGTATTACATAGATTAATGCATTTATCACCTCTGAAGAAGGTTTCAATGATAAAAATGATAAAAATACAGGCTTTAGGTATCTGCAGGAAAGTAGATGCTGGTTTTAAATAGTAGTGAAACCATCCAGATCTTTCGGCAAAGTTCCTTGAGAGTGCTTTCACTAAGAGCTTATCCAGTATTGCATGCCACCATATTGCAACATTCAAAAGTTGTGTTTTCTGTTTTGAATTATGCCCTTATTTTAATCTGACTGACTTCAAAGAGATAGCCCAGATACAGATAGAGAATGAACAGAGCTTCTTTTGCAACAGCAGAGGAGTAGATTTCCAGGCAAATTGGCAGTTTGTAAAGCCAAGTGCTGTTGTAGCTTTTATACTGTAGGGAGTGAGGACTCTTCTATTCCATAAAAATATGACTTGTGACTGTGGCCTCTGAGATTCCAGGCAGCTTCATATTGATAAGGTGAGCTATTTATCCAGTCTGTTCTATAAGATGGACCTAAGAAATGGTGTCTATATTGGGATAGTCATATTTTATCCCTTCATCTATTACTGGAATTCCTGAGCTTATCTATTAATTATCTTCCTTGGCCCTGGCACTACTTTTCTCCCGTAGCTTTGAAGAGATTTAATTTTTTCTTATACTCTTTGTTTAAATTTCTCCATGGTATGATTCCAGTGTTGTTCCTTTGGTTGAAGTCAGAATTGATATTTTGCTTTTTTAAAGGAATCAGAGAAAAAAGGGATCAAACTTACTTACTTAGTATTATTTTAGGAGAAGAACATCCCCAAAGAACTTGTAATTTTTTTTAAAAGCCAAACTGAATCTATAATCCCATTCCCCTACCCTAAGCCAAATTCCAAGTCATCTTCTCTTTGGAACATCAGTTCAGAATGGAGAGCTTTCTGTGAAACTTTACAGGAGCCCTCTGCCCACTCCATTTCTGGCTTTCAATACTACCATTAGAGTTTCAGTTTTCTGAATTAAACTAAAAGCATAAGTGTAACTGGCAAGATCCCATTCCCATAGTAATGTGATCAAGGTAGTCTATTTTTCCCAAATAGTTGGCTGGGTGTGAACACACTGTTCTAAAACATTTGGAGATGATCCAGAACTAGGGCAGGGATCTCCAAAAGGCAGTAAGGAACAAGGAGGATCTCAAAATCATTGATACACTCACTGAACACACAATAAAATGATATCCTACCGGTGTCTGATGTAGTTGTTCTGGTAGAAACCAAAGCTGAACCATACAGCTGTGGATAAAGGAAAGTCTAGCCAGAAATAAGGAGCTATTTCTCATATTCATCATCTTATGAAGAGGCAAGTCCTAAGATAGAACATAGAGATTGGAAGCTAAGTCTCAAACAGGAGCAAGAAGGAGTCCTTTCTTTTCAGAGAGCAGCCCTTTCTTGGACTTGAAGGATTTATGATATGTTCAAGAATAACCTCTGGCATTAATGGAAAGATGGTCTCTATCAAGTGGTGGTTGTTGTGTGCTGGACCTCATGACAGTGGGCTGAGCGAAGGAGACTCCTGGGAGAAGTACCTTCTTGTTGTCAGATAAGCTAAGTATATTTGCCTTTCTGGAATTGTTTCCTTTAGCCTGAATCATAAAGTCTGGCTTAAATACAAAAGCTTGTCCAACTATGCTATTGATATTTAAGGGAAGGGTCAGGTCAGTTCACACATAGAAAAGTGAATACTAGAGACAATAGTCTTATCTTTAGACAAGAGTAAAGACTGTAAGATTTAGCTGTTCCTTGCAATCTAAAGATTTTCTCCTAATTGCCATCCTTGGAGGACAGGGATTTGATTCTGTCCAAAGCAGCTATAGGTTTCTTATAATAACTTCAGGGAGAATTAGAAAGTCTTAGTACAAAAAGCGAAGTAGATTAAACACTGGTTTGTGCCATCTGAGTTCCTTCTCAATACACCCTAAAAGGACTTTTTCTTCTTTCTGTGATGAATTAGCACTCAACTTCACCAGCTCTTCTCAATTATTTATGTTTCATTCTCTCTTCTAGTTCTTTAATTTCTCGTTAGGATAGGTGATGCATTAGGTTCTTGGATCATAGACAGAGATTAGTCTAATTAGGATAATTAAAGTTGTTCTTTCTCAAGTTTTGTTCAGGGACTTCATCTGATATCTTGTCTCTGCCCTTTCCTTCTGTCTTTGTATTGGAAAACATTGAACCAAAAATAAAATATACAATTCATAGTTTACTAATTTTTTTCTCATTTTTATTCTTTGTCTTCTGATAGCCAAAAAGAAATTGAGACAGACCGGTCTTGGTACCATCAAGAATTACATATAACTTAACATTTTGCAGTGATGTGCTAGAACTGGCTGCCCCCTAAGTGTCGACTGATAAATATTCAGGAATTTCATGATCTGAGTGTTAACCTATTAACTGAAATTAGCCATGGGAAGAGTATTTGCACTGCTATAGAAATTGGAAATTTCTGTAAAGCAGAGTCTTTCTTCCTCCTTCTTTTTTCCAGAGAGCTCTCTTTCCAACATATCACCAAAGTTGGTCGTTGGCATCATAAATATGGCCTCAAAATTATTATTATAAATTGAAGTGGATTGGTTTTCAAAAGTAGATAACAGGGATCCCTGGGTGGCGCAGCGGTTTGGCGCCTGCCTTTGGCCGAGGGCGCGATCCTGGAGACCCGGGATCGAATCCCACATCGGGCTCCCAGTGCATGGAGCCTGCTTCTGCCTCTCTCTCTCTCTGTGTGACTATCATAAATAAATAAATTAAAAAAAAATAAATAAAAAAATAAAAAAAAAAAAACAAAAGTAGATAACAGAGGAATGTCTCAACTTTTTTTTTTTTAACACGAAGGAGATATGTTTATTTGGTTTTAATTTTTCCATGGTTTTTGAAATGGATCTCTAGGAGGAAAGGGGTACTTCCAGGACTATAAAAACACAGAAAAAAAATAGGACATAATAGAGAATAAGTTCTGAAAAATATCTTATGTTTTGTTTGTCCTTAAAAATGAATTCTTGCATGATATTTATTGCATAAGCAGATATCTTATTCAAATACTGAAGTTTAAAATTAGCTAGAGGGAATAGCAGAAACAGACCCACAAATACAGAGAACAAACTAGTGGTTGCTGGGGGAGTGAAGGGCAAAATGGGTGAAGAGGAGTGGGAGGTACAAACTTCCAGTTATGGAATGAGTAAGTCATGGGGACAAAAGATACTGCATAGGGAATATAGTCAACTGTTTGGTGACATATGGTAGCTACACTTGTGATGAGCCTAGCATAACATATAGAGCTGTCGAATCACTGTTGTACACCTGAAACTAATGTAACACTTTATGTCTATTATACTTCCTTAAAAAAAAAAAAGAAAGAAGAAAGAAAGAAAGAAAAAAAGAAAAGAAAAGAAAAGAAAGAAAAGAAAAGAAAAGAAAAGAAAGAAAAGAAAAGAAAAGAAAAGAAAAGAAAAGAAAAAAGAAAAGAAAAGAAGAAAAGAAAAGAAAAACTAGCCAGAGGAAATTAGCCTTATAGGATTAGTTAGCTTGCATTTTCCTGAAGGTAACAGACCAGGGGGTTTCTGGCATTAGCTATTCCTATTGATAAAAGTTAGAGAAAGTGTTTTTGAGAAAGTCCAGTCAATTAACTGAGTTTTTGTTTTAACAAGTCATTTGGTTTAAAGAGCCTTTAAGCAGGCTGAATTACTAGAATTATTCTTTAATATTTCTCTTCTGAAGTTTTTATTTATTTTGAACCAAGACAATAGAAAGAGGTAGGGGGTAAAGTGGGCTGGTGGAGAAAGAGCCCACCAGATCTTCTGATGATTGACTCAAATTGGTAGAGTGGAGTCTTTCATATTTGCAACTCACCTGTTATCAACAGTGGGCTCTTATTAGTTTCCTATTGCTGAGAAATTACCACAAACTCGGTACTTTAAATTAACAAACACTAATTCTTGTAAAATTCTGTGATTCAGAATTCAAAATAAGTTTTGCAGGGCCAAAGTAAAGGTGTCTACAGGACTGTGCTCCCTTGAAAGATTCTAAGGAAGAACCATTTTCTTGCCTTTTCCAGCTTCTAGAGCTGTATTCCCTGGCTCATGGGACTTCCCTCTATCTTCAAAGCCATCAGGACAACACTTTGCTTCAGTCATGACATTACCCTCTCTCTCTGTAGTCAATCTCCCACTGCTTCCCTCTTATAAGGACATTTGTGATTACATGTAGAACCCATCCAGATAATAAAGGGTGATCTCCACATCTCAAGATTCCTAATTTAATGACACCTGTATAACCCCTTTTCATATATATGGTGACATTTGCAGGGGTTAGGGTCTAGATAACTTTGGGGAACAATACTCAGCCTACCACAGGCCTCTCAGAGGATGAGCAGAGAGCTTGATGCCCTCACTGGGGCACTTTGGGGTACATAGCAATTACCTATGAAGTACCCCATTTGAGAAGGTCTAGCTTGCTTTAAAATTTTATCTTTGGCTTCTTTTCACCTCATCTGTCTACTAATCCTACCTGCAGAGAAGAAGAGCAAGAAAATATCCTGTATAGGGGCTCAGTTGGTTAAGCATCTGCCTTTGGCTCAGGTCATGATCCTAGGGTCCTAAGATTGAGCCCTGCATTGGTCTCCCTGCTCAGCAGGGGATGTGCTTCTCCCTCTCCCTCTGCTTATGTTCTCTCTCTCTCTCTCTCTCTCTCTCCCTTTCTCTCTCTCTTTCAAATAAATAAAATCTTTTTTTTTTTAAAGAAAGACAATGTCCTGTATTAAGCTATGTGTTAAACCACAGTGAGTCCAGACATACTTTTTCTTCCCTATGTGGAACAACCTTGGGACCAAGCAAGAAAAAAAAAAATCTTAGTTGCTTCCTGCAGGAAATACTTGCCTCTGAAAGATAATAATTTTAATGAAGTGGAATTATTTACTTATTAAGACTCACTCAAGAAATTTACTTGGAGGTGCTCAGCCATCCAAAGCTATGTCATCAACTCTACTTAATCTCAAAGTTCTCCTCCTTGAGCTCATCTAAAATCATCTGGCTCATGACCTACAACCATATATATGCCATTTCCTAATTTCTTCATTTGACCCATTTTTAAGACTGTCCAGTGTTCTCTTACAGTAAATTTGATAAACTTAGCTTGATGAGCAGGTTTCTCTGACGTTCTTTTGAGGAATACTACCAACAGTGAACTCTTGAAATGATCTTTCAGTTATTACTGTGAACAGTTTCGGTAGGCACTATCTTAATCCTCAAATGTACCTTTCCCTCTGAGGCCTAAGAACACAGTAGGCTTTTTCTATAACATATATACATATATGTGTATATATGTATATATGTTATATTTTACACAGAAGTTATCTTATTCAAAAATGTATCAATTTAGAGGAGACCATGGTTTAGAAGATGGCAGAAGCAATAGCATGGGGACATTCTTTCTCTCTCTTCCACCAGTAAGTAAAACAAAACAAAACAAAACTTTTTTTCCTCTAGGTATTAACTTCAGGTTTATGTAGTCTCTATCTATGACTTAACATTTATTAAAAGAGTACATTTTCAACATTCTGAAAAGATGACTCCAGGTAGTATTTGAGAGATCATTGCCAGAGCAATAGGCGAGGCTTGCTTATTAGCTGAAGAATTCACTTCAACACATCATTCTCTCAATTTTCACTTAAAATACTTGCCAGGTGTTTTTATAAATGCCATCTGATTTTATTCTCCTTGCAACCCTATTGGATAGCTCTTGGGGGCATGAGGGGGCCAATAAATCAAACCACTCTTCTGTTTGAGCTCTGAACCCATCAGTACCTACACAGTTATAAGATTGAAGGACCTTGAAATGTAAGTTTTATTGTCAGTGGAGCTGAATTAGGCCTCATGACATTGACTTGCTGTCAAATGAGTTTCCTAATGCTTTTATTAAATAATTAGATCTACCAAACCAGGCATGAAAAGAGCAGCTCAATAGCCTTATATCCAGGGAGCAGTACTCACCAAATGGGGAAGAAGGAGACTGCTGAGACTATAAAATGTCTTGGCAAGCTTAGAAATCAGTAAGTCACTCCTCTCTGAGGAGGAGAGCAAGGCATGGAAAGAAAACCGGGAAGTGTTATATTAATAGTTTCCTTCTGGGAGCGTGAGCTTCTTCTGGAAACAAGACAAGGAAAAAAAGAGTTCTCTCTAATGTAAGTATTATTATCTCTGTTCCACATTATGGTATGTTTTACACTTTAATGTTCATCCCCAAATGCCAGAAATGGCATTCTGAGCCTTAAAATGATCCCTTTCTCCTTCCTTCTGACTATTATACTCATAAAATTTTTATTCATATTATCAAATATGAAATATTTTATGACTGTCAATTAGATCAAATTGATGCTGCTATTCAGTTCAACTATACCTTTACTAATTTTCTGTTGGTTGGATATATTAATTTACAAACTAGTGGTATTGAAGTCCCCAACTAGAATAGTGGATTTGTCTTTCTTTCCACAGTCGTATTAGTTTTTGCTTCATGTGTTTTGATGCTCTGTTGTTCGGGGCATATATGTTAAAGATTGTTAAGTCTTCTGGGAGAATAGACAGCTTTATTATTACACTGTGACCCTCTTTAACCCTGAATTCTTTTTGTCTGATGTCTACTTTGAAATTAATATAGCTGCACAAACTTTCTTTTGATTAGTGTTAGCAAGGTCTACCTTTCCCCATCTCTTTTTTTTTCTATGCATCTTTTTAAAAGTTTAAGTGACATTCTTATAACATATACTTAACCATTTTGAAGTGAACAATTCAGTGGCATTTAGTACATCTGCAGTGTTGTGCAAGCTAGTTTCAAAATGTCTTCATTACCTCAAAAAAACAAACAAACAAACAAAAAAACCCACAAACCCACACCATATCTATTAAGCAGTTATTCCACCATTATCCCTTCTCCCTATCCCCTGGCAATGTCAGTTTTCTCTCTTTACAGATTTACCTATTCTGAATGAATGGAATTATACAATCTGTGACATTTTGTCTTTGGCTTCTTTCATGTGGCATAAAGGTTTTGAAGTTCTTCCACACTGTGGCACACATATATTGGTACTTCATTCCTTCCTATGGCTAGACAATATTCCATTGTATGTATATACCACAGTTTATCCATTCATCCATTGATGAGTATTTGGATTGTTTCTACCTTTCGTCTACTGTGACTAGTGTTGCTGTGAACATGCATGCACATGTACTTGTTTGACTACTTGTTTTCAATCCTCTGAGGTATATACTCAGGAATGTGCTATAAATTGAATGTTTGTGACCTCCCAAAACATATGTTGAAATCCAATCTCTAATGTGATGGTTTTTGGAAGTGAGACCTTTGGGAAATAATTAGGTCATGAGGGTAGAGCCCTCATGAGTGAGATTAATGACCTTAGAATAGAAGCCCCAAAGAGTTCCTTTGTTGCTTGCATCATGTAAGAACACAACAAAAAGATGGCCATCTGCAAACAAGGAACTGGGCCCTCACTAAATCTGCTGGTACCTGGACCTAGGACTTTCTAGCCTCCAGAAATGTGAGATAAATTTCTATTTTTTATAAGCCACCTAGGTTTAGTTTTTTGTTACAGCTACCTTAGTGGACCAAGACAGAGTAGAGTTGCTATATCATATCACGATTCTGTGTTTAACAGAGTAACTTTTATCCATCCCATCCCTTTACTATTAACCTGTTACTGTATATTTAAAGACAACATAAAACTGAGTCTTTTTTTTAACTCCTGCTAATAATCCCTGTCTTTTAATAGGTGTGTATTTAGACCATTCACATTTAAAATGATTGTTGATAGAGTTGCACCAACAAGTGCCATGTTTGTAACTGTTTTCTATGTTCTACATGTGTTCTTTGTTTCTTTTTTTCTTGTCCCTGCCCTCTTCTTTTTGTTTTTATAATCTTTGCTCATTTTTTTCTGCCATTTTTAGTTTGAGCATTTTATAGGATTCCATTTTATTTCCTTCCCCATCACAACAATTACATTTCTTTAAAGAATTATTTTCATGATTGCAGTAGAGTCTGCAACATACATTCACAATTAACTTAAGTTCACTTTAAATAGCATTATCTTCCTTTAAGCATGGTACAAGTACCTTATAACAGATCATTTAAAAACTTTTTCTCATGACATAGTTATGTACTCCAAAGAATTGAAAACAGGTGCTCAAATATATGTACATGTATGTTCATAGAAGCACTATTCACAATAGCCAAAAGATAGAAACAACTCAAATGCTCAACAATTAATAAATGAGTAGACAAATTGTGGCATATGATTCGGTCATCAAAAGGAAACACAGGGGACACCTGGGTGACTCAGCCATTGAGCGCCTGCCTTCAGCCTGGGGCATAATCCTGGAGACCTGGGATCAAGTTCTGCATCAGGCTCCCTGTGTGGGGCCTGCTTCTCCCGCTGCCTGTGTCTCTGCCTCTTTCTCTGTGTCTCTCAAGAATAAATAAATAAAATCTTGAAAAAAAAAAAAAGGAAACACAGTACAAATACATGGCATTCATTTAACTTACCCATTTTTTTATAATCACCTGATGCATTTTTACTATTATTTATTTGATAAAAAGTTACCTATTAGATTAGTTCTTCACCTTCTGGTAGTTCAAATTATATATGTCATTCCATTTGAATTTTTCTTTATGGTTCTTTGATGTTCTGTTTTATTTCATTCTTTTTTTGTCTTTGCATCTCAGTTTGAGGAGCTCGTATTAATATGCCTTCAAGCTCACTGACTATTTCTTTGGCCACATATAGTCTACTAATGAGCCCATTAACGACATTCATTATTATGTTGCAGTGTTTTTCATTCTGAGTATTTCTTTTGATTCTTTTTAGATTTTTCCTCTCTTTGTATATATTACCTGTGTTCCATGTTGTCCACTTTTTCCATCTGAGCCCTTAATATATTAATCACTGTGATTTAAAGTTCTCTATCTGTCTAAAAGCTTTATCATATCTGAAACCATTTCTGATGGATACTTTGTTTCTTCAGACTGTGGTTTTTCATTTTTTTGTTTTTATATTTTAGCATGCCTTTTAATTTTTTTTTTTGAAAGCTGGACATGATGCATTAAGGGACAGGTAAATAGACCTTCAGTGTAAGGTTTTATGTTAGTATGTCTGAGGGTTGGACTGTGTTTAATGTTTACTCCAGCTGCAGGTGCCAAAGGATCCTGTTTCCTCTAGAGTCATTGTTTTGTTTTGAGTGTTTTGTTTGGGTTTCCCAAATTGCTCCCTCTCAAGTAGAATCTGTGTATTATAGTTCAATCCACTATTATACTAGATACCTAAAGTAAGGTGTGGAGAAGGGGAAGAGTTCTATAAACTTATGATTAAACCTCAGTCTTTTAGTGGGCTTGTGTCCCTGGGCTGTGACCTTCACAAGTGTTTCTTAACTTTTCCTCTCCTTAGGTGAGGCATGAAGGTGAAAGGGGACTAGAGTTTGAAAATTTCCCTTCTCCAGATCATAGAAGGATTTTGCAAAGTCTTTTCCCTTACAGGTAGGCCTTCATTATGATAAATACTCTAGGCATGTTTCAAAATGTTTTTCTCTTTCCTATGTCATAAACACAAGGCATCTTTCTTTTTAGCCTTTTCTGTGAGAAACTCTGAGGCCCCTGGAGGTAAAACTTCTGAATGTGTGGGAATTCTGTAGGCTCCTAAGAGTCCTTACTCTCAAGGTAGTGCGCATTCAATCTCCAGCAATTTGTCAAAATTAACATAAATTATAGTTCTGATTTAAAGTTTATAAGCACATAACATTTATAGCATGTTGTGATTACCTGTATTTGATGTCTCTCCAGATTTTGGGGTGGCAGTTTGCCCTGTGAATATAATTCTCTGATGAGTCCAAGAAAGGTTGTTGAATTTCAGTTTGTTTGTTTCTTATCTTAAAGATGGAAGTGACAACTGCCAAATTCTTTATACAATGGAGATGCAATCCCTCATATCTTTAATTATTCTAACAATAGCTTCTGGATGTTTACTTAGGTTACTTATAATTTTTCAGTATCAATAGATATTGATAATCCTATTTTATTTTTCTTTTCCTTCACTCACTTATTCTCAAGGATGAAAATTTTGTATCTTTTCTTGCCTGCTCAAATCTTCAACATTTCATATGACATCTTTATTTTCATCTGATGACATTTGCTCTATTTCACTGAGCAAATTGAAGCAATTGGAAGAGAACTTTCATAAGCTTCCATCACCGAATTGAACCAACTGCCTGTATTAGAACATATTTTGTTTTTCCTGTTGTCACAGATAAAATTCCCATTCTTTCTTCAATGGCTAACCCATCCTCTTTCATGACAGCTGTTTTACTTTCTTGCTTAGTCAGGAATATCACACAAGAAATTCCCACATCATCTCTCCTGAATCATTAATTTTCACTATCTTTAGGATCATTTCCATCAGTGCAGGAGTAGCTGGTATCTTTTCCACTATATAAAACAATAAGACATGCCTTTAAGTAAAACTGCCACCCCTTTCTGCTCCTACCTTCATTGTTTGCTATCTTTTGAAACAAATTTCTTGAAAAGAAATTTCTTCTTACTCTCTCCTATACCCTCTCCTCCTATTCTTTCTAAAATAAATTCAAATCTGGCTTCTACCTACCCATTCTACTAAAACAGCTGGCCTCTCCATAGCAGTGATAGGGTGAATTATTTGCCCATTATTCTTTCTTCTTTCCCTCTCTTTTCATGGTTTAGTATATACCCCATTGACATAGGTCTTGGCTGGGTGGCTTACTCTGGTTAGTGAAATATAGGAGAAGAGAGTCACCACCTCTGAGCCAAGGCAAGTTTCCATTCACCCTTTTGAGGTTCTTATCTGCATCATTAGAAAGGAATACTCTCAGTGGCTGTAGATCCTTATATAAATGGCTTATAAGCATGCTTATTCTTTTCCATATCTGCTACAGTAGTTCCATATTTACTCTCCCAAAAGTGGAGTATCCCATACCTATTCATAACTAAAGGATGGAGGTTAAGATTAAACATCCCCAAGGTCTAGTCACAGAGATTTGAATCCTGTAATAGCACTTGGTATCTGTAGACAGCAGTTGACTTACCTTTATCATATAACCTTCTAATTTACATATGCTAGATTTTCTTGGAACTTACTTGAGTTACATTTTGTAATATGAGGTGAAGACATATAAAACCTATTTCTACCTTTAGTTTTAAGTTTTCTCCTTCCACAAAAGAAAGAATAACAGCCTTTTAGAATTGCATTTATTTATTTTCATACTGGTTTGATAAGAATTATTTAGTTTACCTGACAAATTCCTTGTGATTTGTTAGGAACCAAAAACAATTTCTTATTAAGCTATTCAAGTGAGAATAGCAGAGACACTGAAGCGTCCCTTCAGTAGGATAGTAAATACTGGGCAAAGTGTTTTGGGTGACAAATGATTGGGTCCTCATTCTTTTACTGACAAACTATGCTATGTGACTTTAGGGTGTCAACCAATCTTTCTTTGCCTTTGTTTCCTTAAATAAAAATAAGCAGTGTAACTTGATGAGATTCAGTGAAGCCCTGCAATTTTATCAACAGCAAAAAATATTGTTCATTAAAAAAGAGATGGACAAATAATTGAACTGCCTAGAATGGAAAGGATATTAGGAAGTTTATAGAGTGAGCAAAATTGACACTTCACATGGTGAAGAGAGAAAAGAAATGGCATCAAATGAGATAGTTACTGTAAAAAGAGTCCATTGAAACAAGAACATATGGAGAATAATGCCTGCCATGTTCAAATTAGTGCCAGATTTTTGTGGTTTGTTGGATGCTTTTCCATAGACTTTAGAAGGAAAAAGAATACAGCTGTGAAAACTCCCCTCTTCACCTTGGCTGAGGAACTCTCCAAGAGAGCAGATGGTTCTGAGTTTCAAGCCATGAATCATTGTCAAGGGATCTCCTCAAGCTGCTGCAAGCAAGAGGAGTTGACAAGCCTCAATGGGTAATATTTTTATTACTATTGGTGTCAGTCGCGTCTGTGCCTTTGCTGGTGGGACCAGGTTTATTGTTAATAAAGCTACAACTTGGAAACAAAATAGCAAGTGTCATCAAATTATTTCTACTTAATGTCAAATGGATGTTTCAAGATTTTAGTATTCCTCTTTAATAGTCACCAGTGAAGAAAGTAAGAGAGGAGACATTTTATTCTCTTTAGTTATTTTTGTCAGAGCAGTCTGATGAATAAATATTTTGTTTTGGTGCCTTACGTAGCTAATTTTGAAAGCTATCATTATTAGTATTTTATTGGTTGTATTGTGTGATCTATATTTGTTATTTTTTTTATAAGGTAGGTAAATAAGTGACAGTTGGCTTTTGACCTGGATTATAATGGATTTAATTCTAATGTGGTATATCATAATGGGTATATATGGTATGTAGAGGAACAATGGTGAATTAATTTGACTTTCTTAGAAAATCTTGGATCAGTGGGTGCTTCATATAAGACAGAACCAGATTATATCAGTCTTCCTTGTTAAAACTCTCATATATTTTTAGTGTGTTGATTAGACTGTATTTTAGCTACTTTAGTTACTTTCACTAAAGTCACTGTCAATAGATTTAATCAAAATTTTACCTAGAAAAATTTTACCTAATCAAAATTTTACCAAGATATCTTGGTATGTTTTATAGACTTTAATCTTGGCTATGTTTTATAGAATTTAATTATTAGAATATGCTTCAGTGATCACTTTTAACATTTTCAATTGCAAAATATCTTGGACCATTAGGTTTCAAAACCAGAAATCTAATAGAGGACCAAAGTGGTAAAAAGTAGAGGTTTTCCATAATGTGGAAAAGTCAATATTGGTAAAATCTAATAGAGGACCAAAATGGTAAAAAGTAGAGGTTTTCCATAATGTGGAAAAGTCAATATTGGTAAAATCTAATAGAGGACCAAAATGGTAAAAAGTAGAGGTTTTCCATAATTTGGAAAACCAGGTGCTGTAGTGAAAGAGATAAGGGCTGTTTCAGAAAGCACATTCCCTTTTTACTTCTGCAAAATTTAGTCTGAGAAGTGGTCTGGGTGAGTGCTATGAGTGTTACCTTTTCTAACATGCAAGGTGGGTGGTCAGGTGCAAAGAACAGGGGATTTGAGTCCTCCAGACCTGCTCCATCCCTTTAAGCTCTATGACCAGTTACAAATGGTCACTTTCTTCAACTCAGGCACTTTTTTCAATTGTAAAATGGGGAGAATGATATGTATCTCAATATGTTGCAGGGTTATTGTGAGAAAGAAAGCCAACTTCTGGAATCCTCAGATTGCATCTGGCATATGATAGGGACTCAGTAGTTGTAGCCATTGTTAGTGTCTTTCATTGTACTACTGAGTACCAACTCAGCCCTTGTCATTTTTATGTCTATATAATGTGCCAGAGGAAAAATACAGCAAATGTTAAACATATCAAAAGGAGAGCAAAGTAAAAAAAAAAACAAAAACAAAAAACAGAGTTGAATGAAATATTTAGAAAACAGGTTTCTAGACCTGGCTTTGCCAGTATAAAACTTTACAACCCTGAGAAACTTCACTTATCCTTTCTATACCTCAGTGTTATGTATAAAATGAGAAAATGAAATTATATTAGCTATCTGAACCATACTCTGAAGAACACTGATGTAGATGAGAATTCCTAGAATAAAAGAGTTCCATGTTAAAACACATTTTAAAAAATCTCTGGACATATCTTTTGTGAATTTATTTTGCTTATTCGCATATTAAAATATGATTTAGGGATCCCTGGGTGGCACAGCAGTTTGGCGCCTGCCTTTGGCCCAGGGCGCGATCCTGGAGACCCGGGATCGAATCCCACGTCGGGCTCCCGGTGCATGGAGCCTGCTTCTCCCTCTGCCTGTATCTCTGCCTCTCTCTCTCTCTCTCTGTGTGACTATCATAAATAAATAAAAATTTAAAAAAATATGATTTAACGTGTTTTTGATAATGTGTTGAGTTTGGCATAATCCAATTTCCCAAACATTTGACAAAAGTATCCTGTATTCATGAAAAAAACCCATATTGCTAAACCCTTTCATATAATCAATTTGGAAATGCTATACAGGATGTTTGCTATGGTCCCCTTATAATTCTAATAGTTTGTTACTCTGTCTGTAACTAAATAATTGCCCTGAAGGAACATGTTAGGTGATGGTTTAGAAGGAGTATGACTTTAAAATTCATTTTATATGGAAAAATTAATTTCTTTTTGGACCCTTAGAAGAACATGTTTATGAATTAAGGCTAAGTGTATGAGTGAAATTATAATGATTTTTATGTAGATGATATAAGTTTACAGAGAAAAGTATTCTAATTGTGACATAGTTCAATGTTCTTTCAGTCTGTGAATTAAATTTACCTCAATAACATTTGCCAATTGATTTCACATTCTCAACTCTTACAGAAATTATTTGTTAAAAACCATGTAGCCCGAAAAGCCCCCACAGTAATATAGTATATATGTACATAAAACATATGGAACGTACATGCTACAGCTAGAGAGTTTAAATTTATTCACTGTGATGGCACCAATGCTTTTCTCTAATTTATACCACATGTTTTTTCCCTTTATTTAGCTTTTAATTCTGTAAAGGGTGTGGGGATATAAATTGTATGGAGAATGTGAAATATAATCTATTCCAATCATGGCTATATGGCATCCTCAATTTGCTAGAATAATTTTTATCTGACAGTTTTTCAAATAACGCTAAGAATCTCTCATTGGGCCTATGGATCGAAAATCTGTGGAAGAGATTTTATGTGGTCTTTTACTGCATCCTTTAGAATGAGGATATTTCTTTGAACAAGGTAGGAGCCATAACTGCCAAAACAGGTACAGGTTTTCCAAAGATTCTGTGGTTGTTGGGTATAATTGTTACTCCTTCCCAATCATATTGGTAATCTGAGGGATGTCCTAACTATTGTTAGGTTGTGGGCTGCCTTTACATGTACATGTATAATAATGGCTACCCTCTCCCACCATGCCAAAATATTCTTGGTATAATAGGGAAAAGGGAGTGAATAGTTGTGAAGTACTTTCTGTGGCTCCTTCTTATCTCCCACATCTAATTGGTTACTCATCAATTTCATTTATGCCTCAAAACAATCTCTTAAAAGTTTCCCTGGGTTTAATTCTTGGCTCTACCACGTATTGGCTGTGTAACTTTGGCCAGGTCACTTTTCCTCATCTGTAAAATGCACATGTTGAAGATGTGAACATTAGGGGAAATGACTTTTGGCTGATGAAAAAAATTTAGTGAGGGAATCCATTCAAATGCTTAGTATGGAGTTTGACACATAGGGAGTACTCAGGAGATATTTGGTCTCTTTACTATTTTTTATGGTTAGTTTAGTTTTTAATTATATTTTGACTTTTAACTGGTCCCTGTGACTCGAAATCTCTTCTTCCTTTTTCCGAACCCATCCTCCATAATACTTCCAGAAAGATATTGTTATTATTTTTTTATTGAAGTTTGATTTGCCAACAATTGCTGATCAAACTGTATAGGTTTGCTGTTTGAAATCCTGTAATAGTTCCCAGTTTCTTGTAGGATGGCATTCAAACTCTATAGCATGACAGATTGTGCCCCCTTGGACCTCTTGTCCAACACCAGGCTCTTGCTAAACCACTTGCAGTTACATTTTGTACTTCTACATCTTTGCACATGCTTTTCCCTCTGTCTCAGATGTAAGTAGCTGTTTTACCTCTACCCTTTACCTGCTACACTCTGTCTTTCAAGACTCAGCTCGTAGATCCTGAGTAGCATTCATTCTTCCTCTGTGCCACAAAGTTACCTGAGGTACATCCCTCATAGTACTTCCTACACTATGTTACAGATGTATACAGCTCTAGGTGTTTACCTCTCTCCCTCTCTTTCCTGTGCTCCCTGAGACTAGGCAGTCGTTTTGATTCACTTCTCTGTCCCAGGTTCAGAGATGATATTTGATAAATATTCGTTGAGTTACTTAATGAATACGAATTATTATGGAAATGTCTTCCTCATAAACTAAACAACAGTGTACTGAAGCAGTTTACACTTGACAAGAAGTAAATACTCAATAAATAACTGAATTAACTAATTAGTGTGTTTATACACCTACTTATGATCTGTGAAGTTAAAAGGAAGTTAGAATCACTTAACCAAAAGTTTAAGATACGGTAATATTACTGAGTTAAACACAAAAGGGTTGAAAACGGAATAAAGCCACTCTCTCCTTTCGAGTTCTATTTTCCCACAGTTTCTCCAATTTTTTTTTAGATATCATAATTTAGGGGCCATAATTCATAATTACTTAAATATATGAAGTGTACTTGCCATTCTTGAAAAGGTTAGTGCTATCATAGGATGTGTAAATCTTCTTTTATGAAAAAGATGACAAGCAAAATTATGATCCAAGTCAAGGTTTTATAAAACATTGACTTGGACATGCTTGCTTTTAAAGTAATTTTAGTTTAATCCCTCATTAGAGATTCAGTCCTTATTTATGTATGATGATCAAGCTGATAATATTTTTGAGTCATTGATGAATGGACCAATGGAAATAAGGTCAAATATAGAATTCTCTTCCCTTTAGAATCACTGAATATTTTACATTCCACATTACTGTTTTATAGACTTTCAATGACTAGATAAATAGGGCCCTAGGTTTTACATTTATGAAGATATTAATAAATGAGCAGAGATGTTTCCAAATTGCCTGGAGAAAAAGGATGTAAATGGAGACATAACCATAGAAAATGTAGAAACAAAGTAGCCTCCCCACGCTCAGTGAGCACTTGGGATAAAAGAACAAACTCAACTTTGACCAAGTTCAGTTTTGGGCTTGGTATGAATGGAACCAAAACCCAAGCTTAAGGTGGGGAAAAATATGTTTATTTAGATATTTTGCCATAATTTTCCCAAAGTGATTTCTGATTTCCAAAATGCAGTGCTGCAGTTCACACACCCTATCTCTAAGACGGTCTTTTCTCCCCATGCCACTCTTTTCTGTCTGATCTTTCGAAGCCTTTTAACCCTGAGACTGTCTATAATGGAACAATCTATTATACAACACTCTGTGGGACCAAGCGGAGCCTCTGGGCTCCTTTGGTTAATGTAAATTGTGTTCCCGAAGCATTGGATGGCAGGAACTGCTGATTTCAGCAAAGGTTGGCACAGGCAAAGCTAGAAAATTAATCAGGAGGGACTTGTGGAATCCATCAGCTTGTGGTTTGCTACCTCTTGCTACTGTTTACAGAGAGAAGCAGAGAATGCTTGAGTAACAGAAAACAGAAATGACAAACTAAGGTATAGTTGACCCTTGAACAATAAAAACAGAGGTTGGGGTGCCAACCACCTGTGCAGTGAGAAGTCCCCATAAAACTTTTGACTCCTCCAAATCTTAACTTCTAATAGCCCACTGTGGACCAGAAGCCTTGCCAACAACTTAAATAGTCATTAAACTCATATTTTGTATGTTATATGTATTATACACTTGTTTTTCCAATAAAACAAGCTAGGGAAAAGAAAATATTATTAAGAAAGCCACAAAGGAGAGAAATTACACTTACAATACTGTATTTAAAAAATCTACATATAAGTGAACCTTGCAGTTCAAACTTGTGTTGTTCAAGGATCTCTTGTAACTGAATGAGAATACAATGTTCAGAAAAGCTGAGAATTTGGTGTCAAACATACCTGACCTAGGGTCGCAGGCCTTGGTCAAAGTTACTAACCACATCAAGTTTCTGTTTTCTCTCTCCTCTATAAAATAAGAGTAAGATGCCATAACAGGGGTGGTGGAAGGGGAGGAGGGCTGGGGGTGGGGGTGAATGGGTGACGGGCACTGAGGGGGACACTTGACGGAATGAGCACTGGGTGTTATTCTGTATGTTGGTAAATTGAACACCAATAAAAATTAATTTATTAAAAAAAAAGATGCCATAACAGATACTGCTAGGGCTTCACCTAGGGGGATATCTTATTTGAAAATTCCTGTTATGAATTAGAGAGGGTAGGTGTAGGATGCCTGCTGGAATACAAAGGGCAAAGTCAATACTAATGATTATTACTCTCTGATTTGGTCTTACTCATATTTTTTGTTTCTGCTTGTTTTTACTCTGCCCATTTCAAGGCACATTCACCTTTTGGAGATTAAAATTCTAAAATCAAAAAATAAAAAAAAAAAAAAATAAAATTCTAAAATCTTCAACTGTATATATATTTTTAGGCTAGAAAATTATTTTCATAGCAAACCATAGGGGTGAGCACACCTTCCACTACTGATGACTAGCTCTCTTGCTGGTTGACATATAGTTGGCTTTCGAGTCAGTTCTAGATGTTGAAATATGGCTTCAATTCAATGCGCTCTGATCCATGGTAGCCACTGGTTAAGAAATACGGGTTTCCAAGTCAGATGAAGCTGGATAAGGATTTGTACACTTTCTGAGTTTCTTTAAAATGTGGGAAAGTCTCAAGGCTGTTATATTTTAGTCAGGTAAGAGTTTAAGGCAATGCCCGACCATGGCTAAGTAGTAAGTGCTGGATAAATGATACTTTTGAACTATTTCTACTACTACTGTATTTTAGTTGCATTCCAATACCCCAGTAGCTTGTTACATTCCCATTTTGTTGGGATTCTCGCAGATATGTGGCTATTCCAATATGGAAATTCATTATTTGTCAAACGTGTTTCATGACCTTCTACCAAAGGAAAGTTTGCTTGGCTAATAAATACTTTTCTGTGCCCGTAAGGTATCGCTTAGCGAGTTACTGTTTTGTAGAGGAGGAAAAATAATTTTCCCTCAGTTCTTCTGAGTTCTTGCCTGAGAACTTTGAAACAAAAGACAGATTAACAAGAGAAAAACAGAGGATTATTAACATGTAAACATCATATATACATGAGAGACATCCAGGTAAAGTGAATAATTCAAAGTGGCAGTTTAAAATTCCTCCTTGTAGAACGTTTTTGAGAAAGAACAGTACACTTGTGGGGAAATGATGGAACAAATGAAAGCAGTTTAGGGATTCCAGAGGTGGAAATAAATGCTCATCAGTAGAGTTTGTTATGTAGGTTCCTCTAATACCATCTCCAGGTTGATAGGGTTTAAATTTGTCTCTAAAGTTAACCTCTGTTCTTCCTCATAGAAAGGGGAGGAGAGAGCCTTTGTAAATTTATGCCTTGGTTTTAGGCAAACAGGAGAGGACAAGCGCCTCCCCCCCTTTTTTTCTCTGTTATTTCTCATTTGCTTCCAGTTCAACATAATCCTTATGCCAAAGTAGCATATTTTGGAGTGAGTGGCGTATTCTGGAACCATTCAGTTTTAAGGGAGACGTCAAGAACACAGTTCTGCTTGTCCTGACAAATACATTACAATCATCATTCAGTTAAACTAGAATTTTGCAGACTATTCCTCTGGATAATTTCATTAATTTTTTTTTCTGAGTTATTTCTCTTCACTTGATATTTTGTGGAAAGTTGTACAATTATAGATTATGTTGCCAATGAACATTGATAATATTCTCTGGAAAATTTTAAGACCATGATAGAAAATTCTCCTTATAGAACAGTTTAAATTAAGTCCTCCTTAAAGGCATGAGGTTTATCTAAAATAATTGTTATAACTTCTTGTTATGTTATTCTAAATTTATCATAGTGACCTTTCCAGTAAGCCTGAGGTAGGGACATTCAACCTTTCCCTTGTATTTTTTATTATTTTCATATGGGTTCTAATTATCTCTCTGAATTTAAAAATAGACCAAATTTTTAAAAAGATAGAATAGCTGCTGTTTTCCTTAAAGATACAAGTTTATAATTCAAGGAAAATGTACACACTTTCTTGGGAACATATTTTACATTAACGATTTTTAACCAAGTACTATTGATTTAATAACTGAGAACCAGGCATTTTTACAATATTTCCTGTTTTAGGAAGAGTCCTCATCTGCTTTTTTGGGTTTCCAAATGTTGGTTCTATGTATCAATAACAATTTGCTGATAATGTTAATTCAGATCATTAGGTAGTTATCTATTTTTTAAGTTAATTAGCTAGTCATTTTATACTTGATGAAGCCCAGACTGAGCTACCTATTATTGTCTGTCATATCAGATAATAAAATTCACGTATCTCCAAAATAACTCAATCATTTGGAATTCCAAGCTGCCTACATTCCTAAACAGATTTTTAGATACAGATGGATATCTGCCCAACACCATTCTTTAGGTTTGAAAGTAAAATCACTTTTATGTGGGAAGAAATGGATTTGATATGTGTATTTTTCTATAAATTAAGTACAGCCCTGTTTTAAAACTTACCTTAAGGCATCATGTGCACACACATATACACACACACAGATGGATATAATTATAGATACATTCAAATTATAGGAAATAATTTGCATTATGATGTATCTCTGTAAAGAGATTTTCACCATTGAGTATAAAGTTAATCTGATAGGGTGCCTGGGTGGCTCAGCTGACTTGATTTCTGTTCAGGTCATGATATCAGAATCGTAGAATCAAGTTCTGAGTTGAGCTCATGCTCAGCCCCAGTCTGCTTGAAATTCTCTCTTCCCCCACGCCCCTCCCCACACTCCCTTTCTGTCTAAAAATAAAGTAAATAAAATCTTAAATGTAATCTAATGTGATTATACACTTTAGTGTTTGAGATTGCACACTCCTTCATAGTCTTCTGTATAGAATTCTCCAGTATGTTTCCAGCATACAGTAGGCTCATGCAAGGATGTATACTGACTTCCACTCGTTCTCCAAAGTATGCTGCATTCCACAATTTACCTCTACTTTCATTAAGTTTCCCTGGCCATTTTGTAAATTGCTAATTACCAAATCCCTTAAATATTAAGAATGATAGAATTATGGCAATAAATGGAAGTGATTGCATAATTTGTAGAAGCAAAAAAAAAAATTTGGTTGTCTCCTAAAATCTTTTCTAAAAATCACCTACGATGGGCCAGACCTTAGGTTGAATATTGGAGATATAAAGACTTTCAAAAGGAGCCTTGATTTCTGCCCTCAAGGAGCTCATTAATTCCATGCATACTACATTGTTCCAGCAGGAACAACCTATTTTGTGGAATCTTTTAAAACAATGTAATGATTTTTTTTTTCTCAACTTATAGCCAATTCCAGGCCAGCCCAGGAAGTCTTTAAATTTCTGTTGAAATGACCATGGTGAACTTATTGAGTATTTCATGCAGAGATCCAGCAATTAACCAGAGGATGAGCTCAGAGCCCAGTTTCTCTCAGGTGAAGCTGTAGCCATTTAAATAGAAAGCATGAGACCATTAGTTCCATTTGAACCTCCTTGTCCTTCCTGCCTGAACCTGCCAGTAGCTTTGTCTTGAAAGGATGTTCTTCCTGGGGAGACCAATCTTTCACTGATACTCCATTCAGTGGTTTCCCTGTTTGCTTCATATTAAAGGACCAGTACTAAAAAAAAGTATATTTTTTTCTTTGTTTTGTTTTGATGCTGAACAACTAGAAATTGTATAACTGGCATCCATGGAAACCAAAGTTTTGTTCAAGCCAGAGAAATGCCAGAAAATATTTGTTGTTGTATTGAAAGAGACTGATTATCTTATATTTTCAATTCATCAGGTTATAGCTTGACTAGAGAAAGGAATTTAAAAAGCCTAATTACTAAAATGTAAGTCATTTCTTTTCTCCAATTCTAGATATGGCTCAGGCAAGACAAATGACCCTTTAGATATTTCAGACATTCCTGATGTTATCATTAAAATTATTTATGATTGTGAAGTGAGATAAGCCTTAAATTAGTGTTTTGATTACTAAATGGGGTTCTTTCACTAATGCATAACATTCAGTGTAGAATACAAGGCATTAAAATGTAAATTGTAAATTATTTTACAACTCCAATTAAAAGGTAAATAAAGGCAAAGTGAAATGGCAAAATCATTAAGTCAAATTCACATATGATTTCAAAACCTGTGTCATAACATTAGGAAAAGATTTGTGCTGTAGCTGTGATTGCATATTATTGACTAGGTTGTCCTTTATCCTAAATGTCATTACCATAATTTTCCTTAACATGATATTCAGCACTCAAAGTCTTTTTTTTTTTTTATTCTACATTCATCCTTAAGAAATTATTTGGTCATTGATGACTGAGTAGAGGGGGTAAGAAGGGGATACACTTTTCAAAAATCTTGCTTGTTTATATTTTCTTGAATATATTGCTGAGTTATTAGCAGCCTTATGTGTTAGGACCTCGATCTAAGTTGCGGGAGTGCTATGATCTAAATGTTTGTATACTTCCCCAAATTTACATGGGAATCCTAATGCCCACTGGGATGGTGTTAGAATGTGGGGCCTTAAAAAAAGAATGTGGGGCTTTTGGGAGGTGCTTAGGTCATGAGGGTAGAGCCCTTATGAATGGGATGAGTGCCTTTACAGGGGGAAATCTCACAGAGCTCCCTAGTCCTTTCTGCCATGGAAGGACACAGTGAGAAATCTTCAGTCTGGAAAAGGGCCCTTATCCAACCATGCTGACACCTTGGGACTTCCAGCCACCAGAATTGTAAGAAATAAATTTCTATTGTTTATAAATTACCTGGTCTGTGGTATTTTGTTATAACAACCCAAACAGACTAAGATACCAGGTAATCATCTATTAATTTCTTAGTCTATACCATACCTTCCTATAACAGATATTTGAGTTTCCTAATAGTAGTGAGATAATAAAAACAGGTAAAGCAAATGAAAATTAAATATTCAAAGAAAAATTGGGAAATATTAAGCAGTAAAAGAAAAATAGATTAGAAAACAGGGATGAATTAATTACTGTAACTTAGTCCTAAAAGTTTATTTATCAACATTCAAAGTAAACTATGATAATGAAATGTGTCAAATTCCTCCAGTAAGGTGTGACAGGCAGACTCTAAAATTGGCCCTGAGTATGGCCTGGACTAGCACATTGCTTCTAACTAATAGCATACAACAAATATGAAAAGACTTCCATAATTAGACTACATAAAATTGTGATTACTGTCTTGCTGGCTGGCTGGCTTTGTCCTGCTGGTGTTGATGAGATAAACTGTCATGCTGGAGAGATCCACATTGTGGGAACCTTTTTTTTTTTTTTTTTTTTTTTTGCACCTGGTAAAGCAAGGAAATACATTAGTAGTAATAGCAGTAGTACTAGTAATAATATGAATCGACTACTTAAAATGTCAGGAAGTGTGCCAAGCACGTTACAACATGATCAATTACCCTTCACAAAAATGCTATCCTGAAGTAACAAACTAACCTTTTTCATAGATAGGAACATAGGAGCTAAAGACTTGCCTATGATTATACTGCTATTAAATCACATTAAATCACAACCGTATCTAGCCAGGAAGTGAGGGCCTCAATCCAACAACCCTTAGGAAACAAATACCACCAAACAACCATGTAAGCAAAATCTGAGGGGAATCCTTCCGCAGTTGAGCCTTCAGATAAGCCCTGAGCCCTAATAGCACCTTGATTACAGCTTTGTGAGAGACAAAAGAGGACTCCAGTACGTTGCAGCTAGATTCATGAAGTACAGACACTGAGGGACAATACATGTATGATAATTTGATAATTTTATGATCATTTGTTATATAGCACCAGATCATGAATAGACAAGTTAAATTATTATTATTTTTTCTGAAAGTAGCATTTCTTGTAGATCTCTATACAAGGATTCCTGTACAACATGAAGTTTTTGCCAGCAAAGTGATAGGAACTAGAGAAATGTGATTTAGTGAATTTTTCTGTGAGCTTTCTATAAATACTAAGTTTGTAAACCTAGACTTTAATTCAAAGTCTTCAAGAATTTTGGAGGGTAAAAATTCAAGATAGTAAAGGCAACAAAAGTTACTATCTCATCAGCCAATCTAATATAGTGATAGAATTTGAAGCACCTAGAGGAATGAGCAGCTATTATGCCCTTTAGAATATGTCAAATGGGCTCTTTGCAAATGCTGAGATGCTATAAATCCTTGGCTGTACCCTCTAAGGAGTGCTGCAGTGTACATACTCTGTGTTGTCAATTAGGGGCCATCCATATGCTTTATGTGTGTGGCATGCAGGCAGAAAGCCTGGCATTCTCAACAGAAATTTGAGAAACCTGGCTCATACTCTGATCTTGACAGAGGGTCATTCAACTCCCATTTGGAAGAAAAGCTGCCAGGTGTAAGCAGGTAGGTTTTTGCCCCCCCCCCCAAAAAAAATGATTTTGAATTTGTTCAAGAATTTGGCTGAGGACTCTGAGATCCTATATATCTATCTCATTTGCTTGGTAGAAGAGGTTTTGACCTGAATAAACTATTAAGGGTAGTCATTAGCCAGTTGGCTTTCAAGACTCTACTAGGACCTCATTTATACTCTCCATGTGATCTGCTTTTGATGAATACTTCAGCCTGGTGCCCATGCCAACATATGAGAACTGTAAATCATAGCCTCAAAGAATTAACGATTAAACCTCTTGGATAAAGATATTTAGAACTCAGTATTTCTGCATTTGAAGAGGATTGATGAACTCTTTTTATTTCAACATTTGAGTCTTACATGTTTTTTTTTTCTTTTTGGAAGCAGACCATATAAGTAATTTAATAAAAATCAACTAAGCAGTACAGTGCCATGATTAAAAGGGCTAGCTCTGGGGTCAGACTTCTTGGGTTTGATTTCTATTCTGTGACACACTTGCTGTGTGAGTCTGAGTGAATTTTTTTTTTCTTCTCTTTGCCTTTATTTTCTTCTCTGTGAGATGTTAATAATAATAATGTTTGTTTTAAGGGTCTATTTTGAGTACTAAATAAACTAACATATGCAAATTCTGTTTCCTATCTTCTAAAATTATGAACTATTAAAAACTTAGCTAGCTGGTGTGTAATTCTCTCAGATTACAGATCTTATAAATTCCCTTATTGGTAAGGCTGCTCCCAGTTTGTTATAATAAATCCATGTCATCAGAATAGCAAAAAAATGATTCCCTTTGCAGTAGGAGCAAAATCCTTGTCCACAGTGGTAAAGAGCTACAGTAAGTTAAACTACAGTTCTGCTGTAGTGGCTCTTGAGAGAATTTCTGGTTGTCAGAGCATGTGAGCTGCAGCTCTGTGATAGTCATCAGCACTGTCCAGGAGAAAGTCTGATTCTCCTCCTGTTAGGCACATGGCTGGATTGTGACTTCCCACTGCCTTGAAGTTAGGTATGGACACAAGATTTACACAGTTCATCTGGGTCTTGTTTTCTTGCCACTCCCATGTCACGGCAATGTTTACGACAATGGGGCCTCCATCAGCCTGTTTCACAGAGTAGGGAAGACATTGAGTAAAGCTAGGACTTAGTCCTTAAGAAAACTGGAAGGCTAGTTAAAGGGCCTAGAATAATTTGCAATTCTCCAGTGTGTGAAGTGGACAGGAGAGGAAGAAAGACAGGAAGATGCTTAGCAGAAAGCTATTCTGACATTTTAGGGAATGGTGAAAAGGGCCTAAGCAAGAGTGGGAGGAAATGGGATGAAATAGAGGAAAACAAATCCGTAAAATACTGTAGATACAGCACTGCAAGTGACTTGATGGTTGATTCCAGACAGGACAAAGTGCGCATTGGATCAATTAAGTATATGGCCAACATTTGAATCCTGGTGATTAAAGAACATGACATCTCCACCAATGGAAATTGAGAACACAGAAGCAGGAGCAGGGCGTGGGCAAAAGAAGAGTTCATTCGAGGAAGAGTTTGTTCAGTTCATACTGAATTTTAAGATACTACTGAAACATTCAGATCAAGATATCACATAGTCATTTGTAAACACCTGAGAAGGAATGACTGAAGTGTCAGGATGAGAACTAGTACTGTGACAGTTAATGGAAGTTTGAGGAGGAGAGATTTCCAAAAGGGGTGTGATCAAATGAGAAAGACAGGGAGAGGGAGAGGGAGAGGGAGAAGGAAAGGGAGGAGGGGACTGATGAGACTAATATTAAGGGCCATTGAATTTGTTGTCCAGTCTCATAGTTTTGTTTGGAACAGGAGACTGAATATACATGATGTCAATTCTCAGTGAAGAGCTTTGCTACCACCTACATTTCTGATGCACACTTCTCCAGATGTTTCAGTTGGTTCTTCTGAATAATTACTGAAATATATTGGTTCATTGATAGTTGTGTTTTAGTTGTATTTTAGATTTTTGAGATTCCACTAGACATTACTGATATTTTCTGTAACTTTGCTTTCCCTGACAGCTGTATGGTAATCTCTGCAATTTTTACCTTAAGTTTAGTGTTTTTCCAAACTCTGTGTATTTCCATTTCCTATATGTATAATGAATTTGGGGGTAGCTAATGTGTCTCAAAAATAATCATTCTATCAAAATGATTAGAGGAAATGCCTGTCCAGGGGAGAATTTGGCAGATGCATTGTCTTAGATTCTCTTGGTTGGTATGTGTAAAGGGGCAACCTGTCAACTGACAGCTCACCTACAGAATCATTTGCTAAATTTTAGTGGATATTTATTGAGGCCATTTTTAATCTGACCTTTCAAGTTAATGTGTTCAGAAGTCCCTTAGGAATGATAAGCACTTAGGGAAGATCACAGGTTTTTTTTGGTGGTGGTGGTGGTGTTTTTTTGTTTTTGTTTTTTAATTTTTTTATGAAGGTTTACAACCTAAACCAGTTTTTTAAAGAATCATATTTTAAGGGATAGTTGAAGTTATCATTTACTACGTCTGCTCCTGAGATTTAAATTAATTTTCTTACTATTATTGTTCTCCATAACACAAACTCTCAAACTATTTTACATGTACCCACCATCAGAACCAAGAGTAGTTGCTGAATATGAAAATTGCTTAACATTAACACAAAAAGGGAAAAGAGTAGAAGAGTATTAACATACTTTTATAAGAGGATTCTTGTTTGAAGTGGGTAGATAAGTAGATGACTGGTTTGCCTAACGCCAGTATATTTCTTTGTTTCTCTGCTTTGGTTTGTTTTCAACAGACATTGTTGACATAGATTTTTTCTATATTGGAATATTTATTTTAATAAAGGAATTTTGAATGAAAATGAATCACATGATACTTCCTGAGAAATACAGTTTACAAGAAGCCTATGAAAAATTTAAGATAATCATATCAACTTGATATAACTCAGTGGTATTTTTTTCTGGGCAACAAACTACAGAACTAGCCAAGAAATTATGTTGATACAGGAATGCTTGAGAGTTATTCATTTATTTATTGCCCTACCCATGTAAAAACACTCCTTTTTAAAGCCGATTTCAGGCATTGCAGACCAAGGCTCTTCATTTAAGCTGTTTAAAAATAATGAGGTTTAATTAAGAAACATCAGTGTGATCATTTGAAAATCCAACACTATAAGCCTTAGAGTAAGCATTATCTAATAAGGTTAAACCACATGACTGTTCCTGAAGCTTGTGGTTTTTCTAACCTGTTGGAAATTTCCAGGGGTGTGGGGAAAGGTTCATGAAACTGTGGATAACAGTTTTTGAATATAATTTTCTTTTTCTTTCTTATTGTTCTCCCATAAATGAGTTATGTTGGAAAGAAATACTGAGAAGTGAAGAAGCAATATCTTGACATGGATTAAAACTAGTTAAGTCCTCAGACAGGACTACTTAATGGAGGAAGGTTAATGGGGAGATGGCCTGGGGTTGAGGGAGGAAGCAGTGCTCCTTGATGTATTTATTAATAGCTAATGATGAAGCTGCTGGACTCTAATAGCCTCTGTAAAGATTTGAGACCTAGGCTCTTGGAAATCTAATCCATGATTTCCTGTAAAAATATCCCGGCTCATTCATATTTTCTTCCTCTTGAAAAGAAAGGTTCCTAGGTCCTATCTGGTTGCCTTGACTTTAATTGCTATAACATTATTTATTGCTGCTAGAGGATTGCCATTCCACTTCTTTTTGACAGAGCAGGGACTTAAACATCAGATAAAAATGTTTTATCTGTTATCAGCTGCAGGAACTTTGAGTGGCCACTTTCCTATAATAGAGTTTTTGCAAGAGCTCTGTAAGTAGATAATATTTTGAAGAGGGGGAAGGTGAGCAGGAAGTATATTCTTTCATTAGTATAACACACACACACACACACACAAGTACAGACATAATCCTTTAATATGGTTTTATTGTCATGGGAAATAGGTCGATGCAACTAAAATGGAAATAAGAATATTAGAAGAACTTCTTTCAACTGTGAATGTCCAAGTAGAACCAAACACAAGATCACCTCCAGGTGATGCATAGATTTCACTGTGCTTTTCAGATGTTACTATGAGCCACTGAGAAGGACATAAATAATGGTTTATGCCCTTAGGGTTCTGTCTACAATGTTGCCATCAAGGTTAATTATTTGAATCTTTCAAATAACCAGTCATAGCCATTGTTTTGTTGGAGCAACCTGGTGCATGTGGGGTAGGTGGGTGTTGAGGGAGGCAGGGAGTTGGGCAGACACAGTTGGGTAGAGACAGGCAACAGCACGTATGGAAATTTTCAGGACCCAGGTGAGAGGAGATTGGGTGGGATGAACCAAAAGACCTACGTTTGTGTTTGTAAAGTTTCACAGCAGGGTCCAGAGGGGTTCTTCAAAGAGGAACCCACAGTTGGTGACCTGCCCTGAGCTCGGAAAGCAGATACCAAATTGCTAGGTGGAAGAAAGTCCTGGCAATCTCCCGGGGATCCCAAGAAGGCAACTCTGGGTAAAGGTCAAGCCACAGAGCCGACCGTGGAGAAGGATGTAGGTGCCATCTGAGTACACTGCGAGTGTGAAAACTCTGAAATATTGACTTGGCCTCCCAGTGAGGGTTTAGCACTACTTTCACAGGTACCTTATAGACTTGAAAAGGCTAGCCTCACAGATAGCTAGACTTCTGTGTTTTCTCTTGGTCTGGTCCATGGTAAATCTCTCCTTTATTTCCTGTCCCTGCGGCTTTCCTTCTGTCCCATCCAGGGCCCACTGCCCTCCCTTCTGTCTCTGTGTTCCTCGCCTGCTGGTGACATGCTGCTCTCTTTGCCCTGAGACACCTGTTCCCCAGGCATTCCCACACCTCGCCACTTCACCTTATCAGGACCTCTAACTCAGATATCTTCTGATGGTCCCTTTCTAGGAGGTGTTTGCCTGGCAACTACCAAGACGTGAAGCCCTGTGACGGTAGGTTTGTCTGCTTTGTTCTCTACTGAATTGCCAGCACTGTGAACTGCATTTGGCTCATACTAGGCACTCAGAAATATGTGAAAACATGAAAGATACTACATATTATTGTTACAGTTTTCCTCTGGGCTGTGGATTAAGGATAAGAGACGTTTCCTCAGTAAGGTGTGGCGATTTCAGTGACTCTGACTGAGGAAGTAACAAGAAAAGACAAACATTGACTCCTTTCTTTCTCCACCTGCACCCCGCTCCCCAACCGCTTGCTCTGGATTCCCCTTCCAGATGAGCTGGAGAAACATTCTGGTTTACTCGGGCCCAAGGATCATTCACAAAGCAGGCCTTGATCACCCACCTTGCTCATGTCTCTCTCTCAAACCTACTTCAGCAACTTCTAGCCGTGGCACAGTTTCAACAAATCCTTGGAATAGACTTTCTTCTCCTGCATCTTTGATATCTGCCAGCCATTTCTCCTTCAGCATTGTGCCAGTCCATGACCTTAAAATCATTATTGCCCTCACTTTGGCAGACGCTAGCTCATTACCGCTTCCCTGCTCCACAGGCCATCTGACTTTGTGAAGTTTTAAAGGAGGAAGTTTGTAATGAACGTAATGTAAATCACAAGGCCCCTCCTTTGGAACTGCGTGTAGAAGAAAAATGAAAGACCTTCCTAAATTTTGTAGGGCTGACCACAGCTGAAAATGTTTGACCTACTTCAGAGGCTACTCTGTTTCTGCCATCTGATTCTGCTAGTATAATTGAGTTTCTGAAAGAACACTTGCAGCGCTGTTTGGAAGCCCATGGGTGAGAGGCAGATGGGTAAGTCGGTAGGGTAAGGGAAGGGCAGTCACCATCTTGCAACTAGGCTGTAGCCGGTATCTGCCACTGGGTGCTGGAGCCCTCACCTCTACCCCGCTCAGTGCTGCTGCTTAGAAACTGGATTCCTCTGACAGCTTTCTGATCAGACCCACAGTCTGTAGGCTGGGGAACTGCCAGAAAACCATTCACTTTCTCAACTGTGTTTACTGACTCAAAAATAGATTTGTTCCCCAAAGCTTCCCATCTTATGAGAATTTTATACCTACTTGGCTGACCTACAGTGAAAACAGACTGCTCAGTTTCAAAGAACTACTGGAAATGGACTCCCTTTATTAGGGTAGCCATATAACTTATTGTCCACACTAGGATGCTTCTGAAAATAATGGGGGCACTAAAAATAGTTACAATTTTTAAAAATAATTACAATTTTATACATACATATATATGTATATTTAAATATCTATATTTACAATATCTCTATAAAAACTTAGTGTCTCCTTTGTTTTTTATATGTATATAGATATACATATATACATATATATTCATACATATATTCATACATATATGTATGGATATCTATTGACTAACAAATTGGTTGTATTATATTGTAGATATAGAAAGTCTTAGGTAGGGGCAGCCCAGGTGGCTCAGCAGTTTAACGCCGCCTTCTTCCCAGGGCCTGATCCTGGAGACCCAGGATCAAGTCCCATGTTGGGCTCCCTGCATGGAGCCTGCTTCTCCCTCTGCCTATGTCTCTCCCTCTCTCTGTCTCTCATGAATAAATAAATAAAATCTTAGATAAAAAAAAAGTCTTAGGTAAAATTATTTTATGAAACAAAAATTCCTATAAAAATTAAAGTAACATCAATGTATATTGAAGAAAATAAAGTTTTTCTTCTTAATGATCTAGACAATAGAATAACAAAGAGAATAATTATGGAATGTGCTTGTACACTTTAATCACATTTTAAATCTTGTCTATTTCTCAGATATTTTAGTATTTCTCTAAAGAATCGATTTCTTATAATACAATCTTTTGTAAAATTAAATTGACTGCAATCTTTTTCACAGTTGCATTTTATCATTAATATATTTGATACTGACATCTTTAATTGATTTGTCATGATGGTTTTTAGTTGAGAAAATATTTTCACTATAGGTGCCAATATAGTTTGTTAAACAAGATCAAATTCTGCTAAACAGAATATTCTTGCTAAGTTTTGCTTTGTTTTGAAACGTGGAAATCTACCTACACAAAATTTTTACAGATATTATCTTTCTTTACCCCAATTCCAAGTATCTTGCTTGAAAACTTACTTTTAAAGACAGAATTTTTAAAGTAAAATATAAAATTGTCTATTTAAATTTCATGCTGATTTAGGGTATAAATGCTTTCAACAAAATAGAATCCCTAGAAATATTTTTGCTCAAATTTAAGATATTCCAAAGTTTTATTATAGAATTTAAGAATTAAATTTGGGGATCCCTGGGTGGCTCAGCAGTTTAGTACCTGCCTTTGGCCCAGGGCGCGATCCTGGAGTCCCAGGATGGAGTCCCACATCCGGCTCCCTGCATGGAGTCTGCTTCTCCCTCCTCCTGTGTCTCTGCCTCTCTCTCTCTCTGACTGTCATAAATAAGTAAGTAAGTAAATAAATAAATAAATAAATAAATCTTTAGAAAAATAAGAATTAAATTTATTATATTATTAAACTTATTGATCTTAAGAATCAATTTTGTTTTGACATAAATCTCAATACCTTCCTGTTTGTAAGCAAATAATGATTTTTAATTGACATTCTGCTAAAAGTTTTAAAAGCTGTCCTGTGTGTTACACTTCTAAATACTTTGAATATTAAAAATAAACAAGTGATTTTCAACAAAAAGCAACCTAAATTTAAGAGCTCTTTGTAAAAATTTCATCCTATATATATTTAGGGCAATTTCAAAAGCAGTTCTTTAAAGGTTGTACACCATGACCAAGTGGGATATATCCCCGAGATACATATAGAAATCAATTAATATGATAGACCACATTAACAATATGAAGGATAAAAATCACATGATCATCTCAAAAGATTCAGAAAAAGCATTTGACAAAATTCAACACCCTTTCATGATTAAAAAAACTCTAAAAAAAAACAAGGTTAGAAGGATTTTTTTTTTTATTTTTTTTTTGGTTAGAAGGATTTTAACTCAACATAATAGGTCATGCATGACAAGCTCATAGCTTACATTAACTTAGAATGAAAAATTGGAAGCTTTTCTGCTCTGATGAGGAACAAGGTAAGGAAGTTTACTTTCACAACTTCTACGCCACATAGTGTTAGAAGTCCTAAGCAGAGCAACCAGGCAATAAAAATAAAAGACATCCATATCAGAGAAGAGGACGTAAAATTCTCTTTGTTTGCAAATTACATGGTCTTATACACAGAAAACCCTAAAGACTACCAAAAAAGGAAAAAAAAAAAAAAACTCTTAGAATTAATAAATTAATTCAATGAAGTTGCAAGATATAAAATCAACATATAAAAATCATTTATGCTTCTATACATTAACAATGAACTGTCCAAAAAAGAAATTAAAACAATTTGGGGCACCTAGATGGCTCAGTCAGGCCCCAACCTCTGGGTTTCAGCTCCAGGTCAAGATCTCAGTGCTGTGAGGCAGAGCCTCTCTTTGGGCTCCGTCCTCAGCGGAGAATCTGCTCAAAGATTCTCTCACTCTGCCCCATCCCCCACTCGTGCAAGTGGACATGTCTTCTCTCTGTCTCTCTGGAAAAAGAAAAAAAAAAGACATCCTTTGTTCATTGTTTGGAAGACTTAATATGGCAAAAATGTCTGTACTACCAAAGTAATCTACTGATTGATTATAATTTCTATAAAAATCATATTCCTAACCCAGTTTGGACTTCTTTTAGGGCATCTTTTGAGATCTACTGCTCTCCAGAAATTGTTAGGTTAAACAATAGTAAAATTGAGTTATTTTGCAATTTATTAGCTGTACTATCTCAGGAAACTTATTTGCACTCTACATATTTTCGTATTTAAAAAATAGTTAATAATGTCAGATTCTCTGAAACATCATGAGGAAAACCTTCAAAGAGGTTGGCATGAAATAAATTGCTCAAATAATGATAAATATTTTTATTAACCATTATATTACTAATATTAGCAATACTGATTGTAATATACAATAATGTGTCAATTATAGTTTTCATAACTTGGACGAAATTTTTATTATTATTTTCCCACCAAGAACTGTATCATGGAGGTAATATTGAATGAGTGCTGTTATGCCTTTTTTTTTGAGCAAGGGATTGTGTTTTTCGAGGACAAGGTGGCAAAGTAAATCCAAATCCTTAGGCTCATGCATAGTATTTGACCTGTAATTGTCATATTTCTTAGTATTTATTTAAAAGTAATCAGCATGGGGAAGACAGAAAATATAGCTGCATAGTTCATTATATTGCTATTGAGACAGCAAGAAATTGGAAGCCACCTAAGTGTCCAAATATAAAGTCTAGATTTAACAAATTATGACACAAACCTATAATGTAATAGTGTGAAGTCATTACAAATAATGTAATTTAAATTTAATGATATACAAAATAGACATGACATCTTCATTAAAATAAAATGGCAGGCTATAAAAATGTATATATTATTGATTCCCAACTTAGTTTTAAACATTTTTTTAAATTTTTATTTATTTATGATAGTCACAGAGAGAAAGAGAGAGAGGCAGAGACACAGGCAGAGGGAGAAGCAGGCTCCATGCACCGGGAGCCCGACGTGGGATTCGATCCCAGGTCTCCAGGATCACGCCTGGGCCAAAGGCAGGCGCCAAACTGCTGCGCCACCCAGGGATCCCCTGTTTTAAACATTTTTTAGCCCAAACACACACACACACACACACACACACACACACACACACACACACACAAGTAAGATTGAGAGTTTCTAAATCAAACTGCTAGCAATGATCATCTCTGAATAGTAAAATTACAGATCGTCTCATTTTGAGTGGTTTTGGTCGCACATACTATGACAATTCATTTTGGCTTAAAAAGAAGAGTTGTGTATTGACTTATGACATAGAAAACCTCAGAGTAGAGGGCTTTCTGGCATAGTTGCATCAAGGGGTCAGTTCTCATCGTCTGAGATGTCTCTAGCTCTGGCTCCTCTTCTCTGTGAAGGCCTCATCCTCAGAAGCTCTTGCTTCATGAAGCCCAGTGGCAGCTATGGTTCTAGGCCACACATCTGCACAACAAATATGGCAGTTTAGCTTGGCCTTGACCATAATTTTTTTTTTTTTCATCTGATTTGATCAACCAGAGCCAAACACCAATACAAGGTCAGAGGAATGCCCAGACTGAATGGGTTGGGTTGATTTGAGTGTTGCTGCCTCGCTGTGGGGTCAGTCACCAAAGCATGAGAACCATCAAACTTCCAGCATGAGAACCATCAAACCAGTTAACTGATTGTTAACTTCAGAGACAACAATGGAGGAGGAATGAAGTCTGTCCTGTGCAAATTCTGTGGTTGCTACACAATGAGGAAAAGATGGGACCAATGCTGGTGGAGGCAACACCACATCTCTTTCCGTAGGCACATTTTTAAATAAATGAAATGTACATTCTATTAGTTATAATTTAAAAACTTACCCAAAACGGTAACTATAAAATCATCATTAGATAGATAGAGCTAATTAACAGAACTTAAATTAACAGAACGCTTGATGACCAAAATTATTATTAATAGTAGTACCAAAGCTGTAAGACAAAGTGGCATGTAGCAAGAAGACCATCAAAACACCCAATTTCCTAGTAATGGCTTTGGGATGAGAACTAATCTGTAAGAAACTTCTGTACCTTCTTCATCTATGGTCACAAATAGTGACTTGAGTTCCAAATGAGGACCATGAGCTATTTCATAAGTGAAGATAAAATAAATTTTTCTTCAGATTATTTATCAAGGCCAAAAAGGGTTGATAATATTTTGAATAAACAACCTAATTAGTAAGTACTGAAACCAAAAGAGTGCTGCTGGGGCACCTGGGTGACTCAATCCATTAAGCGTCTGCCTTGGGGCTTAGGTCGTGATCTCAGAGCCCTGGGATTGAGTCCCTGCTCAGCGGGGGGGGGGGGGGGGGGTTTCCTGCCTCTCCTTCTGCTGGCCACTCTGCCTGCTTGTGCTTTCTCTGTCTCTGTCAAATAAATAAATAAAATATTGAAAAATAGGGATCCCTGGGTGGCGCAGCGGTTCGGCGCCTGCCTTTGGCTCAGGGCGCGATCCTGGAGACCCGGGATCGAATCCCACGTCAGGCTCCCGGTGCATGGAGCCTGCTTCTCCCTCTGCCCGTGTCTCTGCCTCTCTCGCTCTCTCTCTCTGTGACTATTGTAAATAATAAAAAAATAAAATAAAATAAAATAAAAAATATTGAAAAATAAATAAATAAGTGGTTTGCTTTTTTTTTTTTTCATAATAAAAACTCAAAATCAGTCACCTGGGACAACTTATTCTGAATAGTTTCAGGTTAGTTGAGATGTAATTTTGTGTGGATCCTTGAGTGTGTTGTCACCATGGTTTGTAGCCTCCTTATATCTGATATGGGCAGCGAGCTCAGTGGGGCTAAGCAAAGGAACCTCATGGACTAGGGACAGACAATGAGGTTCTACTTTCAATGGTTCTACTTACGGACTGTATATCTCAGGCAAGTCCCTTGAGCACTGTGGCCCACTATTTCCGTAATTTTAAATGGAGATGATGGAGCTAAATGAACTCCAAGTTGCTTTCCTATTCTAAATTGGGATTTTATACAGGCTTGCTCCAGACAAATGACAGAGTTGTGTGTCTCTTCACTTTGTGACCCTGCCTCAGAAATCAAAGTAGAAGTAAAACAGAGCTTTATTTTTATAACACAGCATTTTCTCCACAGTGTCTCATTCATTTTTCACTGCTGGATCCCAGAGCCTATTTGCAAAGGGATGTTAAAAAATGAAACAAAATGCACTGCCATGTGCGTTTGATGTTCATAGAGCTGTTACGCTTCTCACCTTTGTCATCTCACCCTCTGTGTTGGCTTTTTTTTCTTCCATTTTCTTTTATTTTTTTGGATATCAGGTGAACAGTATTGAATAAATCACATACCCCAATTCAAGGCACATTGTCATCATTGTCCATGCAAAGCCTGTTTCTTATCTTCTTTTCCCAATTATTCATATCTAACCTGTCCCCCTCCCCTCAAACATTCTTATATGTTTTTAATGCATATTTTATTTGTCTGTGCCCTTGCACGATGCATTATTATTTTACTGCATATAATTTACAGAAGAGGAACGGTGGTTCTGACCTCATTCTCTTCCTCATTTTTAAAATTCAGCATTGTGTTTTTAATAGTTTTTCATTTTGCTCTATGTACCCTAGTCTATCGTAGTTTGTGATTGCATGGTCCATCCACAATATTTTACCTACTACTCTCCTACAGGAAACCCAGGCAGCCTCTTATTCCTTGCCACAATATATGATATCACAATGAATATCTTCAGACTTGATCCCTTATGAACTTGGGAGAATTTTAGTGGGACAGATCATCAGGGGCAGAAAGGCTATGTCCTATGGTATGTGCAGACTTAATTTGCCCAAGTCATTCTGGATTGCTCTTCAGTATGGCTGCACAGAAGAGTACACTCAGGATTTTTGTTGTTCCACCTTGTGCCTGTGAGATTTATTCATTGTCTTGTATAGCAGGGATATATTCCTTTCCATTGATGTATCATTTTCTAATGTTTGAAAATGCCACACTTGACTTTCCTACTCTAGCTGACATGTTTGTATTGTTGCCAGAGGGGCTGTTACGATTAAAACTGCACAGATTCCTATAGAGATGCTTTAATTTCTTTTGATTATATACCCAGAAGTAGGATTGCTAGGTCCTAAGGTATATGTACAATTAGCTTTAGTAGACACTGCAAAGTTTTCCAAAATTTTGTACCAGTGAATTCTCCCATAAGAAAGGTAGGAGAATCCAGTTTTTCCAGATACTTATGAGTCCTTTCACCTTCAGACATTCTGCTAGGTGTGTAGATGTTTCTCATAGTGGCTTTAATTTGTCTTTCCTTAACAAGTAAAAATACCAAGCACCTTTTTCATATACTTATTAGTGACTTGGGTACCCTCTTTTGGTGAAGTATCTGCCCCAGTCTTTTTCTCAGGGTTGTTTTGTTGTTTTACTTTGTAGGGTGTGTTCTGAATATAGGTCCTCTGTCAGAGATACGTATTCCAAATATATCTGTAGGTATATGGCTTTAATTTTTAATGATTTAAGTTGTCTTTTGATAAATGGAAATGGAAAAAAGTTCTTTTTTTAAAAAGATTTATTTATTTGTTATATATATATATATATATACATAGAGAGAGAGAGAGAGAGAGAGAGAGAGAGAGAGAGAAGCAGAGACACAGGAGGAGAGAGAGAAGCAGGCCAGGAGCCCGATGTGGGACTCGATCCCGGGACTCCAGGATTGCACCCTGGGCCAAAGGCAGGCGCCAAACCGCTGAGCCACCCAGGGATCCCCTGCTTTCTAAGTTCTATTCAAAATCTCCTTGCCTATTCCAAGGCCATAATGATATTCTTCTATGTTTGTTTTTTTCCTATAAGTGCTATTGTTTTATGTTTCGTATTTTGGTGTCTGATTCATCCTAATTTTTGAGTATGTGTGAGATGAGGTCAAGTTTTTTTATTTGTTTGTATAAATATTCAATTAACAACCTTCAGGCAATTCTTCTAAAGTAGGAAAACCATGAAAGGAAAAGTTTTCTTTTAGGGGCGCCTGGGTGTCTCAGTGTTTGAGTATCTGCCTTTGGCTCAGGTTGTGATCTTGGGGGCCTAGGATCCAGTCCTGTATCAGGCTTCCTATGGGGAGCCTGCTTCTCCCTCTGCCTGTGTTTCTGTCTCTCTGTGTGTCTCATGAATAAATAAATAAAATGATCTCTGTCATTGTCTACCTATCTGCTTTTAGGTACTCCCTTTGTTATCACATTTCTTCCTCTACAAATCAAGGGCATAAGACTAGATAATCTCTATGGAATATTTGACCTGTAAAATCCTAGAGTTATGCCAGGCACCTGGCTGGGTCAGTTGGTAAAGCATATGACTCTTGATCTCAGGGTTGTGAGTTCAGGGAATATATGGGGTGTAGAGATTACTTTAAAATTAAAAATAAAAAAGTTAAAAATTCAAGATAGTTTTTAAAAATCCTATAGTTATGCTACAATATAGGGAACTAGAAAATAAAACCATATGCTATAGTTTTTATTTCCTCCTAATTCCACTGATCACTTCCTGAACATGTTTCCTCTCTGTTCTCTATATGCACTTTCACCTTGCCAAATACGTGCAAGGGAGGAAAATAATTTTTCCTCTACCCTTCTGAGTTTTTGGTTGAGATCCCTGTAATTAAAGGCAGATTAAGAAGAGAAAAACAGACATAAATTTAGGCATATGTATACTTTCTGTATAAATGGGAGATACCCAGGGAAAAATAAATAACTCCAAGTGGTGGTTTAGGATTCTGGCTTATAGACATTCTTTAACAAAGCACAGTACATTTATGGAGAAATGGCAAAACAATGGCAAAGCAAAGGAATGCATTTTTAGGCTTCCAAGGGCTAAAAGAAAGGGTAATAGTGAAAATCACTATGTAAATTTCTGTGGTGATTTCTCCAGGCTGATAGGATCCAAAGTTGTCTGCAGGAATTAACCTTTCTCCTTCCTGGCAGGGAGAGGAGGAGGAACTCTTTGCAAATTTGTGTTCTAAGTTTAGGCAAATAGGGGAGGGCAAGAAGTTTTTCTTGCTTTGGCTTCTTAGCTGCATCAGCTCAAAATAATCCTCATGCCAAAAGGGCATATTTTGTAGTTATATAATCTACTACCGTTCATTTGCTTCAAGAATTTTTATTTATTTGGAAATCAAAAGATGTGTGATTATGCCAAATCTCATAAACAGTCAAGATTTATGGTTTTTAGAAAAATTATTTTATTTTCCCTGGCTTTTATTTTTTAAGTTTTTCTCTTTACTACAGGTTTTTAATAATTTGATTTTGCTGTCCCTTGGCATGGTCTTCTTTATGTTTTCTGTTTAGGTTTTTTTGTTTTTTTTTTGATACTCTTGGAAATATTTGGTTATTGCTTCTTCAAATATTTTTGATCCTCTCTTCTGTTTTGGTCGTTCCAATTGCACCTATGTTGGAATGCTTGATATTGTCACTTTTCCAGTTTATTTTCCTTCCATGCTTCATTTTGGATAGTTTCTATTGCATGTCTTCAACTTCACTGATTTTTCTCTTTTGCAGAATCTGGCCTGTTGTTAATCATATATAGTATATTTTCATTTCATATATTGAATTTTTTAAATCTCTAGATGTTACAGGTAGATCTTTAAAGAATATTTTTTATATCATACTTATTTTCCTCTACTACCTAAAACATATGGAGTACATTCATAACATTTATAACAGTGATTTTAACAGCCTTACCTAATAATTCTATTTTATCCACTGTTTCTGTCTCTGTGTCTATTGACTCATATTTTCCTGATATGGGTCATAATATCCTGCTGTTCCAAATGCCTCCCAGTTTCTTCACTGGATGCTGGTCATTGTGAATTTTATTTTGCTGAATGTTGGATTGTGTTTTTTCTTTTCAGGAGCATTTAACTTTTGTCGTGGGAGACAGGTAAGTTATTTGGGTTCAGTTTGATCCTTTTGTTTGAGACTTTTTTTTTTTAATTCTTTTAGGGTGGGCAGACTAGGTTTTAGTCTAAGACTAATTGAGCTCCAAAAATAATTACCTTCTGATGATTCTACATAATGCACCCTAACATAGGAAGCTTGGGAAAAGCACAAATTATTCATACAGTGAACTCTGGAAACTGTTCTGCTTACCTCTTTCCAGTGGTTCTTTTCCAACTAGTTTCCTCTCTTGTGTCCACAGATCAGCATTCAGCTAAATGCCTAGGGAGAGCTCTATCTGCGTATCTACAGAGTTGTCCGGGAAGTTCTCTTTTCTCTAGTACTATATTTTTCTGGTTGCTTCCACTTCCCTGAACATTCATCTGTCTCCTGCGCACAGTGAGACTGCTGAGTTCTGTTTGAGTTCTATCTTTGCCCTGTAGTGTGGAAAACTGCCTTCAGGCCATACAATAACCTGAAACAATTATAGAGTTCATCTTACTTCCCTTCTCTCAGGGAAATATCATAAATATCATAGTCATTTATATCCATTGTCCAATGTCTGAAAATACTTGATTAATATATTCTCTCCAGTTTTCTAGTTGTTTAAGGCTGTAGGCTAAATTCATTTCTTGTAACTACATCATGGTTATTAATATAATTCCTTCCTTCCTTTCCTTTATTTTTTATGGCTTGCCTCTTTCATGTTTTCTGTTTCAGAATTGTTTTGGTATTACTTTTTAAGGTCATACCACATTTTTACAGTTGTATTTCTTGAAAATTAATCCTCTTTAATATGCTCACTGTGGTACAGACCTTGGCATCTTATTGACAAAATACATTTGGTTAATGCTGAAATGTGTTAATCTTGGGAACTGAGACACTAAGTTCAGTATTACTAGATTTCTTTTTCCATTGTATCAGAGAATTGTAGAATGGTTTTGTATCTAAACAGAAAAAAAAAGTAATGATATGCAGATAATGAAAGCAGAGCTTGAGGAAATTCAAACTATTTTATAGATTTTGCAGTAAATTTCACGGGTTAGAATAGTCACAAGACAGAAAGCATTGCCAAGTCTTATCTTGACAAATGTTTAAACTTATTCAGATTCAGGCACTGTCAAATATAAATCTACTATTTTCTTTGTTTATAGGAAAAAAAACAATTCTTTATCTGTACAGTATCAATGTTCAAATGAACAAAAATAACAGTACTATCTGAGCTATTCCATTCAGTAATTTCTAGAGGAGAAAATATTTTGGGTGTTAAATTTTTCATGCCACACTGGATAGGGAAGCAATTAGCTAATAGATGTAGTATTCGTGTTTTACTTTATATTAGACATTTAAGACATTTAAAGTAGATAAAAATATTTTGCTAAAGTTAACTGCCATCTGAAAAATTTATAATCTATGAAATTCAGTTCAAAATGAGGCTGCTCTGTGTTCTTGGCAATTTTGAGTTTAAAAAAGACATTACATTGGATTATTTACTTTCATTCCTTCTTTTTGGTTTCCTAGGTATTCAGGTTTCCTTCCATGGTCCTAGAAAAATTAACATTGTTATTTTAGACAAGATATTCATAATACCAAAATAACATATGAATTTAGAATAATATTTAGCTCATTTAATCTAATTGTTCTGTCAAATGTCTGAATATTTATTCATATAAATTAATCTGTGTCTTTATAACATTTATGGTCATTTAATTAAAAAAAATTTTAAAGATTTATTTACTTGAAAGAGAGAGAGAGCAAGAGCACATGAGCAGGAGGGGCAGAAGGAGAGAGAATCTCAAACAAACTCCATGCTGAGTGTGGAGCCTGATGCAGGGCTTGATCTCACTACCCTGAGATCACCACCTGAGCCGAAACCGAGTATCAGACACTTAACTGACTGTGCCACCCAGGCACATCTATGGTTGTTTTAAAAGAAATATGAGAAGGAGATAGGAACGATGATTTTAAGAAATGTGAAAAATTTAATTTCTACCTTAATTTGAAAAAACAATGAACCGCAGAGTAGATAATTTTTATAATTTAAGATAGTTACCTTTAAATCTAATGTTTTCTCTATGTATAGATTTACTTCTTTTACTAAGGGATTTGATAATGTATATTGAATTCTCACTGAGTCAGGGTTGCAAGGTGGGCAGTAGGGATGGACAAGAGAGTTTGCCTTAGATATTTGAGTAAGTAGATTTTTGTAAAATATTGGAGGTTAATAGATATTTGTCAAACATGACCTATGAGAACACTGGTAAACAAAACAGAATCTTTGTCATCATGAAGTTATATTTTAAAGGAGGAATATAGACCATGAAAAATTAAGGAAATAAGTAGGGATTTCCATTACTTTTCAATGCTAAAAAAAATATAAAAGAACATAGTATGGCAGAGTAGTTGGAATGGGGAGTGGTTCTTCATAGTGTGGCTAGGGTTGACCTCTCAGAATTTTCATTTGAGTTGGGATCCAAACAATGAGAAGACAGTCATGCAGAAATTTGGACAAAGAGATTCATAAGTGGAAGGAACAACAAATGTAAAGGCCCGGATTACAGCATCATGAGGATAGTAAATATGAAGTTGGAAATATACAGCTAACATCCAGGTTAGATGTAACCATTTAGGTAATAGTGAGCAAGGAGTTCAAATTTTAATCTAAATAAAATGGGGTACTACTAGTAAGGTTTAGGTAGAAAAATGACGTGGTCTACTGCAAATTTTTAAAAGGTTATTCTGACTATTCTTGGAATATGGGCTTTAGGAACCTGGGAGAACGGTGAGAGACCATTAAGAAAATGGTCATTGAATTAATCTGTAGGTTAGTCAACTGAAGTTGGATTTGAAGTATATTTTAGAAGTAAATAGAAACTAAAAATTTTTTAATGGCTTAATATGAATAATTTAGGAAAGAAATAGTTTTTATCTGCACATTGGGTAACTGATTTTGATGAAAAAAGCTTAGGAAAGATTTGATGTGATTTGTTTGTGTGTTTACACACCAAGGATTAATTCTGTATATTAGTGCAAGATAAGCTTGAGTTACTAATGGACATGGACAGTAGGCTAGGCTGTTGCTTAGAGATCTGCTTTTAGAGGAAAGCTCTTAGTTGGCAAAATATTTTGAATATATAACAAGTCATATGGACAAGATATAGATCTTTAAAGAAGACTGTATACCAAATGAGCAAGACCTGTGTTTAATTTGAATATTTCTAAATTCTTGGGTGACCAAAAAGGATCTATCAGAGATAGCCTTTGAGACTACAATTTTATTTCCCCAATTCTCTGTTTTATTAAAATTAGTCCCCTGAGAACAGGAACAGAATAAGTTAGTAGCAACCTTAGGTTGTTTAGCATATCCAGAGCTTTCACACAGGCTTCCCCTGATCTGAGGATTAGATTTGCTGAGATGATTCTTTCCTTCCTTCTGTCTTTAAGGCAGGCAGGCTGCACCTGAGTAGATGCAACCCTCAGGATAATCGCAACCAACCTTTTATATCCTCATTGCTTTACCCATTATAATGTATAAATGGCATTTTGTATGTATTCCATGAAATGGAAACTTTGGAGAAACACAACCTTGGCATGTTAGGTACATTCCAATATCATCATTGGAATGTATTTCATCCTATGACTCTTTCCTCTTGCCCCCAATTTTGCCTCTTGACTTTTCAAACTTTACATAGCTAACACTTCCCTACTACTTCCTATCAGAATGTCTCAAGTCTGTCAGGATGGTAATTTGTGACGCCTCTTCTTATGTTCCTCCTTTGACCAGACATGGCCCTCCCTTTCTTCTTTCAAATTTAACTAATTCTTCAGAGCTTTTTCAAGTCCCAGTCCTTCCGTGAATGTTTCCCAATTATTTTTGCCTATACTGTGTAATCCTGTGTCTTAACCTGAACTCTGAATTGTTTTTAGGGCTCTTCTTATTTGCCTAACACAAAGTCACTTAATGATAGAAATCAGTATATCTTCAAATGACACAGCACTATACTAATTCAGTATTTTTTTATAGTGTGCATCACTGCACTGGCCACATAGTAGCATCTTAATTATTATTATTATTTTTTGAAGACTTCATTTATTTATTCATGAGAGACAGTGAGAGAGGGGCAGAGACGTAGGCAGAGGGAGAAGCAGGCTCCCTGTGGGGAGCCCGATATGGGACTCGATTCCAGGACCCTGGGATCACAACCTGAGCCAAAGGCAGTTACTTAACCACTGAACCACCCAAGTGCCCCAGTAGCATCTTAATTAAATACTTTTTTTAAGTATTCTGGCTAATACTTTAGCACAGAATCAGTCCCTGAAGAAAACAGACAATTGTACTAGAAAGGTTAAAATGGGTGGAGGAAAGAAGTTTCTCAAAGAGGTGTGATTCTTTAGAAGGCAGATATGCAGGAGGCACATAAAGACAGATACTGAGAAGCAATCTGAATATACCAACAAATGACCAGAATACAGAAGATAAATCACATGAAAGAAACCAACTCGTTATTAAATTTCAAGTGGGCCTAAGCATTCTCAGTGAGGATTTATAGTTCTTTGAAGTGTCTGTATCAAATATAACAAAGATAGTCTTTTGACTGGTATCTCAAGAATATGTATTCTTTCCACAATTCAGTAAGACTCTATACATGTCCATTGGGTTAACTACTCTGAGCCAGATAGCAATACTCAAAGTACAATCACAAGAAGACATAATTATTGATATCTATAAAGTGTTACCTACCAGAATATTCATGGAGCATTATTTTACATAATAAAAATAATTAACTGCCCAATACAAAAGAAAACAATAAATAATATAATGGTTAATGGTAAAACATTAGGTATAACACTTATGAATTTGTATATAAATATAACTATTAATATGCTATGTTAAATAATATTGTACAAATAACAATACATTAATATTCAGACAACAAATATATGTTTGAGGGTGACTGGGTGGCTCAGTTGGTGAAACATCTGCCTTTGGCTCAGGTCATGATCCTGGAGTCCATGGATCTAGCCCCTCATTCATTGGGCTTCAAAGGCAACAGGGAGACTACTTCTCCCTCTGACCCTCCTCACTCAAGTGTTTTTTTTTTTCTCTCTCTCTCTCTCTCAAATAAATAAATAAAGTTTTAAAAAATATGTTTGAGAATATTTAATAACATTCTCTACATATTATTAAATTAATATATCCATTTGACTCTCATTTATACTAAAGGCAAGGACAGGATATTGTTTGATCTTGTTTTATGATGAAATTATCTGACAAAGTTTTTCAGAGATTAGATGATAAGAGAAAACCAAAGAGAAAGAAATGAGATAATTCTTGGCAATTTGCAAGAGAACATTTTTCCTCATTCAGAGTATTTTTTTCTTTTTAAAATTTTATTATGAGGCAAGGCATTTCTGAAGATTAATATTTTGTCAGATGTTAATCTGTTTTTTGTGTGTGTGGGAGAGGAAAAAAGTAATATCTAAAATACATTTCTATAAGGAAATGATGTCCAGTCATAAAATGACAAGCAGTATTAATAGAGCATTATACTTTCTCATCTATAGATGACCTTTAAAAAGAATTGTAGTTATTATCTTACAATATTCCTTCATTTATTAGCTGTCCCTTTCCTAAGTTCCTTTGCTGTTATATAGCAGAAATACAGATACATGGCATAAAAAGTAGAGAAATATGATTTAATCATTATAATGGCTTAAGGCTCTCCAGTTTATTTCAATTTTTTTTTCATTATATGAAGGGGTTTGAAGTTGATGGTGGCTGCTAGGCCAGGCATTTGGGGAGAGAAATCCAGACAACTTTATCTCTGACCATTAAATTAGACTTAAAGGGTATTTTATTTTTCAGACTTGGTGGAAGTTCATTAAAGTGATTGGATAGGCCTGTAAGATTGCATCCTGAGATATTATTACTAGGGAAGTCATCTAGGCCATAAGTAAGATGAATGATTTGGATGGTAACAAATGACAAGGCAGTCTCATTTTTCTCCTATTTACCTAAATCCCCACTATCAAATATTAAAAAAAAAAAAGAAGAAAGAAAAGAAAAAGGCTATTAGTATGGCTGATGAGTTGAGCAGCCAAAAAAAAAAAATAAAAAATCTTGTTATGCGACCATGATTAGAAGTTCAGAAATGAGCCAGTATAAATCTCTAGATGGAAGAAAAATATAATTTGCTTTTATTCTTTCCTACTCAATATTAATTGAGAATTTATGTGCAAGTTCTCAGCACTCAGGAGGATGCAGAGATAAGACTTTACTTCTCATTTACCCTAAACTTTTCTTAATTAGGGTCAAAGAAGTTTCAAATCACTTTCTGGTATAATGTTATTAGTGACTTTCATTTTACTCTTTTTTTTTTTTTTTACTTCTGTCTCTACTTTTAAATGCTGTAATTTAAAAAAAAAATTCTTCCTCAAGAGCAGTTATTTTCAGAAAAGTAGCAATATTGGAAAGTCACTTAATGCTAAGGAGACAGAAAGAATGCAATTTTATGTTCATCTGAGCTGGAATTTGAAAAATTACCTTATATTTGGGAGAAATCAACAAAGTTTGGTCTGAATATCTTTGGAGAGAATATGTGATGAACCCCTGGGCATTTTTTCCCATAATTCCATTTCACAAGTTAGCTTACCAGAATTGTGAGATATTATGAAAAAGAGAAAAGTATAGATTATATACTATGTGCAAGTCATTTTATCAGAAGTTTCCCATAAATCATTGTGATGACAAGTAAGTTGACTCAGAGAGCCAAGCACATGCTCCAGTTACATAGTTAATAAATTGGGAACTGGAGCTTGAACCCAAGTCCGTAGTATTACAGGGATGGGTTTCCCCCCATAAGATAACCCTTGAATCTTTATTAAAATCTCTCATCTTTTATTACCTCTTTTGATTTTGGTCAACTTAGAGATTTAATTTCTTTTCTCATTTAACTGAGGATTTTTCTCAGCCAAAGTTAGATTTTATCTTAGCTTCATTATAATGCCAATTCAGAAATAAATCAACTGTTCCAAAACAAAAGCCTATATGGGATCAAATCAAAGAAATTTTAAATGTAGATTTTATAATAATTATTTAAAGGAATTCAAAATGTAATTGGTTCAGATCCTACCCTGTTATAACCTGTCAGTGAATAAATCTTAACTGTTTTATTATTTTTAATTTTCATGTGAATTTTCTTCTTGAGGCTAGTATAAATTCAATACATTATATAAATGTTTTCTCAAAAGTTGCTTTCCTGTACCGAGGATTCTGGAATATAGGGAGAAAATGGCAGAAAAACTTTCTAAAGCAATGCCTAATAATTATAAGCCACTCTAATGGGCTGCACAGGAGGTACATGTTTTCCTGAGTCCTCGGTGGAGCATTGCCAGAATTTTGTCCATCCTACTGAACATTTCATCAAGAGCACTCATCCCCATTGTTCTACAAAGACATTTTCTTTGACAGCTTAAATACCTTGTATACAGTTTATTTGTGCTCACAGCATCTCTACCTGTGAACTCTAATGCAGTTGTTTCCATGATGCATAGGGGGCCACTACTGTCATCATCTTCTGAGAACTTATCAGAGAGGTAAATTCTTGAGCACCGTTTCCGATACGCTGCATCACAAACTGTGTGTTAACAGGCCCGCCAGCACGCAAGTGAGAAAACCATAGTCCAGAGTGGGTTGTGACAAACTCGAGTTAACATAATTGGTTATAGGTAAATCTGGGACTTGATCGTCCACCTCCTAGTTCCTAATTAGTAGCTCTCTGTGAGCATACAATATTTTCTATGCTAAACAGCATAGGAAGCAGAATTCCCAGCTCAGTTAAAACAACAGGATAAAAATGAGTGATACCTTGCTGGAAAATTATATGGGGCTCCATAGTGATGTATATCACTATGGTAATGGATTTTTTTTTTTTTTTTTTTTTTTTTGCTCTGTAAACCCAGTGTGTGGAATACTATATGGCAGATAAAGGGAATAATCAGGTCCAAATATAAGAACACGAATAAAAAAAAAGAACATGAATAGATCTCAAAATAAAGAGTTAAGTGAAAAAAGCAAGCTGTGTAATACTTCCATATGTTCATTTTTTTCCCGAGTTTGTTTTAAGTAAGATGTAAAAGTAGACTACATTATTACACTTATTTATAATGATACAAAAAATACATAGACAAAGGTAGGAAGGATGCATGTGGACTGCAGACTAGTGATGCTTCCAGAGAGGGAAGAAAGGAATTATATATAGAAGAATTATGAGGGAGACTTTGACTGGATCTATATTTTATTTCCCTAAAATATCTGAAGCTAACATAATAGAATGTCAACCTTTGCTAATTTTTGTTGGAGGGTAAAAGGAAGTAGGCTCTATTTGCCTCTAGGACTTCCATTTGCCGTGTAATAATTTCTTATGTTTGAAAATGAAGGTATAATGTGGAATAAATTCCAAGCCAAGGAATATGAATGACGCTGTCCTTGTAGTAGGGGTTCGGTGATAAGGTCTGGTACCTCACATATGCGAGCACCTCGTGATTTCACTTGCAGTGAATGGAAATGGTTTGAAGCAACGTGGAGCCTAGAGGCTTGTCTGACATCTCTCTGTAGTGAAAGCCTGGGTTATGTTGTATTGCATTTTCTCCCCTAATATCGAGGCATGTTTAGACTGGAATCTCTGAGAGATTTGGACGTTGGGTTGCTTTATTTATTCTCTCTCCATAGATTCTGTGCTCACCTATGTTTGGAGATCTGTCTAAAACTACCTTGAGAACTAGGGCAGTTCTAGTCAGGCCTAAAGCAGTGATGAAATAACTCACTTCCATTTACTCACTACTACTTGTTGTATAACAGTTTATTCCAGCCGTGATTTCAAGAGCCATAATATGCAATTAAAACAAATTGTTCTCTTTAAGATGGGATCCTTTGCTGAAATGGTGGGCCCTTTCCAGGCAGAGAAAAGGGAGTCCCAAAAAGACTGCGAGGATTTTAGAATCTTGTCATCTCACCTTTTGACACATCATTCCTTTTGTACCTTGTGTGTGGTCCTTAGCAATTATCTCCTTCATGATATTTATGCCCAAATTAGCTTCTGGACTTATACAAATCTTCAGAAGATGATTCTTCGTAAGACATCAAGTCATTTAAGGTGTTATCATCTAGCAGAGAATCAATGAAAGTATTTGTATTAGTATCGGCATAAGCTATTATGTTTGTGAAGGGTGTGCTAGAGTTTGTGAGCAGCATCAGGGATGACTCAAAGAATTTGAGCCTCATACATTTCACAGAATTTGTCCATAAAATAAATTTGTGGAGGAGAAGGGGGCTTCACTTTAGAGAGGTTTAATTTAAGGGACTGGGGTGATATCCAAAGAAGGAGGATGGGAGACTGGATTTTGATGTCACCCACCAAAAGTGATTGGTCCAAGTATGAAAATGGAGGAGGTCTGCAGGGGTGTGAGCCTTGGGAGGAAGGAAGCGTTGTGACAATCAAGCACATAGGTTTTGCAGTCTGATCTATTGTGTGGCTTTAAGCTTATTTTCTAATATCTCTCATCCATTTTTCTCCTCTGTTGATGGGGAAAATAGGAAAATAATGAAGATCGAATGAAAAAGATATATCAACAATGTATATCTATGTCACTTATCACAGTTCCTGTTTCTTAATAAGGGAAGAATAAATGTTAAATATTATAAAATGAATAAAAGTACCTATGAAATGCATACTGTTTCCCAGGAGCTTGGGGTAGATCAGTAAACAAGACCATCGTGGTTGATACACACATGGAATTTAGAGGAGTCAAATTGAAGTGATGATGACTAGAATCTTGGTAGAGACACTTTATTTTTATGTAATCTTCTCCCCCAAGTGGAGCTCGAATTCACAGCCCTGAGATCAAGAGTCACATGCTCTATTTACTGTGCCTGTCAGGTGCCCCCCAAAATACTTTTCTACATATCCCTCTAGTAGATGCTATTTTTTTTAATTTTTATTTATTTATTTATGATAGTCACACACACAGAATGAGAGAGAGAGAGAGGCAGAGATACAGGCAGAGGGAGAAGCAGGCCCCATGCACCGGGAGCCCGATGTGGGATTCGATCCTGGGTCTCCAGGATCGCGCCCTGGGCCAAAGGCAGGCGCCAAACCGCTGTGCCACCCAGGGATCCCTAGTAGATGCTATTGATGCACATTCTTTTGGCTCTCATTTCTCTCCACTCGAAAGGAGTTCAACTCTGGAACCCCCTGTGACTCTGTGTGCCTGAGAACTCTTTTTTCTGGTCAAGCGTATATGTCAGGCCAGGAATGCAAGATAGTTACTGCCCAAACGAGCATCCCTGAGGCCATGATAGATGGAGAGTAGTGGATAAATATCCTGACTTCCTTGCCCCACATTTTTGGATTACTTTAAGGTGTGTTCTCCTTTGTCTCCCAGATTTCTACAGTGCATTTTGCTCCATTTATCCAAAGTCTGATGGTTTGACAACACATCCATTTATTGATTGATTGATGATTGATTGATTGATAACACATCCTTTATTGGCTTCTTTCCCCCACCTCCTTCTCACCTTCCCTAGCTTTATTTACAGACATTGTCTCCCAGCTTATTATTTACACTCCAATTTGTGTCTTTTCTTAGGCATCCCAAGCAAGACAGCCAGACGCAAGGTCAACGTACTTAATATTTCTTAAATAGCCCCTATGACATATACTGGACTATCACTTCACTTGATTTCAATTATTACTCATAAAAACCATGCAACCCAGTAATTGTACCTCATTTTGTAGATTATAAAAGTGAGAGTGAAATAATAAGTAACTTGCTAAAGTTCCTGTGATTCATAAGTAATAAGTGGTTGTCGGATACCATTTAGATCCAGTTCCCGTGCTCTTTCCATTACATTAAGTTGCTTAACTTTGAACTTTGAAGGCAAACATCCCATTAAGAGTCAATTGAATAAGTCAATAATCTTATTGTATATTAGACTCAGTAGCTTTTTGCCTGATTCTGTGGCTGTATTTGGCTTGGCTGAAATTATTATATGCATTTTAAAATAATCATTTTGTAAGGCATCATTTTCGTAGCCGAGTCACCAGCAAGTGAATGTGTGTGTGTGTGCATACGTGTGTTTAGATATAGACATAGAGTAGGGGAGGAAAAGTAATTTTCTGCCTATTTTTCTTAGTTCTTAGCTGAGACCCTGGTAATAAAAGACAGATTAACAAGAGAAAAACAAACAGGAGTTGATTAACACATATACCTCATATAACGTGAGAGGCGCTGGGGGAAAAAGGAGTAACTCTCCAAGATAGCTTAAATTCCATCTTAATAGGGAAAGGGTGGGGAGATGTAGGCCTCTTAGGGGAGAGTAAATGAATTTTAGGAATGATGAATAGGGACTTAGAAGAATGGATGGGAGATATAATAGTGTGTGACAAAAACTTTTTCTGGGTGGGTTATGGAACTCTAGTCTCCCGTGATAAAAATCAGTTCCCCCCTGATTGATGAAACTCCTGGAGAATGGATTTATGACCACTGAGTGTCTTTTGAAGGACCTGTATTTAAGCAGATAAAGGGAGTACAGAGATAACATCACCCTGCATTTGCTATTTTTCAAGTGCCTATAGTTCAAAATAATCAATACACCAAAGTGGCATATTTTGGGATGGGATACTAGTCTGCAGCCTTTCAGTATCTCTCTCTATATTAAAATGTGCCTTTTTCTTTTTCTTTCTTCCTTTTTTTTTTTTTTTTTTTTTTGATAGGAAGTTTTAGACATGGCCATTCTCTGGCCTAATTTTCTTGTTAGCTTGAAGGTCTTTATAATTGTCACCGCAAGCATGTATCCAGTTAATTTAAATCTCATTTAAGCCCATTCTAGTTTTCTACTGATAGCTCTAGATGATGTTATATGGTTTTTGCCTAAAACCACTACAGTGTGTCCCCACCATCTCACTCCTTCTGCTGTGTCTCGGCTCAGGCTTGAATCCCGCAGAGTCCCAGCCGCCCTCCGCATGAGGAGTCTAAGACAGAGTGTCGGAGCTGCCTTCTAATGATTTCATCTGAATTGCAAAACACTGGCTTATGTCCCCGCTTATAATTCCAGTTTTAGAAACAGCTTCTTATGACTAAAAAAGACTTTTCAAGGGATGCAGTAGAAAGGATGACTATGTTCACCAAAAGCTGAAAGACATGTGTGAGGGAACTTGATGTGATACTCGTGGGAACCGTGGTGTCCTCCTGCCACTCACTCATACAAGATTTTCTGCTGAGCCTCACATTGCCAGACAGAGGCAACATTGGGGGAGTGAGAGATGGGGTCTTTTGAGTGATATGGATTTAAATTAATATTGACTTTATAATAATATAGTTTATATATCATATCATATATATATGATAATTTTGGTACTTTGGGCACAAAGTGGGGACTTAAAAATATTAAATGTTAACTGAAGTCCTGTTTTTTTTTTTTAAGATTTTATGTATTTATTTGAGAGAGAGAGAAAGAGAGAGTGTGCATGTGTGCAACAAGGGAAGAAGGGAGCAGAGGGAGAGGGGCAAACCGACTCCAGGGTGGAGCGCAGAACCTAACACAGGGCCTGATTTCCCAACCCTGAGACCGTGATCCAAACCCCTGAATCAAGAGTCAGACGCTCATCCCACAGAGCCACCCAGGTACCAAAAGTCTTGTTTTCTAACTTAGGGCTTACAGGCCGCCGTTTCTATATCTGTAGGTTGGGGATTATACCTACTGCACAGGGTTGTTATGAGGTCTAAACAACCCCACGTGTGTAATTTTGGAGCAATGCCTGGCATTAAGTAGTTATGTGAATTTGATAATAAACACATATTGATCTACAATTCCATTTGGACTTCTAATTAAACTTTATTTATTTATCCACCTTTCTCTTAACCCCTCTGTAGATTCATTATCTACTCATTCTTTACACTTATTGTCCCAAGCACATGCCATACTCATTCACTTCTCCAAACTTTTGCTTGTGATGTGTCTCCATCAAAATACCTCCCTCCCCCCATTCTTTTTTGGCCATTTAAATCTTGCTCATCATTCCAGAACAAATTCAAGTCACTTCCTTCATGAAGCCTTCCCCAGTGACTTCTAGGTTCTCTTTCTCCGATCTGTCCCACTTATTACACACACCCTTTAATGAAGGGCATTACTGTATCATATTTGAAATTCCTTATCATTCTAGGTCTATTTCTTATATTTAAATCTCTCACTGTGGAAACATTACAGACTCAGGGACACCTGACAGTCTAGGCGTGACTGACTGGCACAGTTAGTGGAGCGTACAACTGTTGATCTCGGGGATTGTGAGTTCAAGCCCCACAAAATAAAAAAAAAAAAATTGGAAAAAAAAAAAAAGAAAGAAACATTATAGACTTTTTGGGGAATTGACCATGTATCAATATTTTTCTTTCTCTAGAGATTTCCTAACATATACTAGTTGCTCAAATAGTACTATATTGCTTAACTTGTATGTAAATAACTTAACTACCTGTTTCTGATCTCTCTTCAAGCCAGCAGTTTTTCAGAGACCCAAAAAGGTCTCTCTAGATATCAATTGCCCCTGCTCGAGAACCACTGACAAATATTCTATTGTTTGGACTAGTGTATTCCACGCTCCTTTTAGTATTTAGGATCAAAACTTAGCAGTAATTTTGAATAAAAAATTTATTCTAAGTGCTATTTTTGTCAATATTTTCCTTCCTACTCATAAACTTCTGATGATTCCCTATAACATTCAGAGTAAACATCATTTTGAAACCAGACATTCAAAATATCCTACAACTTCATCTCTCTTTCTATATCTTTTTTTTTAACTACTGCTACCTAGACAATGGGTTTTTTTCTTGCTCGACTCCTAAACATGCTTCTTATTTATGTGCCATTGATCATGTACCAACTAGCTACACAATTTATTTTCTTTGTCTTCCAGGGATCTAATTCCTATCTTTCTTATTATTAAGACTTACCATACTGTTTCTGCTCACAAGGTCTTTCTTAATGCCAATAAGAGTTTTAATGTCTTTACAACTCATTTGATGCTTAGCATCATTACCACCATCATCTTTATTATCAAGATAATATTCATTGAGGAAAAATACATGCCAGAAACTGATAAAACACTTTGGGTTGTCTCATTTAATTTTATTTCCCATCCTGTATATACCTTGTTTTTAAACTTGACTCTAGGCTTCTTAAAGTCAGAGGTCATATTTTACACTTTCAGAATTACCAAGTGTCAAACATGTTTTAGGTTTTTAATTGCACATCACTGCTGTAATTAATGATTTATTTAATGGATGTTTATTAATTGAAGACATGTACGATTCCCCTGCTCCTAATGTAGTAAGTCCCATCATGTATTTATAAAATGCTTATAACATGCCTTAAGGAAGATCAAATTAAAGTCATTGCAATTTTTTTCATAAAATTAATTCTTCATACACACATGTGTTCAGCAAATACAGTATATTTTGTGTCTACTATGTGTAGTAGTAACATGTAGATCTGTCAAGAATATGTGTGCAAACAATTACAGTACTAACTTGTGATGATGGTCAACTGAACAAGGTTTAAACACTCAAAGAAAATGTGACTCACTACAATTGAAGGGAAATAAGAGGGTTAGCACTGGAAGACTTGCTGAAACTGAGGATGTGTGAGCAGAAAAGTGGAGCCCAAAATGTCTTAGGAAAGAAGATATTTTGGCTCAGAATGTGTAAAGGCAGGAAATATTGACAGGGCATAAGATATTTGATAATAAAATATGTCCCCCCAAAATATGCCACTTTGACATAAAAGTTATTTTGAGCGAAAAGCACCAAAAATGAAAGCAGCAAGTGCAGGAAGGGGCACTCTGGCCCTTCCCCTTTTTCTTGAAAGCAGAGATAAAACTCCTATATGGCGGCTCTTGGGTGGCACAGTCCATTGGGCATCGAACTCTTGGCTTTGGCTGTGGCTGTGATCTCTGGTTGTGGCATTGAGCCCCACGTTGTTGGGCCCTGTGGTCAAGAGTCTCCTTGGAGCTCCTGAGTAGTCCTGACCTTCCCTTCCCCATGCACCCGCATTCTCTCCTCTCTTTCTCTCTCTCTTATCCTCTCTTTCTCTAACAGAAATAAATAAATCTTTAAAAAAACAACGAAAGAACCCCAACTCCCATATGGAAGATGCCCTCCTTATACCAGGAAGTAAGATTTTTACTATCAAGGATAGGAAGGGAAACCCAGAGAAATCTGTACAAACAGATTTTGTTGAAATGATTCTTAACTTCATTCACCGTCCCACACACTTTAGCTAATTTTTCACAGCTGCCTCAGGTTGTTCAATTCAATGTAAAGCATTTAGGTTTTGACATTTCTTCGGGTCTTCAGGTCCTTATGAAGGCTCCCATGTCACATAAAAATTATGTTAAATAAATTTGGGGTTTTTCTCTCCCCCTGTTAATTTGTTCTATGTCAATTCAATTCTTAGCCCCAGCCAAAGACGCTAAGAGGGTAGAGATAAAACTTTGACTCTTTTCCAGTAAAGAACAAAAGAACAAAAATTTGCGATTAGGACATAAATAAGAGGAAAAAAAGGAGAGATTTAAGTCAGGAGAAATTATTTGAAAGAATTTTGTAAAGGGTCTTTTAGGCAGGGAGACAATATGGACTTCTACATTGGAGAAGTAGCATTTTTGGAATTTTAGAAAGATAGTATTACGTATTTTAGAAATATAGTACCCTATCTTTTCATTTTGAAGATGAATGTACCTATTTTAAAATTTTGCTTAGGCAGAAATGCTGTTCAACTAATGCCCTGATTTATTAATTTATTTAGAAATGTGATTTTATGAACTTCAGGAGTGTAATCAAGTTCAGAATTTCCTATGTGCCCTTTGGAATAAATTTGATACTGTTAGATGCTTTTCTTAATCATTTTGCTTCATGTGGATAGAAACCATTATGTAACATTGACAATGCATTTTTCAAAATTCACTTTTCAAGGTTAAGACGCCAGCTTTAATTAGATTACTTTTAAATTAAATTCTTTTTTCACAGATAGGAGTTACAGGATTTAAGTTACCAGCTGGTGAGCAGTAGCATTTGGATGTAGAGATGAACTCCGATCTCCTGACACCTGGTGGGGTTAATCCCCAAAGATTCTGTTTGTTTTTCTCAAGAAAAACAATAAAAAACAAACAAAAATTTCATCCCAAATTCCTCATAACTTAAATCTACTAGAATCCTTTTTTTTTTTTTTTGGTAGAGTTCAAAATAGCACCCATTTTGTGTGGGTTTATAGACCAACTTGTATTCTGAAGTTTTTTATTACTGGGTTTCTAAACCTATGATCGATCATCTTGGGGCCAGTACTTCTTTGTTGTAAGAGGTCCTGTGTGTTGTAGAATGTTTAACAGCATCCCTGGTCTCTACTCAGTAGATCTCAGTAGAACCTCCCTAACAGTTGAAGTGGGAATGTTGGGGTTCAGAGCAAATGGTCAAGAAAGAAATTCTTGAGATTCAATGTAAAAGGTGTTTTTTTTGGTTTTTTGTTTTTTGTTTTTTGTTTTTTTAAAGCATGGGGACAGGACCTGTGGGCAGAAGAAGCTGCACTGGGATTATGATGAGTGACCGATTATATAGTTTCAAGTTGGGAGGGGGTTAGGGATAGTGTAAGTCTCTAAGGACTTTTGGAAGCAAGGTTTCCAGGACCTTGAGGGAGCTAGTTAGCTATTGTTAGGAAAAGTCATTTATTAATATCTAATAAAACCTTAGTCATGAAACCCTTTTGATGTAAATCACTAGGCTCTATGCTTGGAAGATGATTGCTAACATGTACCTGGGGGAGAGAGAGGGTAGAGATAAAGGAAGTTTCTAAAGGAATTTTTTTTATTCAGTTAATTAACATATAGGGCATTCTTAGTTTTAGAGGTAGAGTTTAGTGATTCATCAGTCTTATATAACACCCAAGGCCCTCTTTAAGGTCCATCACCTAGTTACGTCATCCCCTCAGCAACCCTCAGTTCATTTCCTATAATTAAGACTCTCCTATGGTTTGTCTCCCTGTCTGATTTCATCTTGTTTTATTTTTCCCTCCCTTCCCTTTGCTCCTGTTTTGTTTCTAAAATTCCACATACGGGTGAGATCATATGATAATTATCTGTCTCTGATTGACTTATTTCTCTTAGCATAATACCTTCTAGTTCCATCCATATCATTGCAAATGGCAAGATTTCATTTTTTAATGGCTGAGTAATATTCCATTGTGTATGTGTGTGTATGTGTGTGTGTGTATATATATACATATCACATCTTTTTTATCCATTCATGTCATGATGAATATCTGGTCTCTTCCCATAATCTGGCTATAATGGACATTGCTGCTTTATACATTAGGGTGCAGTTACCCCTTTGGATCACTGCATTTGTACTTTAGGGTAAATACCCAGTAGTGCAATTGCTGGGTCTTAGGGTAACTCTATTTTCAACTTTTTGAGGACCCTCCATACTGTTTTCCAGAGTGGCTGCACCAGCTTGCACTCCCACCAACAGTGTAAGAGGGTTAGGGTTCCTCTTTCTCCACATCCACACCAACATCTATCATTTTCTGACTTGTTAATTTTAGCCATTTTGACCAGTGTGAGGTGGTATCTCATTGTGATTTTGATTTGTATTTCCCTGATGCCAAGTGATGCGGAGCATTTTCTCATGCTTCATGACCATGTCTATGTCTTCTTTTGAGTAATGTCTGTTTGTGTCTTCTGCCCACTTCATTGATTGGATTATTTGTTCTTTGGGTGTTGAGTTTGATAAGTGCTTTATAGTTTGGATACTAGCCCTTTATCTGATAGGTCATTTGCAAATATCTTCTCCCATTCTGAAGGTTGTGACTGATTCCTTTGCTTTGCAAAAGCTTTTTATCTTGTTGAAGTCCTAATAGTTTGTTTTTGCCTTTGCTTCTCTTGCCTTTGGAGATGTGTCTAGCAAGAAGTTGCTGCCACCAAGGTCAAAGAGGTTACTATGTTCTCTAGGATTTAGATAGATTCCTGTTTTACATTTAAGTCTTTCATCTGTTTTGAGTCTATTTTTGTGTCTCGTATAAGAAAATGGTCCAGTTTCATTCTTCTGCATGTGGCTGCCCAATTTTCCCAGCACCATTTGTGGAAGAGACCATCTTTTTTCCATTGGATATTCTTTCCTGCTTTGTTGAAGAGGAGCTGACCATAAAGTTGAGGGTTCGTTTCTGGGTTTTCTCTTCTGTTCCACTGATCTATGTGTCTGTTTTTGTGCCAGTACCATACTGTCTTGATGATCACAGCTTTGCAATAGAGCTTGAAGTCCAGGATTTTGATACCACTAGTTTTGGTTTTCTTTTTCAACATTCCTTTGACTATTCGGGCCCTTTCCTGGTTCCATACAAATTTTAGGATTATTAGTTCCAGCTCTGTGAAAAATCACGGCATTTTGATAGGGATTGCACTGAATATATAGATGCTCTAGGTGGCATAGACATTTTAACAATATTTGTTCTTCCCATCTGTGAGCATGGAACACTTTTCCATTTCTTTGTGTCTTCCTCCTCAATTTCTTTCATGAGTATTCTATGTTTTTCTGAGTACAGATTCTTTGCCTCTTTGATTAAGTTTATTCCTAGGCACCTTATGGTTTGGGGTGAAATTGGAAATGAAGCTGATTCCATAATTTCTCTTTCTTTTGCCTCTTTGTTAGTTTATAGAAATGCAACTGATTTCTGTGCATTGATTTTACATCCTGCCACATTGCTGAATTCCTGTATGAGTTCTAACAATTTTGGGGTGGAATCTTTTGGGTTTTCCACATAGAACATCATGTCATCGCGAAGAGTGAGACTTTGACTTCTTCTTTGCCAATTTGGATGCCTTTTATTCCTTTTTGTTAACTGATTGCTGAGGCTAGTGGTAAGCCTGGACATCACTGCCGTGTTCCTGACCTTAGGGGAAAAGCTCTCAGTTTTTCCCAGTTGAGAATGATATTTGCTGTGAGCTTTTCATATATGGCTTTTATGATATTGAGTTATGTTCCCTCTAGCCCTAAAGAAATTTTTATATGTTAAAGTAGACTCACAGGATCCTGGGGGGTTGGGATAATGTTAAGCTTAAAGATTGACCTTTGCCCTTAGCAAAGGATTAACATTAGATGCAGTTGATTTCCTAGGGAACAATTGCTGTTCTTTCCCTTCTGTGCCAGTGGTTCTTGGTCATGCTGGCTTTGAAGAATGAATACGTTGATCATGGTGAAGTTCTGGAATATAGGTGAAGTCTGGAGCCGATGACCAAGAAAGAGGTCTTGAGACTCTGGTGCAAAGTGGTGGCTTTATGAAAGCCTGGGGACAGGACCCATGGGAGGAAGAGCGGCTGCCCCGGGCCTTGGAGGAGAGGCTGATGATGTACCTGGGAGTTGGGAGGGGTTTGGAGATAGCATCCCCTCTAAGGAATTTTGGAAGCAAGGTCTCCAGGACCTGGAGGGGGCTGGCTTTTGTTGCGAAAAGGACACTGATTACCGTCTAATAAAACCTGAGTCATGAGGCCCTCTGGATGGATGTGGGTGGGCCATGTGCTTGGGGGATGATAGCCAACATGTACCTTGGGGGTTTAGAGGTAAAGGAAATTTCTAAAGGGATATTTATGTGTTAAAGTAGACTCACAGGCTCCTGGGGGTCGGGCTAAGATTGCCTTCTGCCCTTAGCAAAGGATGAACATTGAGGCAGTTGAGTCCCCAGAGGGAGGTCCCTCTGCCTGTTTCAGGGATTTGTCAATGTGCTTTGTCCTCAGCTAGTCCTCTGTTTCCCCATCAGACCAGACAGAATGGTGGGCAGCAAAGCAAATTTTACTGAGCAATAGTAAATTTATTAAGTACAAAGCACCCGTAGAGAGAGGGGACCCAAGAGGGTTGCCACTGGAGTTTCTAAGTCTTAGGGGTTTTATGGATTTGTTGGCAGGCTGTTTTAATCTGATTAACCCTCCATGCCCCTGCCACCCAGTCAGGTTTTTGTCATGTACCTATCACTTGGGAAAGGGTGGAAGGCTCCTTCCAGTATTCTTTAAAATCCTTTTAAGGGTGATTTCCTCTTAGGATAGGCAGGGGCCCTTGTCCCTTGTCCCTTCTTCCAACTATCCTTCATCATCAAGGATTGGTCAATGGGCTGTAAGTTGTAAGGAAATTTAATTTTTTACTTTTGCCTTTTTCCCTTACATCTGTAGTGATACTCAAAAAGGTAAGATATTGTCCTTAGGGGCCACAATTGTCCCTGCTTGAAACCTGATCTCATACAGAACTTCCATTGTTTGGAATATTGTATTCCACATTTCTTTGAATCTTTAGGATCAAGACTTAGAAGTAATTTTGAGTAAGAAATCAGCTGAGCAGAAGACTATAAGGGAAGAAAAATAATTTTCCCTCCCCCACTTCTAGGTTTTGTAGCTGAAACCCCCAGCTAACAAAAGACAGATTAATCAGAGAAAAAACTACAATAACAAAACAGAAATTTAATAATATGTACACATCATGATACAGGTGAGATACCCAGAAAAATTGAGTAAAATTCCATAAGACTGGCCTAAACTGAGAAAAAAGATATTGGGGGTGGAGGTAGAGGGTGGTCAGGGTAGGTTATCAGCAAAAGCACTGTAAACAAAGGTAAGGTTTGTTATACAGATTTGAATCTGAGCCTTCTCCTTTGCTGAGAGTGTCTTGTTATTTTAGAGTTTTCCTGGTACTGGGAGGCAGACATCCTTACATACGGAGATTTCCTTTGTAGATGTAAACTTCCCTTACCAAAGAGTAGCTTCTGCTCTGTAGTTTCTTAAGGATAAGCAGCTCAAAGTAATCCTTATGTCAAAGAAGCTACCCTCCAGGCTTAAATCAACATTTTTACATGATTTCAGGAAAAATAAGTACTAATATCAGTTTAAGGTCTAAATTCCTGAAAGTTAAGAACCTCTTTATTTTAGTTTGCTTTTTGTATTGTGTCCTGCTTTTTCTATATTGTCTTTCAGTTTCTCTGATTCCTGCATCATTCCACAAGATTTAAGTTACTTCATATGTCAACTATTTCATTAAGAAGATAGTAACTTTGATCAGTATATAAACAAATGCGTTACGTATTAAAAGTTGCAAAACCTTCATCTGTGGCCTACAGGAATGAAAGGATGGGGGGAAGAAAAGAAAAAAAAAAAAAAGCAAAGCTTTGATGGTCTTTAAGTTTTACAGTGACTTAAGAATAAGCCCTAACTGGCAAAATCACTAACCTGGCAGACATAGGGATGAAACCTAAAATACTACTGAGAAAAAATTAACTTGGTGCAATTTAAATATTATAAAAAGGGTAAACTTAAAGTAGAAATATATTTCAATTTTTTTCCCAGAGAAATAATTACAAGAGTACAAAACTTAAAAACAAAAACAAACCCTTAAACTTGTGTTTCTTTTTCTAAAAGTGACTTAAAGCAAATTCTGGAAACTTAATGTGGCCACATGCTGTGTAATTATCTTCAAATCACCTACGCAGCCTGGTTGGTCTCTCTTTTAAATGCAAATGAAAGTCCAAGCAAAAGGTCTTTTCTTTTGAAAGTCTTCCTTCCAGCAGTCCACCCTGTTTGTGGTCTGTATACTTATAGAAAAGAAAGTAGACAGGATTGGGTTCTAGGAATCTGCAGGGAAGAGAGCTGTGTGACACACTCAGACCCTCAGAGTTGGCATAAAGATCATTTTAGACTGGAAACATTTGAGCTACAGAAGTTTAAGGTAGAAAACTTACCTTACTGAGGTAGAACCTGCAGAAAATACAACTGCCATTAACCTCCCTCCCAGGGAATTTCCTTAAAATTCAGCTGCCTTGGAAACAAACTGCTCATTCCATTAATATCCTTAAAACCCAAGAGAATCTTGCATCCTCTCCCTTTGAAGTTGTAAAAACCCAAACCCTTCCTTTGTTGTTGATATATATAAACCTTTACTTAGAGCTAGTCTACAAGTTACTCATCACAGAGCAATTGCCCTTTGCATGTGTACAGAAACCTTGCCTCTCCTGTTGTTTATATATCTATTGTCAATTAATCTGCAGATCCCCTACCACTGGACCCAAGTGGAAAGAGAAAAAGTTTTCCTCTCGGCATGGTTGTGTAGATGTTTGTCTTTGTTAGTCCAGGAATGGGAAATTTTAATAAATTGTAATTCTGTCTATAACAAACTACCTTCACTATGGCAAAGATATCTAATGTTATATACAATGTGAACTATAGATTACTAGCACTGAGAGATAGCATTTCTCCCATTGTGTGAAGAACATGAGACCCCACAGTTTTAAGTGACTGGCTCACTGGGTTTAGAAGAGTTGGAATGTACACTGAGTTCTTCTGAATGTTAGAGAACGTAACTAGGGTTTCAATCCAGCCAATCGAATCACACTTGGAGTGGGGGTAAGGGATGGAGGGATGCTGGGATCAGGAGACTTTCCTAGTAGAGCATTCTTTTCATTTTAATTAATTAATTAATTAATTAAGCTGAAGTGGGACTGGATCCTGGAATCCTGGGATCACACCCTGAGCCAAAGGCAGATGCTCAACCCCTGAGTCACCCAGGGGTCCTGCACTATTTCCATTTTAATAATGAGGGAATAGAATAAGACTTCTCACCCCTGTTGACGATAACATTTGGAAACCAAAAGGAATACCCTCCATTGTGAACGAATGAATACATGAATGAATGAGTGCCTTTCATTAGTAGAAATAGCATGGTATTGCTGATTTTCAGACCTCAGGATACCTGTCATGGTCCCAGAATACAGGCTAATAAGGGGAATTGGAGGTATAGTGAGAAAAATTTGTGCCCAGTTTACACTGAAATTTGTCCCAATTTAAGAAATATTTTACATGAATTATTTATGATGGCTTCTTGGGAGAATATTTATTCACTTATTCCTTTCCATTTTATTAGAATAACATATTTTAAATAAGCTCATGAAGCTAATCTAGCCACCTTACCTGTGATTGAATACTTGTAATTCATCATGCTACCCGTGTTTATGGTGTTTGTATGATGAACCATGTAAGAGTAATTACCATATCGATTTTATTTGTCCAGTTTCAGTTTATTTGTCTCTTTATAAATAAATTCTCATATTTATAGTCATTTCAAAAGGGACAACTAAAATGTACTTCTGCACTAAGTGAATCTAATGGCCCCGAATATGTCTCAGAGACCTGCTTTTCCTCTTGTAATGTATTAGGGTATTAGTGCAAATTCTTTGCTTTTTTTTCCCCCACTAAAACATTTTATTTGAGTTTTCTGAAGTCAAACCTGGCATGTTTGAGAGGAGGAATAGACTATATGCCAAGTAGAATTCTGATGTGAATTTTATGGAATAAGTCTATATAGAAATTTCTGTGTGAACAGATTGGCTGCAAAATATACCAAGCAACCTAATAACACTCCATATCAGTGCTGTCACTTTTTCATGGTTCCTGAATCAATAGTTTTTGGCATCTTAATGACTGGTTCTGCCCAGGGGGTTAGTTTGACAGTGTTATCAATCCAACTATTAAGAGTATAAAACACTGGATCAAATGCCTATCTAATATGTTATTTCCTCCTTTGGGTCTTATAAATGAAACTCTAGTGTTAAACAAATTTGATTTCCAAAGGAAGCCCGTTATTTTATAAGCTTTCTCCACTTTAACAAAACAAAGGATACTGAGTAACTTGAATTAACATTTAAAAAAAATCAAGATATTTAGAGAACACTTAAAAAATATTAAATACTAAAGTATTAAGGTGAACAAATTTGTTTTGTTCTTATTAGGTATTTTTTCTTGTAAAAAAAAGTCTACTGACAAATAGAAGAACTTTTCTCTCTTCTTTCCTCTCAAACATTCCGAGTATTATATTAAGGAACAGGATAATCATCTTTTCTATCTTATATTGATAATGCAGTGGAAAAAGCCCTTTTATCATCTACAAGCATCAACTCCTCAGCATTAGAAAAGACCTAGAAAGAGTGCTACATGGTTACCAGTGTTGCTGTTTGTAATTTGGCAGTTTTCAGTATGTGATATCATGTTAACCAATAAATAGTTGCTCCTGTTTGCTTTACCAAAGTAAGAATGAGCAGGGGAAGAGTTTGCTGAACTAATTAAAATGTCTTGCCAGATCCTCCTTGCCAGGGAGTAGGACCACTGAACTTAAAATCCTCAGTCTAGTTTTCTCTTAGTCTCCCATTGATTGTGTAAGGGAGCCTCCCTCTGCTTCTGAATTCCTGATTGAACATCCTGTAACGAAAGACAGATTAACATGAGAAAAACAGAAGCTTATTAATATATATATATATATATATATATATATATATATATATATATATTTCTTGTATACTTGGGAAATTTGCAGGGAATATAAAGAACTCAAAGCAGTGGCTTAGAACTCCAGATTATAGAGCACCTTCAATTAAGAACAATAAAATTTATGGAGAAATGACAGAACAAAGGAAAACAGTTTAGGCTTCTGTAGGTGACAAACTTTGGAAAGGTAAAGTAATGGTAGATAAAAGCTTAGTAAAGTTTCTTATGTAGATTCCTCTGGTGCCTTCTTCAAGCTGGTAGGGTCTAAAGTTGTCTTTATTGATTGATTTTTGACCCACATATAGAGAGGGGAGTGGGGATGTTTTAAAATATTTATCTTCTGTTTTTAGGCAAATAAGAGGAGATTAGAGAGATTTTCTTGTATCTGCTTCTTCTCAGTTGCTATTAGCTCAAAATAATTCTTATGCCGAAATGGTGTATTTTGGGGTGGCAAATTCTGCTGTCTTTCATTTGATACCAGGGCATGGCCAATTATCTACTCATATCTAGCCTAGCTAGATATGAAAATCTAATATAGATTAGACAATAGATTTGTGTCAACAGATTTGCTGTCACAGATTTCTAATTAAGTTTATCAGATTTATAATCTATGCCTTCCCTTAAAACATGTTTTTGTTGGTTTTTTAAAATGATTTCAAATTAGGTCATATATACATGGACTTCCAGCAGTATCTCTGATTTTTTTTAAAAAAATCAACTTCTTGGGCAGCCCGGGTGGCTCAGCGGTTTAGCACTGCCTTTGGCCCAGGGTGTGGTCCTGGAGACCTGGAATCGAGTCCCGTGTCAGGCTCCCTGCATGGAGCCTGCTTCTCCCTCTGCCTGTGCCTCTGCCTCTCTCTCTCTCTCTCTCTCCTCTCTGTATATTCTCATGAATAAATAAATACAATCTTAAAAAAATAAATAAAAGTTCAACTTCTCACTTGCCAATATATGTGAAGTAGACAAGATTATTATTACAGAATATTTGCTGCCTTTTTTGGGGAAAGGATTATGCTTTCCTTACCCCACTGATGTCAGGCTTGGTTAACAAAATATGTATGGCAGCTTTTATTGCCAGTGTATGTGTCATCAAGTTCAGTCACAATAACCAGTAGTGTTCTACCCAGAGGCTGCTCTGTCAGTATCAGTCCCAGAGTTAAGATGCCCCAAGAAGGAAACAGGTTTCAATAAAGAATAAGCTTTTGTTGAATGCTACTGAAATTTGGTGATATTTATTATGACATCATAAGCTAGTTTATACTGACATACTGTACTTTGTGGAGATTTGAGAAGTAAAGGCAAATTTTTTTGACAATTAAGTCAGCTCTGACAATCAAGTCAGCTATCATTAAGGAGAGTACTTAAAGTAATACACATAATCAAAATTGGGTGAAATGTATTTGAGATCCAGGATAAATATCCTTTTTCCTGGAAAAGGAAAAGGAAAATTTTCCTTTTTTCAGATCTAAGAATTTAGCCAAAATTATCTTTTCTTTTCCTGAAACTAAATGATGTTGCCAGCTTTATAATTTTCCAGCTATTCCTTTTTATTTTATGCCAAGGCCTGTGGACATCCTAGTTTAAAGCAGTTACAGTTCATTTGAGTATGGTAGAGGAGAGAAAAACAAAACGTATTTCTTCAGTATAGTGTGTCTAATGTTCTTAATTTTTTTTTTATTTATGATAGTCACACACACACACACAGAGAGAGAGAGAGAGAGAGAGAGAGAGAGGCAGAGACACAGGCAGAGGGAGAAGTAGGCTCCACACACCGGGAGCCCGACGTGGGATTCGATCCCCGGTCTCCAGGATCCCGCCCTGGGCCAAAGGCAGGTGCCAAACCGCTGCACCACCCAGGGATCCCTAATGTTCTTAGACAAAGTGAGGAGCACACATACCAAGAGTGTGAAAAAATACCTACCAGAGACACAAAGGAGACAACCACCCAGCATACATATTAGTAAATTGTGGATAAGCTCTGAGTGGCAAGAGATGAGAAGAGGTTTTCCTGCTCATAATAACAGGGATATTTTCATTAGACACTCAATTGATGAGAAGCCCCAAAAGTTTCAGGTGTGATTGAAGCCAGGCCAGGGTTAATAGAAACACGTGGAAGTGCTCACAGAACAACTTGTATTATCTTTATAATGACTCAGGGCAACATGTGTTCCCCTGGTCTGGGATTATACATTTTTGTCTCAGTGGGACTAGTCCATTAGCCTCATTCTTCTTTCCATTACAGAAGGAATTTGATTACAAATATCAGGAACCCATCCTCATTGACTTGAACTAAAATAATTTATTGATATTTTAATGGCGATTTTAAATGCTGAGGTCATCTCACACAGACATTCAAGGGCAGTGTTTCAGTAATGGTTAGCTTCACGAGTTTGCAAGTTGTCAGAGATCGTGTCTATTTTTCCCGTCAGGTCTTCTTATCTTTCTGTTGCTTTCCTTCTCAAACAAGTTTATTATTGTACTGTAGGAAAGATGGCCCCTGGAAACTCTAAATACATATCAATCATGTAACTTGTTATTCCAGAGAAGACAGTGTCCCTTTTCCAAAATAACCATGGGAGAGCCTCTGATTGAATCTTTTGGGGTCATGTGCCATTTTTGTGGCTTGTAGTGCTCTAATGTCAGGTTAGCAGTGGGCCACACACGCAGTAATGAGGGAGGGGAGAACTCAATGGGATGGGTTTCCCACAAGAAAAAAATGATAAGAAGGGAGGAAGAGAATTTGTCAGGGAAACAAAAACAGTGGCTAGACTGAAACACCACTTGTGTCTCCTTTGGTTGGCAATCTCCTGGCCACATGGGGCCTGATCCCATGAGTTGCAGTTTGTCTCTGCTCCAGAGCTCAAGTTTTCATTAATAGCATGGGAATTCTAGTCATTTAAGCAAAGGCATTGTTGAATGTCATCTAATGAATGATCACAGCCTGTTGATAAACCAAAACTGCGTTTATTACTTTTCTTGGTAAGAGAAAACAAAACTTCCAAAGCTTTGGTAGTGTCTCAGAGGGGAGAATGAAGGGTTAGAATTTATTGATAGAAACAGGTATATCTTTCAATGTTAGTGTTGGAGGGTTGAGGAAGATTTAATTAAAACTTGGTAAATACGTTGATATAACAATTTAGAATTGGTAGGAATTTCAAGGCAAGGATTAAAGGCAAGAGGTTCAGAAGATTCTTAGTGCATAACTGCCTATTAATGCATTCTATTGAAGAGTTGATGGATATTTCAGTAAGTTTCTGTAATTAGCAACCAAATTTTTTAGCCTAGGCAAAGACTTATAGTAAATTTATGCTGATGAAGACATAGGAATAATAAAGTCATGGTAATGTAGACAGTTGACTCTGTGAGAGGAGGAAGCTTTGTTCCTCATTGTCCAAGCTGTATGTGGGAATAGATGGTTTTATTTCTCAATATCTTTTGGCCTAAAAAAATGACCTAATATAGTTATTTAAAAATGATTTAAAAATCACTTAAACATTCATTTAAGCTGATAAAAAAATAAGTTAACGTATCTAGCATGTATTAAAATATAAATAAAAAGACAAGAAATTGAGAGAAAATTTTAAAGGAAAATGTCTTTTAAAAAATTCAATAAAAAATGTTTTCTCTCTTTTTTTTTTAAGATTTTATTTATTTATTCATGAGAGATACAGAGAGAGAGGCAGAGACACAGGCAGAGAGAGAAACAGGCTCAACGCAGGGAGCCTGATGTGGGACTCGATCCCGGGACTCCGAGATCACACCCTGAGCCAGAGGCAGACTCTCAACCACTGAGCCATCCAGGCATCCCAATAAATGTTTTCCATTACTCTTTGCTCAGCTATTTTAAACAAAGATGATTTTTTTTTTTTGAGGGGGTGCAGACAGGGAAAGGTAGAGGGGGTGGGAGAGAGAATGTCAAGCAGGCTCCCCATCCAGCACTGAGCCTGATGCGGGGCTCAGTCTTATGACTCAGAGACCATGACCTGAGCCAAAACCAAGAATTGGATACTTAACTGAGCCACCCAGGCACTCCTAAATGAAGATGAGTTCAATATTGAACTTAGTACTGAAATTCACTTATCTTTTATATTATTGAGAAGACATGTTTTGAACTCATTTGGATGTTTCCCCTTGTTTTTGAAGAGGCCTCTCTCTTATTGCTCTTATCTTTCTGAACCAGCTTTTACCCTAGAGCTCTGTTACGTATTATTGAGAACACTCTCCTTCAGTTTTTCTTTCTGGCATTCCTATGCTCTTTGGAGTAGAGGCATAAGCCTAGCTCTCCTCATTCCTATTATTTCCTTCTGCCCCATACAGTAGTGTATGATATATCTGGTAACCTGGATTACCTAACCTAGATTTTAAAGGGTCTGATAATTTAGGGCCATAACCATTTTTGATACTCTTATTAGTCTCTTTATAGGTGTGCTGTATTTTGAAACTCTGAGAATAGGAGTCAGTTGATGAGTAGATATGAAATGCTCTATAAATCCGAATTGCAGCATAGATTTTCAGAGAATGGAAGTGTAACTATTATATAAAATATATAAAACCAGGATCCCTGGGTGGCACAGCGGTTTAGTGCCTGCCTTTGGCCCAGGGCACGATCCTGGAGACCCAGGATCGAGTCCCACGTCGGGCTCCCTGGTGCATGGAGCCTGCTTCTCCCTCTGCCTGTGTCTCTGCCTCTCTCTCTCATTCTGTGTGACTATCATAAATAAATAAAAATTAAAAAAATATATATATATATATATATAAAACCACAGCATAAATAGTGTAACTTTATTGGGGATAAATTGCATCTTAGAATATTTTGATTATCTTTTCTTTTAAGCGAGCCATGTTATTCTCATTATCATTTCTCTATATTTTTTTCTTCCCCCTGTCATCATTTCCTAGGCTTTGGGTCCCCTTGCTTAGGCTTACCTATTTTCACCTTCACACTGTCATGACAGCAGCAGGTCAAAATAAGCAAGGAACAGGATGCTTCTCCCAGGGGGCTGTTATTCCTGACTGGAATTTCAGCTGTAACAGATGCATTGAAATTCAGTGAGCCACTTGGGAAGGTTCCAGCCCTTTCTGTGTCTGAGGAGTGCTACCATCTACACGCTGAGGAGCTAGTACACTTAGAACACACCACTCTTCTCTTCACACTGAAATAAATAACACTGCAACATTTTGACCTCTAAGAGGGAATGCTCATTGTCTACAGTGCATGAGAGTCTCATGCAGGAAGTCACTAAGGGAAGCTCGAGCAATTTAGACTTCAAGTGTCATTCAGAGTGTACCTACAGCCTGAAAATAGAGTTCCCCCTTCCCTCAGCAAATGCACAGCACAGACATATGCCCCTAGAGACACACAGAGAGAGAGAGAAAGGAAAAGAAAGCCAATAGCTCATGCATGGAAGCATTTCCTGCAAAGTAAAACAATGATAAGGTTGAGTCTACAAAGAAGGTACCTATTAAAGCAAAAATGGCTTCCTGACAAAGATTACCAGGTAAAGATGTCCTTATTCAAGACTGATGCAATAGGAGAGAGAATGGAACCCATAGGAGCTCAGCTCCACTGAAACAAAGTGCTAAAGAGTTTGTAGGAGCTGATATGGAGGGAATCATAGGCCCTCTGTACTTGCTAACTCTCCTTACCCACAGGAAATCTCCCCCCCACACACACACAGGAAATCTAAACTTTCTTGTATCTTCATGACAGGAAGTGGTTTCCCCAGATGGAGGAGCAAGGGTCTCACCCTCCTATGGAAACTGGGAGATGGGAGCACTCTCTTCATTGCTGATTATATTTTAAAGAGATAGTTTGCACAATCTTGAGAAAGGCATTTCTGGGATTGTAAAACTGACAAGAACTTGGAGACAATTGATATACATTTCAAAGGAGTAGAAAAGGAATTCATAAGTTTTCTAAAGTAAGTGCTCTAAGGAAAGGGAGATCAGGGGCGTAGAGAGGTAGGAAGAAGAACCAAGGGGAAAGATTAAGGCTGTCTTGGTTGCCTTCTTGGAGGGTAACTCCTACCTCCATCTATGAGCTTCTTCACAGAAAGAAATATCTGCCTTGACATCATTCTGGATGTGATATGGTACACTTAACATATATGAAGTATATATGGCTCCATATGTCTATGGAGATTGAATTGGAGGTATTGCCACCATCTTGTCCTTCGAGGCCTTTTGGATGGCTTAAATTCCTCTTGTAGCTAATCATTGTCTTGAGTTAATCTTTACTTTTTCCTTGGCTTCTCTTCTTACAAACAAATATACATCTGATTAAATGTATATGTGCCTATATATTTATTATTTATTATTTATCTTTATGAATGAATATTTCTTGTGTGAAAGAAGATCCAGAGTGGTCTCCTACCATATGCTGCCTAGAGCATAAAGAAGAATAAAGATGCACAGGAGGGAGGGAAAATAATATTTTCTACATTTTTGCTATGAATCAGGCACAATCTTAAGCCTTGTACTGCTAGCTGTTCAGTCCTTACACTGACTCTATAAGGTAAGTGTGATGGTCTTTATTTAAAATATAAGCAAACCTAGAAACCTGACGTCACTAGAGGCCATGCAGCTAGTACATGGCAGAGCTGGGATTCTGACTCCAGGCTGTGATCAGTCTGCTGCCTCTGGTTTTGACGTTTGACCACTGACAGCTTTGGGGCACCACCCTCCACCTTTCCCTTTGCCCCACATCTGAGCAAGTCAATATAAAAGCAGAATCAAATCACACAAACTTCTGGGCATATGGAGAGCACCCCTGTTCCTACCTCTTAACCAGATTAAATACTAAAACCACTTGCCTCTCCCTTTTCTCAAGCTGCTCCCAGCCAGCTTGAGTGCTTACTTTGCTCAACTGAAAAAAAATCCTGGTATGTGAGTAATAAACCTTTTTATACCCTCTTGGTGATGTATGATGTCATTACTCTTGATGTTTGAATTGATTTTGGGTATTAGCTGATTTCTCCCTCCCTCCCAGGGCAACCACAAAACAGAGGCAATGCCAGATGGAAAGGGGAGGTGGGGCCACTGGACACACACATGACCACTTCATACCACATACCCCTGCCACACCATTAGTAGTACTCAGGAAGAAAAAGTGCTGGGTTGAGGGAAGGCTCATTTCAAATAGAACTTTTTAACACATAATTTGCTCTGATTCTGTAAGTCAGAATTTTGGTTCATCTTTTCCATGCCCTTTTGGTTCTTACAATTCTAACCTATAGCCGCATGTGAACCAAAGTAAGCTTTCTTGCAAGAAAGGATTGTTTAAACAGTTGAAGTCCTGTTTTTTTCCTTCTCTGTTCTGTTGTTCTAAGTATAATGAATTTTTAACAGATAAAGGGCCTATTGGTGAGCTGGAAGACAAATGCTATGTTGCAATAGTAAAAGCAGAGCATCTCGTGCATATTCTGAAAGATTTAGTCAAAGAATTGTCCCTGTGGGTAATGAACATCTGTTTTATTTAGCTTCCCCTTCACCAATTCTCTGATAACAGAACTGATTTTTCTCTGAGGATGATATTCCATATGTTTCAGCAAAGCTAAGTCCTTTAACTTCATAAAGTCTGTCCCAAACACAGAGGTAGACATAGAACCCCGGTTTGAAGTATACATTATAATATATACATGAAGTATACAATAAAGCACATTATTCTCCTGAACCAAATATTGCATTTTGAAATGGGCATGTGGCTCCCTTCAGGCCAAGCAGGCTCCTCCTTGGGAGTCTTCTGCTAGACCCTCTCACATTATGATGTCTTTTGCTGGTTTTGCCAGGCTTGGTAGGGTGCGACAAAAGGGCTGTCAGAGGTGATTTGTTCTTTATATATATATATAACTTTTAAAAAAGATTTATTAGTTGGGGAAAAAGCTGGTTTACAGATAAATTACTTGGAGTAATAAATAAAAACTGTCCATGTAGGTGGCCAGGAGTGATGGAGAGACAGGTGTTGTGCCCAAGATTGCGAATCTGAGAAACCACCGAGGAGCCAACACTGATGCAAACACACGAGGGTTTATTTACAAGCTCGAGCTTGGGTCCAAGTGTACCTGACACAGTGGAGCAGTGGACTTGGACCCTGAGGTGGGTTCTAGCTGAGTTTTATGGGCTGGTCTAGGGGACCTCCAGAAGGGCTGGAGCAATTCCTCAAGTTCTGTTTACATTTTGATATGGGGCCTTCAAGGGCATTGAGCTCTGTTCTCATTCTAATAGGGACTTCCTGCCCTTGGCTTGGGCTCTGTTTTTATTCTAATATGGGGCTTTCTAGGATGTTAAACTGTAAGCTGTTTTCTTCCTGTAACTGAAGTAAGGTAAAGTTCAACTCTTATTCACAGGGGCCTGGGATGGCTGTACTTGTGATAACACTGAACTTAAAGTGGAATGGCCTTAATTTTCTCAGCCTCCACACAGGTAAATGGCCCCGTGTGGCATACACATGGTTGTGGTGGCAGTCACTTTATCTATCTATAATCTATCTATCATATCTATCTATCTATCATCTATCTATCTATCTATCTATCTATCTATCTATCATCTATCAAGACTTTATTTATTTATTATTTATTTATTTATTTATTTATTTATTTATTTATTTATTTATTTATTATTTGACACAGAGAGAGAACACAAGCAAGGGGAACAGCAGGCACAGAGAGGGAGAAACAGGCTCCCCCTGAGCAGGAAGCAGGATGCGGGGCTCAATCCCAGGACCCTAGGATCATGACCTGAGCTGAAGGCATATGCTGCACTGACTAAGCCTCCCAGGCGCCCCTGGCAGGCACTTTATTTTGGCTTGACCTACAATATTTCCTTGTTTCTTTTCTGTTACTGAACCGTTCTTGGCTCTTTATGTAGCAATGGGCTTAGGTACATGGATGAAATACAATTGCTCTAGGCCATCATAGCAATTTTGTTCACCCACATTAGTGAATGATCTTTAGAAAGATTTTCCCCTACAGATGGCCACTGATGTCAGGGGAAGTATGTTGGTGACTTCTAGGAAAGTTCTTCTTTCCTGAAATGAGACAGACACAAAAGTATATGTCATTCTGTCTCTGGATCCCTTACCCAACAACACTTCTGCTCTCAGTGCTATTGTATTTAAGACTCAGTGACTGAACATGAGACTCGTGTTCCATGACATCACTGACCTGGGATTTCTGCCTCCAGATGTCTTGTTAGATAAACAAGTTGTATTCTTATGGGTTAAGATATTATCAAGGAGGTAGTCTGTTACTCTCACCTAATTAATATGAGAAGCATAAATTCAGCACCAGGCTGTCAGTGTCCATGTCATGGTCATACAATGGGCAAATTCTACAGAGAGCTTCCATAACCAATCCCGCAGCATCATAAATGCTCCCCCTCCCCCCCCCCCGATTTTTTCAACAAGAAGAAAGAGTTGTCTAGACAGACCTCTTATTGCCCACCTAAGGAAACCTCTCTCTGTCCCTCCCTATCTTACCCCTTTCTGCTATGACAAATCATTCTTCAGAGATGGTCATGGAAAACAGTCAACATAAGTTTATAAGGAAAGTACAAATATCCATCTTTTGTGACTTTACGCTTATATCCTGACTACATTTAGAGTAATAACTACTCTTGCAACCAAAATCTAGTAATTGATTGGCTTTTCTAAAAACCTGTACAAACCCTTAGCCATTCCAAGACACCAGGATTTTCATAGAGGCCTGGAGCAAGCAACAAGAGCCTTTTCCCTCTCTCAGTGCTTGGTAGAGAGCAAGCTCATCACGATGATTCAAACTCTGTACGTCCAGCTGCCTTCCAAGTATCTGTTCATTAGTTCATTGGATGATTATAGAACGAGCACTGGTGTCACTATTAGGAAACATGGGCTCCAGTCATATCTTCGCCACCAGGAAGATCTGCCACCCAAGATACCTCATGCAAGACCCTAGGAGACTTCGGTTTTACAATCTGTAAAATGTGGATTTCAGATGAGAGAATTTTAAGTTCTAAAATTACATACTCAGAATCCAAAGAGACTTCATCTCAGGAAGTGAGATTTCCTAGTACAGGCCAGCCTTCATCTATTGTCGGTGGTTGCTGGAAAGTTGTGCTGAGAAGTGTGGTAGGCTGAGCAGATATCCATGATATCTGTCTCTACATAGATACCAACGATATCCATGACCTAATCCCTGGAACCTGTGAATATTATTTTATATGATAAGAAAGACTTTGCATATGTGATTAAGTTAAAAACCTCAGATGGGGAGATTATCTTGAATTATCTGGGTGGGCACAAAATATAATGTATTGTTATAAGAGACAGGCAGATTTGACTACAGAGGAGATGAGTAGGTTGGGTATGTGACTGTACTTCTGGCTTCCAAGGTGGTGGAAGGGACCGTAAGCCAAGGAATAGAGGGAATGCAGTTCTAGAAGCTCAAAAAAGTAAGGAAACAGATTCTCTTCTGACGCTTTGGAGGGGATGCAGGCCTGCCAACAGTTTGATTTTTGACATCTGACCAGAACTATAAAAGAATAAATTTGTATCACTTTAAGTCACTGAGTTTGTGATAGTTGGTTATAGCAGCGTAAGTAAATAATTCAAGAAGGATGATAAATTCGCAACGATCTTAGCAGAGATATAGACTAGATTATGTTTGAGACGGTCCATTCTGAATGAAAGTAAGTGACGGTGAGTGCTTTCTTGTCTCCTAGCAGCAGTTTCTGGTTTAGAAGACTATGCATCCGAATATTTAAAAACAGCTTTGTAATAAACTGGTATTTTCAGCTTTTATCTGAATATTGCCCTCCCTACGTGGATCCTTTGATATATGCTGATGGGTTGCTCTTCCGCTTTCCTCATAAATTATAGTTACAGACAATAGCAGACTGGGGGTACCCATATGAATGAATTACTTTCAACATTTGTCTTATTCAATTGGCGTTTATTGCAGTGGCTTCTAACCTATGGCATGTATCAAAATAATTTAAGAACTTTGTAAAAGTGCATGCCTGGGCCTCAACCCAATGTACCCAAACAGAATTTCTTTAAGTGTTTATTTTTATATTCTTTGCAGACATTGTAAAATACACAAAAAAGCTGAAAACAATGGATTTACTGAGCCAACTGCCATTTCAAATTATAATTTTGAAGCACTCCCCAAATATTGCTACTTTGTAACAGATTTGACACCCATGTGGTTCTATCTCTGCCATGATACCAATGTTCCTATGATGGTACATATAGGTAAGCCATGCCAAAAAAGCTCAGAAATGTTCCGTTAAAGTGCATTAAATAATGCTAACTATGAGATTTATTACTCATACTAAAATGCTGACTATTTCAGGAAATTGCCAGTCTGTCTTAGGCTGGATGGCATCTCATCAAATTTGATGTAATCTGTTTGCTGACTGGAAAGGCAGAAAATATTGCTGTTCTATCCCACTTTATACAAACATTGAATTGAACCATCTGAAATTACTGTTTTTCTAGGTCAAAAATATTTGAATGCTGGCAATTCCATATGGTTTAACCAGCTAAATGAATTTATTAGTAAATAAACTAAAATCAAACACGCTGAATTACTCCAATGCTTTTTTTAAAAGTGAAATTTAATAAGTAGGTAAATACTAGCATAGCTTCCAGGTTATTGAAAATTACCAAACAGATAAAAGATAAATTGCTAGTTAAAATTCTGTGTGTTTTTGTTTTTGTTGATTTTCCTCAACCTTCCCCAGACATGAATTTGTTTCATTGTCTACAGTGATTTTGTACATGTTCATTGAACATGTGAATGTTACTATTTTATATGAATGAAAATCATGGATTTTATGTGTGTACTTAAAATCCTGTATTATGGACTGTAAATGTGTTAATTACATATGTTATTAAGGTTGGGGCTCGACCTAGCTGTAGCATAATAGAAATACTATTGGAACCAGAGTAAGAAGCCTTGGGTTGGAGTCCACATTTGCTACTTGCTTTCAGTTCCTCATCTGCAAAATGGGGTAAATATTTGTACTTACCATGTAGAATTGCTATGAGGCTAAAATGAGATAATGTATATGTAAGTTATTGTAAATCATAAAGCGCTGTAAGGTATCAGGGTGTATATGAAATAAGTGCAGGCTGAGGATTCATCATTCTGTGTCAACAGAATAGTTGAAGAATAATAAATGAAGGTAAAAACAGTTTTAACTGTTTCTAGGATACTAACTGGGTGCACTTTTTATTATTAAAAACAGCTTTTAAAGATTTTCTTTTTTTATTTGACAGAAAAGGAGAGAGCACACAAGCAGGGGGAGGGGCAGGCAGCGGTGGGGGGAGAAGCAGACTCCTCACTGAGCAGGGAGCTCTATGTGGGACTTGATCCCAGGACTATGAGACCATGAACTGAGCTGAAGGTGGACGCTTAACTGACTGAGCCACCCAGGTGCCCCTGGATGCATTTTTTAAGTTGACAAACAGAACTGGTGTATGCATTGATTAAAAAAAAAAAAAAAAAAAAAGTTGATTCTCTCCTAAAGCATAGCTAGCTAGTAAGTATGAGTGATTTATGTGAAAAAACAGAAGTTTATTAATAAAATAAATGGGAAGGTAAAAAATAATGAGTCTAACAAACACATTTCAAAAAGAATAGGTGCTTTTTAACTCAAATGATTTTTTCTTAAGTTTTATTTTAAGTAATCTTTACACCCAAGATGGGACACAAACCTGCAACCCAAGATCAAAAGTCACATGCTCTACTGACCGAGCCAGCCAGGCACCCCTCAGAGGATTATTTAAATCTTCACTTTTTACTTTAACCCCAACTTCGTTGTTTTGAGAAGTATTTATTTCATTCAAGCATTCTTATAAGGATGTTTTGTTATGGTTGTTTGTAAATGAACTGATGAATCAGAGGATGCTAGGAGGTAACACAAACTGATACTGTGGCTCCCATGTCAAGGATCTCTCCACTGCATGATTACTATTACCTTATTTTAATTACATTACACTTTAAGGGCATATTAATGTTGTTACACATTATTTCATGAGTGTAATTAGTGAAATGGAAAGTGATAAACTTACCTATTTTTACTTTATTTACTTCGGCATTATTTTATTCATTAACATTTCTCCTTTCAGAGAGGAACAGATAAGGGAATAGATCTTTTAAAGACATGTGGTCACTATCTGGAAATAGAACAACCCAGAGAACTCTGAGAATGCTTTGAGAATACCAGGACAGTGGGAGGGCTGTTGAGGAGTCTTGGAGAAGAGGGCGTTTGGGCTGAGCCTTGAATAATGAGTAGATTTACCCATGGAAGAGCAAATGTGTGATTTGGGGGTGGACCTGTGACGGATGGAATGACGGTAAGAGGATGACACAAAGATGTACAAGGATGAGGAAGCAGCATGGACAAAGTTATGAAGGTATGAAGCACCACAGGATATGGAATTAGAACGATTACCAGTTTAGTATTTCTTTTTCTTTTTTTTTCAGTTTAGTATTTCTAGAGTATAAAACTCTAGGAGGAAGGCAAAGATCCTTTCTAGTAAGGGATCATCCTACAGCTGGATAACCAGGCCATCAGGGTCTTGCCCGTACCTTGCTCATTACATGCCTGTTTTCTGATTTGATAAGTTTCAGTGGCAACTGTCATCACACAAGGCAGCTGTCTTCTGGAGAACCTCTATCATACATTCTCAAAGGATTTCCCCTTCCAACCAAAGCACCTGATACACCACACAACTGGCTGATGAATAAATGGATAACATTATTTTTCTGTTCAAAACTATCAGGGATTCTGGTGTCCCACTCAAGAAGGCATGAGCTTCACCCAAGGATCACTCGGTGAAAAGTGTTGCTCAGCTGAGCAATTCCAACTAGGGACAATATCAAATCCATAAAAAAGTGTTCTATAAATAATAGGAGTTGGGGTGGTTGTATTTATTTTGATAACAGATTCTCCTTCCCACAGACCTAGGCTTTGTCACTTTCACTGAATTCCTATCACTCGAATTCATATGTGCTGGCCTATAGGTTGGGCACACTGAAAAAGAGGTAACAGTATTATTACATGTGCTATAGTGTGCTAAGACCGGATTCTAAGGACCAGGATATATTACAAACGTATTCAAACCAAAGATATGTATCTAACTTCAGACCAGCATAAAAGTTAACACATTTATCAGTATTTCTAAATTTTTATGGGTTTATAGACCTTTTTAAAGAGTTAGAATTTTATTATTTTTATTTTTTTAAAACATTATTTATTTATTCATGAGAGACACACAGAGAGAGGCAGAGACACAGGCAGAGGGAGAAGCAGGCTCCATTCAGGGAGCACGATGTGGAACTCAATCCTGGGACTCTGGGATCACGTCCTGAGCGGAAGGCAGATGCTCAACCACCGAGCCACCCAGGCATCCCAAGACTTAGAATTTTAGAAGTAGAAGCTTGAAAAGAATCTAAACATAAATTTGATATTTCATTATATTTTTTATTCTAGAATATCTTTTTTTAAAAGATGGTTCATTAAATATTGCTTAGGTAAATAGGATAATGATAAAATACATATGTAAGATAGAATAATAATTCAGCAAACACTTTTTTAGCATCTAGTTTATGAAACAGAACTTTGCCATTACCTTTAAAACTTCAATGAGTCCCTGAGTTTTGTGTATAACATTTTCCTTTTGTTAAAATTTTATCATACGTTTATCTCTAAATAAATGTAAAAAAATCTAACTTTATCCACTGATTGGCAAAGCTAGTTCTGTCAAAATTCAGGTGTTTATTCATGTGTGGGAAGGTGGGATGGGTGGTCTTGAATCTCTGTTGTGCACTATCGGTCAGTTTGTCTTTCCCTATTCCGTTTTCACAGTTTTAGTTATCGTAGCTTTGGAAGTATTATATAAATTCTTGATACTTTAGTATTTTTTACTTTCTTCTTGGTTCTTTTCCTTTGCATCCTGGTAGGATGTCTCAGTTTTGCCTTCCATTTTATTGAATCCACATTTAAAGCTCTCAGTTCTGTGTCTTTTTTTTTTTTTTTTTTTTTTTAGCAGCCAATACATCCTTTGATGCACTGTTGAAATTCTAGTTTTCTTCCATTTTTTTCAGTTGCGTCTTGCCATCTTATTCCGTGCTTTCTTTGTAAGGAGAAATGGCTTCCATGACATTATGATCACAAATACCTACTAAGAAAAACAACGAGTGGTTTTAATGCAAAGAGTATAAAGACATCATTCCTCCCCACAAACAAGTGGCTGTATCGTATTGAGAATGCTCTGCCAGACGTCTGCTAATATGAGGTTCCGATTCCAGTAATAAATCCTCATTCGGGTTCTGTACTCCTAATAAGGAATCTTTGGGGTGATATATCAAATAGGCTGTAAAACAAAACACCCCCAAATTTTTAGTGGCTTGAAACAACAATATTTATTAAGCTTGCTGTTGTGCAGGTCAGACACTTGAGCTGGGCTCAAGGTGAGTACTTTTCTTGCCTGGCTGAGCTCAATCATTATCTTTCAGTTAGTGCCAGGTCAGTCAGGGGCCAGCTGGTCTAGCACAGTCCTACAGGGGGGACAGCTCATCTCCCCGCACTTGGTCTCCTACCACCCTCCGGCTTGCTTGGGCTTGTTCACATGGCTGCAACCTGTTTCCAGGAGACAAGAGACGTGGGTAAGGGCTTGAGTCTTAGTCTTAGAACTGGCACAGCATTGCTTCCACCACATAGCAAGGATCAGGGCAAGTCACAGGGCCAGCTGAGGTTCAAGGGGAAGGAAAGGAGGCAGGAAGGCAAAGTCACATTGAAAGGGCGCAGATAACACAGATGAGTCAGGGACTGAGGCCAGTTCTTGCATTCCGTCGCAGGCAACATTCCATTTCTCGGGTATTGATATGGCTTTTGAACAAGCTCCATGTCGTGCTTTATTTCTCTGTTTATTGTGAAGCCAGGAAGGGACTGGGCACAGCTAAGGGACCTATCCTAAAAGGGTGTTTAAATTGCCCTTCTCCCCACGCACTGCCTGCTTGGACCTAAGTTTCTTCACAATATTCTTCCCTTGAGAAGCTTCGTTTTCTTGTCCTGTGGATTTTTTTCTTATGTTTTTACCGGTATTTTGTTCAGAAGTTGAGAAAGCCTACATCAGGGATGGGTAGCCACTTGAAACTGGAAGACTTAGCTTGATACTAGATTGTTATTCCTTATTTCAGGTTATAGGTTATATTCATTTATTTTCACGATGACTACCATGATTGTTTGTTTTTAAGATTTTATTTTTTGAGAGAGAGAGAGAGAGAGAGAGAGAGAGAGAGAGAGAGAGAGAGATTGCAAGCATGGGGAGGCACAGAGGGAGAATCAGATTCCCCGCTGAGCAGAGAGCAGGGCAGGGCTGGATCCCATGACCCCAGCATCATGACCTGAGCCAAAGGCAAGCCTTTAACCACTTGTGCCACCCAGGTGCCACTCCACAATACCATGTTTTGACTATTACTGGCTGGAACTTAATTTCCTGATGAGTTCCCTGACATGCAAAACCAGGATTTCTTGAGTTCAATTTCTTACAAGATAATTCATCTTTGTCCCATGCTCCTTGCTACCTGCGCTGAGACCTGGTATTGTGTCTGAGCTGGCAATGTTTGAATTGGTTCTTGTTTACCCTTTTGAACCTATATCAATCAGGCTGTCAGGACGGACACCCGCATTTACATAACTAATGGCAATCCTGCTTGGTGTCATTTCCGTTTGCGCTGACTAGAGATCTCATTTACACACTGGTGACCTTCCAAATTTTTCACTTCTGTTAATTTGATCTGTAGGTCCTTCAAGTTCAAACTGTAAGATTCCTGCCTATTCAGAGAAATGCTGTCAAGACTCTTGTCCGTGCCAGTTTTTGCTGATTTTTTTTTTGCTTTTATTTATTACCCTGGCTTTTAATTTACTATCTTATTGATGTAACAAATTTTGCTCTGATGTTAGCATGCTTTTGGCCTCCTTCCTTTTTACCATGGAAGCGAGGCAACCCCGTGCTGTTCGTATCAGACTATGCTGCTGTCTTTCCCCAGAGGGTGCAGTGCCCACACTGAGCCACCAAATTGTCTGTTTTGATGGAACTGATTAATCATTCAAGGTAGATTTCCATTCCTTTTTTTTTTTTTTTTTGGTGAAATGAATAGGTTTTGCTTATTTTTAAAAAAGTCAATTAATTGAATTAACGGGTTGACTGGGTTGATTGAAAATTCTATTTTTGGTTTGAGGGTTTTAAAAGTCTGGTTCCCTATTTTATCAATAATAATTAGAAAGGCCTCAGTTACAGTCCTTATGAGGACCAAGGTGGGTTTTATTTACCATTTCAGAGTTCATTGCTTTCTCTAATTTGCATTCTTATACCCTCATGAAATGTGTCTGTTGTATAATACCTGCCGTTGAACAAGGACTTGGAGTCGGGCTCCTCTAATTCTGTCGACTGCTGCCTGGGTGCCCAGTTTCAGGTGCTTCGTCAGTGTAGGGTAAGGAATAGGCACCCATGCACACCATCATAGGGGATGCAATATGTAGAGTGCTGAGAACTGTATCTAGTAGAGAAGAATCAGCAAATTCTGGCTACTTTTCCCATTTTCATCCTGTCAATGTTATAAAATATATTGAAACTCAGGAAAAGATGTCTATTTTGACCTCACCAAGAATTATGTCTCTCTGGGATTCTTCAGCATCCCCTCGGTAGGTCCCGCTTTGCTCCAGGCTTCCGAGTTTCACTCTTCTGGCCTGTTTTGGGTTTTGCCCCTGGTGGCAGAAACATTGTGGAAACCCCTGATGTTTTGAAAATGTGAGCAGCAGGGTTTGTAGCAAGGGCATGGGAAGGTGAAAACAACTGCCTGTGCAGGTGGACGTGCCAGGCTCTGGGCTCTGCTATGGGGATTGCAGCCTTCCCACCTTCTACATCAGAGGAAAGAGTGTTTCCACTCCTGTTAATACAACCTATAAACTAGGATCACTCAGAGAAGACTGCTTGCAGCGTCCTTAAATGCCAAAACAAAAATCATGATTTCCTGGGGGAAAGTTACCAGGAAATTAATGAAGGAATAGATAAAAATCTCTGGTTTTGATTGCATTATTACAGCCTGTATTTCCTGGCAAGCACACCTTATTCAGAAGAGCATGGGGCAATGGAAATAACACAAAATCTAACACGTAAGGGAAAGTAGACCATGCTAGCTGCCACTTAGGACACTTGGACAAGCTACTTCTCTTCTTTGAATTTTTATATCTGGAAAATTAGGGTGCTGATTTATCATCTCTAAATTGTCTTACCACTCTGACATTTCTTGATTCTTTTCTAAAGCATACGAATGTGTTTGTTACCACAGGCGGTATCTCTGGAAAGGCTTTAGAATAATTGTGGAACCCATTCAGCATCACTGTTGGCAGAAATCTTGATGAGTATGATTTAGCGGGCTTCCCAGAGCTACTGCATATGATGTTGAGCCAAATTCCTGGGGCATCTGAACTACTGCCTGGCAGTAAGTTAGGCCTTCTTCCAGAACTAAGTGGTACCTTTGTGACCTGACTGTGTTAATCATGAGTTGGGCACTTTGGGAGGTATATTAGCTCATTGATACCTCTGGATCAAGCCCAGGTTTACGTTGGGGGAATAAATGGACATGGCAAAGAAATATATTCTTCCTTTCCTAACAAGTATATGAATCACAGTCTGCCACATAAGCTTGGGGGAATCAAGATCAAACATAAATATATAATATATACATGAAGAATTTTAAGTACATGACTAGACAATGCGGTAGACATTAGGACACCTCCATGTCAGTGGTGTGCCGAAGGAGTTAGATATTAAGCCCTACTCTGTGGGATATAAACCTAAATAACCTGACATTTACCTTCTGCATGTCCTCTAAAAATAATTTCCTTTTCATTAGCGTGAGAGTGACCTAGAATTTCTCTCCATATCCAAGAAGACAGGTCTTTTTCATATGGAGATGGAGCTTCTAATAATGCTTCTAATAATGCTTATTTAATTAAAAAGACAGAGGGCAACCACTTAAGAAGTGCCTGACCGTTTTAAATGGAGGAATTTACACTACAAATACGTAGAGGAAAATTGCCTTCATCTAAATTGCTCCATGGCTACCACCCTCCCAATACAACATATACATTCTTTCACACACACAGACACACACACGCACACACACACAGGTGCGTTCAAACACGGATGAACACACATGCATATGCATGCGCATGCACACGTATGTCCACAAACTTGCTTACTTTGCATTAATTTGCATTCTAGTATAGCAGCCAAAGCTTAGGCTTTGGAGGTGGCCAGACTTAACTTGAAGCTTTATGATTTTGATTTGGTTAGTCTCTTGATAATTCCAGAATATCAATAGTATTTGCCTGATAGAGTTGCTGAAGTACTATCTAAGATAACACATTGTAGTAGTCAGGGCTCTCCAGAGAAGCAGAACCAGCAGGATGTGTTTGTGTGGAGAGAGGGAAAGAGAGACATGTTAAGGAATTGGCTCATGTGATTATGGAGGCTTGGTTGTCAAAAACAAAATCTGCAGGGTAGGCTGACAGGCTGGAGACCTAGGGAAGAGAGCAGTTTGCTGTCAGAATTCGTTCTTGCTCAGGGGGGCCAATTGTGGTTCTCTTGTCTTCAACTAATTAGATGAGTCCCACTTGCACTGTGGAGAGTAATCCATTTTACCTGAAGTCTACTCATTTAAATGTTAAATATCATCTAAAAAATGCCTTCATATCCAGAATAACATTTGACCAAATATTCTGGGCATTGTGGCCCAGTCAAGTTGGCACAGAAATTAACCATCACCCACATACAAAAATCTATGTAGCAGTGTACCTGACACATAATACTTATAAATAACTAGTATTAGTCATTATTATTTTAGAGACTCACAAAAGAGCTTCACTTGACAATAATCTTATCTCAGACTCTACTACTAAAAGACTACTAAAAGAATCAGAACCTAACAATGTAACTTTAATTAAAATTGTAAACTCCTTGAGTTCACAGATTACAGTCTGCAGTAATTCAGACTTGCACATAATGGTCCTGCAGAGTTGTAGCCGACCGACCAGGATAAATGTGAGTTTGGGGTTCCCTTCCTGCCTTTCTGCTACTAATTCCTCTCTTTAAATGTTTGCAGATGGAATTTGATGTTAGTCCTCTCTTTCACTTGACATATTACTCAGTTCTCCAAACAGGTTAGAAGACTCTTCAAAAACAAACAAACAAAAAGATTATATTCACTCAAAAACATCAGAGTAAGGTAATTGGATAAAGGAATGATTAAGTCTTAACACTTTTGGAAATTACCTTGATTTTTTGTAGATAATTATACCTCTGTATATCTCACTTAAATTGAATCAGACCAACAACAGCAAGAACAACTGTTGAAAATTGCTAATCTGGTAAGTTGGGCTTTTGGAAAGCAATATTGAGTAACTTGTCCAGCAAATTAAATCACTTAAGGAGGCAGCTATTTCTAAGGCACCTGCTGAAAAGAGTTCATGATGGAAAGGCTTAATCCTGGGCTCTTCACATCAATATACAGTGTTCCATGTTATCAGCTATTTGATAAAGTTGATGAAAGTGACTATTTTTTTAAAAAAATATGTCAGCACGCAGCTCATACCATCCCAGGATCTTCTCATCAGTGTCTACACATTCACATTAGCAAATCAGTTTAACATTTTATCTGTACTTTCAGCATGGCAAGATCTAAATCACATAAATGAAAATGATCAGAACACTTTTGTGCAAATAAAGTCTTTGTTGATGTATATACTGGATATAAAAGGAAAAAATATTGCTGAACGGTATATATTTTGTAAATGATGAATTCCATATATAGATAACAGTCTTCAGTGTGAGTAAGCAATTCTGAGATTAAATTTATCCCTTGAATAGAATGAAAAGACAAAGTTAGGAATTGGATAATGAATAGCCACAGCAAATGGCAGGATAACCACAGAAATAATCTATTTTGCACACAGGACAGATTCTTAATTGTAGCACCCTTAGGTCTTTTGGAAAGATGTAGAAGTATGGGGCATTGCTGCATCCTATTCAGGCTGCCCATTTGCATGATCTTCATAGGCAGATCTTCCTGATAGAAGATCCTACTCAAGGAAGAATCTGCCTAGGGAATAATGATGAAGGTCGCATGTGATCAAGGAATGGGGCAAGCAATGGTGCTATGTTGCCAGGTATGGAGTGAGCCAGATGACAAACATAACTTTATGTGTGGGGCAAAAAGTTGGTGTGATTAGCTCAAAATTTTATCTGGTAGGAAGGATTCCACCAAATAAGAGAAAATAATTTCCTTGAACATTAAGAGTGAGGGAAATAATCATCAGGATGGCTAGGTAGCATTGCATAGAATGATTTGAAGAGGTTGAAGAGGTTCATGTTTTGCACATGAAGTATTTTGGGTGCTAGTATGAAAACTGGTAGGTTTCAAGAGTTACATGTACAGTGTCAGAGCAGACACAATAGGAACCTAATCTTATTTAATTTATACTTAGAACTTTAAGGGCCATCAGAACTTAGTTACATGTTTTTTATCAGCATATAGTTCAGAGACACATTGGATTGTTTATGGGTTCTCTAATTCAGATATAGATGAATTAATAAGTCCATTTGACTTTGTTTTTTTCTTCAAGATTTTATTTATTTATTTGAGAGAGAGAGAAAGAGAGAGAGAAGGCACAAGCAGAGGGAAAGGCAGGTAGAGGGAGAAGCAGATTTCCTGTGGAGCAGGGATCCCAATGTGGGGCTCAATCTCAGGACCTTGGGATCATAACATGAGCTAAAAGCAGATGCTTAACTGATTGGGCCATGCAGGTGCCCCTCCATTTAACTTTTTAACAAATAAAAAATAGCATTTTTGTTTATGCTTTAGGACTTATGAGAACAATTATACATTTAAGAGTAATAGTTTTCTGAAAATAAGTGAATTTTCAGAAAATAAAGGTTTGTTTTAAAATTCTTTGAGAGTAGCTTTTTAGCTATAGAGTTGCTAGACAGCTGTAGCAGATTTATCAAATAAAGAATCCAAAATTTATGTTTTGGTGGTGCCCAGGTGGCTCAGTCAGCTAAGCATCTGACTTTTGATTTTGGCTTAAGTCATGATGTTAGGGTTGTGAGATAGAGCCCCACACCAGGCTCTGTGCTCAGTGGGGAGTCTATTTGAGATTCTTTCCCTATGCCCCTCCCCTTGCTCACATGTGGCACATGCTCTCTCTCTCAAGTAAATAAGAAATTCTTTAAATAAGTTTATGTTTTGAATGTAAGTATTTGAAAGTATGACCGATACCAAAATTCATCATTTTCAATATATAGTTTCACATATATGTGAAAGTATGTAGTTTCATATCTATGAATATATATTTTACTTACATGAAATGTAAATATAATTATATTTATATAAACACATTTATATATTCTCATATGAGTATAAATATATATGATACATATGTTTTAATATGTAGTTTCATAAATATATATTGCAATATGCCATTTCATTATATATTTTAGGAAAATTTTCAGGACTTGTAGTTTTTTAACACTTGCTTTGATTCATTGCCTGGGTTTTCTTCTTTGGGAAACCACTTATACATATGTTAAGTCTTCTCTTTCCTCTTATCATATTTTATATTTTCCTTAAATTGATATTTTTAAAAAATTGATATTTTAAAATTATTGTGTATTTTTACTTTTCTTAAGATTGATCAGCTATTATTTCCCTTCAATCATGTGTGTGTGTGTGTGTGTGTGTGTGTGTGTGTCTGTTTGCTCTTATATTCCCTTTGGTTTACCCTTCATTTGTACCCTGGATATTTTTTTTAATATGTTTTTTAAAACCCACTTATGAATTTCCTGTTTATAATTTATATGTTTTTTATATTTTATATTGTTTTTCTTTATATATTTTTCTATATTGGAAATACTGGGTTGTATTTCTCATTAGTTTCCAGGCAGATCTTGCTGGCATGACTTAATTATAGTGATGATATTTTATTCATTATTCTCTTTGTTATGATTTTTTTATGGGATTTAACAGCAATGTTTTCATTGATAATTTTTTAAATAAAATTTGTTTTCCTAATTTTTTTAGAAGAGAAAAATCAGGTCATAAGAGCTGTTTTTAACATCCTGGTCTATAAGTACCTTTCTTCTGTTATTTTGTGAATTGTTATTATTATTTTTTAAAGAGTCTATTTATTTATTCATGAGAGACACAGAGAGAGAGACAGAGACACAGGCAGAGGGAGAAGCAGGCTCCATGCAGGGAGCCTGATGTGGGACTCGATCCCGGGACCCCAGGATCATGCCCTGAGCCAAAGGCAGATGCTCAACCACTGAGCCACCCAGGTGTGTCCCAATTTTGTGAATTCTTATACCATGTTCTTATACTTGCTTTTCCCCACTCTAATTTTTATCTGGACAGTCTATTTTCTTTAATACCTACATTTTTTCCAATTTCCCTTTTTTTTTAAAGAATTTATTTATTTATTCATGAGAAACACAGAGAAAGGTAGAGACATAGGCAGAGGGAGAAGCAGGCTCTATTCTCAGAGACTTGCATAGACCAAATCACAGTGAGCACTCAGAATATATTGAACAAATTAATAGAACTAGTTATTACCTTTGTGATTTGTGTTCTCTTGTGTAATGCTAACAATAATAGCTAACATTTGTTAAGTACAAATTAGGTTGCTAGAGCTGTCCTTAGCACTTTGTGTATATTGTCCCGAATTGGGACTCGATCTCAGGACCCCAGGATCATGACCTGAACCAGAGGCAGACACTCAACCACTGAACCACCCAGGCGCCCCTGATTTTTTAAATTTCAAATCAATTTCCAGAAGTTTCTCCTTGGCTGCTGTTTGCCCTGGGGTTTTTGGCAGATAGTTTAGGAAGGGCATAAGTTCCAGATTGCTTCAGTACTTTAGACTTTACCACTGACTCCTTTCAGTCACCTATGAAATGCGTAAAACCCCTCTGTAGTTTAAAGGTATGGCCCACTACTGAGAATCTGTTGACAATTTTAAGGTTTTATTGTTCTCTGGTTCATCATTTGCTTCCCTCTGTTTCTTCCCATAATGGATTCTGATATCATGCTGGTATTCGAGTTGGTGGTGATTTTCACCCCCTCATATTGAGTCATGGGGCTATTTTGCCCCTTAGTTTTGATAATATTTTTTTCTGTGGGTTTTTGGTTTTGTTTCCTAGTTGCTCTGATTTTATGATGATATTCAAGGAGATCAAAAAACTATACCACCATTGCTATCATCTCAACATTTTTAAAAAAGATTTTATTTATTTATTCATGAGAGACAGAGAGAGGCAGAGAGAGCAACAGGCTCCCTTTGGGGAACCTGATGCGGGACTCATTTCCAGGATCCCGGGATCATGACCTGAGCATAAGACGTATGCTCAACCACTGAGCCTTGCAGGTGCCCCACTATTTTCTCAACATTAAGTGTTTTATCCATATCTTGTACAAATAGTGCTCCATAGAACACACAGTGGAAAATATTAATTTAAGTTAGTTACTTCAAATTTATTTCTCAAAGTGGTATCTTTCAAAGCTCTTTATTTTCTTGGAGTAGACTTCCCCAACTACCCTAATTGCTCTTTGTGATTGCGGAGGTCTTTTATACTATAGAATTAAAAAAAAATAATGTATATTTGGGTCTGGGTTCTATTCTAGGAAATGTATGACCATGGGCCACCATTTGAGCTTTACCTCATAGGGTAGTAAAATGAGATAATTTCTCTAAAGTTTCTGGCACAAGTTATGAAACATACTAGTTATTCAACATGTTTTATATTGTCTCCTCTATGTCATAAACTTCCTTTGAATATTAATATGATTTTCTCATTCCTGAGTTAGATTGGATGTCCTGTAAGGGCAGATAATGTATCTATCTCCGTTGCTGTATTCTCAGAGATTTCCATAGACCAGATCACAGTGAGCACTCAGAATATATTGAACAAATTAATAGACTAGTTATTACTTTTGTGATTTTTATTCTCTTGTGTAATACAGTAATAGCTAACATTTGATAAGTGTATATTAGGTTGCTCGAGCTGTCCTTAGCACTTCATGTATATTGTCTTATTTCAATGTCACAATAGTCCCACCAGGTAGGTACTCTGATATCTTCCCTAGACAGATGAGGCACAGAGATGTTGAGAAACTCATCTATGTTAATGAACTGCTTGAGCAGATGGACAACTTAGATATTTAACTCTTTAGAGGTAAAGTGTGTGTTTTATTACATTTTATATATATAGTATCTTACTTAGGTTATGCCTGAGTGCTTTGTGCATAAATGAATAGATGGACAAATAAATGGAAATACAGTTCCATTGCAATACACTATGTTGACTACATATTAATGAATTTGAATAAATACATCAGATGATGATTTTATCAATGATATTGGTGAATAGCTAGAACTTTTACCTGGAGGTTATAATGTGATGCAAATTTGAAATAACTGGTAAATTGAGCAGATACTAAACCACTTTTAAAATTGCAATATTGAAAATTGCATAGTCTTTATTATGAATTACTAAGCCCCACCTCATTAAAACTACTAAAGTATGGTAATGATAATTAGAATCATATCCTGCCTTTCTCTGCTGTTTTGTACTCTGTATTGTTCAAAAGAGCAGAAAGCATACAGTAAGATGAATGGCATAACACAGTGGTAATCTTATATAGGAAACAATGTACAATTAGCTAAAAATTGTATAACGTGGTGCTAAATGGGGCATAGCTGAATACACTGTGCAAGTATTTAATGTGAAAAAAAATTATTATGTGGAAATTGTGGGCATTAAAAACTAATATTTCTATTTTAAATTTCTTTTCCTTTTTCTACCCCCAGTGAACTAGATGTCAGCCAAATAGAGGTATTGAGAGGAACAAAAAGGGGTAGGGCAGGTTTGTGCATAAGATTTAATGATAGATAAAAGTGCATTTAAATTTCCTTTTAAAATTCCTTTGTGGCTTATGTTCTCAGTGCTTTCAAAGTAAAACAAGTGACAGATTTGTGGGGGTTGGAGAGATAGTTGGAATTTAATGTTCGAGAGAAAATAAAAAATATTCAATGAATAATCAACCTGCCAAATATAAGCCTTGGGACTTGAGTTGTACAGTAGTGCATGTAATTTTTCTATAGTGTTATTTGTCTATTTCTCATAGGTCAAATCTGCCCTATATCCCTAAACTCATTAGGTAGAAGTCAGATCTTTTTTTAAAAAAAAAAAAAAAAACAGGATTTATTTATTTATTTCTAAAGATTTTATTTATGAAAGAGAGAGAGAGCATGAGCACGGGGAGGGGCAGAGGGAAAGGGAGAAGCAAGCTTCCTGCTGAGCCAGGAGCCCAATGTGGGCCTCAATCCAGGATCCTGGGATCATGACGTGAACCAAAAGCAGATGCTTAACCGACTGAGCCACCCACGTGCCCCCAGAATTTAAGAATAATAAATTAAAATAAAATTTCACTCATTTGCCTGCATAGTCTCTTTAAATAACCCATGCTAATTTCTCCATGGTATAATGGATATTTATTTTTGCCTCCCAAGCATCAATTCTTCCCTGTTTATCTCACCAAGAGGACAACAGTTTTCCTTTTAGGTATTCCCCTTTCTTCATCAACAAATTTGTTTAGGTAGAATTAACCCTACCCCAGTTCCAAGTGTTGGCACTAATTAGCCTATACAGTTTGATGTGCTCCCTCCTTTTAATCTAGCCCATCGTTATATACTGATCAGAGCCAATGAGTTGTGAGATGTTGAGTCTTCTGAGTAAGAGGAGCTCTCTTTCTTCTCCTGGATACTATGGGGTTAGGATTTGAGATCGGAGACTACTATAGTTATTTTTCTACCATGAAGCAAGAGCGTGAGTAGTTGTGTGGATGCTGGTTTGGTTGAAGGGGAAGTTTAGGAGAGCCTGAGGATGAAGCCAAAGCCCTCAGAAAGCAGGATAGAGAATCAGAGAGTAACCAGACTCCTGACTAATATAATTAGAGCAACTGAATTTTTGAGCCAATACATTCTCTTTTGTTTTCTAGCCAATTTGAGTTGAGACTTTAATTTGCAGCAGAGTCCTTTGTGATGGTTATGGGCAATCTGAAGGAATGTCATATACAATGTGCAGGAAGCCACGGAACAGGGAGAGTCAACCTAAGCGGAGATCCTATGTTAGATGAAAACCATTTTGATATTTTAAGTTCTGATTGGTTAACTCACAAGTATATAAGTTGGAGTAGCATGGTGTGCCATCACGTTATAGAAGGAAACCCTACTAGTATATTCTGACATTATGTAATGTAATAACATATTGCCTTAGTTTGCAGAACATTCTTTCCTTTGCTTGAGTAAAGACACATTTTGTGAGTGGTCATGCTTCTATGTAATGACCTGTGTGCGTTTCCACCTGATGTGTCTCTTTGGAATACATGGGATATGAATAATAGGATTTCTGGCTAATGAGTTTTTAGTTGGTTAAGAAAGTTTGGATGCAAGTAAAAGAAACCAAACTCAAAATAGATTTATTATGTTTTGTAACAAACAAGATGATTCCAGAGTTGATTTATTCATTGCTTGATTATAAGATCAGGGACCCAGGTTCTTTTTATTTTTTTCTTTTCTGCCAACTTTAACAATATTGATTTGTTTTTTTAGGTTAGCTTCTTTCATGGCCCTAAGAGGGCTTATGGCAATTCCAAGTATCTTGTGCAGATTAACTTCATCCAGAGATAAGAATAGAAGTCTCTCTTTCTCCATCTCTACCTAAAAGTAAAGAAGCCTCTAGCTTCCCAACAGAATCGTACTCTACTATCTGCCATCTACAATAGCATTGTTTAGAATGCTATCACATACCTATTTCTAAGCCAATCGGTGGCAAGGGAAGGTAATTTATCTTGATTGGCATAGACATGTGGACATGCCCTCCCGAAGCCTGGGAGAAACTTCTTCCCTGATCAGAGGCTCTATAGAAGGCAATTGCACTTAAAGAGCAAGTTCTCCCTGCAAAGAACAAGGGAAGGTAGAGATAATAGATTGGTTTTTATCAGAGGGTTTTGGCCTACTTGGTAGAGATCATCTGAATCTAATTTCTCTCTGATCCTGCTGCAACAGCCTCAGTTCAATTTCTTTTGATAAATGCCTATCAGTTGCTGCTGAAATTGAAAAGAGGAAGCATGCATCTTATGACAGTTTTGTTAATGCACTTGTATTGCCCCACAGCACACAGGAGTACGATCCTTCCAGATCCTGTATCGCTTTAATCCAATCAAATTCTCACTTGCCCCTTTTGCCTGGATTGACGGTAATGAGGGAAGAGGCTTGGCTAGATTAATGGTCATAAATCAATTAATTAGCAGATTCTATTTTGCAATTGACCCAAATAATTTCCTCATACTCTCCACCCTCCTCTAATACATGGGACAGTTATTTAAATATATTGACTTAACTTTTTTTTTCCTTAATCACTGTACCTCCTTTGCTAGGTAGAGTTTATAATGAGATATATCTTAGAAAGTTGTCCAAGTTGCTTAGGAAAGACTATGCTAACACTTTCAAACTACTGAACAAGAATATATCTAAATAAAATGATTCATTTCTATTATACATACTGATATTTCTTGTCCTTGGTGGGAAAAATGGCAATGTTCCCCAAGGTAATTTTAAGTGGATGAAATTACAAACTACAAACCCTATTAAATATATACCTATCCTTGGCATCCTTATGGCTATCATATATTATAGCAGATATATTTTTCAAATAAATGTAGTTAAGATCAGATTTTCATCAATATATATATGTACCTAAAACAAGATTGACTTGGCATTCTAGCCGCAGATTCTGCTGATGTATCTGGAATAATTATGTCTGCTTGTTTATACAAGGTTTAAATTTGATTAGAAAGTTCCTGATGCTCCTCTTTCATTTGTGCTGGGTCATATCCCAGATTCTTTCAGAGCAGTAGTATATAAATGGCAGTGAGCTGGCTTATTTAATCCACCAGTTAGGCTTGCTGATTCTGGAGGGTCTAGGCATATTGCTATAGGCTCAATGTTTTTGTCTTTCCAAAGTTCATAAGATGAGACCGAATCTGCAGTGTGATAATAGGTGGGGCCTGTAGGAGGTGAGCAGGTCATGAGGGTGGAGCCTTCATAATAGGATCAGTGCCCTTATAAATGAGGTGCCAGCACGCTCCCTCACTCCTCCCACCCTGTGAGGAAGCAGTGAGAAGACAGCATCTTTGAACCTGGAAGAGAGACCTCACTAGGCCACTACTGTGCTGCACCTTGGGATGCTCAGCCTCCAGAACTGTGAGAACTAAATGTTTGTTCCTTAAGGCACCCCGACTTTAGCATTTTTATTATAGAGGCTTGAGCAGACTAAGCCCCAACTCATCAGTTCACAGAAACTGGGGGCTACCTGTTGCTTATAGAAACTGGCCAAGGCAGGGAATGTCTGCACATTAATAGGGTTTACTACTGCATTTTGAGTCTTCTTCCCCCTTTTTAGTGACCATGAGTGCGTGTATTTACCCTTTTTAGAATCCCACTATCTAAAGTAATTCTTCCCAAACTTTAATGTGTCTATGAATCTCTTGGAGATCTTATTACAACAACAATTCTAATTCAGTGGGTCTGAGGGTGTCCTGAAAGTGTGTTTCTAGCAGGTACCCAGTGATGCTGGTTATGCTGTTCCATGCACCACACTTTGGGTGGTAAGATCCAGTATCTCCTTACCCCGCCTTTTTCATTTAGTCTCCCAGGCTCCATTCTCACTCCATCAGAGTCTTGCTAAATGCCTAGTTGTTATTTAGGCATTCGGGGTGGGACTGTGCTTCAGTTCAATTAATGCTTTGAATCCTAGAAATTTCCCTTAGGTGTATTTGTTAATCATTTATGATCTAGTTAGATACAGAGACTTCTATGTTTAACCCACTAAAGAGTTGCTACTTAAGATCTGTTCATGCTTTGCTATTTACTCTTGTACCCAAAGAGGAATAATTTGAGCAATGCAACAAGGGGAAGAAAGGATATTATAAATGGGTATAGATACAGTGTTGTAGTAACATTTATTCCTACCTCCACATTATAATCCTCCAGGAAACTCAAAAAATAGAGCTGATAGATAAAATACAGGATAAATTTGAATTTCAGATAAATAACATTGGGTTTTCAGTATTAGAAGATCCGAGGCAGTAATTGGGACAAATTCTATAATTTTTTAAATTGGTAATAAATAGTTGAAATGAATTGATTGTGTTAGTTGGCCAAAAACTATTTTGTCTGACTCAGTTGTGTTAGCCAAGGATAGAATTTGGGATATTTTAAATATGTCTCAATTGGCAATCACGTGCGAATCATGTACTTCTAAGGAGCATGTTTCCACTCATGGCAGCAAATGAATTTGGCAACAATTTCTTCTTCTCCCTCTCTAGTTCTTTACAACTTGATTTGTGCTTAAAACTGTCAGTTGAGGCAGTGAAAAAATATCCTACTAGGATTTGCTATATCTAATAATCATAATCTGGGCTATGGTCTCTATTTCCACAATACAGAGAATTCACGTATTTGGGGGAGCTCATAAATTCCTGATAGTATTTTGAAAAATCTTGGAAAAAAAATTTACTAGTTCCTGTTTTTTCTTCCAGAAACATCTATGGCATCAAAAATACATAGGGAATTATGTTGGCAGGAAAACCTTTCCCTTTACCAATTTAGGTGCAGTGTTTATTACTTGAATTAACTGGCAATATATTAACAGGAGAAAAGTTTATTACCCATGGGGGAATACTCAGCAGTATCTCAGATTACGAGGGAGTAAAAGTTAACATCAGTTTAACAAAAGTGTGTTTTGGTGGTGGTTAGAACTTGAATGGGAAAGTATGGAAGGTTCTACTGGGCCTTTTCATTCTGATGATAAACAGTCTCCTTCCTGGCTGGAAGCTGCCCTAAAGTGGAGGGGGTTTATGGTAGCTAGATCCACCCCTCCCCTGCGAAGGATCAATCCTTCATGGAGGGGTTAATGGCAGTTGGATTTTGGGTTTTATTTTTAGGATGCTCCAATTTAGTCAGATAAGGGAAGATCAGAAAAGATTTCTTTTTTGCTGATCCCTTCAGTGACCTTCATTTATGAGCAGCTCCTAAAGGCATACCGTCCTAGGAGGACTAGAAAATATTTCAGGTAATGGAACCTACTAAATAAAAGAATTCCCCCCCCAAAAAAAAAATTCCAAAAATTAGGCATTATGTAGTGGCAAAGACACTGTGTGAAAAGTAACTTTAGGGAAGAAGGGATCAAGGAATGGATGGCAGAAAATGACATTTTCTGTGTTAACTTTCAGGGGAGATTCATGAGGTTTTAAGGAAGTGTAGCAGGTGTCAGGGCCTAGGTAATAGACGAATTTGGAATGGAAACCAGTTGGCACTAAATAGACACTTGCAGCTGTACCCTATTTCTTTCCTATCTCCAACCATCTATGGCTTTCAGCAGTTGGAATTTATGTAATTAAATAGATCTAACATAGGATTATTTCATCTATCATTTAAGTTTGTATGACGATTCCTCCTTAACTACAAGGGTCCTTGGGTATTAAGGAAGGTCTGAGGCAAGAAAGTATAGGAAGAGATATTTGGATATCAAATTTAACTTGAAAGAAATATTTTTCCTTTTTGAATGTAGTTTGCTCATCATTGGCTTCTTCTTAGAGGAGATTTTGGCAATAATTACCAAACAGTACATATTCTTTTTTTTTTTTTTAAATTAATTGTTTAATTGGTGTTCAATTTACCAACATACAGAAGAACACCCCAGTGCACATCCGTTCAAGTGTCCCTCCGAGCCCGTCACCCATTCACCCCCACCCCCCGCCCTCCTCCCCTTCCACCACCCCTAGTTCATTTCCCAGGAAGTTAGAAGTCTTTATGTTCTGTGTCCCTTTCTGATATCTCCCACACATTTCTTCTCCCCTTCCCTTTGATTCCCCTTCACTATTATTCATAATCCCAAATGAGTGAGAACATACATGTTTGTCCTTCTTCCGATTGATTACTTCACTCAGCATACTACTCAGTTCCATCCACGTTGAAGCAAATGGTGGGTATTTGTTGTTTCTAATCGGCTGAGTAATATTCCCATTGTATACATAAACCACATCTTCTTTATCCATTCATCTTTCGATGGGCACGAGGCTCCTTCCACGTTTGGCTATTGTGGCCATGGCTGTAGAAACATCGGGGTGAAGGTGCCCCGGCGTTTATTTGCATCTGAATCTTCGGGGTTAAAATCCCTAACAGTGCAATTGTGGGTCGTAGGGCAGGTCTATTTTTATTTCTTTGAGGAACCTCCACCCAGTTTTCCTGGAGTGGCTGCACCAGTTCCATTCCACAACAGTGTAAGAGGGTTCCTTTTCTCGCATCCTCTCTAACATTTGTTGTTTCTGCCTTATTAATTTCCCCTTCTCACTGGTGTGAGGTGGTATCTCATTGTGGTTTTGATTTGTATTTCCTGGTTGGCAAGTGATGCAGAGCATTTTTCTCATGTGCATGTTGGCCATGCTATGGTCTTCCTCTGTGAGTTTTCTTCATGTTTTTGCCATTTCATGATTGGAGTTTTGTTTCTTTGGTGCTGAGTTTAATAAGTTCTTTATAGATTTTGGAAACTAGCCCTTTATCGGATATGTTATTTGCAAAAATTCTACTTTCCATTCCGTTGGTTGTCTTTGAGTTTTGTTGATGTTCTTTGACTGGGCAAAGCTTCTTATCTGTTGAAGTCCCAATGTTCATTTTTGCTTTTGTTTCTTTTGTTTTCGTGGATGTATCTTGCAGAAGTTACTGTGGCCAAGTTCAAAAAGGGTGTTGCCAGTGTTTCTCTCTAGGATTTTGATGGAGTTTGTCTCACATTTAAATCTTTCATCCATTTGAGTTTATCTTTGTGTATGGTGCAAGAGAGGTGGTCTCGTTTCATTCTTCTTGATGGAGGAATGACCAATTTTCCCAGCACCATTTATTGAAGAGACTGTCTTTCTTCAGTGGATCGTCTTTCCTCCTTTGTCGAAATTAGTTGACCTACGTCAGGGTCCTTTCTGATTCTCTATTCTGTTCCATAGGTCATGTGTCTGTTTTTGTGCCAGTACCACACTGTCTTGATGGAACCACAGCTTTGTAGGTACAACCTGAAATCTGGCATTGTGATGCCCCAGCTATGGTTTTCTTTTTTAAAAATTCCCCTGGCTAATCGGGGTCTTTACTGATTCCACACAAATCTTAAAATAATTTGTTCTAAAGTTCTGAAAAAAAGTCATGGTATTTTGATAGGGATTGAATTGAACGTGTAAAATTGCCCTGGGTAGCATTTGACATTTTCACAATAATAATTCTGCCAATCCATGAGCATGGAATATTTTTCCATCTCTTTGTGCTTCCTCAATTTCTTTCAGAAGTGTTCTATAGTTTTTAGGGTATAGATCCTTTATCTCTTTGGTTAGGGTTTATTACTAGGTATTTATGCTTTTGGTTGCAATTGTAAATGGGATTGACTCCTTAATTCTTTCTTCGTTCTCATTGTTAGTGTAATAGGAATGCCATTGATTTCTGGGCAATGATTTTGTATCCTGCACGCTACCAATTGCTGTATGTGTTCTAGCAATCTTGTGAGGTGGAGGCTTTTGGGTTTTCTATGTAGAGTATCATGTCATCGGCGAAGAGGGAGAGTTTGACTTCTTCTTTGCCAATTTGAAATGCCTTTATGTCTTTTTGTTGTCTGATTGCTGAGGCTAGGACTTCCAATACTATGTTGAATAGCAGTGGTGAGAGGGACATCCCTGTCTGGTTCTGATCTTAGGGGAAAGGTCTCCAGTGCTTCCCCATTGCGAATGATATTTGCTGTGGGTTTTCGTAGATGGTCTTTTATGATATCGAGGAAAGTTCCCTCTATCTCACTCGAAAGAGTTTTGATCAGGAATGGATGCTGTATTTTGTCAAATGCTTTTCTGCATCTAATGAGGAGGATCATATGGTTCTTGGTTTTTTCTCTTGCTGATATGATGAATCACATGATAGTTTACGAGTGGTTGATCAGCTTGCATCCCGGGGATAAATCTATTGGTCATGGTGAGATAATTTTCTTAATGTTTGTTGGATCCTATTGGTAGTATCTTGTTGAGAATTTTTGCATCCATGTTCATCAGGGATATTGGTCGTAATTCTCCTTTTTGGTGGGGACTTTGTTGGTTTTGGAATAAGGTGATGCTGGCCTCATTAGAATGAGTTTGGAAGTTACTCCATCTCTTTCTATCTTCAAACAGCTTGTAGTAGAATAGGTTATGATTTCTTCTTTAAACGTGTGTAGAATTCCCCTGGGGAAGCCTCTGGCCCTGGATCTTGTGTCTTGGGAGGTTTTTGATGGACTGCTTCAATTTTTCCTCCCTGGTTATTGGCCTGTTCAGGTTTTCTATTTCTTCCTGCTCCAGTTTTGGTAGTTTGTGCTTTCCAGGAATGCGTCCCTATTTCTTCTAGATTGCCTAAATTTATTGGCGTAGAGATGTTCATAATATGTTTTTAGAATCGTTTGTATTCCTTGGTGTTGGTAGTGATCTTCCTTTTCATTCATGATTTTATTAATTTGAGGTCTTCTCTCTCTACTTTTTGATAAGGTTGGCTAAATGGTTTATCTAATCTTATTATTCTTTCAAGAACCAACTCCTGGTTCTATTGATCTGTTCCACAGTTCTTCTGGTCTCAATTTCGTTGAGTTCTGCTCGAATTTTAATTAACTCTCTTCTTTGTGGGCGTCGGGTCGATTTGCTGCTTCTTCTCCTAGTCCATTTATGTGTAAGGTAGCTTTTCTATTTGAGTTCTTTCCAGTTTTTGATGGATGCTTGTATTGCTGGATGTATTTCCACCTCTAGGATGCTTTTGCAGATCCAAGATTTGAAACAGTTGTATCTTCATTCTATTAGTTTCCTGAATCTTTTTAATTCTTCCTTAATTTCGGGTTGACCCTTTTATCTTTTAGCAGGATGGTCCTTAACCTCCACGTGTTTGAGGTCCTTCCAAAACTCTCATCTTGTGTTTGAGTTCTAATTTCAAGGCGTTATGGTCTGAGAATATGCAGGGGACGGATCCCATCTTTTGGTATCGGTTCGACCGTTTATGTGACCCAGTAATGTGGTCTATTCTGGAAAAAGTTCCATGTTGCACTTGAGAAGAATGTGGTATTCAGTTGAGTTTGGATGTAAGTTCTGTTATATCTGTGAAATTCCTATTGGTCCAGTGTATCATTTAAAGCTTCGTTTATTTGGAGATGTTGTGTTTAGAAGACCTATCAAGGGTAGAGGAGAGCTAGATTGAAGTCACCAAGTATAAGTGTATTATTATTAAGTATTTCTTTACTTTGGTTAATAATTCATTTAAGTCTTGGCAGCTCCACATTCGGGGCATATATATGAGGATTGTTAAGTCCTCTGTTGGATAGATCCTTTAAGTAAGGATATAGTGTCCCTTTCGTATTCATACGGTCCTTCGGAGTGAATTTTAGTTTATTTGATATTTAAGGATGGCTACCCCTCTTTTTTTGAGAACCATTTGAATGGTACTGGTTCTCCAACCTTTTATTTTAGGTTGTAGATGTCCTTCTATCTAAAATGAGTTCTCTTGTAGACAGCAAATAGATGGGGTCTGCTTTTTTATCCAGTCTGCAAAACCCGCGCCTTTTGATGGGGTCATTAAGCCCGTTCTCGGTTCAGAGGTTACTATGACAGATTTGAGTTCGTGTCATTTCATGATATCTATTTAGTCTTGTTTTTGTGGTTGTTCACTGAACTTCTTCTTAAAGGGGATTTTAAGAGTCCCCTTAAAATTTCTTGCAGAGCTGGTTTGAGGTTCACATATTTCTTCAGTTCCTGCTGTCTTGGAAGCTCTTTATTTCCTTCCATTTTGAATGAGAGCTTGCTGGATAAAGTATTCTTGGTTGGCATGTTCTTCTATTTAGGACCTGAATATATCTGCCACGCCTTTCTGGCTGCCCAGGTCTCTGTGGAGAGGTCTGCTGATTACCCTAATATTTCCCATGAAAGACAGGGACTTTCTTGTCTCTTGCTGCTTAAGGATCTTCTCTTTATCTTGGAATTTGCATGTTCACTTTAGATGTCGAGGTGTTGAAAGGTTTTTATTGATTTTAGGGGGGATCTCTCTATTTCTGGATTGAATGCTGTGTCCCTTCCCAGATTGGGAAGTTTTCAGCTAGGATTTGTTCAAATACATATCTGGCCTCTGTCCCTTTCAGCGCCCTCGGGACCCCAATTATACGTTGGTTTTTCTTCTTAGAGTGTCATTTATTTCCCTATAATCTGTCTCATGGTTCTTTAATGTTAATTCTTTTTTCCTCAGTTTCCTCTTTGCCATTAACTTGGCATCTCAGTCATCACTCGTTCTTCCACCTCGTTAACCCTCGTCGTTAGGCTCTGTTGGGATGGCATCTCATCAATTGATTTTTAATTCTTGCAGATTGGATCTAATTCTGCAGTCATGAAGGTCTCGTGAGGCTTAATGCTTTTTTTAGAGCCACAGTAGCTGTAGAATAGTGCTTCTGGATGTGGCTTTCTGCATTGAAGTGGTAATCCAGATTTTGCAACTCTGTGGGATGAGAGGGCTGTTTCTGATTCTTTCTTTTTGAGGTGAGGTTTTCTTCTAGTCATTTTGCTCAGTGCGGAGTGGCCAAAAACAAGTTGGTATTTGGAAAAGGAGAGAAAAGAGAGAGAAGGACAAGAAAAGAGAAAAAGAAAAAAGGAAAAAGGAAAGAAGAGAAGAAAATAAGGGAAAGAAAAGAAAGAAAGGTGAAAAAAAAAAAGGGGTGTAGGGGGAAGCAATCAGAAATCAAAAAGAATAGAAAAAGAAAGAAAAAAAAAACACGGGGGAGTATTTCTGTAGACTTTAAGTCTTGACTTCCCCTGGAAACTGGTCCTTCCAGTGGTCTTCTGGGGAGGGGCCTGTTGCTGTGATTTTCAGGTGTTAGCACTATGGGGGAGCTGCTGGCTGCCTGCTGCAGGCTCAGCGGGGCTGTTTACCCGTGAGGCCCAGGAGAGCAGGCAGTTGCTATGGCAACTCTGGAAGCTGGATTCAGCCTCCGCAGGAACTAACGGGGTCGGGGCTCTCGGTCTCGTCCGCAGGGCCTGGCGGCATCTGGGGCGGGGCCGTTGATCTGCTCAGCTCGGGCAGGAGCGTCCTCGCTGTCCTGGGCCCTCCCGGCCTCTGCCTGTCCCGGGGGAGGGCCGGATTCCTGGGCTGGTCCGGCGCCCTGTGCTCCGGGGCGTGCTGTTGGATTCGCGCTCACGCCCGCAGCCCCTCCGCGGAGCCGCCGCCCGAGCCCCTCGAGCTGCTCAGTCGGTCCCGCAGTGCGCGCGCAGCCTTAGGGAGCTCGGCGCACTTCCCGGGGGCGCAGGTGTCTGTTAGTGTCCCGGAAGCCCGAGGGATCCCCGCCCTCCTGGGTCCTGCTCCAAAAATCCCTGCGAGCCCCTTTCCGCCCGCCCGGAAGGTTGGTGCAGCTCCTGCTCTCCGGGGAATGGACGGGGGCTCTCTGGCTGGGGGGACACTCGCCCCGGCCTCAGCCGGCTCCTCCGGGGGCCCCTCCCCCTCGGAGGCCTTTTGTTTCTTTATTTCTTTTTCCCCGTCTTCCTACCTTGATTAGAAGCGCGAACTCTTCTCACTGTAGCATTTCCAGCTGGTCACTCTTACATCTCAGGCCGAATTCGTAGATTTTCGGATGGTTTGAAGGTTATCTAGGTAATTTGTTGGGGACAGGTGATTTGGGACTGCTCCTCACGCCATCTTGCCCCTCCTCCAACAGTACATATTCCTATTCCCCACATTCTCATTTGGTGAAAAAGATTCTTTGTTTACAATGAAAACTAATATTTTCACGTAATGCTCCCTCTTTCTTAGCAGCATACCCAATAATGTTTTGGCTTATTTGTAGAAGTACACAGAGGAGAAAGGCAAGGACAAGTTGGTGGAATTGTAGAAGTTCACTTTAACCTTACCTGCCTTGGTAGGAGTAAAGGGAAAGGAATCTCCATTTTTCCTGTTACCTGATTGAATTATCATAGGTTGTTTTGATCTTCATTCTATAAAAGTCAAATTTAAAGGAGATAAATGGACTTGAGAAATATTTTGTTAAAAAATCATGAAAAGGTTAAAATTTGAATTGTAAATCATTGAGAAACTATCAAATTACCAACAGTATTGTGGGTCATGTATTAAGGAAGATGTTTTCTCTTGAGAAGGTAGAGTATGGTTTTAGCCTTAAGAACTATTTATATACATCATTTATTATCTGCTTTGGGTTTGATCTTTCATGAATAATACAATCATGTGAGTATGATTTTTATTTTTTTTTAACCTGAGGAACTAATTTGTTCTCACTAACCCGTACTCTGAATTTCATCAGATAGTATTTTTATGAGGCAACTTTTTTTTTTCCTTCCAGATTTGTACCACTTCTAGGGTCTATATAAATGATGGATACTTACTTAGATTTTCTGTTTAATTATATTTTCAAGCCAGAAAGAACTTCTGGAAAGTCTAGTTGAAAGAGAAACCTATTAGAAATTAATGAACAGAAATTAGAAAATATTTGAACAGAAACTATTCTAAGTGGGCAGCCCCAAACCAGAAGTAGTTAGGAGTACTCCAAAGACAGGTAGGAAAGTATTTATATAGAGAAACTTTGGAAGCAAAGAAAAGAAATTATTTGATTAGCTATAGCTAAAGGCCAGTTAGCTGTTTGTGACTGGTTGTCGTTAGGTTTTGATTTCTTCACAGGCATTGGCTTTGGGTTAGGTTTTGGTTTGCTTAGGCAAACTGCTAAGGCATTGGTTCCACTTCTGTCTACTTGGCTTCCATGTTCAATTAACAGTTTATCACTTGATATTAGAACCTCTGATAAATCGTTGCTCTATTGAATGGAGACTTGAAAAAATCAAGACTGTAAGTTCCTAGTCATTAACTTCATAACATTCCAGTTTCTTGGTTAATGTTAGATTGTGTGATTTAGGGGAGTTGAACTTGTTTAACTTCATCAATGTGAGTTGCTAGCTGAACATCTAGAATAAAATAGATGCTCAGTAAATGAATATCTTCTGCCTTGATTAAGTTACATCTGGTTGTGAAAAAATAGAACTTCATTTGAAATGATCTTGCCACTCATAACAAGGAATCAAGATTACAGCTGACATGAACACCTTATTATTTCCTAGCTACATTATGGTTATCTCTAGAGCAAGAGTGAAAAGAACACTGACTCATGGAATTGCTAATCAATCTTTTCTACTGAGGTCATTAGTCATAACAAAGGTAAGTGTATTGTCTTCCATTGCTTTAGCAACCAATTGTTGCTGGGCCTTATTTTCTTCATGTTCCACTGAGACACATTGAACTTTTGGGGCTAGCATTATAACAAGAACCTGGCATGGCCATGAACTGAGCCTGCAGGATTTCCCCTCTTAAAAAAAAAAAAAAAAAAAAAAAAGAATTTCCCCTTTCCCCAAAAAAGGATTTGCTACTTTTTGTCAGCAATGCATGTGTTACGCAGGGCAGCCTAATTCTATGATTTGGGGAATTTTACAAACTGAGGCTCATTTCTAGAAATTCTGACTTAATTGGGTTAGGGTAGTAAAAGCTCCTCAGGTGACTCTAATCACAGCCAAAATGAAAAATCACTAGTTGACTTACAACATAGGGTCTTGACAATCTACTTAACTCTTCTGTTTCCCAACCTCCTTTTCCAGGAAAATGACCATAGTCTGTCTCACAGGGTATAAGTGGATTGAGTTAATACATATCTTCCTCAACTTACAATCCGGTTATGTCCAATAAAATCATCTACATTAAAAATATCAAGTCAAAAATGCATTTAACATACCTAACCTACCCAACATCTTAGTTTAGTCTGGTCCACTTTAAATGTGCTCAGGACACTTACATTAGCCTACTGTTGGGCAAAATCCTCTAAGCTGATTTTATAATACAATGTTGAATGTCTCATGTAATTTATTGAATACTGGGAATGAAAAAACAGAATGGATTCGTGATCATGTGGCTGGTTGGGAGTTGTGGCCCTGCTGCTGCCCAAGCATAGGAGGGAGGATCATACTGCATATTTCTAGTCCAGGAAAAGATCAAAATTCAAAGTCAGTTTCTACTGAATGCATATAATTTTTGCACCATTACACAATAAAAAAAAATTGTAAGTCAATCAGAAGTTGGAGACACTTGTATATGTAAAGCACTTAGATTTTTGTCTAATTATAAATACTATAAAAGTGTTGGTCCTTACAGTTTGGTAGATAAAGGACCAGTAGTAATAATAGTTAATCTTCACTTAGCATATATGCTTAATATAATTCTAAATATTTAAACTTTGCCATCATATTAGGGAGATACTATTATCCTCATTTTATAAATGGGGAGACTGAAGCACAGAGCCTTAGGTAATTTTGCCAAGGCCTAAATTTCCCAGCGATTTCACAAAGATTAAAAGTCAGGTAGTCTGAATTCAAGCACATAAAAAAAGCTGAAAGTCAAATTGCAAAGTAAAATGTGTTCTGAGAAGTAATAGTTTAAAATTTCAAATCCAATAAAAGATATAATATGAAAAGTTTATGATTATACCAGATAGTTATCAAAATCTGTGTATAAGCCATTTGACTTAGAAACCAACGTTTTCAGAGTATGGGCCCAATAGCTTATTTAGCTGGCCATACTATAGACTACAGTATAATATGGTAGGATGGAGACTTCTGAATTCTTAGGAGTAGGTTCAACTTCTATAATCTAGAAATAAGAGGATTTAAACCTATTAGTCTACCAAAGTAATTCTTTTATCAGACATTTATGTTTGTGGTGGAATGATTAACATAATGGTGAGTGATATATGTCATATACAAAGGGCTAGTGTTACAGGTGGAAAATTTCTTCTTAAAGGGTCAATAATCAGAATCATGGATTCTGATAAATAGATGGAAGATGTTTTATAATTAAGTTAATTATATACATTTCTCTTATGTAGGGATTGTGAAATGCTCCTAAAAACAGAATTGTTATAAAAATAGTATATTCTACAAAGAATAGAGAAAATGGACCTGCTGTATATTCATTGTTGAAACCAGAGGTGAATTCAGATATTCCTTCTGTTAGGTCACATGGAGCACAGTTGGTTTCTGCTAGAATTGAGATGGATTATATTATGGGAAGTGGTCAATTTGGAAAAAATCCTAGATTTTCTTGGGTAGTGTTGAAAGTATAAATGGCCCATTTATTAGCAGGATGATTGCTAATGTGTCTTTATAGAGAGTTGTGCTACTGCTTGCAGGGCTCGGGTCAATATTTTAAGTTTGAAGCTCAGCCTAATCAGAGAATAGAGTAGACAACTAAGCTTGATATAGCTAGTATGAATGGGATGCCATTATAAATATGATATTGGTAGCAGAATTCATATTGTTAGGGCCGGGATGAGGACTAGGATTGGTGCAATAATCAATGTGGATACTGCTGACAGTGGTTGTGGTGGTTCTTTAATGAGTGGTCTGACAATGTCAACAATGGGTTGTAAGAGGCTGGTGATGGTTGATCCTTTATGAAGTCTCCTATAACCTAATACTTCTCACTCCATTCATGGGAGGAATGCTATAACAAGTAAAATAGGGTTAACCATAAAAGGATATTAATTATGAACCTACTGTTAAGAAGATGAGTTCAACCTTTGACAAATTAAGGTTTAAGTTTTATGCAAGTACTGGGCTTTGTTACCCTAATGAACCCTTTCAGTGGGCTGGGCTAGGTATAAATTAATTAGATTGGGATTACATCTTCTATTATTTTTGAAGGCACTTTTGTAAAGTTGGCCTTATATCTGTTGTTTGGGATTAAGACAGGAGAAGTGTAGGATAGAAATAGACCTGGATTTCTCTGGTCTGAACTGAGGACTTAATTGAACAAATTATTGGACAATATTATTATGTTGGACTTAATTGTTGAACAAATTATTAAAAGCGCACATGCTATAGGGGTGTCCTGACCCACACTGAGGTCTTGAACCATGTTGTCAATATGGATTGCACTGTTCTACCTAGGGTAACTTATTCTATTAATATATATTTTGGATCAATAAGTGATAAAATATTTTGATGGTCTAGGTTTTATTCACTCAGAGGTTTTTATTCTCAACCAAAATTATAAATCCATATAAATTATAAATTATATCCCAACCAAAATTCTATGTCCATATAAAGTTTTGTTATCCCTTAAATTTCGTTGATTTTTATTTTTTTTAGACTGGTTAATTAATAGGGTTCTCTCATGTTATTCCCCCCTCTTCTTGGGAAGGTCCATTTCACTGATCAAGAGACAGTAAAACCCTCATGCAGCCATTCATACAGGACCATATTTAGTGGAAAAAATGATTTTGCTGATTGTGCAGTTAGGATACTGAAGCTGGCAGGCAGGCAGGATGTCTAATGCTAAAAATCACTAAAGATGATATTTTTGCCAAGGGTTTGTGTTTGCCAAGTTTAGCTTTAGCTTTTTTCCTAAGCTTAAATGTATATCTGTGTTGGGTTAACAATGGATTTAATAATTTTTGGCTTGGATTTGTTAACTATCAGTAGTTCCATTCTGATATAAGCTTATGCAAGGAGAAATAATTACTATTGCTCATATTAACAGTTTTGCTTCTATGAATTGATTAATCCAATATTAAGTTAGGAGTTGGTGGTTTTCAGGTTTTTTTTTTTTAAGTAAGATAAATATCATGTATTGAGCTTGAAGCCTTAATTGGTAGCTGTTTTAATTTACTTATAATTGAGTTTGGTAAAATTTGAGCTAGCTTTGGTTCAAAGTGGTCATTTAATATGAAATCTTGGAGTAAACTAGGTGCTTTATTTAGGCTACACTTTGGTTTTTATTTATCCAAGCACACCTTCCAGTATGCTTCTCTTGTAATGACTTGTCTTCTCTTACATATAACTTATTAATAGTTACTAAACAGGTTTTGATATTTGAGGAGGGTGATGGTCAGTGTGTGTGCTGCTGCCTTTTTTTTTTTTTTTAGTGTGTGTGCTTCTTGACCTAATTCAACTAAGCTCTCTACTTACTACTAAATCATCCTTTAGTTTTTAGTTTTATAAAGTCTTTGCCAGAAAATTTAATGTTCTTAGAGTGGAAGATACAGCTCATTTATTTCTATTCCATAAGCTACACCTTAACCTAATGTTTTTATTTCTTATTTTGTGCTTACTCTAATTCCTCTTTAGGGTTTGCAGAAGATGGCGGTACATAGGCCATTATTAGCAAGAGTTGGTAAGGTTTATTGATTACAGAACAGGCTTCTTTAGTGTGATATATGGCACCACTTAGTCTTGAGTTTTAGGTTGTTTCAAGTAATATTACTCTGGTGAATACTTTTGCTTATAATTATTTGGGTTTGGGGTTAAGCACAGTGGAGTATCTAATCCCAGTTTGGGTCTTAGCTATCCTGTAGCCAAGAATATTAGTCACTTTCATGGTTTGTTTTTTAGCTGTAGCTTCTTAAAGCCTAATTAAAATTTAACTTTATTTTAAGAGTATCTTTAACATGCTTTACACCAAAGCTATATTAATTTGAGTTAATCCTGTGACTGCACTGACTAGCACAAAATCTACTGACCCTAATTACTATAACTCAGTCAAACTTGTTTATGGCTTATTTTTTATCATTGCTGTTTCCTGCGGAGGTACGGTAAAGCAAGGTGTTGTGAACCGCTTTTTTAGTCTGCTTGATGCCTACTCCTTTTGAGATCATTGACTCAGAGGGCATTCTCACTGGGATGGAGATACTTGCATGTATTCTCTTTTTTAAAATTAATAGACTAGGAGCAAGCCTATGTGTTTTTGGAGTTAGTAAACTCATATAGGCATTTTCAGCACCTTGCTCTAATTAAGTTGCATTAACAAATCAGATATGCCCTGAGGCTTTTATGGATTTAAGTGATATATTGGTATTAGTTGAATGATTTTTAAAATTGATTTTTTTCCCCTTGTTTCTCAAGGTTAAGAGTCATAGGTAATTTTGTTTTAGGACTTAGTTTAATATACTTTAATTTTAATCAAAGAAAATGTCAGATCTAGGGAAATTTTTGTTTATGGAAATTTTGTAAATTTAAGTAGCATACTAGTATCCATGGGGAAAAAAAATTAAAAATTGAGCAGTTTTTTCCTAATCTCTGAGAGCTGAGAATAGGAATGTTTATCTGTAGTTTTGGTCAGGTATGGGTTTAGTCATGATTAAAGTACTTAGGAAATTTAGGGTTGACATGGCTAATCTTGTTTTGGGAGTTTGTCAAGATTACATACAGTATAAAGCTTAATTGGGAGTAGGGAATTTGCTAAGCTGAGTACATATATATGCACATGTATAATTTTTCCATATCCTGTAACTTTTGACTGAAAAACACCTTATGGTGGATGATGTAGGTAATATTCAATATAACCTCAGGTACAAGTTTTTAACTGTTATGGCCATTGTGGAGTCACAGCATCCTCACTCCCACCAAGTTTAAATATCAAATATATGACACCATAGTTACCTGTGAGCATGGGCTGATTAGTCATTAGTCCATCAAGATGTCTTTTTACCAGGATAATGCTGATAAAAGCCATAGCTGAAAGACTGGTAAGGACTGTTGCACCTGAGAAGGATATTTGGTTTCATGGTAGGACAAATCCTATGACTTCTGTGGCTATCACTATGAATAATAGAATTATTTTCATATTTCATGTTTCTAGGAAGGTATAAGCTCTACATTATAGGTCTCATTCTACATGAATGAATAAGCAGATAAAAAAAATACATGAGCGCTCCATTGGTGTGTAGATACCAGATAATTCATCCATAATTTACATCTCTGTAGATACAGGTTTTGGATAAAAGGCAGTTATTATGTCTGATATATAGTGTGTAGCTAGCAATAGTCCTGTTAGAATTCATAAAGTTAAGCTGGTTCCTAAACTGCCAAAATATTAACATGATTGGATGCTTGGGACTAACTAATTTGATAATCTGGATTAGTGGGTAGGATTGTTGAATGTTGGTCATTAATGTTATAGTTGAGATACAATGGTGACTTTTCTCTCTCTTTTTTTTTTCTTTCTTTCTTTCTTTCTTTCTTTCTTTCTTTCTTTCTTTCTTTCTTTCTTTCTTTTTTTTTTTTTTTTTTCACCAGTCATGGTTAAAATCCATGTAAGGTGGCACCTGGATGGCTCAGTTGGTTAAACGTTGAACTCTATTTTGGCTCTGGTCATGACTTTATTTTGGCTCAGGGTCATGAGATAGAACCCCATGTGTGGGGCTCTGCACTCAGCCAGAAGTCTGCTTGAAATTCTATCCCTTTCTCTTGCCCTCCTTCCCTGCTAGTGTGCATTCTCCCTCTCTTCCTCCCCCCTCCCTCTCCTCTCAAATCTAAAAAAAAAAAAAAAAAAAAAAAATCCATGTGAGAATAATAACGACCTATATTGTGTCTTAAGTATTATTTTGTGATTTGTTTTGCAGGTTTTTTGTTTTTGTGAAGAGGCTATAGAGGTTACTGCATTACATGGTTTTGGTATTGACTAGTAGCTGTGATTGGTTGTTGCTGATTGGTGCTCTGGTTATTCTAGAGGATACTCATAGAAATTAGGTCTACATTTAGGATTAATGCGATGAGAAAAGAGGAAAATATAATTTAATTCCTGACTAAAAAGGTCTAATTGGTGTGGAAATTTTAATTTGGAAATGGGAAATGAATTTTGGTAGTCACTTTCTAGTCAAGTCTAATAGTAGTGATGTTGGATTTCCTGACTTGCCAATAAATTTCATGAATGGTGAGAGGCAGTTAATACTAGTTGAAAAATATCTGAGAAGACTTGAGAACTGGGATATGTTTGAAGGATGATCAAATCTTAGAACTTGTGTTGTAAAGCTCAGTTAAAGTACCAGAATAAAACCTAAGGTAGTCATGGCAGTGGTTGTTAATTTGAGTTCATAAGGCATAATTATCTGTGAGACACTTATAGTATTCTTGGAAATTAAGAATCTGGCCAAGAGACTCCCGATTAAAGGATATTTAATAGAATCTATTAGGAAGCGGTTGTTTTCACTAATTACAATTAAAGTAGAAAAATGTGACTGTCCAAGGAGTGTAAAGAAAATAATTTGGGTGCCATAGGCAGCGGTTAGGGAAGTGGCAATGAGTAATTAGTAGGGCTCAGGTGCATTGGTATATGATATTTAGATGGTTTTGATGATTGATTAAGTCTTGGGAGTAAAAACCTGTGAGGAAGATTTTTTTTTTTTAAGACTTTATTTATCTTTATTTATTTATTTATTCATGAAAGACACGCAGATAGAGGCAGAGACACAGGAAGAGGGAGAAGCAGGCTCCCTACGGGGAGCCCAATGTGGGATTCGATCCTGAGACTGCAGATGCCGCCCTGAGCCAGGGGCAGGTGCTCAACCGCTGAGCCACCTCGGTGTCCCAGGAAGATTTTTAATGCTAATGCTAAGCTGCCAATGATGAGTGAGGTTGTGGTGAGAGGTAATGCTTTAAGTTGTCCTGTTTTTCCAGAGTCTTGTCCATTATTTAGATTATAAATAATGGATCTGGAACATAAATACAGTATAGTTTTGAAGGATTCAGATGTGGATTCATGTTAAATGTGGTTGTTTAATACTAATACTTAATATTAGGTTTAATTGGCTTGAGATGGAGAAAGCAATAATTTAAAAAATATCATTTTGGTAAAAGTAAAGATTGCATTATAAAATGTAGTGGTAACTCCTAGTAAGAGTTGTTAGTGTTTGGATAGTTTTATTTTCTATTAGTGTATGGAAATGGATTAGTAGAAAGACCCCTGCTGTGCCTAGGGAAGTCATAGGTAAAGGTCAAATTGGGCATATTTGCCAGTTGTTGCTAAGTTTGATTAATGGAGGATTTTTTTGATTCATGGAGGATTAATATGATTGAGGTTGGGTATAAAATTTGAAAATACTAATAGTTAGGGTAAGTAGGAACCATGCTCTTGATACAGCAAATACAGTACCTCCTATGTGGCTTAGAGATCTGGTTGGAGATTTACAGTGTTGAGTCTGATTTGTCTGTGTCATCACTCAATGAGTAGGAATGATGTAATTCGGGATCCCTGGGTGGCGCAGCGGTTTGGCGCCTGCCTTTGGCCCAGGGCGTGATCCTGGAGACCCGGGATCGAATCCCACGTCAGGCTTCCGGTGCATGGAGCCTGCTTCTCCCTCTGCCTGTGTCTCTGCCTCTCTCTCCTCTCTGTATGACTATTGTAAATAAATAAATAAATAACTAATCTATATAAAAAAAAGGAATGATGTAATTCCAATTCCCTCTCATCCAATGAAAAGTTGAAGGTTGTTGGCTTTAAGGTTAGTACAGTATTAAGGAATATAAGTACTTGAAAAATTGGTTAATGCTGGGATCTGAGTTATATCATACTGATATAATTCTATAATTGATCATGTAATAAAAAGTGCTACTGGAATAAATATTACTGAGAAATAGTCTAATCTAAAGGTAAGGGAAAGATTTAGGATTTGAATGGTAACTCAGTATCAGCTTAAAACAATTCTCTTGGCCCGAATTAAAGAATGTTGTTTTGGGGATTAGATTGGGTATGAAGGCATAGGAGAGGATATTTTTTTTTTTACACAGGGTGGATATAGATCACTTTTGTAGATGTTAGAAGTGGTTATTATAATTGATAAGGTTACCATAAATTAGTATGGAAGTGGTGAATAAATTTATTACTTTTATTTGGAGTTGTACCAATTTTTTTGGTTCTTAAAATAAGTGGTTGGTTCTATCCTTCTATAAGTTTGAAAAAGCCATATTATACATGGAGGAATGAATTAGCAGTTTTTGCATACTTTCTTGGTGAATAAGAAGTTGAGATTTTATGACATTCGCATTCTGCTTTTATTAAGCTATACTTACAGTAGATGGGCCCCAAATAATTTTGAAATTAAGTATTAGGGATGTTTATATGACAGTAAGATTTCATTCGAGCTGTAGATTTCTTATTTTTTCTTCTAAGGTCCTGATTTTCATAGCTCTGAGTTTCCAAACAGAGGACCATTTCCTCAAGTAGATAACTACAATAAACAATTATTAGATTATTTATGGCAATATAAAGTTTCCCTGTAAATGTTTATCCTAACATTTAAAGAAAGACTCATTGTATGGACAGGAGGAGGAGAGGTTTATCACATTTTCTAGTTAAAGTGGTATTGTAATTGCTATAGACATATTTTCCAGTACCTAAAGAGTTTAAATTTTTCTATGTTTCAGACATAGGAAGAGCCCTGTCATCCCCTTTCTTACAGATTGAGTTTAGAGTGTTTTCTCAAATGAGTCACTGCTTTGTAGTTTGTTGATTATGTTTGTGTCTGGTCAACAGTCTCCTTTTCACAGCTATGATTTATGGTCAATTTTACTTTTCCCTCTGCGATAACATTTCCCAAATCCCTATTTCAACAAATTTAAAGGGTGCTTAAAGCATTCTGGTATTCTTCAAGTTAGAGGTAATTCCTTGAAAGTTGTACATTTGACTTTTGTACACTTTCTCCTCTATTTTGAAACTTTTTGGTTCCTATTTGACTTTATATTGGCTCATGCAAGATGGCGCTGACTACGGAATCAATCTTTCAGTTTTGGTGTTAAGTTTTATTATTACATCTTGCTTTTGTTCTATTAAAATGAGAGGAGAATGCAAAAGCTAATCTAACAGCTAATATTGATGAAGTAGAATTGAAATAGAGAAGGAAGCCATGTATAATGATGAATGGGTGGGTTTTAGCCTCAGCCTTATTCCATTATGAAGAAACATAAAAATTGAGGAAATTATTTGAAATGCTGGGTAGATATGAAAGATTGTGCCAAAAAATGTTAGGGATTACATAGTGTTCTTTATTCCATACGGCACAGAGTTCTTCCTCCCTACTTCTAACCATCGAGTTTCTTTTGACATTTGCACTTTTGGTTTGTGCATTTTCAGGAAAAAAAACAAAACAAAACACCTAGAATGGAGTTCAGCTCCTAATGTTTATTGAATTTAGTGGACTATTGCCCAATAATCTGTGTGTAAAGTAAAACCTTAGAATTGTATAGAACAACTCAATGGTTATGAGCAACAATTGTGTCAAAACCACGATCTCCAGGCTCCCCAGTATGAATAGGAGGGTTAGGTGTGGCCAGGCCGTTTATGTCAATTTAGGGCTCTCTCTTTCAAACTGTCACTTCAATACTCTCTGGAACTGTTCCACACTGCCTTTCATGCTCTAGTGAGGATGCTGCAATTAGAACAAAATATTTCCTGTAGTGAAACAAATGCTATCATTTTGTACCAAAATCTTTCCATAGTATTTGCGTTGGGGGGTGGGGGGGTGCAGCCGCTAGAAATGCTTTACCAACCTAACAAACTGACTTCATAAGTCACTATAAATTTTACCTATCAAAATGGTATAGGGTCATCATAAAGAAAATTCAGGCCATATACAAAATTATAAAGTAACAAATTATCCAAAGTCTCACAGATGTTAATAGCTGTTCTTTATCCTTCCAGACATCTGCTTGTATGTATGTGTGTAGAAACATGTATAGAGACAGAGAAAAAAAAAATTTGAAGACTCTTTATCCTAGAGAGAGCATGTGCGTGTGAGCAAGGGGAGGGGCAGAGGGAGAGGGACACAATCTCCTGAACACTTCCCTCTGAGTGAGGAGTCTGATGAGGGGCTCATTCTCAAGACCCTGAGATCATAACCTGAGCCCAAATCAAAAGTCTGATGGCTTCACCAACTGAGTCACCCAGGCACCTCAGCGATAGAGAGAGAGAAAAAAATTAATTTGTTTACTTGAATTTTGCAAAGAAAAATAGCATTTGAGATAGAAAAAAAAACTAATAAAACTTACATGTTTTCCTTCAAAAAAAAAAAGACTACTATACATTTCCTAAATAAGAAAAGAATATTAAGTAGTTAGTATCACTGATTTTTTTTTTTAAACTACAGTTTTCAATTTTAGGCAACATCTATGTATTCCCTAGTCTGAGGGAAAGGTGATTAGCATTCTTAACCTTTCCCCTACTTCCCTACCCCATATCTTTCAGTATTTGTTAGTTATAATATTTTAAACTGCTAGAGTTTATAAAATTCGCCATCTGTTCTGCAAACACAATTCCCCAGATGTTCAGTCCTAGCAAAACAGTTAGATTTAACGTGCACCGCCAGTTTTTTTTATGATGCATTTTCCTTCTTCATCATCGATCTCCTGGTTTGCTGCGTCTTATTGAGCTTTATCCCCTGGAATTCGTGGATCCTGTATTTCTGGAGTTCTAGCACGTTTGATAGGTCCACCTGCTATCTTTGTCAAGTTAAATGGGTTGAATATTCCCGAGTGAGACTTTTCTCCTTTGAGAAGTTTGTCTATAACTTTCTTACCTGAGCTCCTTGAATGTGATTGCAGACATCTGGGGCTAGTCTGATATCCTTCTTGCTAGTGATGGTCACTTGTCTGTGTGCTTGAAGAATCTTGTCCCTGATTCCTGAAGTTTGATAACTTACTTGTTATGTATCCGTGTTGCTCATTACCAAGCATATATATGCTCAGTAATATTTTCTCTCTCTCCCCATATATTTATATATATATTTGTGTGTATATATATATATTTTTTTCCTCTTATATAATCTACTGTCTTGATGTGCTTACTGCATTCTTCATTTTAGGGGGGATTTTCTGCAAAATATACCAACACAGGTCTTTCCTCCCCATTTCTATTCTCTTTAATTGCTTTAAACTGTCTTTTTTTTTCTTCCTGCATATTCTATGTTCATCACAGCCTTTTATCTGTAACATTAATTACATTTTCACACATGCTGGTCTTTAACATTTTTTTTTCTGATTTATTCTGTAATGGTGTTACTTTGAACATCCTTAGCTTTCCTTTTTCTTTTTTTTTCATCCTTTCTATTTTTTTTAGTGTAATTCTGTCATAGGTCATCTTTGCCTTTTTAAATTTCATAGATCTTTTTTTGAAGTCTTATTTTTTAAAAAACTCTAGAATTTTAAGCCCTTGCTATACTTTTTTCCTTAGGCTATGTTTTTCCTCCAAATTGAGCCTTCCATCTGTGTTTTTGCACTTAATATTTCCCTTGCTCCTCTTTCCTTATCTCGTCTTTCTCTGCTTCTCCTCATCCTTATCTTGTTCTTTTCTTTTCCTTCCTCCCTCCTTCTCCAACCCCATCCAAGCCTCATTTTTCATTCCTACATCCAGATCTTGTGTGGTTGTCCTGTTATAGCTTATCAAACTTTACCAAGAATATCTCCAGATCTTCAGTTTTTCCTGACAGTCTAAATTTTCCTTAATTGCTGTTTTTTTTAATCTTTTTTTTTTTTTTTTTTTTTTTTAAGGACCAATATGTCTTTGGCTCTTTGAGTGCTGTCTCTGTCCCCATTTTATGCAAAAGAGAAAAACCCTGACTGGATTCCACATAGGTAATACTACTCTTGCTAATTAGCAGTTGACCTACCTTCCTCAAATTATTGTGTGTATGTTTTTCTCCAAGCTGAAGATAAGTTCAAGGCAAAGACAGGGACAGTCTTTAGGTCAATCAAGCTAGAAAAGGATGAACAACTTTTGCCAAGGAGTTATCAAGTTAACGTGATGGCTAGATAGTAAGATGAGTTGTAAAACCATGCTTTCTTATACATATCTAAACAAAATATGTTGCTATCACATTAATTATGCACTTCTATTCTTCAAGAAGCAGAGATGTCAAGAGTATATTTGGATTAGTGCTAACCATTCACAATCTACTTGAACCCCTCTTCATAAAGTTGACTACATATTTAGATGTCAAATACAATTCCTTCCATTTTTCCACAATCAAAAGTCAGTTTGCTTCTCTAGGCTATTAGTTCTGGCACAGTCAGAGCTGCTGATTCAGTGTGATTGCTTTGCCTTTCCTCTCCCTAAGAGCTAATTGATTAGGTGTCAGTATGATCTATTTTCTGTTACTTTTCTAAATCATCGTGGAAATAGCTTTTGCCAAATATTTAGGTGTTACAGAATTTACTATATTTACAGAGATAATCTTTTAACAGTAAAATGCCTGAATCAGCAAATCAAATACTAAGCCCTTTTTATCAGATGTGCTTGAAAAATCTAATGTCTAGCTACAGTCAGATTTAAGCAGCTAACTCAGTATATATTAACGTACAAGATGAAGTTATAAGTAACAGTAAAGAAACATCTGAGCATGAAGGTTGGAAACTAAAACTAAATCTAAAAATTAAATGTGTGGTATTTGTGGAATCTCTTTTCCCAATCCTAGAGCAGTATTCTTGTACTTGGAATTTTTAAAATGGCATTTTGACTTACAAAGAACTGTAATCAAACTAATTCCAAAAAAAAATTTGGTTGAAAAAAATGGCAAAGTTATGTGCACGTTCCTTGCTTTATTAGTGAAATTAATAAATGACAAAATAGATTATACATACCAAAGCAGTCTGTCAAATAGAGCAGCCACATTTCTTGGCAAAGGAGCAATTTTAGCATCAGAAACCTTTTTTAATAAAAATATATTTTAAGATTGCTTGCTGCATTTGGAAATAGGGGAACCTTTTCCACATTCACTCTGAGAGCCTGTTGAAATCTAATTCATTTTGAGTACTCATCATCTCTCACATTGCCCTGAACTAGTAGAGATATATTCCCAGTCACAGTGCAGTTTACACTTAACACACTCCAAAATTGAGTCTTTATTCATTGCTTAGTAGGATTACTTATAATTGCAGAGGGCTCTCAGTCATTTTATGGAGACTGAAATAAGTAACCATGCATCCAATTGAATTAAGGAAAATGCGCAATGGCAAGAAAATTAGAAGAATTAAACAGAAAATGGATAGAACACTTTACTAATGCTGTGTATGCACTCTGGGTTTAGGTCATTTTATAAATGACACACTTAGTGAGCAACACTGCATAAGCATGGGGATACAGAGTAATTGGTTGCTTGAACACTGCTTTCTTTGGTACACATCCATACCTTTGGGCTAAAAAGTAAAATTTTCTAGGGGAAGGCATTATATCAAAGTGAAAGCAACCTCTTGATCATTCAGTGGATGAGATATCACATTCTATGCATGTGTGGGGGGAGGGAGGGGGAGAAAGGGAAGGAGAGCAAGAATCTTAAGCAGGGTTCCCACCAGCGTGGAGTGCTATGCAGAGCTCAATCTAACAACCCTGAGGTCATGACCTGAGCTGAAATCGAGTCAGATACTTAGTTGACTGAGCCACCCAGGCACCCCTAAATTATAATATCCTTTAAATGAAAACAATATGATCCAGATGCCCCCAATTTATTATTTATGATTTGAGTATACAATAAAAATTAAGAAGGTGAAGCAGGAAAATGGGACACAAAATATGACAAGAAAAATGGTCATCAATATAAATAGACCAGAAGGAAATTGAAGCAGTAATCAAAAATATCTCAACAAACAAGAGTCCAGAGCTGGATGGCTTCCCAGGGGAATTCTATCAAACATTTAAAGAAGAATTAATGCCTATTCTTCTGAAGCTGTTTCAAAAAATAGAAATGGAAGGAAAACTTCCAAACTCTGAGGCCAGCATTACCTTGATCCCAAAGCCAGACAAAGATAGCACCAAAAGGAAATACAGATCAATATCTCTGATGAACATGGGTGTCAAAGTTCTCCCCAAAATACAAGCCAGGAGTATCCAACAGTTTGTTAAAAGGATTATTCACCACAACTAAGTGGAATTTATCCCTGGGCTGCAAGGGTGGTTTCACATTTGCAAATCAATGTAGTACACTACATTCATAAAAGGACAAGAACCACATGATCCTCTCAATAGACGCCAAATAAGCACTTGACAAAGTACAGCATCCTTTCTTGATTAAAACTCTTCACAGTGTAGGGATAGAGGGAATATACCTCAATATCATAAAGGCCATCTACAAAAAGACCACAGTGGATATCCTTCTCAATGGGGAAAAACTGGGAGCTTTTCCCTTAAGGTCAGGAACATGGCAGGGATGTCTGCTATTACCATGCTATTCAACAATAGTACTAGAAGTCCTTGCCTCAGCAATCCGACAACAAAAAGAAATAAAAATGCACCTGCTGCCTCTCTCTCTGTGTCTCTCATGGATAAATAAATCTTAAAAAAATTAAAGGGCACCTGAATTGACAAACACCTGCACCCGTGTTTATAGCAGCAATGTCTACAATAGCCAAACTATGGAAAGATCCCAGATGTCCATTGTCAGATGAATGAATAAAGAAGACGTGGTATGTACGTGTGTATATATATATATACACTTATATCTGTGTAAAAGTACAAATACACACAATGGAATACGGCTCAGCCATCAAAAACATCTTGCATTTGCAATGATGTGGATGGATATCCACTAAACTAGAGGATATTAGGCTAAGGGAAATACACCGGACAAAGACAATTATCATATAATCTCACTCATGTGGAATTTAAGAAACAAAACATAGGGGAAGGGAGGAAAAAAATAAAGCAAGACAAAATCAGATGAGACAAACCATAAGAGACTCTCAGTCACAGGAAATAAACAGGGTTGCTGAGGGGATAGGGTAACTGGGTGATGGGCATTGAGGGCATGTGATGTAATAAGTGTTGCATATTATATAAGACTGATGAATCCCTGACCTCTCCTTGCAAACCAATAATACATTATGCCAATTAATGGGATTTAGATTTAAAAACCCTGAAATATATAAATAGACTAGCTGGAAGTGTGTTTTAAGGAATTCAGAGGAAAAAACAAAGGAAAAATGTCCATCAATGGGGGAAAGAATAAACAAGTTGTGGTAGGTCAATGAAATACTACACATGCAATGAAAAGAATAAACCGGTAATAGGCATAACACTTTGGATAAATTTTAAGACCGTATTGAGGGGAATAAGTCATTCCTAAAGGAGTTTATAATGTATGAATCCATTTATACTAAATTCCTGAACAGGCAAAGTAAGCCATTGTGAAAGATTTCAAAACAATGCTTCTCTTAGGAGTGTGGAGATTGACAGGAAAAAGCGATGAATAAACTTTCTGGGATACTGGATATGTCTTCAGGACAGTATTTTTGGTTATGTAGTTTTGCAGGTCTGTCAATAAATTGTGTATTTAGTATCTGTCACTATAATATATATATATACACACACACACACACACACACACACACACATTTTATTATTGTAACCCACGCATGCACATACTGTCAAGTAGAAAACTGATTTATTAAGCTGTTTTCAGCATTCACCTTCCAACTCCATGGTATTTCCCTTGTTTAGTAGTTCCAGTCAAATGTCACGTTATAACTGATCTGCGTGAGGGGATTCATACGTCGGCATCATAGTAATATGCCCTCACCATGGAAAGCACTGATACCGTTAAATGCATTATTTCATTAGGCTTCTCATGACAACTTTATATAAAATTATCATTTTACAGATTCAGAGACTGAGGTAGAGGTAAGCTATGTTGCTCAACATCACATAGAGAGAAGCAGTGGAGCCAAAGTAAAATCCCACATTTTCTGATCTTCGGGTTTCTACCCTTAATAATTTCACACTTTATAGTGGCTTATATTTAGCCCTCTACAAGGGCTAGATTTATTTTGGTGTATGGAATTAAATGAAGAGGATCTTATATTCATGTAAGGGGACTAGATTATTCATGCAAATTTCACATCACATTAATTTCCTACCTGCTGAAGGCTCCAGGTGACTTCCTCTTTTGACATCTATGTAGTTGGATCACAACTAGTCTCTAAACTGAGAGTAGGTAGCATGATAATTCAACTGAAGTTTGATTATAGTGATCATAGTGATTTAAAACATCAGTAATATCAGGATTTTAGATGAAGGTTAAGTATGGACATTTATTTGGAGGCTATTTTTCTGTTGCTAAGAGCTATCTCAAGGTCATAGGATCTATACATCTTATTCAACTAGATGAAATTATGGCCAAATTGTTATTTTTTAAGTTAATTAGGGGTCAGTTTTCTTTGAATATTGCAATATTTAGAAAAGATAAGGTCTTTCTGAAAAGTTGTACTTCTGACTAGAGTATATATATATATATATATATATATATATATGGATATATATATATAAATGAGTGTTTCCTCAAGGATCTGATGGAAAGTAAACCTTTCTAATGACACACTCCAAGCTCTTTCAGATTTAGTTCATCTAGAAAATGTTTTAAGAACACAATGTAGCTGGTATTAAGCATTCTAATATCTCATTTCTTCCACTATTCCACAATGTTGGTGTATACAAAGTAGCTAAATATTAACTTAGAAAACAAATGTTTAAGGTAGAGAAGCGTTTTTAAATAGGATGAAGATTTTGAGAATTTATCACAAGGAAGCCTGTTTCCAATTCCCATTAGTTCCTTTACTGATGTTACCTTGGATAAATAGGCTTCAAATGAAGAAATAATTTCCTAATTTGAAAAATGGGGAACCAACATTATAGGATGTTGTGAAGATTTAATCAAATAAAGTATGATGTAGTTGATGAGGAATTTGTTATCATATGTTAAAATATGCTATGACCTTGTATTTCCACTAAGGAAGCAGAGGGAATATGGTGTCTAAGGATGTAAAATTCACCCTGGAAACACAGACAATAAACATAATTTGTGCCCCCAAATCTAGTGGCAACTCCTATATTTTCTCATCTGACAAGTGCTAAATTATTGGCTTGACTTGGAGAACTCACTGTACTTTACTCCCATTTGTCTATGTATTGATCTTAATTTTTCCTGCACACCAAAAAAACAAAAACAAAAAACAAAACTGTAGCTACCTATCATTCTGTTCAAACTCAGTTTTCCCCAGACTTCCTTTATTTTATTATTTATTCAAAATTTATGCACTTATTCATCCATCTATTCATCAAAGCATCTGTTTTAATCCATCAACACTACTAAGTGCTATGAATAAAATGATGAAGAAGATAAAACTTAATTCTTGAGGGCTTTTCTCCTTTTTTTTTTTTTGGTGGAGCTTATACTATTAAGACTGAAAAGAGATGGCAAATAACTAAATATAGTTGTGCTATGAAGCAGTACAGGATGCTAGGAGTATAAACACCAGAATGAATTAGCACAGTATCAGGACCTGCTATATGATTTACTGGGTCCCATACAAAATGAAAATGCAGGGCACCTTCAAATTCAGAATTTGAAAGTTGGGACAGCAGAGCAAGCACAGGACTCTGCACAGGTCACATGCCCTTGAAACCAGTTTTACATATTATGGAGGACCAGGGAGGGATTTGTTAGGCAGTACGATTTTCACAAACTCTGAAAGATGACTGTGTGTTGGGTAGACAACTTTAGCGTTGCATTTACATTTTCTGTTTCCCTTTGGGGCCCATATACTGTCAATTCCTCAAGACTTATCAGCCTCCTATCTTAATACCAAAGGATGATGCAGCTTTTGTAGTCTTGTTTAGAGTGTTGGTGGTAGAGGGATATAGTAGTGTCTTGCCAGGTCAATTTCATCTCCATACAAATAAAAAAGCAAAAATTAAGGCCAGAATTTTATGACTCAATTTTTTAACATCAAAATCTGTAAGTCTTAGTCATTCTTTCTTAAATACTAATAGGAGTACACTGGCTTGGGAGTTTGTAGACCTGGGTTCTTGTGTTAGATCCACCTTTACAAAGGTACTCTTTGGATCAAAGCTTCCTAATCTGGGGAAAATATACTTAAGATTCTTTTTAGTTTGACTTTTTAAGATTACCAATAATGCTTCTAATTTTCTCCAGTAAAAAAAAATACATTTTATCTCAGTCTGATTTTTTGGAACATAAAGACGCAGTGTTGGCTGAACCGCTGACAGCATAAATACAGCAATAGCTGCCAAAGGCCATCTTCAGCTGGCAATCTCTTTTCTTAAACAACCACATTAAATCCCTAAGGTGACCAGTGCTATTCCATTCTTCTGTTAGTTAAAGGTCACCTCTACTAGCAACCAATTTTTGTACCTCCCTGGGGTAGATGCTTAAGACTACATTCATTGTCTATATTAACTTCTCTACTGCATCTGTTAAATATCAAAGTAATTAAATACTTATACAGACGTTGAGTCACTTTATTCTCAGGAGACTTTTTTCAGACCAAGAAACTTCAGACACTGTAGTCTCAGAAGGTGAAACTAAAATTCTTTCAGATTTCTGAAAACTTTCTACCTTATTAAGTCCTCCAATTGCATCAATAACCTGAAACACCTTCGCTAATTGAAGATTTGTGCTGTAGTGACCTGGATAGTTAAGGCTGTGCTACGACTAAAAACAGAACCCCTAAATCTCAGACTTAAAAAAATATTTATTGTTGTTGTGTTAAGTCCTCCATGACGTTGCTCAGCAGGACAGAGTCCCACACTCTCTACCGTCATATCTGTGCCAGCTAGAACATAGGGAAATCCTTGGTATAGTAGGGGTCTCGGGGAAAGCACTTGATGACTAAAAATAAATATTTGGCCTGAAAGTGACCTCCATTGTTTGCTTACAAGCCATTGGCTAGGAATAGGCTTACTGCTCCATCTAAATGCATGGGTTCGAGGAATTCTAATCTTCTATGTTCTCAGAAGAGGTGAACCCTATGGAGTCTCTTATCATATTTCCATACAGTAAAAACCTGCTTATCAAAGAGTCTCTCTGAAACTTGGCTTTCTTAGAAGTTTGAAGTATATTAACATAGTGGATTTCAGTGATTTAGATAGTCAAGAATAAACATCAGTACTACCCACTCTTAATACGGTATCTTTAGCTTAAAAGATCATGGTGTCTGATTTAGTTGTCGTATATGTGTTTGTTCCTGTATTGCTGTTATTTCTCATGTTGTTAGCTAGATGTTGATTGATTTCCTACTGTTTGCCAAGAGACCATAATTAAAGCATTATCCCTTTTTTCAAAGAGCTTACAATAATCTTTGAACATCAATTAGGCCCATAAATAAACATAGTTCTCAAATTCACACATCCTACAGGAATCATATTCTCTTTCAACCATACACAAATTGTTTTTTTGATAGCATGTCTTAAAATTTTTAGCTAGGCACAAATTATATTTTCCACACTTTATGGCATATGAATACATCATCTGAGATGAGTATTTGCCAAGTTATTAGAGGAAATTCAGAACCCTTGAATGAGAAAATAAGATATTAGCATTATTCATAGGCACCTTTGCAACCTGCAGCCATGAACAAGTAGGATTGTTTTATATGAGGGCAAAGTTTCACAACTAGATGTAATTCTGTCCGTACTGAATGTGGTATCTAAAGCATGAGGTGGTTTTTGATTAGCAATATAGAATCCTATCTCCTTAGGAAATTAGACCTATGGAATAGAAACTGTTTAGGGATTTGGGTGTGAAGCTATCTATGCATTATCTGCAATTTGTTTGGAACTATACATTGTCAATAATTTGAAATTGGCTATAGGATTTACTAGTGTACATCCGCTCCGTTCTTTCATTGTGTACCTTTTGAGTACCTACCATACAGCAGGCACTGTTATAGCTATTTGATAAGTAATGGAGAATAAAACACAACTTCTTTTTAAAAAAATTTTATTATTATTATTTTTAATAATAAATTTATTTTTTATTGGTTTCAATTTGCCAACATACAGAATAACATCCAGTGCTCATCCCGTCAAGTGCCCTGCTCGGTGGCAGGCGGGGAAAACACAATTTCTAACTTTGGGGAACTTTTTGCCCATTGAAAGAAACATCTATAGCATGGCATGGTAAATTCTACACTAGAGCTAGTAGAAGCTGCTACAGGAGCTGAGAACAGGGGAACTTTCATCATGGAAGTGTGGATGCATTTTGTGTAAGGGATAGTCATGGAACACATGTGAGTCAGGCAAATTAATGAGTCCATAAAAGCTCATGAGAAAACCTTGTTGCATGACAGGGTGATATGGTCAGAAACTAAGAGATATTCAGTGAGGAGTGTAAAAAGTGACTGGGGAGGACTACAGAGTGAGAATGTGGAGAGGTAGAGGCAAAACCACAAAAGCTTTGAGTCATTTGTGGTTAAATCCAAAAGAAAGTGACCCTGAAGATTACCTGAAAGTGCATGACCCTCCTCCTCTAACAATCATTTTGGGTTTTAGAAACCATGTTCTGGATAAGGAGGTTTGGAGGGGAGAGAGAGAGAGAGAGCAAAGAAAAGGAAATCAGTTGATGCATATCAATTCAAGAAGAGAATATCCCCTGGAGGGGAATAAAGGCTGCAGGTAGAGAATGAATGAATCCAAGACACCTTTAGGAGACAGAATGGACAACACTTATTGATTTCGTGAAGGAGGAAGAGAAAAGGAAAGGTGGAATTAAAGAATGGCTCCCAAATTCCTAATGGTGGCAACTGGCTAGATGGTAATGGATTTACCCATGTGGGGATGATAGAGGTATATGCGGATATGAGAAAGGATGGGTAGATATGACAACCTTTTTTTTAAAGTTTTTAATTCTCTCACCCAGTGCTCATCACCACAAGTGCACTCAATTCTTATCACCCATTTCACACATCCTCGCCCTTACCTCTCCTCTGAAAACCATCACTTCTTTGTAGTTAAGGGTCTCATTCTTGATTTGTCTTTTTTTTTTTTCCTTTTTCCTCACTTATTTCTTAAATTCCACAGATGAGTGAAATCATATGGTATTTGTCTTTGATTTATTTCACTTACCATTATACTCTCTAGGTCCATCCATGTGATTACACATTGCAAGATTTCATTCTTTTTTATGGCTAGGTAATATTCTATATATCGATATATCTACATAGATAGAATATCTGTAGTTATATATAAGCATACACCACTTCTTTATCTGTTCATCAGTTGATGGATACTTGAACTGTTTCCATATCTTGGCTATTGTTATATTTATATATTTATATATATATATTTATTCATATAATAAATTATGCTGCTATAAATATAAGGGTGCATTATTTCCATTTGAATTGGTGTTTTTGGTAAATACCCAGTAGTATAATTGCTAGATTGTAGGATAGTTCTGTTTTTAACTTTCTGAGAAACCTTCATACTGTGTGTGCACCCGCTCACATTCCCACCAACAGTGCATGGGTGTTCCTTTTTCTCCACATTCTCACCAACACTTGTTTCTTTTGTTGTTGATTTTAGTCATTTCCCTGATAAGTGATGATGAGAATCTTCATGTGTCTGTTGGCTATCTCTATGTCCTCTTTGGAGAAGTATCTGTTCAAGTCTTCTGCCCATTTTTTTCTTAGAGTTTTTGTATTTCTGTGATGTTGATTGTTATTTCTCCTCTCTCATTAGTGATTTTGAGTCTTTTATCTTTTTTTCTTGATAAGTCTGGGTTGAGGTTTATCAATTTTATTGATTCCTTTTAAAAATATTTATTTCTTTAGAGAATGAACAAGCAGGTAGAGTGGCAGAGGGGGTAGCGAAAGTAAGCACAGATCCCCACTCTGACCAGATCCTAGGACCCTGAGATCATGACCTGAGCCTTTAGGTGTAAGGCTAAATTCGAGATTTTTCTTGCTCCTTGAGGTAGGCCTATATTGCTATAAACTTCCCTCTTAGAAGCACTTTTGCTGCATCCCAAAGGTTTTGAACTATTGTGTTTTAATTTTCATTTGTTTCTATGTACTTCTGTATTATTTTAGTTCCTGGCTGACCCATTCATTGTTTAGTAGCGTGTTATTTACCTTCCATGTATTTGTGGTCTTTCCAGATTTTTTTCTTGTGGTCGACTTCTAGTTTCACAGCACTGTGATCAGAAAAGATGCACGATATCATTTCAATCTTTTTGAATTTGTTGAGACTTGTTTTGGGGCCTAATATGTGATCTATTATGAATATGTTCCTTGTGCACTTAAAAAGAATGTATATTCTATTTTAGGATGGAATGTTCTGTATATATCTGTTAAGTCCATCTGGTCCAGTGTGTCATTCAAAGTCATTGTTTCCTTCTTGATTTTCTGCTAAGATGATCTTTCGATGCAAGTGAGGTGTTAATGTCTCCTCTTATTATTGTATTATCTACTAGTTTCTCTGTTATTAACTGTTTTATGTGGTTGGGTGCATAAATATTTACAATTGTTAGGTCTTCTTGTTGGACTGCCTTTTTATTACTTTGTGCTTTTGTCTCTTACTATAGTCTTGTTTTAAAGTCTAGTTTGTCTGATATAAGTATTGCTACTCCAGCTTTCTTCTGACATCCCCATTTGCATGATAAATACTTATTCATCTTTCACTTTGAATCCGCAGTTGTCTTAGGTCTAAAAATAGTCAATAGTCTCTTGTAAGCAGCATGTAGATGTAGATGTCTTGTTTTTTTAATCTATTCTGCCATCTTGTTTTTTGATTGGAACATTTGTTCCATTTACATTCAAAGTAATTATGAATATATAAATAAATATATAAATAAATACATATTGCCATTTCATTATTTGTTTTATGGTTGTTTCTGAAAATTTTCTCTGATGCTTTCTTGTCTTTCTCTTTCATGGCTTGCTGGTTTTCTTTAATGATGTATCTAGATTTATTTCACTTTATTCCTTGCATACTTATTAGTGTTTTTTGATTTATGGTTACCATTGGGTTTGTATAGAACTTCTGCATATAGCAGTCTGTATTAAATTGATGGTCATTTTAAGTTTGAACCTATTCTTTACTCCTCTCCTCTCTATCTTTTAGGTATAATATTTTACACCCTTTTATTGTGTGAGTTCCTTGGTTGATATTTCACAAAAATATTTACTTTTACTGCTTTTGTTTTCTACCTTTCTACTGTCACTGTTGGTCTCTCAACTCGAAGAGTCTCATTTAATGTTACTTGCAGGGATGGTTTAGTGGTCATGAATTCCTTCAGTTTTTTTTGGTCTGAGAAACTCTTTCTCTAACGAGGCTATCATTCAGAATAGAAGGGGAGTGAGAGTATTCTTGGCTATAGGGTTTTCTCTTTCAGCACTTTGAATAAATCATGCACTCCCTTCTGGCTTGGAAAGTTTCCCCTGAAAAGTCCCCTGATAGTTTTATGGAGTTTCCTTCAAGGTGACTGTCTTCTTTTATCTTGCTAATGTTATTTTTTTTTGTCTTGATCATATTTTGCCATCTTATTATAATATGTCTTGATGTGGATCTGCTTTTGTTGATTTCTCTTTCTTTTTTTTTTTTTTTTTGTCAGGGGTGCTCTGTGCCTCCTAGATCTGGATTTCTGTTCTCTTCCCCAGATTTGGAAAATTTTTAGCTACTATCTCTTCAAATGAATTTTCTGCCCTTTTTTTTCTCTCTTCTAGGACTCTTTAAAGGTGAATTTTATTACATTTGAGGAGTCCCTCAGTTCCCTAAGTCTATTCTTGTTTTGCATAATTCTTTTTTTCTCTTTTGTTTAGCTTGATTACTTTCCACTACTCTGTCTTCTAGGTCATTAGTTTGTTCTTCTGTTTCTTCCAGCGTGTTCATTCTACCAAGGGTGTTTCTCATTTTGCTTATTGACCCCTTGATCTCTGCTATGTTATTTCTTGTCTTTGTGTTAAATGTCTCACTCATATCTTCCACTCTTTTTCAAGCTCAGTGGGTACCTTTATGATCAATACTTTAAATTCTCTATTAGTCATGTTATTTCTGTTCCATTTAGATCTCTGGCCTTGTCCTTTTATTTGAAACCCATTTATCTGTCTTCTCATTTTGCCTCTGCCTGCATCTCTGTGTCAGGAAAGTCAGCTACATCTCCTGAACTGAGGGTAATGGCCTTGTGAAAAAGATACCCTGTAGCATGTAGTGTTCCCTATTGTCCAAAGGCTGGAACTTCAGAGAGGGTGTCTAATGTGTGCTGTATACCCTTTCCCGTGGTGTCCTGGCCATTTTATCCTTCAGGCCAATTGTTTGCAGGAGTTCCCTTTGCCTGTTGTGATCGGTGCTTGGTCCCTGGCCTGAATGTGGCAAATTTTAATCAGGTGTGCCCTAGTCTTCTTAGAAATGAGATCTTTCACCATTATCACCAGAACTGAGGCCCTATAAAGCTCCCTGATTGGGAGAAGCAATGTGGGCAGGTATTTGGGCTGGTCTTCTGGAAGAGAGGGCCTATCAAGCTGGGACTGAGGCAAACATGACTGAAAAGAGTGGTGCCACTGGATCACAGGGGCAGCAGTGGTAGTGGGGGCAAGGGGAAGGTCTGTGTTTATGTGTGTGGGGGGATCTGGGGGGATATAAGCAAGTTAGGTAGTGAATGTAGGCCCTTTGCTGGTTCTCCCAGGTGGTCTTGTGCTTATGTTGAGGGGTAGGGGAGGGAAATGGTGCATACTGTTTCTTTTCCTAGAGGAGTCTCTCCATGAATCCTAGCTCTCTGGGACGTGCTGCAAGATGAGCAAATAACCTCCCCACTGTGTGCCCCAGGTGCTTTTCAGATTATTGTTTCCACGCTGTATAACCATAGGCTTTTTGCCCTGCTTTCTGTCCAAGAACAGCCTCAATACCCTCTGGGCTCTCCCCAGACCAAGTCAGCTCACCTTTAGAACTCCAGGCTTTAAACCCCACTGGTCACCCAAAGTCATGAAATTTGGGCCCTCTCACTTTCCAAGACAATTGCTATGAGGATTTGTTTTCCCTGTGCATTTCTCTATGTGTTGGTTTGTCTCTAGCTCTTCTCCATGATCACAGCTCTGGACCACAGCGGCAGAGCTCTGTGTCTTCCTTAAGTCCTGTCTTCACATTCCTTTCTTTTCTGATGTAGCCTCTTCTATACTTAGTTGTAGAGTTTGCTCTGCCAATCCTCAGGTCAATTTCTGGGATACTTAGGATGATTTGATACTTATTTAGTATTTGTGGAATGAGATGAATCTAGAGTCTTCTGACTCTACCCCCATCTTCCACTCTTCTCTCTAATCTTGGTTTTGGACAAATTGAGCTGGGGTACTTCTGATAATCAAATGTCCAGAAGCTCAGTGGTAAAGCTTTGGCAATCTTCAGGATGCTTCTAAATTCTACCTAACATTGATTCCCACTTAAAAGTATTTCCCACTCTTCACCATTTTGCAATTTTAGTGCCATTTTCAAGTATCATTTTATATTCTAATAACATTAAATATAAAAGTGATATCTCTCTTTAGAAAAACAGATTAGCAATTACAATAAATCAGCTAGTAAAAACATGTGAGCTATTGCTAACCTACTGAGATATTTGAATACTGGTATTCAGAAAAACCTTAAACTGATAAGAGTTATTTCAGGGCAGTGTTGTTTGTGCTTCTAAAATGAACTCAACAAAGGTGATGGTAACATAACCCCACTACAACTGACTATTACTTTCTACCACATCTAAGAACCATAGGTTCTCTTTGCTAACTTAAAAGTTTTATTTTGGTTATTCCAATGATCCTAATACTTTATGTCACCAATCAAAAAAATAAAATTCTGAACAAAGAATTACAACTGCCTGTCAATCTTAAAAGTCAATCATAGAAATTTTGTACAAATCACAATATCTTCTAAACCACTGAGCCACCCGGGCTGCCCCTCAAATCACAACATCTTCTAAAAGAATTCTAGGAACAACGCCATGATAGATGTGATAAAATGAGAAAATAAAAATTCTTTAAGCTTAATTGTCCTTGTCTTGATAAAATGTGGGTCTCCCATAATTGGAGGTAATATGGCAGAGTTCTGTACTATACACAAGGCCAGATACATTGGGCATCAAAAAGAGGCAACCAGTGAGGGAGAAAGACAAAAGGGGTCGTTACTTAGCGACCCAATCTAACAGGACTTTTGAATATGCTCAAAAGTTATATTTGAACAATTGGCTTGATGCAGAGGCATACTCAGTTTTGCCACTTATATTTAGAGGCCTCTGTTTGCTTCATTTAAGAAAGATCTCACTAATGTATGAAGGTTTTCAACAAGGTATGAGAATCTTTTTAATGATGGCTATAGTTGATTCGGGAAGGAAAAGTAAGAATGTGTGCAAAGATGGATCCAATTCTCTGACATGGAAGCGTACAGGAGTGGAGGGCCAACAGAATCAAGGTATGAGGGTTCCAGAATGCTTCTGCAGCTGCTGTGACATTCACTGAGGCTGCATCATCTCAAATAATTTGTCCTTTAATCTTCTTGATCTTGTCAGCACAGTTAGTTTGGCAGTGAAAGTACATTTTGTAAAGAAAGAGATTTAAATACTTGTATTGATACATAATGCAATGCAACTTTAAAACCTGACCTAGTTGTTTGGGTTGGTCCTGGTTGGTTTTCAAATTCAAGGTGGAATTTTTATTTTTTCATGATAGAAAGTAAAATCTGGATGAATTGAATGCATTTCTTGTTCTATTCATGATGAAAAGCATACCTAACAAATTAACCTACTCCATGTATTTTTCTTTTTAATATTAGGTTCCTTCAATCAGTAACTGCAAGCCCAAACTGAACATTTTATAGCATATGACAGGATCCTTGCAATACAAATGAGTTTTGAGGGCTGAATCAAGGCAGATGTTTAGGTACATTATTTAATAGTTTTACTGTAGAGAGTTGTAGGATAATTGTACTCTTTTTGGTAGAAGAAGAGACTGATTCAAATACTCTATAATAACCTTTTCTATGTAAACTATATCAAAACATAGGACTTTAAAGAATTATTTGATACTGATTCATGGCGTCAGCAATTTGATCAAGGCAGTTCTTTTTCTGGTCGTCTTTGCTTTGCCTACTCCTGTGGCTTCAGTTAGCTGGCAGATTGGAAGGAGATGGCCTCACTCACATGCCTGGGGTGGATGTGGGCTGCTTAGCAGAGCTAGTTGTTGGCCACAGTGCTATCAGTGATTGAACAGCCTGTCTTTGGCTAATCCAGGCTTCATCACATGATAGACGTTATAAAAAGTTCCTTTAGAAGAGCAAAACAATGCTAGCCCAGAAGTGGAAGTATTTTCAAGCCTATGCTTCAGTCACTTTTTTTGGAAGATGTTGCATTTAGGGGTGCATTCAGTTGGTTAAGCATCTGCCTTTGGCTCAGATGATGATCCTGGGGTCCTGGGATTGAGCCCCATGTCTGGGGCTCTGCTGAGCAGGGAGCCTGCTTCTCCCTCTCCCACTTCTCCCCCACTTGTGCATGCTCTCTTTCTCAAGTAAATAAAATCTAAATATATATGTGTATATATTTATAATATATAATATATAAATGCATTTATATATAATAACCTTTTCTATATAAAATATAAAATTATATTTTATATATAGAAATTATCATTTATATAAATTTATATATATTAAATATATATTTATATATATGCAAATACATATATTGCATTTAACAAAGCAAGTCAAAGAGTAGAGAAATAGACTCTATCTTTTAATGGGGAGAGCTTCAAGGCAACATTGCAAAAGGGCAGATCTGGACATTTTTGTATTTTACCTTAGTCCCTTTTAGGAACTTGGGACTCTCCTATCTTTCTGACAAAATTGTTATTCCCCATATTTTCATATTATCTTTTAATTTTAGTCATTCTAGTGACAGTTTAATGATATTTCATTGTGGTTTTAATTTACATTTTTTCTGAATTGAAAAACTAATGTTGAAACCCTCTTATATGTTGATTGACCATTTGGATCGTCTCTGAATTTGATTTTTGCCTGTTTTTGTACTGAGTTTTCACATTTTTAATTTTCATGTGTGTGATACCTACCTACATACATATGCATAATTTTTAAAAAAAGATTTTATTTGTTTATTCATGAGAAACACACAGAGAAATAGAGAGAGGCAGAGACCCAGGCAGAGGGAGAAGCAGGCTCCATGCAGGGAGCCCAATGTGGGACTCGATCCTGGGACTCCAGGATCATGCCCTAGGCCAAAGGCAGGTGCTAAACTGCTGAGCCACCTAGGGATCACCACACATGCATAATTTTGATGCATTACAAATATATCTACCCAGTTTGTGTATTACCTATTCTCTTGTTGTCTATTTTAATAAAAATGGATTCTCAATTATAATGCAGTCACTTTTTCAATATTTTCCTTTATTATATCCTAATTATGAAATCTTTGCCTTCCCCAAAGTTATAAAGATATATATGTTCCTGTTTTCTACAAATTTTTCTAGTTAGCTTTAGGTATTTAGGCATATGATTCATTATGAATTATTTTATGTATAATAGGGATTCTGAGTCATTATTTTTGGCCATAATTGTCTGAACTTGAATTTGTATTGAACAGGCTATCTTTGCTATAGAATTAAAAAAAATTGCTGTGTCTGTATATATTGTGTATGTATACAATATATGGGAAACTTTGATAAACACTTTAAGAAATCAGATTTTTTGAATTGATTACAAAATTAGCATATTAAAGAGGACAATAGAAATTAACATAATATGGATATGTCAAACTTCAAAAAATATATTCACCATGAATATGTTTGGATATTTCTGCTGGATCTTCTAATGTGATGTTTCTCAAAGTGAGACACAAAGACAATCTGCATCAGAATCATCTGAGGCACATGTTAAGATATATATTCTGTGGATTGTAGGCTCATTCCCAGGGTTATAGAATCTGTCAGCATCTTTGTGGATGAGACCTGGATGCCAGCATTTTAAACCTGTCCCATTGGTGATGTCCATAAATTTAAAAGAGAGGCACATCGTATGTTTCAACACTCCCCTGCTGTTATGATGTTGTGACACAAAGGCTGAAACTTTCAAGAAACACTGGCTTAACTCTTAAGTTCTTTAATGTACTGCAGGTACTACTCTCCATTCTGTGTACTCTTTCCTTTTCTGGCTGAACATGTAGTAGCCTGACTCACAATTTATGCCTTAGCAATTCTGGGCCATTATGGGATTCCCACTCCCCACGATGTTGGAGCCCATAGGCTCCAATGCAATGGTCTCTTTTGATCCCCTATGTTCAGTTCTAGTCTCCCCCACCTTGCCCCCTTACACTTGCAGCTCTAACCATTGTTATCAATTTGGTATACATCTTTATTTCCCGGGGCTACTATACCTAAAAAATGGCTGATTTAAAACAATAGAAACATATTGCCTCACAGCTTTGGAGACTGGCAGTACAAAATCAAGGTGTCACTAGGACCATGCTTCCTCTGAAACCTATGGGGGATTCCTCTGACTCTTCCTAGTTTTTGGTAGTTTTCTGGCAATCTTTGGTACTCCTTGGCTTGTAGGTGTGTCACTTTTGTGCTTCCTGCATGCTCATCTCTTTACACAGTATTCTTTTCATGACAATACCAGTTTTCTTGGTAAGGGCCTACCCCATCTGGTGTGATCTCACCTTAACTAAGTACATGTGCAAAGGTTCTATTTCTAAGTAAATTTAAATTTGAGAATGCCTGGCTGGCTCAGTGGATTAGGTGCCTGACTCTTGGTTTCAGCTCAAGTCATGATCTCATGGGACATGAGATCCAGCTCTGTGTCAGGCTCTGTACCCAGTGAGCAGTCTGCTTGAAGAGTCTATCCCTCTGGCCCTCTCTCCACTTGTGCCCACACATGTGCATTCTCTCTTAAATCTTTAAAAAAATTAAGTTTATATTTGGAGATGTGTGTGTTTAGAACTTCAATATACCTTTTCTTGGGGGACACAATTCATAGCATCCTTCAAGATTTTTTCTCCTGCTCTGTCATGAATTGTTTAAATGCCTAAAAATAAAAACAAAAATATAGAATATGACACTATGGTTATTGGGGGAAAGGAAAATTCTTCTGAATAAGAAAAGTCATAAATAAAAAGATAAACTTTACATCAAAATGAAAATTTCAGTATAGAGGTAATTTTTTAACTTTCATTTGAAGGATGTTCATTTCCAGGAAAAGATTGCCAATAATTCAATACAAATTTAAGACAATCAGAAGAAATGTGGACAAGAAAGATTTACAGAGAAAGAAGTACAATAGGTTAAAACGGTATGCTTTATTTATAGTCTTGACTTGTGTAGTCTCTTCCTTGGCCCCATGTGTCCATTTCCCGACTTGTCCCCTATCCTTGCCCTAACACCTGCAACCAAATCTCACTCTGTATCCTTAACTGTATCTTTTTGACTTCCATCAGGCACAGCCTCACAAAACTTCTTACCCCCTACTATCCTCCACCTCTATGATGCCCTATGCATATCTCTATCTCGCTTTTCTTATAACATGGTCTCTGTGTTTGTCTTCCCTATTAGATTCCTAGTTCCCTGAAAACAAGGATTGTATGTAATTCATACTTGAATCATCAGAACAGAAATTAAACATAGATCAACTTAGAGGACATTATGCTAAGTGAAAGAAGTCAGACACAGAAAGACAAATATTATATGATCCCACATGTGGATATTATAAGAAGAACTCATAGAAACAGAGTAGAATGGTGATTGCCAGGGACACCTGGGTGGCTCAGTTCATTAAGTTTCTGACTCTTGGTTTTGGCTCAGGTCATGATCTCAGAGTTTTGAGATGGACTTTATACTCAGTGGGGAGTCAGCTTGGGATTCTCTCTCAAATCTTAAAAGAATCGTGATTACCAGGGCCTGGGGAATATGGAAAATGGAGAAATGTCAATGTTTATAAACTTTGAGTTATAAGATGAATAAGTTCTGGGTATGTAATTAACACCATGGTGACTGTAGTTAATACTGTATTGTATACTTGAAATTTGGTAAGAATCATAAGTATTCTTACCACACGCAAAAAAAGGTGACTTATGGGAGTTGATAGGTAGGTTAATTAACTTGACTGTGATAATGGCCTGACAACCTATACCTATAATCATCATGGTATACACCTTTAATATATACAACTGTTGTCAGTTATACATTAGTAGAGCTGGAAATAAAAAAAAATTGTACAAATAAAACAACAACAAAAAAGCCCATGGAACTCAAATTATTTAATACAAATATTTGGACTCTACACTATCCACTGTGTAACTCCAAATCTTCTATAAAGAATAAGTTTATATTTCAGTACCAGAAGAAAATAGATTATTTTATTGGACTCTGAGCACTGGAGCATCTAACTACTTATTTACTCCCATTTGCTAAGAACTTTTGAACTACATGTGATGCTGTGTGAAGTAGCAACTAATATGTATATTTTATGAACACTTTAAAGGAAGTATGTAAAAATAATATGGATCTTCCTTCTTCAGTACAGTATAATTGTAATAAAATATTCCAGAGTTCTATGTCATCTTATACTCTGAGAATGTTTTTTTTCTGAAAAGAGGAGTGAGAGAACTGATTAGTCATACCATGTTTCTATAACTCATTACAGGTGGCAAGTGTAGTTTAGCACCAAAAGACAAAATTAAAACATCAAATGTGATTAATATTTCAGGTAAGGAGAATAACAGAGCAAACACAAATTTGTTTAGCTCTTCATGAATTAAGTTGAAAAATATGATTATTAAGTCCTTGTTCTGTGCATAAAAAGAGATGATTCATGAACAACTATTTCTGCCCTGAAATTCTTTCTTGCCTGAGTTTTGCATTCTAGTTTAAGCCAAGTTTTGGCATTATCTCCCAGTGCACACATAGGTGCGAAGTTGATCTCTTCACAAGTCTATAAACACTTTTTTTTTTTTTTTTTTTTTTTTTTTTATTTTTTTTTTAATTTTTATTTATTTATGATAGTCAGAGAGAGAGAGAGAGGCAGAGACACAGGCAGAGGGAGAAGCAGGCTCCATGCACCGGGAGCCCGACGTGGGACTCGATCCCGGGTCCCCAGGATCGCGCCCTGGGCCAAAGGCAGGCACCAAACCACTGCGCCACCCAGGGATCCCTATAAACACTTTTGAAACCATATTAGTATCATAGAATATTTATTCCTCACTGTAAACAAAATAAGTTCTAGCTTGAGACTGCTGGGAAATTAAGCTTTCTGTTTTATAGGTGCTTTGAACAACTTATAATAGGTAATATTGAAGCAACACCTACCTGAAGAGATTTCTTTGTAATGGGATTTTCAGAAGGACTATCAATACTCATAGCGATCCTACCAAACTTTAACTGTTCCAAAAGAATTGAAGAACTGTGTTCCATCCTAGTGTGGACTAAGCCATTAAAAAGTAAGGTGCATTATTTAGGGACCTGTAGAATAGTTACTGGCTCTGTGGTTGATAATTGCTGCACCAATTGCAGTATAAGAATTTCTTTCTTGCGTGTTTGTTTCTCAGGACCTTTTCTTTTCTTTCTTGATTTTTTTTTTTTTTTACATCTAAGGGGAAAAGTAATGTACATTTCTTATCACTAAGCTTCTTAATTTCAAGAACTCATTTCAGCTAAGGTATCCAGCTGGGTTACTTTGGATGATAAGCCTCACACTAATTCACCTGCCGAATCTTGATAAACAATCTTTAATGATGGATGAAGGGAATGCAGTTTTCACCTGACAGAGGAGAAAGTCTTCAGGCTGTTAATAAGTGCTATACAAACTAAAGTGCAGTTAAATAGAATGGTGAAAAATAACATCTGGTTATGTACGCAAGAACCAGTATTTCCCTCGAAACTTATAGGAATAAAAAAATCATCTTAATTCAATCATTGTCTCTGACCTAAAGTCTCATTAATTTCTGCCAAGTAGGCAATACATATGTGAAAATAAAACTGATTGAAACTATAAAAATAATCTTGTAGTATTCTAGTAGTATACAATAAGTCAAAATAGACTAACAGAATCTTATAAGGTGTGTCTTCTAGATACCCTGCTTTAATCACATGAAATATTTCTAGCTAACACATGAAATACTTATGAAGGACCAGAAAATGAGTGAGATGAATAACTTATCTTATAATCACTTTTGCCCTTTTATTTTGCTTGATATAAGCTTTTAAGGAGAACACAAAAATAAACTTCATTTAAACCAGGACTAAATTATCCTTTTGAATCTAAAGTGATAATTCTTCACTTTGGGGGAGACTATTTAAAATCTTATTATATCTCAACACTTCTAAGTAGAGTTTGGAATGGTTGATAAACAGCAATAAAGCATTTTTGATAGCGTTGCAGTTTAAGTACAGAAAACCAAATGTAATAACCATAGTAGCCGCATAACTGCTGCTGATTGAACTTCACACCTTTTTAGACTTTGGTAGGTCAGGGAGATTCAGAAACTGATGAGTTATATAGTAAATGGGAAACAAAAACCCAATGGCTGTTTAATGAAAATTAATTCTTTTCTGAAGTAGGAATTAGTCTTCTTTTTTAAATATATTATTTATTCAGGAGAGACACACACAGGTGAGAGAGGCAGAGACATAGGCAGAGGCAGAAGCAGGCTCCCTGCAGGAGGCCCAGTTGTGGGACTCGATCCCAGGACCACGGGATCACGCCGTGAGCCCAAGGCAGATGCTCAATCACTGAGCCACCAGGCATCCCTAAAATCTGTTTTTCTGCTAATAAGTTAAACAAAACATCAACAAGTTAAATAAGCAGAGAAAACACTAGATACCAATTTAGCATTTCAAATATTTCTAGTAAACAGGGAAATGGACCTGAGTGCCTATAAGAAATAGGCAAAATTTCAGTGATGTATGCGAAAGACTTTTCTTTGGCTAATCTTTATAAGATTTAAAAAGTGAAATATGTTATTCTTTCTTTGAACTAGTTGTGATTGAGAGTTTTTCCCTTGAAAGTTTAAAAAAATGTTCATAATGTGCGATTTCAAATTGGATCTTAAGCTTTTTATAAAAAGTATCCCACTATTCATCACTCTAGCTTAAAAAAGGGAAGAGAGATATTTTGAATATTTTCTATACATTATATATTTAGGATTTCCATATATTTGGACTCAACTACCATTAAAAATCATTTGTGTGATCATTACAGATCCTGGCCACAAAAGGATTGTTAGTTTTGTCTCTATTTCTTATTTATTTATTTATTTATTTATTTATTTATTTATTTATTTATTATGATTTTATTTATTTATTTATGAGATACACACACACAGAGGCAGAGACACAGGCAGAGGGAGGAGCAGGCTCCATGCAAGGAGCCTGGCATGGGACTCGATCCCGGATCTCCAGGATCACGCCCTGGGATGAAGGTGGCACTTAACCGCTGAGCCACCTGGGCTGCCCTCAACTTATTTTTTTAGAAGATTTTATTTGACAGAAAGAGTGAGATGGCCTAAGCAGGGAGAGAGAGTGTCAGAGGGAGAAGAAGAGTGAGATGGCTTAGCAGGGAGCCTGATGCAGGGTTCAATGCGAGGACCCTGGGATCCTGAGCTGAAGACAGACACTTAACTGACTGAGCCACCCAGGCACCACTCTACTTTCAATTTAAATTCACAACTATCTATGTAGAAAGAATTACATAAACACATGCTTCCTAAAAATCTGAAATTCTCAAAACAGTTGGATAAAAGCTAGATTATGAGCATATAGAAGGTAAGATCATGTCCAAAGAACATGACAAAGCTCTAGTTTCTCATGAAGTTTATGTTCTAGCAAAATGGAACAGAAAATAAAACTACAATCTACATATGTGTTACATAGAAGAAATTTAGAAAAACAGAATGTAGAACAAGATGAGGCAGGAAATTTTAAACTGTGAGAAACAGTGATGAGTCAACAGTGATTTAGGGCCTACAGGTGGCACAAATGCAAAGATAGTGTGCATCAAGGGAAGAGGAGGAAGGCTGCAGCTATAATGCTTATTTCCGAGAGCAGGTCCAAGTTTACTATTAGGCATTTTGTTTTGCATGTGCATCCGAAATCCAAGTGGGCATGTGATTACCAGTTGGGTATATGAAATTGTGGTTGAATGTTTTTATCCCAGAAGTAAACCCCAAGACGAGGACTCAGATGTACTTGATTTATTTTGGGAAGCAGACCCAGGAAGCCCCAGAGAAGTGGGGGAAACGAGATTGAAAAGGGAAAATGGCCAATAAAGTATGTTACCAAGCAAATTACTAATAGTGGGGAATTAGGACCAAATACCACTAGGGAATGCTAGGAGCCTCTGTGAAAGGAATAACCAGAAGGACGAGACAGGTTCTCATATATCAACTCCTATCAGTGATTTGTTGAGGCTGACTTTCAGGAAACTTTTTTTGTTAGGCAATTCTGGCCTGCTCAGTGTGTGGGCAGAGCAGGATCAGAGGCCAGAGAACTCCCTTTGCTGAACAAATGCAGACTTTGGAAACTGAAGTACTTAGGCAATTGAGTATCTGAAAATAGTAATACCTGATGGATACGGTTACAGTGCAGACATCATCAGCAGAGAGGGAAAGATTGGGGGGGGGGGTCAGCAATCAGCCCTTGAGTTTATGAGACTGGATTAGATCCATGAAATATGACATAAAAATGGAGAAAGGGTCTGGCATAGAAGGCATTTCAAGGTTAAGGAATTGGGAAGAGTATAAAAACTCCGAGGAGTCCAGGAAAGAATGATCAATGAGGTAGGAGGGAAATCGAGAGGAGGGAGTACGGCGTCCTGGAAGCAAAGTGAGGAAAATACATTAAGAGAAGAAGTTACCAGCTGCCTCACATGATCCGGATCGGTTCAAAAAAAAAAAAAAAAAAAAAAGGGTGGGGGTGGGGGTGGGGAAGGGACTGAGAATTTACATTGGATTTAACATGAAAGTTGTTAGGGGCCTTAGCAAAGCAATGTCAAGTAGTGGGTGACGCCAGAATAAATTGGTCTTTAAAAAGAATGTGACAAGGGAGGGAGAAAGAGTCTGGTCAACTCCTTTGAGGATGATGATTGCAAAAAAAGCCACACTCAGTATGTTGGGTGAATACCTGGAGTAATGGGGAATTAAGTGAAAACTTCTTTGCCAGATGCTTTCAAGAATACAGAGACAACATGGAGACCTTATTCCTCCTGAGACACCTCTTGCTTTTTGCACAGTGAAGCTCAAGATAGAGGCATATCAGTGACTATGGAGGGACATGTGAATGTGCAGTCCCTCAGAGACCAGAGGAGATGGGTGGGAGAAAGGTACCGGGAATGAGGAGGTTGCCCTGGAGGTTGGTGGAGACCATTGTGGATCCTTGTCAGTGTCAAGACAGTGAGGACTGCAGCCTGGAGATGGGAGTGTGTTTGAGTAGATTAAGTCAATGAGGCAGTTGTTTCTGAAAGAAAAAGCAGATACAAGGTTTTGGTTTGGGAGCTGAAGATGAGCTATAGCTCAGTACCTGCCCGAAAACGTCTCCAGGGTCAAGCTCAGACACAGATGCCCCATTCTCTAGTCATGGAGAACAAAGCCCTTTACTTCCAAATCTGCATCCTGGACACATCCTGGCAAAGCAAGAGGCTGATCTCTGTTTTTAGAGAAGTGTAATAGTTGAATCAGAAAAGCTCCACCACATGGAAGCCAGGAATGCACGAATATAATTAAAAAAGAGTACTCTGGCATTTATAACCTGGTCAGGAAAGAGAATGTGCCTTGGGAGAAGGAGTGAAGGGGGAGGAGTGGAAGAGGTGATTTTATCATGTAGTCCTATCCTGTTATGTTTTGTTTTTAGAATAACAAATGAACTCAACGACTTAGAGTAATAAACTCAACGACAAGGAGACCCAGTTCTAGCGTTTAGTCTTCACCTTAATCTTTGTGTGGCCTTGGGGAATTCTTGTGACTTCTTTGATCTTCCAACATAGAGGAGAAGGGCGGAGGAGAGTTTTCTTTTTTAATAGGAGCGCTATAACAAGATGCTGATGTGGTGATAGAAATGATCTCTAAATACGAAAGTTGTTATTCTAGTTATCATCCCAAAGTGGTTGCCCTAAGCAGACAAGTTCAGAAAAATTGTATTAGATTCTTTCTTGAACTAAGTATTTGTATTATCAAATTTGGTTGGTTAAACATTAATTTTCTAATTTTCTCCTTTTCCATACTGACTACCTTCATTTCTTCCATCCCTCCCTCCTTCTGTAATAATATATTGCGTGCATACCACAAGACAGGACTTTTACTAGGGACCCGTACATAAAAGGATGGCTATACCATTTCCTTAAGGAGCTTTTGAAATTCAAGAATAAGAACCAAACAAACAATTGAAATAAGTAATTTGTGGTCTGAAATCCAGATGAGGAAAAGTAAGTCCACGGTACAAAGACTATAGAATTTGTTCCTGGAGGACATTACTTTTTAAACAATAATATTAACACTAGGTGGGAATTATTATTGATCATCTATCAAATCAGATTTCTTTCTGCAGTGTTTCTGGATAAATGGAACACAGCTAATAGAGGTTTTGCTTCAAAGCATCTGCTGAACTCCCATTGTAATTTGTATCCCATTTTAATGAAATAATCTGATTTGAATGACCTCAGCTTGCGAAAGACTCATTTATCATCTTCCTCCGCAGCCTTGACTATAATGCTGTGCTCTGAGGATATGGAAGGGATATATTCCAAAGGGTAGCATTTTAAGTAAAAGCATCAAATCATAACCAAACAACTCCTACAGAAGTCAGTCAAGAGACCGCACCAAGTGTCAATTTAAGAAAGCCTTCAAACCCCTAGGTGTGTTCAGAAACTTCAAATAGCACTTTTGTGGAAGGGGGATGATCTAAATGAACATTGTTTCACACCCAATTTGTTGTGCATAGTTTATCCTGCCTTCCATGTCCATTAGTTTCCAAAAATGCTTTGTGTGCAGCCTGGGAAAGGTATAAACAAACTAAGTACAGGCTTGATTGTACTATATGGTAATTGGAGCTTTGCTCCTCACACCACCTCATCGTGGGTGTGCATATTTTCTAAAAGCTTACAGTTTGAATGGATCATTTTTTTTTAGAATTAGCATATACATGTACTTTATTTTTAGATGTGAAATATATTTCAAAGAGCAATAAGTTCAGAAAAAAGGTTTTTAAAAACTCAATTGCACCTGTAGGGCAAATTGGTGATGTAGAAGGCTTGTGATCATGGCATAGATCCTAACTCTTGAATACTTTTCAGTTCCTACTTAAAATGACGTGGCCAGGAGATTAGCAGATTTGCATTTAAGTCAAATGTTAAGTAATCTATCCAGGTGGCACCTTAACTAAAATAATTAAGTTCTAGTACTTCTAATGAAAGTCATATTTTATTACTCATTATATGAGAGCATCTAAATTTTTTGAAAGATGGGTAGGTGCCTGCTCATCTTGCTCAGTGCTGTTTGCTGCTATTTTCCCAATACTTAGTACAATAAACAGTTGAAAGAATAGAAATTACTTGCTTTGGGGTAAAAGCTTTTTAGGACTTCAACCTTAAGTAAAATGTTAGCATTAGGTTTTTCATAGATGTCCATTATCAGTTTAAGAGCATTTTTTTCTATTACTAGTGTGCTGAGAATTGTTTTTATGAATAAATATTATTTCAAATACTATTGAGAAGATCATATGGCTTTTGGCCTCATTCTATTAATAAGAAATGACATTGAGTGATTTTCAACTGATAGATCTTGTATTACTCTACATGGTTATGATGTATGACTCTTTACGTAAATTGCCAGATTCATTTGCTATGTTTTTTTTTTAAGGATTTTGAATATATGTTCATGAGGTATATTAGAATGTAATTTTGTTACAATGTGTTTATGAATTTGCCAAAATTTGACAGCAGAAACTTAGGGATAAGCTGACTCCTATTTTTTTTTAAGATTTTATTTATGTATTTATTTATTTATTTATTTATGTATTTATTTATTTTATTTTATTTTATTTTTTTAAGATTTTATTTATTTATTCATGAGAGACACAGAGAGAGAGAGAGAGGCAGAGACACAGGCAGAGGGAGAAGCAGGCTCCATGCAGGGAGCCTGATGTGGAACTCTATCCCAGGTCTCCAGGATCAGTCCCCGGACTGAAGGTGGTGCTAAACCGCTGAGTCACCCAGGCTGCCCTGCCCTCTATTTTCTGGAGAAGTTTTATGTGATGGTTATTGTTCCTTTCTTAAACATTCAGTGGAATTCACTGCTAATATCTAGACCTGAAGATTTTTGTATGTGAAAAATTTTAATTAAAAATTAAAATTCTCTAATAAATGCAGGGACATTTGGATTTTCTTCTCACGTCAATTTTGGTAACTTGTCCTTTTCAAAGAATCTGTACATTTCCACATAAGTCATCAAATTTGTTGGCATGAAATTCATAGTATACTCATATTCTTTTAACATTTATAGGATCTGTAGAAAGTAAATATTTGTTGAAAGTTGAATAGATAAGTAAACCACAGAAGTTCACCTTTTTTTCAACTCATCTATTGTCTTTAAAATTTTTGTTAAGTAAAATAACAAAAAATGCATCTTTATCAGATATAAAATTTCCTCAGAAACTTTAAAATACATTTGAGAAAGGATTATATAGGTATGGATGAAAGGAAAATAACTTTGAATAAACATGAACTTCCTCAACTTGCTCCTCATCCCCCTCACCCTATTCTCCTGCTGTGACAACTCAGAAAATGGTCCCCCATGGGCCCCATTAAGAGTTCATCTAAATACATTTTCATAAATCACTGAACTGTACTCTAAGCTTATTAACTGCAGAATGAAATGCTATTCATCTTTGCATTCTTCATAATCCTTAATACAGGGCTTTGCATCTACTGTTCAGTACATGTTTCATTCATGAATTGAGACAAATGTCTTTGAATCATGTCAAAGAAATCAAAATAATCAATTTATGAAATAAGCCATGGTTTGCGGTTTACATAAAATTTAAGTTAGAGGCTTTATATAGTTTCTAGAGCTCAAAGAGAGCCCAACATGGTAAATCAACTTTAATATTTATATCTATGTGAAGAATATTTGATTGAGTATGATATTTCTGCCTTGAGGTATAACCTATATTCATGCTAATTTCCAGACTCTCTAACCAAGCAGTAATTAGACAGGCAGGGAGTCATTAGAAGGTAGTGCATTTCTCTTTCTTCTCATAAATTTCTAATGTGATCAGTTTGTTTATTGACTAGGAAACCAGGGTTTGTTGCTTTAATAATATCTTGACTTTGTTTTGTACCTTAGCATGAAGCTTCTTTCCTTTGGACATTTGACAATGACTGAAGAAAAGGCTCCCCGTTGTAATAGATAAAATATTTTATGCTTATCTTTCAACATGGTCACAAGTTGGGCTGTGTTCTTTAGCAGGGTTTATAAAGATATTTTCAGCTCTAAAATATTATCATTTCATTTACATGGGGACTAATCAGCTTTCCTTCACTCTCTCAACACCCTCTGTAATTATAAAGAATTATTCTCTTTGAGCTCCAAAACTAGAGTCAAAGATCCTCAAAAATTATTCATCTTCTTTTTTCCTTTGAGTCTATTCTCGAAATCAGAAGTGCAGTGAGATTTTAAAGTTTCTGCAAGTCACACAAATAGTTTCAGGCTACAAATGCGAATTCTCTGAATTAATATATGAGAAAGATGTCCCCTCCACCTATTCTTTACCTTCTAGCATGTAGCCCTATTGCAATTCAAGTATGTTGGAAAGACCTTCCTGCTGATTCAACTTCCAAAATTTAAACACCAGAAAAAGTTTTGGTGGATTTCCTCATCCTTTTAAAACATTTCCTTGCAGCATACTAAATGTGAGGGAAGAATTAAAATAGCTAGAGAACGGTTTATTCCCCCCACCCTCTGCCCCCGGTTCTGGTAATAAATTGCTTCTCCTAGATCCGTAGAAACAAAACTTTAAACAAGATCCATAAGCAGTGACAGAGTGGATTTGTTACAGACCTTAATCAATGCTATCAATCTCATGATTAACCTCATAATTAAGTATAATTGTAGTAGAAATAGTATTTCCTATATATCTCATCTACTCCTATAAAACTTTCTTGGTCTTCCTGTTGTATGCTCCTCCTTCCTTGCTTCCTATCCCTCTTTTCCCTACTTTCATTCCCACCACCATTTTAGGAAACAAATGCTAATTACTGGGAAGGAATCCAAGTTCTGCAGAAATGCCAAGACTTTTTTGTCTTTGGAAACCCTAATCTTTACATGGCTGGGAAATATCATGTTATTGGAAGCTCTGTTAATCAGTTTTACTTTTAGCTGTTGATATGGTTTTACAATAGTCTTCCAAATTCTGTGATTTTTCTCCATAGAAAATCTGATGAACCAGAGGAATGCTACTGTATTTAGCCCATGCACTATTACCTGGATTCAAACTTTTTTCTTATTTATCTTCCCTTATAATATGAATCTCTTCAAAGGAGGTTTCTTACTGCAGAGTCCTTGCTTCCTAACACAGCACTTTCAGAAAGGAGAGGTGAAGCTTTTCCCAAGAGGTTGGTGATGAAATGTTTTAAAAAGAGTTAAACTGGGGAATCCCTGGGTAGCTCAGTGGTTAAGCGCCTGCCTTCAGCCCAGGGCATGGTCCTGGAGACCCGGGATCAAGTCCCATATCAGGCTTCCTATGTGGAGCCTGTTTCTCCTGCCTGTGTCTCTGCCTCTCTCTCTCTCTCTCTCTCTCTGTCTCTCATGAATAAATAAATACAATCTTAAAAAAAAAAGAGTTAAACTAGTGTAATGACTTAGATTGTGTATTAGTTAGGATTCACATTTTGTTACTAGTCACATTTTTGCTGTAGGTCCTTGTGCAAGTTACTTAAATTTTCTCACCTTTAGTTTTTTCATCTGAAAAAGGATTACCATAACATTCACAAGGGTGATGTGAGGAATAAAGACCATGGATTTGGACATAAGTGAATGTTAAAAAAGTGCTCCCTATGATTATAATTTTCATCATCATTATTATAAATTACCTGCTGAGAATTCCTGAATTGATAAATTCTTCCAAGAACCAACTCTAGAAGCACAGCTGAGATATCGTAGGCCAGGATATAGGTTCTGAAATGGAAATCTGCTTGGAGAAAGTTTGAGGAATGCTTTCAGTAACACCTGTGAGAGGACTGAGGGAGGATTTGAACTGAAATGCAGGTGCCCCTTGCTTCAGGTGAACTCCTGGGAAGTCTGACACTGAGATAGCCTTCAAAGTTGACTTCCTGTTGAGAGAAGGGAAATTGGTATGTAAGTTTTCATATTGGGCAGTCATGGATGTGGGCTGCCCCAGGGCTGAGGGAATGAAAATTTGGGTGTGATAGTTTTCTTCATCTGAAAGCAAATCCTGGGGAGGCACTCAGTTGAGTGGTGATCAGCCAATAATCCCTGCATCTGGGAATGACTTCATCGGTCCTGAAGGGGAGGGATTGTTAAGACCATTGTAAAGTCTATTACTGCTGTCCAACCAAGAATGTACTACTGTATGTGTGAATCCATGAAACTCCTGAAAAGTAATCTTAGTAATATATGTATATATGAATAAAAATGATGTAGTAACAGATGTAAGTTTTGTAAGTCAAAAAGTTGAGACATAAGGAATTAGTGGTACTCAGGATCACCCTCCAGGAGAAGTAAGATTTAAGACATACCTTGCAGAGTCAATGGCCTGGGAGAAGGTCCATATCAGCAGGTGATAAGAGCAAGGTATAGGAACAGGAGTAAGAGAACTAGTGGAAAAGTTACTTTTAAGTAAACATGTACAGTTTTATTGTGCACATTTAATAGCAAATATTTTGTTGGTGGCAATATTCTAGAATCCCTGAAACCAACAAATAAATAACAATAACAAAACTGAGTTATGACATGGCCAATTGCATACTAACTGAAGACAGAGACTGTAGGTCATTCACTCCCCAGTGATCAATAAAATGTCTTTTCTATAGATGGTAGTCAGAAAGAAAGTTTAATAAAATAGGAGGAACTGATCCCTGCTTAGTGCTTAGCATTGTAAGTGCTCACAAGCTATGTGTCAAGTAATTAGAGTAATCAAGATGCAGTCACTGACTTTAATTAAACTTTACAGCACTGGGTGAGGAGTAATAAATTTATATGAAATAAAAGTGGAGAGGATTTAGGGCCAATCTGAATTGCATATTGATTCAGACGATAGTAAAATATATGTGTATGGACACATCAGTAATTAACTGGTGTAAATCCTTTCCAACGAGTCTTCTCTCTCAAATACATATTCACAAAAAAATATAGTGAAAAAATACTTAAACATTTTGTTAGTCGTGACACTAGACATCTGCATATTTCTGCAGAGCTGCAGGTGTAACATTGCATGGCCATGCTCAACTTAATGAAGAGTGATCAGAGTACTTAATTAACTTTGACTCTGAATTATAATTAGAAGTCTGAATCTGGGAAATAAGGGGTCAAGCAGACTCAGGATGAAGAAATGCCCTGAGAAAGGAATTAAGAGCTTTGTTCTAAGAGGATTGAGTTATGTACTCATGTACCCATCCACCATTTTTCTAGTATGTGTTATGTGCTAAACCTAGAAAACCAACCACTAGAGAAATATGATTTTTTTTTGTTCTTATGCCAGAGGGAGAAAACAGGTAAACATATATGAAGTTGCAAATTGTTTAGTACTAAGATGGAGAAAAAAGGTGTATGTGGGGGGGCAGGGAGATGCTCACTTAGGGTAACGAGGAAAGTCTCCTGTAGAATGATAACCTTTAAAAGTTTAAAGATTGAGAACTTGGCTAATAAAAGACCAGGAAACTGATAGGAGGAGGAAGTCGGAAGGAGAATGTTCCAGGTAGAAGGAAGAACGTGTGAGAAGCCCTGATATAGGAAAGGATTTGGCATATGTCACGGGGCAGGAGTCTACAGATTTGTAGTGATGTAGGCAAGAGAGTGATACAAGCTGAATCAGGAGAATGGGAGGGTACACAGCCTTGATTAAGCATATAGATTTTAATTTATGTCATGGAAGCCAAAAAAAAAATAATTTAACCAAAGGAGTGATACTGATTCAACAAATATTTGTTGAAAGTCTTAATATATACCCAGGAAGGCTTAGGTCCTTGACATACATTAGTGAGACAAAAACACACATTCTAGCTCATGTTGGACATAAGCTCATATCCTAGTTTGCGTATAGGGGGTGAAGACAGACCACAAACAGTAGGCCTTATAAATAAATGTTATGATGTGTCCTAAAACAACAAATTCTGTTGATAAAATGAAATTCAGGGCCACATAAGGTCAGGAATGCCAGGAACAGGATGTGAATATTATCTATGATTTTAAATAAAGCAGTCAGGGAAGGCTTTGGCGATTAGATTATGATTTTAAAAAGATCACTTTGCTTCAGATATTTGGGTTTTCTTCCGGGCTGCGACTCTGAATGAATGGAAATACATTTTGTTATGGTTGATGTGGATACAAATGCTGCCTCTGTGTCAAGATTTATGTAAGTGTGGTTGTAACTGTGACCATTGCCTTACACTCAGGATCCCCTTGAATTTTGTATTATTATGTTTCACTCACTGAACCAGTGTTATGGTTCTGTGTTTGTGTTTTGTTCTTGTCATCACATTGTTTGAATGAGAGATGATTTAGTAAGAAAATATGCTTTCAATGGATTTGTAGAGGGGGAAAAATTGTTTTTATATCCAGAGGGTTACCTGAATAAGCAGACAACCAGATCTTTAAAAATTGGCTAATTCAACAGGAGAGAAGTCAGTTTGTTTGGATATTTCAGTATCTTTTGTTACTCTACATTGTCTGTAGAATCAAGAATTCAAGTCTGATTAAGAAACAGTAAGACTGCTCTGCAGAAACTTTTAGTTACTTAGGTTAGGATCAATTCTTTTCTTGATGTCAATATCTAATTAAGAATCTAATTTTCCATTATCATTTGCTTCTCTCTCCCCAATTATATATACTTACGATGATTTTTAGAATATAGCTTGATTCTATGGATACATTAAAAATATTTATATTGTCATGGTATTAGAGATGTTTAAAGTGAAATTCTGGTTAACAAGATTTAGCAATTCAAGAATTGCTTAAATTTTAAGTCAAAGGAGCATACATTCTTTCTTATTAATTCTTAACTTCATTCGTTCAAAACACACTTATTGAATTTCCATTAGAGGCTAAGTCCAGGTGTAGGTGCTCAGGAATCAGACAAAAAAGATAAAATTCTTACCTTGGGAGATGTATACCAAAGAAGTTATAGAACTGTTTCTCTTCGAGATCATTTTCAACTGATAACATGAAACCCAGCCCATTCCAAAATTTTAACATCGATGAAGGAAGGAAAAAAGAAAGGAAATATGTCGATTGACGTAGAAAGGAAGATTACAAGATCAACTCCAGAGCTAAATAAAGCATTTCGTTAGACAAGTTTTACTCTGTCCAAGCGTGGTCAACTAAGAGGATCCCTGTGCTGGAATACAGTTCGTTTTTCACTCATGGAGTTCTACACTTTGTAACAGGATTGCTTCTTCTGCAACGAGGAGTGCCTCTTTCTAATATTGAAAAAGCTGTGAATGGATGAGTGGTGACAATAATCAGCTCTTATATTTGATGATATTAGTAGCCGGTATTTATAGCTTTGACATGTCAGGCATCATGCCCTGGGCATAATCTCTCATTTTATCTGAACACCTAATGAGGGAGATACCAATATCACCCCCAATTTACAGATGAGAAAACTGTGGCTTAGAGACAATGTAATGTATACCCAGCTAGTGGAGCCAGGATTTGAAGCCAGCCTGAGTATCTGCATGGCTCATGGATTCTAACAACCACGTTGAAACATAATACACACAAATGTGTACATACACACATGCACTTGAATTTGATTATCATTTGCAGCTAAAGAGTACACAACATCTATAGACTAGCAGAGGATTCAAATGTATAGCAATCTTGTATTTAGAATTCAGTGATACTGAGCAGGGATAAATTGCTGTTATGGGATTCTTGGTTACACTGCTCTATTAATTTAACAGCAGACTCTGACTTTATTACAGTAAATAACATATTCATTAAAATGTTTAAACACTCATGAATGAAGAGAAGAGGCATTAGAAATGCAGTCTGGTCGCATAACAAAGCAGAGGAATCATTTCACGGCATTAGGGAATTCTGGGGAGGTGATCTGCATGTTCTCAGTTTCTGACTCTTTCAGTCTGTTTTATGTTTGGCATTCAAGCCTTTTCATACATACCACAGAGGCTAACTAAAGAGAGCTATTTATTTGGGAGAGAAAAATCAGCAGCCTCTCAGTGGAATCAAGCAATTAAGAAGTAATGTAAGCCTTCATGAAGAAAAAGTTTGTTCTGGATTGGGTTAGGCAAATCCACCACAGGGAAGAATTGAGCAGTCCTTCATTCATTCACGTGGCATGAGAAAGACAATTGCATTTTAAGCAGGGGACTGAAAATGCAACTGCTTTATGAATGTCAAGTAAGACTGGTTCTGCAGACAATTTTGTTTGGGATTCTAACTTCATAGGTTTAAGATCATCTGCTCCAGTGAAGTATATATAGCTCCTGGATGTTCCTGACGTCAGCCTTTGGGGCATTTAGATGGCTTAAAATACACAACGGGAATGATTTTTAAGAAACAAAGCATTATCTTTAGCTAATTAAAATTAGCAGAAGGTGTTTGAACAGAATGGCTGTAGGTGCACAATGTGTTATATGTGGTAGAGAACATTGAGGCCATTGTAAGGATGTGGGCTATAAAAAGTCAGGTAATAACAGTGGTAATAGGAGAAGACAGGTGGAGAGAAATAACATCTTGTATTGATAGGGCTTGACTACTCTTAATTAAATATAAGAGGCAGTGGAGAGGAAAGAGGGTTTTGTTTTGTTTTGTTTTGTTTGTTTGTTTTTTTCTGCTGCATCCATACACTTATTTAAGCAGTGGATATTTAGCACCTATTAACTTCAAGGCACGGGGCAGTACTGAGTATCATTGATGAAAAAAAATAAGACCCTTGCTCACACAATGATGGCAATCTAGGTAGAGGAACACATGCAGAGTACACAGGACTAAGAGTGTGTGATCAAGGTATGTAACTGAGTCATGCAGACAAAGGAAGACTTTATTCAAATAAGTAATCCATAAGCTGAGATCTTATACATGAGGCAGAGTTAACTTGGTGAATAAGGGAAAGACTCTTTTAGTCTAGGAAAAGTTCCTACATCAAGAGAGAGGATGACACACAGAACTGCTGTGTAGAAAACAACAGCAGCGTACAGGCATGGGTAGGAAGACATGTTTTTGAAGAAGTAGATAGAGGCTCATGGTAGTCACTTATACTCAAATAGATCCTAGTTCTTCAAGTTAGCATGCATAATTTCCCCTGTTTTCCTAACATGAGGTGTGATAATTGCTTTCTAAATCAAAATAGTACAAGATAAGATTGAGAAGTGCTTTGGGAGACAATGAGATTAAAAGTCAGCATTGCAGCAAAGATCAATCAAGCCGTTACACCCAACTTCCAAATGGATTAACATTTCTTCAAGTAAAATTTCAGCTAAGAGTGTGTGCCCTAGCAAATTCTTCCAGTTGCATAAAAACAGCTCAGAGTAAAAGAACCAAGGATGTTGTTCTTCTAGCTAAAGCCTGATAGTTGCAAAAACAGTTATAATTAAATTAAAAAAAGTATATGTGAAAGAGAGAGTGAGAGAGAAGGAGGAATAGAGAGGCAAGGAAACAGAAGACTAAAAAAATATACTTAGAAAATCTAAGAGGTTATTGGAGAAAAGAACCATGGAACTTATTGGAATTCAAGAAATAAAAAGGGTTTTGAGAGTTACACTGCCAAAGAAATCATGAGTCTGAACAACAGGAACAGCAACAATGAAGCAAAGAGCCCATTACTACTGGTTCTAACCTTTATGGAAAGGTTTATTTTCCTATACTAGGAAAATAATTTTGTGGCTAATGTGAGTTTATACTCCAATTCCGTTGGGTGTGAAACAATGGAAAAATAGAGTTCCCAGAGTCAGAGCCAAGGCAACAAGTGGTTGTATGATGGATATTTTCTCCCAACTAACAACATTTGTACCTAAGGACTATTTCTTTCTTTTTTTTTCTTTTTTTAAGGACTATTTCTATCATCAGGGTAAAATTACTTGCAATATCTGACCAGCAGATTTCAGAATTGCTATGAACCAGTGATTTCTCTATAACTCACATTCTTCTGCCCTCTAAATGTGATTATCCTATCTGTCTTGCAATTGCATTTTAGGTGTGTGTAGGTCAAATGACTTTTCAGTTCATAGGTCTTTGGATCAAAAGGACTCCTTTCCAAATACAATGAAAAACTATTAGACAAGAGTCAAAGATGGGGGAGTTTGAGCTGAAGGCAGTGATTGTATGGGATTCTTGGGCTATCTTGGGTGATACAGATGTAGGAAAGAGAATGAATTGAATATTTGGTGATTAAAAGAGAGGACTGTAGTAATCGTCCATTAATATTTCCAGTTCTCTTGGTCACATGGTATGATTATATTTATTTACTTTGTGAAATTAGGTCTGATCCTGCGATATACCTTGGTTAACGAATTGGGAGCGATTCACTGTAGTCTTCCTTTGAAGCAACCAGCACATCTTCAGACGGTTGTCCATCCACCAGCATAGGTCCTTCAAATAAAATTATGTGGAACCTCAGCCAGCCCACTGCGGACAAGTAGCATGAGGGAAAAATAAAGAATTTTTTATTTTAAGCCTAAGAGGAGATTGATGAGATGCTTGATATTGCAGTGTTACCTAGATTATTCTGATTGATACAGGGCTACATTATGTAGAACATTTTAATCAATATTGATTACTGTTATCTTTATCCTAAGAGCAATGGAAAGGTATTAAGGAATTTTGGATAGGGTAATCAGAATAATCACTGCCATTTTGTAGCTAGCTCATATTTGGTGAGGTCAGGTTTATGCAATGCCTTTATACCTAGTGCTCTGGGTAGTTTGAATACAAGCTCACTGAGCAAGCCTTAGATGATTGAGAAAAGATATCTATAGAATTGGTCTGACATCTTTCCCCCAAAATTACTGGAATCTCTTATAGCAAGTGACCTCAGAAGACTATTCCTACTGGTTATTAAAACCCTACATAGTAACCGTTTGTAATACATCCTTATTCCCTAGAACTCTAGGTTTCTAATTTTGTCTTTCTCAAATTCCTAGCCTTCCAGTCATACCATAAACTGTTACGCCTCAACTACCAACATTCTGTTTACACTGGCAATGAGGTCACCACTGTGTTTAATAAGCATAGTCAAGTTTGATATTCAATTCCAGATTTCTAACTTTGAGGGAAGTACAATAATGGTCATGGTGCTGTCAGGAAAAGGTGAACCATTTTGTGTATTTCAAGCAGGAGGAGAATAAATTTAGGCAAAGTCTGGAAAGGTATTTGGATGAACTGGAGTAACAAATGGGAGAAGAATATTGTTTCCCAAATATCAAGAGATTGTAACTGTCCTTGATAGGAAACCATGAGGGGGCACTTCTAGAAAAACACCCTTGTTTGCCAATGCTGCTGAAGAGGAATACAGAACTCCATCCTCCTACTAAACTTTCTGAAACTTCCATTGATACAGCTGGAGCCTGTTATGTGCCATTGTACGTAATTTCTTTGCTGAGACTGCAGCTGCTGTTGGAATTGCCCCCGGAATCAGAATAAAGGGGCTCCTCTTCTATCACCTTCAGTTGATTCAGGGCATCTCAATAGAAGAATCTAACAAAAATCCAGATTACTAGGGAGATTGTTATACACTTTGTAGGTGCAGAAGCATGTAGAAGAGAGAATGTGAAATTAAAAGTCAGTGGGCACTACTGGACAAAAAGAGATGGTGGTCACATTTCAACTTAGTGTGAAATTTAATTTCACTAAACGCTCTCTTAATTTTCTCCTACTTTGTTAACTATTCCTCCTTGGTTCTCTTTGCTGATTGTTTCCCCACAATCTTGACCCCTCAGTATTGTAATGCCCTATGTCTCAGGTCTTAGATCTATATCTTCTTCATATACTTTGATGCCTGAGGATATTCTCTCAAATCTCATGATCTATAGACTGATCATCTGTGTATCTTTGGATCCAAACCTTCCTCCAAATTCCAGACTTCTGAATTCCAGACTTCAGCCATTTGAACATTTCTTATGGCAGACTAATTAGTACTTAACACTTAGCATATGCCCCAATGGAGCCTTTGATGTTCTTCCCCCTCACCTAGCTGTAGCACCTCCAAAAATGAGCAATAACAACACAAATACACACAACTCTGATCCTCCCCCAGTCTCATACAGTTGTGATGACAGGTAGTGTCATCCTTCAGTTGCTAACTGCAAATACTGGTGGTTACATCTGATTCCTCTATTACCCTAACACGTACATGTCTTACAACAGCACATCCTGTCTGTTCCATCTTCAAGGTAGATGCAGAGTCTGCCCTTGACCTTTCCACCATAACCATTCTAGTCACTAGCATCTTTTTCTGGACTATTTTAATGGATCCACAACTGGTCTGTCTTCTTTCTCCTTTAATCCCCACCTACAGAGTCTGTGCCAAAAGCAGCCAGAGTGACCTTCTCAAAATTTAAAGAGGTTAACTAACTTTGCTAATCAAATTCCTGTAAAGGATTCCCCTCTCACTCAAAATAAATTCCTAAAATTGCTAATGTGGCCTATAAAGTTCTACACCATTACCTTTTTGACATAATGTCTTACCATTCTCTCTCACTCAAGCTATCCCAGCACAGTACTTTTTCGCTGTTCTTGAACATAATCAACTTATTCAGTGCTTTTGCACGTGCTCTTCCATTTCCATGGGATGCTGTTCCCCTAGGTATTTATAAATCTTGTTTGATCAATTTTGTTAGGTCTCTGCTCAAATGTCATTTTTGAGAAGCTTTTCCTAATTATCAAAAAAAGCTTTCTTCCATGTTGTATTTCCTTTCCCCGATTTACTTTTTTTTATAGCACTTAAACACTCTTGTCCCTTGTCTGCATAATTCTTTGTTTCTATAACTCTATGCAATTCTGTTTATTGTCCATCTCCTGCCACTAAGATGTTTAGCTTCGTGACTGTGGGCACTTCATTTTATTCACTGATGTTTTCTTAGTATCTAGGAGAGTGCTTGGCCCTAGATAGGTGCTCACCACACACTTATGGAGTAGACAGATGGATGAATGAATGAATGCAGTATGAAAAATGAATTGAAAGGATTCTAGAATTATTGTAACTTGGTTTGGGAAGTTATTGATGCATGATGGTAGCTTGAAATATGGTGGTGATGTTAATAGAGGGAGGGCTATTTATAAAATAGTAGACTGCATTTGGTGATCAATTGAATGTAGGTGGCAAGGAATAGTTCAATGTTAAGGATGCTACTTAGATTTCTAGGTTGTACGACTAGATTAATGACGGTGCTATTCTCTTGAGAAAAAAGAGTAGAAGAGGAAATGATTTTAAGGGAAAATCACGAATTAATTTTAAATGTTTAACTTTAACCACGTACATTCAGACCCAACCTTTATATCTGAGGAACAATTACCTGAATAACTCAAATCCCTAGACTAATATAATAAAAATACTCCTAATGAGGAAAGAATTTATGTTGTTGGGCTCTAGGGTTCTTGATGAAAGTACGTATAATTATTAGAGAAATCTTCCTTATCCCCACTCATAGGTGGTATTTTTCTTTTAAGTCACCTAAGGCCCCCTTTGCTCTCAAAGTCTGCTGTAAGAAAGTATCCAACACAAATCACTTATACCATAATATGAATTTGAGTCCATGAGGCATTCTGATGAAGTTACCTCATTTCTGACTATATAATAAAAGTCTCCATCCCTGTGCCCACTTAGATTTCAAGCAAGAGTAATCAGGTAGGCAAGATCATTGTGGGAATAGTAACTCATCCATTATACATGATATTATTTATCAAATAATAACTTAATTATCAATATACTTTTTTATACATAAGATAAATTTTGTATTTATTTTGATAATGTCACAGGGATGAGTAGGGAAAGCAATTTTAACTTTATTTCCAGTTTTGAAATAAATGGATCCTCAGCTCCAAGAATTTCAAGCCAGAAAAAGCAAGTAGGTAAAATCATTGTAGAAATGAAGACCTATCTACTATCCATGAGATTATATTGATCTGCAGGGTAATTTAAACCCACTTTTTATACATAGGATAAACCTTCAGTTTATTTTCATAATCTCAGCTAGGTAAATGGCTGGTTTTCTGGGAGATATATTATGGCTACTTCTGTGGGCATGTCAAGAAAAGAAATTGCTTAGTGATAAAAATTTGAAAAGGATGAGGACTGGTATAGTAAACCTTTTATGATAAATCTACCTTTGCAATGTCTTTCTGAGATGAGGAGGTATATCCCCAAAGAGGTGTTTATGCTCAATATGAAAACTACCATTTTGAGTAAAATAGCAGAGTAGAGAAAATGGAGTTGTTTAAATGTTAATTATGACCAAATGAAGAAGTGTTCGCATGACAAAATGCAGAGTTCCTCCTCCTCCTCCACACACACACACACACACACACACACACACACACACACTTTAAGCCAGAGTATGTATTTATTCATGCAATACAGAGATATGTACTTAGCATCTACCTCTGACAAGTTTGGGGCTGATGCTATGGAATGTGATGAATGTGAATGTAGTATGTTTGTGTCACTTGAGAATTTCTTAGTTTATTATGTGATAGAATATATTTTTGTGACTTCAATGTAATATGTAATAGAATGCGTATCAGGGGAGTTAGTCTTATAGGAATCTAGAAAAGAGAGATTTCTTCTGATTGGAATGGGTGGGTGAGGAGAATTTAGGTGGATTGGTAGAGAACACAGGAGCTGGGGCTGTGCTTTGAAGAACAGACAATATTATAGGCAAGCTGTCATGGAAAAGACACAGAACTCCTGATGGAGGTAATATGTGCAAAGGCCTTGGAGCAGAAAGTCACTGCACACGGATAGGCTTATGCAAGTGATTCAGTTTGGCCACAGAGCAGAGCAGGTGAAGAAGAATACCGGAGAAAGACCACAAAGAGAGTGTAAGGTGGAATGAGTTGCCTTCCATTGCAGTTTAGACATTTGGGCATCATTTCTATGAAGATTGAAACTGAACCAAAAATTGAGGTACCAGGTTATAATCTAGACCTACTGTTAACTGTGGGCAAGTGGGTAAGACCTCATCCTTTTGAGACATTCAGGATATTTATCTACAGGATGAAGAAGCTCCTGTAGTCTCTGAAATTCTTTCCAGATCTAGGATTCCTTCAAACATTCAAATTCAGATTTGATGTTTTTTTTCCCCACTCCTCACATGAAATTTGTTATTAATGTTATTCTGCAGACTTTCCTCCAAAATCTCTCTTCAGTCCATTCTGCATTCTCATTCCTACTAACACTGCTTTGGTATATAAATCTGTTTCTTTGGCTTTGGCTTTAACCTACTTATTCTGTATCACTGGTCATCAGGACCCATACATCCAAAGTGCAATAATAATGGAACACTGGAAATTTCCTAAACCTGCCTTGCATATCCATGCTTTTATAGCAATACTCATACTCTTTCTGCTTAGAATGCCCTTGCTGCTAGTCTCTTATGCTTGAAGAAGTCTTTATCTATTTTCATACATCAGTTCAAATACTATTATTCCTCTGAAGTCTTTCCCCCTGACTCTTGTTTTTTTTTTTTTTTGGGGGGGGAGAGGGAGCGGGTGGTTGGGCATTCCTCTCAGTGCACTTTATTTTATAACTACTATGATTAGCTTTGCTTTATAAATGTCTAAGTTTTCCACTAATTATAGATTATTCATAAATTTATCCCTCAAAACACCCAGTTCAGTGATGTGCATGAAGGAGGTGCCCAAGCCAATGCTTGGGTGCATAAATGGCAAATAATACAGTTAACATTGAGACTTTACAACCAAGGTAGAGAATTGGCTTGTGGGGTGTACTAAGTAGGTTTCCTTTCCACTTGGTAACAGTGCTGTTATAGGGGTCATTCTGCACTTACAGCCCAAGAAACCAGAACTGTAAAGGGTCTGATCTCTCAAGTCACAAATGATGTAGAGCTCAAGCTGAGCCAATCCATTTGCACTCCTAGGTTTTGAAATAAGAACACCAAGAAAAATGGATAAAGGAGTAAGCCTAGAAGCATGAACTGAGTCACATTTTTGACAGAATAACAAATTGCAGTTGTGGAAAATTCTGTGGAAGATTCTGGAACTATTCTACTTCTTGATTTTCTGTAAAACCTTCTTTAGTTTCATCTTGAATTCTGTGATATCTGTAATAACACTGTCTTGAGGTGGTTTGAATGAGATTTTGTTACTTGGAATCAAATGTTGCTTTCTATGAACACCTCTTAATCCTCAGGCGCCTCTTCTAATCTGATGAGAATCTCTTGAGATTGAGTAATAGATGTCAGGTTTCACTAAATGGCAAATTGTTAATAAAAAAATCCATATTTAAAAAAAATAAAATAAAAAATAAAAAATCCATATTTGATTTCTTATATCTCACTTGACCAGCATATTGCTTGGTCCAAATTAGCAATTTGGTAAATACAGATTAAAATAAAAGGGCATTGAGGTGACATGGTGGACGTGGCCAGGGTTCAAGTCAGTCTGCCAAGAGCTAGTGTGTGGCATTCTGGGTGACTCACTGAGGTATTAAACAGGATTTTGCTAGTGGTTGCCTTGAGAGAATTCTTGAGGTAGAGCTGAGAATCCAGAGTAATGAATACCATGTATAAATATCCATGTAAAGAGGACTAGAAGCAGAAGAATATTTCAGCGCATGCTGGCTTAATTTTAGATGGAGATTTGTTTGTGGCACTGGTGATACTCAAGTGGGATATGTTTTTATTAAAAAAACATAATGTGGAATCTATTCTCTTAATGTTTGAGTGTACAGTACAGTGTTAACTATGTGTATGTTGTCATTCAGCAGATCTTCTAGAATTTTCTTTATACTCTGAGTGAAACTCTATATGCAGTCAAAAACACTTCTGTATTTCCTCCTCTCCTACTCACCCACATACTTTGTTTCTGACATTGATTGATTTAAATACCCCATGCAACTGGCATCTGCAGTGTTTATCCTTCTATAACTGACTTATTTCCCATAGCATAATGTCCCTTCAAGATTCATCCCTGCTGTAGTAGGACAGGATATCCTTTTTTAAATTGAAATACAGTTGACATGCAATATGAGTTTCAGGTGTACAAAATAGTCCTTCAACACTTATATACATTATGAAATGATCACCATGATATAGCTACTTATTGTCTATCCATATACAAAGATGTTATAATAACTATATTTCCTGTGTTTTACATGACATCCCTGTGGCTTATTTTAAAACTGGAATCTTGTACCTTTTAATCATCTTCCCTTATTTTTTCTGTTTTACCAACCCCTCCTCCCCTTTGCAACCCTTGTATTATTCTCTATATCTATGAGTCTATTTCTGTTTTGTTCATTTGGTTGTTGAGATCTCACACATAAATGAAATGGTACAGTACTTTTCTGACTTACTTCACTTAGCTTAATACCCTCTAAGTCCATCCATGTTGTTACAAATGGCTAGATTTCATTTTTTTTAATGGCTGAGTCATGTTCCAAAGCTGAATAATATCCCATTGTCAGTATTTACCATGTTGTCCTTTTATCTATGAACTTTAGATTGTTTCCACCTCTTTACTATTGTGAATAACGCTGCAATGAACACAGAAGTACAAATATCTTTTCAAAATCCTGTTTTGAATTCTTTTGGAGAAATACCCAGAAGTAGGATTACTGGATCATATAATAATTCTACTTTTAATTTCCTTGAGGCACTTCTAAACTATTCTGTAGTGGCTGTACCATTTTATATTCCCATCCACAGTGCACAAGCATTTCAAATTCTCTATATCTTCATTAACACTTGTTATTTTCTATTTTATTGTTAGTGGCCATCATAACATTTATGAGATATTTCATTGAATTTGCAGATAATTCATTGATTGGCAATTCCCTCATAAACAGTGATCTTGAGCTCATTTCAAAAATCTTTTCTGTTGCCATTTGTCTATCTTCTTTGGGGAAATGTCTATTAAAGTCTTTTGGCCAGTTTTTAATTGGGCTGTTTGTGGGTTTTTTGCTATTGAGTTGTAGGGGTTTATTTTATATTTTGCAAATTAACTTCCTATCAGATATATGATTTTTAGATAATCTCTGAAATTCCATAGGTTGCCTTTACACTCTATTTTTGGTTTCCCTTGTTGCAGGAGCTTGTTAGTTTGATGTAATTCCACTTACTTATTTTTGCTTTTGTTGCTTGTGATTTTGGTGTCATATCCAAGAAATTGTTAAAGAATAATGTTTGAAGCTATTCTCTGGGCTTTCTCCAAGGGGGAGTTTTATAGCATTAAGTCTTTAATCTACTTTGAATTTATTTTTATGTATTGTGTAATATAAGGGTCCAATTTAATTTTTTTTTGCTTGTGGATATCTAGTTTTCCTAACATGATTTAATAAGACTATTTTTTTCTCATTGTGTATTTTTGTCATCCTTCTAGAAGATCATTTGGCCTTATATGTGTTTGTGTTTATTTTGAAGCTCTCTATTCTACTCCACTGGTCTATAAGTCTGTCTGTAGGCCAGTTTCATACTGATTTGATTACTGTAGCTTGGCAATGTGTTCTGAAGTCAGGATGTGTTAGGCCTCCAACTTTATTCTTTTTTCTCAAGTTTTTTTTTTTTTTTCTTTTTTGCCATTTGGGATCCTTTGTGGTTGAATGTGGCTTTTAAAATTGGTATATCTATTTCAAAAAAAAATGTCATTGGAACATTGATAGGGATTGTATTGAATCTGTAGATTGTTTTGTATAGTATAGGCATTTTAACAATATTATATCTTCCTATCCATGAACCTGGATATTTTCCCATTTATTTTTGTCACCTTTAATTTCTTTCAGTAATGTTTTGTAGTTTTTACTGTACCAGTCTTCTGCTTTTTTGCTTAAGTTTGCCCCTAAGCTTTTTTTTTTTTTTTTTGGTCAATATATTTCCCATTTTTACTGGGCATACTCACATACATAATGTAGCTTTTAAGTCGGTTTTCAATATATATATATATATATATATATATATATATGTGTGTGTGTGTGTGTGTGTGTGTGTTATCACCTGGTTTACAATAGATTTATTATTGTAAATCTCTTTTGCAACAGTTAATATACTTGCAAAGTATGGAGAAAACAATCTATTAAGTTCTCTTGTTGGGGAGATTCAGAGAAAATTTTTTTCCCAAGGAAGACTTCATTCCTCTACAATGCATTGAGGAAAAAGGAGTGTCCTTGTCTTCTACAGCTTCTATGGAGGATAGAAAATAACCTTTCAACTTAGCTTTTTAACTTACTTCTTGGACTCATCTAATCATCAACCAAGTAGTTCATTTTATTTTTCCCAATCTCTCTCCCATTTATTTCCTCTTTTCTACCCTGTCTCCCTGGTATACACACACACACTTCTAATACTTCAACATCTGCCTCCTGCCCTCTTGCCTGCTTTCTTTACAGAAGCTTCCTTTCTTTTCTTTTTAAAGATGAGGTCTTAATTGATTTTGATCAACTCTACTCAAAGCTTTAGCCTCAGGTCCATATTAGGAGTAACCTTTAATTATTTGAAGATAGAATTCAATTGTTTAAGGAAAATAATAAGAAACACTCGGTAGAGATACATGTATCAAGAAACATAGATCTTGGTCATAGTGTAGAGATGGCTGACTTTTTCTAAAAATATATTTTATTTACTTATTTGAGAGAGAAAGTGGGGGGAGAGGCAGATGCCTCACTGAGCAGGGAGCCTCATGTGGGGCTCAGTCCCAGGACCCTGAGATCATGATCCAAGCCAAAGGCAGACGATTAACCAACTGAGCCACCCAGCTGCCCCTATGGCTGATGTTTTTTAAATAATTTTTTTTTGGAGAAGGCGGGGCAGAGGAAAGCAGTTGGTACCTTAGGAAATGTTAGGGACATGGTGAAAATCTATTCACTATTTCAAGACAACTACCAAATGATCATCTCTAGTTAGGACATTGGAGTGACAGCCTTTACAGGTTATGAAATTTGCATGACAAATATTGCATATGCAAGCGTCCATTAACAGTAACTTTGTAGAGCAAGGATGATGCCAGCTAGCAAAAAAGTGGTGCCCAAAGACATTTTTAATTCTGGAGTCCTGGAAACCAGGAAGTGCTCATCCATCACATGGCCATCACACCCCAGTAGAAATGTCTGCAGAAAGCAGTGAAGCTGGCTGCACCAGCATTTATACATGGAACATCTCTTGGGCAGCCAGGTGTCATAGGCCACAGACTCACAGTTCTTTTTGTGAGAATCATGCTCACAGAGGTGGGCAGGCACAGAAGGATCCTAGCATGCATGTTCCCCCATTGAGATGGCAAGTTTTGTTTAATTCCTTAATGTTCTGGATCCCTAGGGAGGGCACAAAGTGGGAAGCTGGGTGTTGAAATGCAGGCTCCTCCCGGGACCAGACGCTGCCATCTCTTAAGGGTGGTTCTCTCCTCGCAAGTTCAAGGGGGCCTAACCCTTAATGACCTATTCCTAAGCTTTTTGTATTTTTGTTTTTGTTTGGATGCTATTGTAAGTGGGATAGTTTCCTTAATATCCTTTCCAGATTGTTTCTTGTTAGTTTCTAAAAATGGAGCTAGTATTTGTATGTTGATTTTATATACTGCAATTTGTTGAATTTATTTAGTATGAAAGTTTTTTTTGTAAGGAATTGTTAGGGTTTTCTGCATAAAATCATGTTATCTGTGAAAAGAAATCATTTGACTTCTTCCTTTCCTGTTTAGATGCCTTTTATTATTTTTCTTGCCTAGTTTTTCTAGGTAGGGCTTTTTTTTTAATATTTATTTATTTGAGAGAAAGTGAGTGAGTGAGAGAGAGAGAGAGTGTGAGAAGGGGGAGGAGTAGAAGGAAGGGTAGAATCAGGCTCTCCGTCAAGCAGGGAGCCCAATGCTGGGTGTGTGGGGCTTGATCCTGGGATTCCAGAATCATGACTTGAGCTGAAGGCAGATGCTTAACTGACTGAGCTACAGATGCCCCTTCAGGTAGGACTTCTAGTACTATGTTGAATAGAAGTAGTGAGAGTATCCTTGCCTTGTTCCTGATCTTAGAGAAAAAGCTTTCAGTTTTTTACCATTGAGTATAAATTTAGCTGTGGCTTATCATCTGTGACCTTTATTATGTTGAGTTATGTTCTTTTTATACCCAATCTATTTAGTTTTTATCATAAAAGATTGTTGAGTTTTCTCAAATGCATTTTCTGCATTTATTGATATGACCGTATGATAATCATGTGATTCATGTTGATCATGCTTAAGCTCTCTTAAGGACCTCCTACATGTAAGTGGAGAGAATCTGAACTGGAAGCAGCATGATGTAGGAAAGATGGGGGAAGTAAGCAAACAAAGCCTAGGCAATAATCTCTCCGGCTTCATTGTAACCACAAAGTGGTGTGACCTAGATTTTATTGGTTTGTATAAATATCACATGGAGCCAAGAATAAGATGAGAATCATATCAAATGTGGAACAGATAACAAAGAAGAAGGGTCAAGGATAATTCCTCAAACACTGGTGGGATATGCTTGCATGGTCTTTATTAGTCAGCAGATATATAAAGTGTAGTTTATTTTGATGACTTCAAGGGAAACATAGAGGAGTAGAAATTCTAATTCAGGAATCTTGGTAGGAAATGCTCAGATATACTCGTCCTAGGCATGTGCTATAAGCTGATTTTTATATCCCAAAAAGATATGTTCAAGGTTTCATTCTAAGTACCTCAGCATATAAGCTTATTTGGAAATAAGGTCATTGCAGATATGATGGAGTTAGTATGATATCATGCAGAAGTATGGTGTGCCTTTATTCCAGTATGACCAGTGTTCTTAGAAGAGGAGGAGAGACGCACAGGAGAAGATGATATTGTGATGGTAGAGGTAGAGACTGGAGCGATGCATCTCTAAGCCAATGAATGTCAAGGATTGTAGGCAACTCCAGAACCTAAGAAAGAAAGAAAGAAAGAAAGAAAGAAAGAAAGAAAGAAAGAAAGAAAGAAAGAAAGAAAGAAAAAAACCCCACAACAACGTAGAACAGCTTTCCCCTAGACTCTCCATAGAAAAGATGGCCCTGTTGACACCTTGTTTCTGGACTTCCAGACCCCAGAACTGTCGATAATAAATTTCTGTTGGTTTTAAACTTTCCCATTAGTGGTTCTTTGTTGCAGCAGACTTAGGATACTGATAGAGAATGGCTGGGTGTGCGTTAGGCAAATAAGATATAAAGCAGTTTAGAGATGAGAAGTTAGAAAACAAGTGCCATGGACAAAACTTGAAGGGCAACTGGTCACAAAGAATTTCAAGTTAGATGAATCCTACCACTCTCAACTAATCACTGCAAAACAGTGCATTTCACTCTGTGGGCTGCTGAACACAAACCAGCTTGTTAAGTCATCAGTCACTTTCAAATGTACAGTAATGGAAGCAAAAGGCAACATGTTATTTACTCAAAAATGCTCGCTTCAAACGGAACAATGGAAGAGTTAAATAACAGCTTATGTGTTCCTGCTTCCCACTCTTCTGCTTGATTTCTCATCTTACGTGACTGTAAGCTTAAGAGCCTCATGGACACCATTGGTGGTGGTAATATGGCTCAAGGAAAAATGACCAACTATGAAATAAGAAGGGGGAAAAATAAAAGCATTGATATGAAATAAACTCCACTGGAGTTTTACTTGAATTTGCAATTGCTAAATCTATTAAAGGCTCTGGTTACATAGTCCAAACCAATTGGAAGAAAAACAAAATATGCCACAAAGCATAGGGATATTTTTTTTCTCTGAAATACCAGGTAGGAGTGTCTTATATTATCTATCACATTTTTTGACTCTTCATGAAGTTAAATTGGCATCAGGGGTCTTGGTAGGTAATTCCCAGATATGTTCTTCCTGGGCATGGGTTATGAGTTGCACTATGCTGGCTGCTTCATACATAATGTCAGTCTTAATGTGGACCATACCTGTTGCTCAGATTTCCAGACATCTCCTAGACCTGTGTGTGGCATTTGTTCAGTTTATAGTTCCTGGCTGTTCATTTCGGTCTTGCCTTTTAGAGATTCCCTGGTAACACACAGGCAAGTATTCAGGTAAAGCTTCAGTGCAACACTTGTGCAGATTTCTATGTTTGTTTGTTTGATTGTTTGTTTTTTCCCCTCTATGTAACTCCATTTTTTCCTGCTACCCTGTTCTTAAAATTCCAGCCTTCTTATCCTTCCTGAACTTTGAGCTCTGTCTCCTTAACTTAGTGAGATCACCACACTTTGCTTGGTAGAGGCCTACCTATACCATGGTCAAGGAATTATCTTCAGATAGAAAGGTTATGCAATCTAAATCCACTTATTTTGGTTTGGTGGCAGTGGTGGTTTATAGGGATCACAGTTCTGCTCTATCTGATGTCCAGAGGAAAGGCTGAAAATCATTATATTGTATATTTTGCACAGTGTTCTGGTTATTCATGATGAGAGGTCAAATTTCCCACCCATTATTTCTTTGTTTTCAGAAGTAGAATTCTGTAAGCTACATGTTTGTATAAAATGTACCTAATCTCTTTTTTTTTGTACCTAACCTCTTATAAGCTTTCTTAAAATATTAATTTTGTTTCTTTACAATCTCTGAATTCTATTTTTCATGCACCACGTCTCTTTTAATCTTTATCCTGTTTTGTTTCATTGTTCTCAAAAGTCAGGTTCATATTAAAAACAGTAGTAATACTTAGTACAAGTGGCTGTCAGGGGTAACTGCTGGCTCATACCTGTTGTTTTCACTGGGTCTTTTGAGTGTGATGGCTGTACTACCCTGACAGTATCTAAGGGGGGATTTGGAAATAGAATTACTTATAAAGGACACTCACGCTATCATTAAGGAGGGCATTATTCTGTGACAAGATCCACCCCAGGGGTTCTAGTTCTCCTAAGGCAGCTTTTTCCCTATTTCTTTAGGGATCAGTTTCCATGTTTTGGCCTGAAGATAAATACTCTGCTGCCAACTCAAGATTTTAGAAGATGTAAAAGAGTGATTTATTATTTTTTTTTATTTTTAAAGATTTTATTTATTTATTCATGAGAAACACACAGAGAGACAGAGAGAAAGAGACACGGGCAGAGGGAGAAGCAGGATTCATGCAAGGAGCCCAATGCGGGACTGGTTCCCAGGACTCTAGGATCACGCCCTGGGCCGAAGGCAGACACTCAACCCATGAGCCACCCAGGTGTCCCTAAAAGAGTAATTTAAATAGCTATTCTGTTAAATTAATAAAGGAAAAGAAAGGAAAGGGGGCAGAGATAGGAGACAATGGAGGGTGGTGGTGTTTGGGTGGGGATTGGCCACCTCACAGAGCTAACGCAGGGCAGCCTGCTCTTTAATCCATGCCTTTAAACCCACTTACATTGGTGATTCACTAGTGAGTGGATGACTGCTATAGTGCAGATTTAGGAAAGACTCTCTTCCCTTTTGCAACGTTCTGGTCTCTTGAACGTGATTGTGTCATTTTTGGCAACATTCTCCTGTGGACCTGACATAGGAGATAAGATAACTCTCCTCAGGAGTTGAAGAACTGGGGAGTTCCTCTTTATTGAACCCTAGGGTGGGGCAGCCTGGGTTGCTCAGTGGTTGAGCATCTGCCTTCAGCCCAGGGTGTGATCCTGGAGACCTGGGATCGAGTCCCACATCGGGCTCCCTGCATGGAGCCTGCTTCTCCCTTGCCTGTGTCTCTGCCTCTCTCTCTGTCTCTCATGAATAAATAAGTAAAATCTTAAAAAAAAAAAAAGAGCTAAGGTAGCTTAGCTTCTAAGGAAAATAATTCACTATTTAGATAAGCCCGTTTCACTTGAAGAGATAACAGGTAAGGAAAAGTTTCCAGCCTCCACTTAAACTCCCTTGCAGTTAGTGTCATGATTTCTAGCTATCAAAAAGTACTATATCGATTGTACAAGCTCTGTAATTTTATGAGCTATCATGTAACACCAAAAATCATCATTGCCGGTGATACGAGTTGCCTTTGATTCTTTTTTATTTTTTGCCCCTCAGTCTAAGTCCAGAATTCAATTTCACATAGAATGTTTCAACACCCACTGAACCATTAGCCCAGAATTCATGTTGGAAGTGATAATTTCTCATAACCTGTAAAGCAATGGTTTCAAACTTGCATGCTTTGATTGACTTATTTTGTAAGTTATATTTCTTAATATCTTATGAGAAATACTTGTGTTTTTTTTAAATTGAAGGACATACAATGTTATATTAATTTCAGGAGTACAACGTAGTGGTTCAACAGCCTTATACGTCTGCTGTGCTCACCAGAAGTGTGGCTGTCACCATGCAACACGATTACAAATATCACTGGCCATTCCTGATGCTGTACCTTTTATTCTGCACTATTGTTGATTTTAAGTTAATTGCCAGAGGTACTGTTATAGGCTATGTCTACATCATCCTTGAGATTTTTGTCTGTGTTTACATATTAAATTGTCAACTTCCATCCATGTGTCTTTTGAAAATTTTCAAATATAAAGAGTTCTAGAAAGGATAATTCTTAATGGGCATACATCTTCCAAGTTTCATGCTCTTCTCCCAGTTGTAGTTATTTTCCCGTTTTCCACAGCTTATCACAGTGTCTATAGGAAGGCTTTCTAATTGAAATAATGATATAGGGTGCTTGGGGGGCTCAGGCAGCTGAGCATCTGACTCTTGGTTTCAGCTCAGGTCATGATCTCTTGGGGTCATGAGACTGAACCTGGCATTGGGCTCTGTAGAGTCTGCACTGCTCCCTCTGCTCTCTCCCCTTGCTCTCTTGCTCTCTTGCTCTCTCTCTCTCTCTCTCTCTCTCTCAGATAAATACATAAAATCTTTTAAAAAATAAAATGAATGGAAAAAAATAAAATGAATGGTTTATATTCTGTTTAAAGAAAATGAATTTAAAGGTACCAGCCAAGAGGAATGTGAGCCCAATTTGTAGTACTCTTCTCGCCCAGGATTAGCAATATTTATCACATTTTTTCCCACGCTATGTTGAGAAATATGTATTATTTTTGTTACTAGGCATATGCATCCATGTACATGCATATACATATGAAAAAATTAAAACTGTTCCATGATACAAACTTATTTTCATTATGTGTTGCATCCTAATATTTTTTTTCCTGTCACAATTTTACTGATGTCTGCATCTCAAGACCTTTTATGATGATGAAGAATTACCATTGTGTCAGCAAAGGCTAGAAAATTCTCACCCCCCATTTTGATCACTAGAGTATAAAAGTGTGGGACTTAATCTTGTCTAGTTAGATCATCCCAAGGGGTGTTAAACCTTTATATTTTTATATTTGAAATATAAATATATTTGAAGTATGCAGTTATAGAAGAGCAGAAAATAAATAGCTTAGTAGTAAGAAACCTGGGCAAATACCACTAAGGTTAAGAAATAGTAACATTGAGATATTTTAGAGGCATTCCCATAGCCCTGCAAAATCATCATCTCCATCATTTCCAAAGGTTGGGTACTATCTTGATTTTATCATTCCCTTGTTCTTTTTTATTTGTGGCTACCTAACCATTTATCTCTAAACACTAGGATTATATTTTGACTTTAAAAATACTATCCTTGATAGCCTTTGGCTATCTCACATGGATTACCTAGTTTCTATTACCCCAAAGAGGTGAATTCCCAGATGCTTCCCCTAATTCTGAACATAGAGGCTAATATGGATATGGCTTAAGCCTTATTCATACCTTCTTTCCTTTTGCCTTTTGATGCATGCCAATGTTTATCATATTTGTGTCCCCATCTATGTCTTTTAAATTCTTATTTTATTAATCAACTACCTCCCTATTTGGAGAAGAGGGTGTCATACAATGTACAGTTGCAATTCCTGTGTAACTAACATTTGTAACTCAGGTTCAACTGTCTGGATTTGGAGTGTGTTGGATTAGACGATGATGAGATAGAGTGGTGGCAATGAGCAGAAGGATTTCTACTTGAGATATATATTTTATATCAAATTTTATAAAATTTTGTGATTGAATATGGATGGTGAGGTATCAAGTACTTTTTCACTTTTATCAAGTAAAAATGTGTCTCAAACCAAATCAACTGGGTAAATTTAGTATCATTTATTGAAGTGGGAGAAAATGGCAGAGAAATTCTGTTTTTTAGGTGGTTGCAATTGGTTTGCCTCTGAAAATGTCGAGAAAAAATATTTATGAGACATAGAATTGGACGTACCACATAGATATTTGTATACATGATACTTTCAGTAGAAATACTGGGCTAGAGACAAATTTAGGAGTTGTCAGCCTATAAATGGTCTTTCTCTCCAGTTGATTCCTTTTGCTCTAGTAGGTTGAATTTTCATAGTCATAAGAAAGCTCATAACTAAATCCAGTCAACATGGACTGACTTATGGGACAGAATAGGCAGTTTGCTTAGATAAATGTTAGGCTGGAACTTTTTATTTTTCTTTGATTTGCTAAGGTTTTTCTAACAGGGTTCAAGTTATTTCATATGCATTTTGTTCTTTTAAATAGAAAGTTAATATTTATATAAACTTTTATAATTTAAAGCTTGTTCGGAGATCAGTCCCATCATAAAGAGCCATATTGTTGAACAAAATCAATAACTTAATTTGCTAATATGAATAAAATTGAAAATTCCTTTATTGATTATGAAGAGGACTTAAAATATATCATCCTGTACCTCTTTATGTTTAGATCCTCATTAGTGAAAACTGCCATGCTTCTAATCAGATGGTAGGTCATTTTTCATAACAATATTTATGGAGTAGGATATGCTTACAATCCTGGAGGTAGAGCAATTTCAGAACGTATAACACGGAGTTTCATCGGTACTAGTACAGTCATATTGTCAAGGTCTGAAGAAAAATGTAGAACTCCATAGTTACATAGAGGTATGTTTGTCACTTTCAGCAGCCCTGCCCCCAGAAGAAAAAAGAAGAATCAGAAAATTAAGGCTTGTACCAGAATAGCAACACTAATATCTGAGAAAAAAATTGCATCTGGTTCCATGTTGTTGAATAAAAGTTCTTTATTCTGACCCAAGATATTTTATAATAATGTAGTTCTTCAAACTCCAGACTTCTGTGTCGTTTATACCACCAGGTACAGTGATGATGCCTGAATAAATCTGAATCAGTAAAGTGAAAAATAAGGACACTTTCTGTTGTATTAAAACAACGTAATGAATAAATTGGAAGAATCTTAATGGGAAACTTAACATGCCAAATCTTACCAGGTTGATTGCCTAACTTGATTTTCCTTCTTCTATATTAAAAGCCGCTCCCAGGTTCACTGGTACTGTGTCTGATTCAGTCTTCTACTGTCTTTGCTAACAAAAGTGAAAAGTAGTTAATACAGTTTAAGTGCCCTTATGATGAATAAGCAGTCTCCAGACCTTGTGCTTGAAAAATCCAATTGGCTGACTTTGCACTATTTTAACTCTCTGTTAATTCAAGTAAGCGCCATTTAAGGGAAATGAGAGGTGGATGATAGAAGGAACTCTGATTGTATCTTCTTTTTCCCCTCTCTCGTTCCCACCCTGAGCTAGATGGAGGGGAGAGATGCTGTAGCATAATAGGGATGCAGGCCACTTAATAAATGTTTAATTACATTCAGATCTGTTCACTTAGCTTAGGAGTTATTGTCAGCTAGTTAATGGGACATGAATTAAAAAGCATATTCAATGAGGTGAGGGTCATTTTCACCTGCAAGGTTTCTACCTGCCTTTGGAGCCCTGATGGAATCTCAGCTAATTAGCCACATTTCACAGAAGACCAAGCCTTTGTGTCATTTAATAAAATATATCTCATGACAGCAGCATAATGAAGGAACAAAACAGTAGGCGAAGCTCCCATCTTGGTAGTGTGGCTGGAGGTTAAAAAAGAAGGTGCATAAGAAAGCTTTAAAACTCTAAATATAAAGGGAAACATGCAAGCTCAAAACATTTTTGTTTTCGTATTTTATTTTTTTGATTTGTATTTGTATCTTTATTGTTGTATTTTTAATGTATTTTATAGAAAATGATATTGTAAATACCAAGCAGTTTTTGCTTTTGATTGATAGAACAATTCCTCTTATTTTCATTTCCCAAGGCATTCTATTTTACTTGTGATTTCAGAAATTCAGCAAAAATGCTACTTTCTGGATTTTTTTTTAAGGATCTGATACTGAAAGAATAATATGTTTCATTAACTGTTTAAATATTTTTCATGCCCAATATGGAAGAGTCACTGTTCCAGGGACTAAATTTTAATTTTGTTCATGAATAGTGCAGGTCGCTTTTTGCAGAACCAGAACAAAATTCCTCTGTCTTGTGATTTGCACTCAATATTTTGAAAAATACACATTTCTTACAAGTGCACAAAGTTAATTTTAACAACTCTTAATTTCTAAGAAAAATTTGCTTTTAATAGTTCACCCCTATTCAAGGTGCTATAATTTTTTTAAAGATTTATTTATTTATTGGGGGGGGCGCTGGATGGGGTAGAGGGAGAGAGAATCTCAAGCAGACTCCCCACTGAGGCTTTATCTCACAATCCTGAGATCATGACCTGAGGTGAAATCAAGAGTCAGATGCTTAACCAACTGAACCACCCAAGAGCCCCAGTATGGTAAATTTTGAATAGTAATCAATACTCATGGTAAAAAATAAATGCTAAAATTTAGCTATAAATATATATTAGATAATTGTTATGTTTAATATGTGCCGGGCGCTGTTTCAATGTTTTATAGTAATTGCTTCATTTGACCTTCCTGTCCCCATTATACAGATTTGCATGTAGTTACATAACTCGTGCAAGGTTAAAGATGTGGTGCATATCTCAGCCTGAATTCAAATCTAGGCCTATCTTTATTCCAAGCACACACTTTTAATGTCCACACTCTATCACTTTAGAATAAAATAAAAATGAACATTTTCTACAAAGGAATTTTTTTTTTAATCACTCTCCTACCAGTTGCTGTTCTTTGTGTTCTAAAAATCGGTCATGGTGTAAAATGATGAAATGTTTTTTTATAAGAAAGTGGAAGAACTTGAAACACGGGTATGAGAAGAGATAACTATTCTAGAGTCAGATGTCAAAATCTTCATCCCAGATTGTCAAACCGGATTATATTTCTTTGAAAGGTGGAAGAAAAGAAAAGCTACATACAATCACCTGTTGCTCTACAGATAACCCAGAGATTTAATTAAGTTCATTGCACACATGTACTAGTACTAAAGTTCACGTCTGTGTGGATTTAGGAGCCCCAGAGCTCTGTTCCTGGGTGGGCTCACCCTTCTCTCAGCTCTGGCATTTAGAACTTCACCATCTGCCTTGACCATATGAGCACAAATCGCATCCTGCCCTTTATCTGTTTCTATAACAGTCTATGACACCAATGTCATGCCACATCCTCAGAGACTCATATTCTATACACCTCCTGTTATTGCCCCAGAGCAAAATCCTTTGCATCACCAAGCTCTTCTGTCTCCTGCACCTTCTTGCTCTAATGGGATTCTGACTCTTTCCTAAGGATACAGTTTCCCCTGTGGCGCTCTCAAGATGAGACCATTGGTTTGACATACTGCTTAAACCTGGAATTAGGGTACATGGCTTTTGGGTCCTTATTGCTGTTTTCATACTCCACCCCCCCTTCCCCAGATCCTGTAGTTCTCTATTTCATAATCCCACATCCTCAGAGATTTCTAACAATGTCCTTCCTCACTGCAGTGACCTTTGAAATCCTTGGATTACCTAGCTTCACTCCTTAGAGATTTTAGTTCCAGACTCCTAGTCAACCCTCTCCAATACCATTCCAGTATTCATTTAGGTGACTTCATGATATATGCAGATGACCCTTCCAATGGCTTATCAGTATCAATATTACTTTATATTTCCTCTGATTATCTTGTGCTACTCCCACCTTAGTCATTCACTTCTATGATGATAAACTAGATTTATCACTGACAAAACTTCAGTTCCTCTGTGGTCTTAATTTCAATCTCAATCTCACCTGATATCAAACTACCACTTCCTGACTTTTCACTCCTTCAAGAGGTCCAGTTCCCACATTTCTCTAACTGAACCAGGATTTGCAATTCATTGTTGCTATCTACTTTTCATGGTTTTCCCCATAACCACCTAATTTTTTAAAAAAATGATTTTATTTATTTAAGAGAGAGAGAAAGCAGGAGTAGGGGAAAGGCAGAAGCAGACTTCCCACTGAGCAGGGAGCAGTTGTGGGGCTTGATCCCAGGACCCCAAGATCATGGCCTGAGCTGAAGGCAGATGCTTAACTGACTGAGCCACCCAGGAGTCCGCTCACAGCATCCTAACTTTTAAATCAATTTAGATCCATGCTCCATCATCACACACTTGTCCCCCTCGTCATTCATCATCCTCACTTGGAAAATTCCAACCCTAATGAAAATCCCTACTTAAACGCACCTGAGCTCAAGTGGATGATTGTTGGAAAGGAACAACTCACAAATGTGCTGACAGGTTTGGATTTAAGACACTAGCCAGAAATTGTCCTTAGTGCAGCCCCCAAACTCTGTTAAAGTTTCCTGCATCATTCACTCTTCCATTATTTTAGGTAACTATTTCATGCCTTCTCATGTGTCCTCAATCTCCAAATCTTCCTACATTCTAACACTCTAATCCCTCTAAGAATTTGCCTTTGTATTACACTATGGGGAGGGGGGGAAGCCCTCCCTTCTGCTCCCACTGTCACTTCTGTTTTCCTTCTTGTATCTGTAACAAAAATTCTTTCTTCTTTCTTATTACTAGAAATGGCCTCTCTGTACTTACTTCTAAGGCAGCATCTTTTCTTGAATATTTCTTTCCTTTTTCAACTACTCAAGGTCATAGATCCAACAGGAAATCTGTTCCTTGTGTGATCAATTTCATCTTTTAACTTGAAAATAGAATTATAGTTTCTAAATAAGCTGTAAAAGTCAAAACCTCAAAATATCTTGACCATACATTGCATTCTGGCTACCAGTCCATATCTTGGTTCTCCTTAAGAATAAAGTGACAGAGTTGAGTATACTTATTCTTTCTTTCCCTCTTGAACCTATTCTGATCAGGCTTTTTTTTTTTTTTTTTTTTTTTTTTGGTCTCTGCCTTCCCATTGGAATGCCTTTTCTGAATGTAAGCAGTGAATTTTCAGTTACTGAATCTGATAACCAATTCTCAGAGTTAGCAGCATTTGACACAGTTGGTAATTTCCTTCTCCCCATTGACGAAACATCTCCATGGAGGTGCAGGACCTACCAAATCCTCTTAGGTTCTACTTCACTGACCATGCTTTTGGTTTCCATTGCCAGATTCTCATCACGATTCTGTGCTCTCATTGTTGGGTCGCTCCATCCCCCTACAGTCCTATGGCTTGAAACATTATGATGGCTTTCATTTCTGAAATCAGTGTTTTCAGTTTGAGCACCTACACAAACTCTAGAGTTGAACAGTTCCCTGTCAGTGGCTTCGTCTCACTACCATCCCATACTTGCTTAAAACCAAATTTTGAATCCCTCACCCATCTAAGTAAATGGCATTGCTGACTGTCTAGTTACTCAGGCCAAAGTATTTGAGGTCACATCCAAAATCTCTAAAACTGTTTATTCTAAGAGCAACTCCTACGGATCTACCTTTATCCACCATGAAAATGTACGCTTTATCCTCTCCCTTAGTATCTCCTCTAATAATATTCTTGTCTCAGCCACCACCATCTCTCTGTTAGATTAATAGTAGCTCCAACTAGGTTCCTAATGCTGCCATTTCCCATCTCCATTTTCCCATCTTACCAAGCAGCCAAGATGATATTTGTGAAATTTAAGTCAGTTCATTTCTGTGCTCAAAACCTTTCCTTGGTTTCATATATCATTCAGTAAATAAACCAATGTCCTTCCATGGACCACTGAGCCCTGCATGACCTGGCCCTATGCTACGTCTCTGACCTCTCCTCATTCCACACTCTTCCATGCTAATCACACTGAAATCCCTGATGTTCTTCAAATGGGCAAGTAGCTTTTTTTGATATCAGGGCCTTTGCACCTGCTGTTCCCTTGGCTTGAAATGTTTTTTTTTTTTTCCTATATAATCTCATCTCCATTAGGTATTTGCATCAGACATTTTCAGTGAAGCATTTTCTTTTTTTCTTTTTTTTTTAATTTTTATTTATTTATGATAGTCACACACACAGAGAGAGAGAGAGAGAGAGAGAGAGAGGCAGAGACACAGGCAGAGGGAGTAGCAGGCTCCATGCACCGGGGGCCCGATATGGGATTCGATCCTGGGTCTCCAGGATCGCGCCCTGGGCCAAAGGCAGGCGCTAAACCACTGCGCCACCCAGGGATCCCAGTGAAGCATTTTCTGAATAGTGTATTTAAAAGTGCATTCCTTAAAAAAATAAAATAAAAAAATAAAAGTGCATTCCTCTTGCCACATAACTCTGTCTCCTTTCCACATTTGAATCTTTTATACTCTACCAGTTTACTATCTGACAAATCATGTGAACTTTAAATTGTTGGTCTCCCTTCAATTACAATCTATAATATATGAGTCAGGTATCTTTATTGTTGTCTTTAAACTGTTCTATCCCCAGAACATAAAGTAATTCCTGCTATTATACTAGATGTTCAGTAATAATTTATTAAGCAAATGTAATACACAAAATATGATACCAGTCAGTTCAATATGCCTGTCTGGGTCTATCAATGATGGTACAGACAATGAGAGATGGAAGTGGAAAAAAGGCACGGAGAGAAGAGAAGTTGTCTCTTGCTAATGTTACCTAGAAAGAGAAAGGAGTATTTGTCTTACAGCTTTGTGGAACTGTGTTTTAATAGCTTTAATAGCACAGAGATGATCAAAAGAAAAAAAAAAAAGTCTTCCTTTTAAGAAACTAGTTTTTTTTTTTTTTAAGATTTTATTTATTTATTCATGAGACACACACACACACACACACAGAGGCAGAGACACAGGCAGAGGGAAAACCGGGCCCCATTCAGGGAAACTGACATGGGACTCGATCCTGGGACTCCAGGACCAGGCCCTGGGCCAAAGGCAGTGTTAAACCACTGAGCCACCCAGGGATCCCCCAAGAAACTAGTTTCGGACCATCAACAGTGTTTCCTAAAGAGTATTCCATTTGAAGTTGTTTACAGGAGCTGTTACCAGGCATAATCTCTGAGAGGGGTTCTGTAGCATACAGGCTCGAGGAAATCCGTATCACATTTAAATAGGTTTTCCCATTACAAGACTTCCTAAATTTTTTTAAAACTCAAATGTGTATTGCGTATCCTGTAAGGACTAATCTACATACTGTTTTCAAAACTTGTTGAGTAAATAATACTTTTTTTCATGAAGCTATTTATAAAGTTTCCTTAAACATACTGAACAATATTTAACGCTTATTATGGGTATTATTCCAGGCACTTAGAATATAGGAAGAAAGAAGTCCCTATTCTAATGGTGATTACATTTTACTTCCCACTGATTAAAAAAAAAAAAAAACCAAGAAAGTATAACAATACGCCCATAGATACAAAGGCCTAGGTAGTATAAGCTATTTCTCAAATATATGAGAGTGTTTTGTTATTTATCACATGCTAGCACTTTTATTAATTTAAATTATATGTGATTTTACTATCGTATAATAAGATCTTCAATAATCTTTCAAATTGCTGATAGAGTGATGCCAGTCTATGCTGTGGTATCACACTTCTTGTGAACTTTGTAAAAGAGTGCATTTTTCCCCCCATTCTACACACAGGGAAATGGACTAGATGGTAAGAAATTCAAATGCTAATACTGAACCTTGAATTTACTAAGTCCTTACCCTTTGGCAAGTTACTAAATATCTCTAAACCTCAGGTCTTTTAGCTTTACGTTGATTGAAGAAACATGGGACACCCACCTATAAAATGGTGATTCCTATCTCTGTTTCACATTCCTTCATTTATACAACATTCTAGATGTGGAAAATTACATATATATGAGATCACCATCATGATATAATATAAAATACGCTGTGAGGAGCATGAGAAAAAGGTGGCATTCCAAAGGGTTTTGGCAGCTATTTTTCTAAGATATTTGCTTTTTCTTCTTACCAGGGTCTTTCTTACCAGCCCCTCCCAGAAGGAGAATTCTATTTCCTCCTCCATTGATGTCATGCTTGGCTACATGACTTGCTTTGCACAGGGAAATATGAGGGAAGTCGTGTGTTCTGCTTCTCAGCAAAAGCCTGAGGAGCCATGATAATAGTTCTATCTTCCCTATTTTAATCTTGCATGAGATTGGCATGAAACAGTAAGAGGTATTCCTTTGGTGTTGGTCTTAGACAGTGAAGTTGAGCCATAGTTAACCCACCACTGACCTACTCTAGACACAAACTTGAGCACAAAATAAAGTTTTGCTATAAACCTCTATGGTTTAGGGTCACTGGTTGCCACAGCAATACAAAGCTAAGCTCACTAATATAAGAAACTTTAGAAACAGAGTGACATTTTAGATGTGATTTGATTTGTAAGATGTTCATTATCTAGGCCAAGGGTATGCAAAAGAAGGGCTGGAATTCCAAGTAAAGAGTGCAAATGTGCAAGTGTCTGGAGGCAAGAAAAGAGTGGTGGTTTTGAGGAACTGCAAATACTTTCACTGTTGATTTTATATACATTAGAAAAAAACAACTTTGAGATGTAGGCCAGTGCTATATCATGGTCAATTTTATACTTTGTCTTCAGATTTTATCATCTAGATCTTAAGGATTTAAACAGTGATGAAACAGAACTGGATCTGCTGTTAAAAAAAAAAAATAAAATAAATAAAATAAAATAAAATAAAATAAAAAAATAAAATTCCTGTTCCAGGATAAGTGGTAAACTGGGATATCCTAAGAGATCGTTTGGGAAACACTTGTATTAATTCAATAGATGAGTTGGGAAAACTTGAATCATGGGGGTGACAGTGATAGAGATAAAAGTATAAATCCCAATGGCATTTAGGTGGTAGAAGCAAGAAGACTTAATGAGCTACTGGAATCAAGAGGAACAGGTAGAAATAGAGGAACAGAAGGAGGAGGATATTTGTTGAAGGGTTCCAACAGCTCTTTACAAATGTGAGTGACTCCTTTCTACTATACCAATAATGAGGAAGCATGAGAATGGGGCAGGTAGGGTGAAATACGGATTTGTTTTTTTTGTTTTGTTTTGTTTTGTTTTTGTTTTTGTTTTTTTTTGTTTTGTTTTTAAAGATTTTATTTATTTGACAGAGAGAGAGAGAGCGAGAGAGCAAGAGAGCACACAGGGAGCTCAGGCAGAGGGAGAGAGAGAAGCAGACTCCACGCTGAGAATCCTGGGATCATGACCTGAGCTGAAAGCAGATGCCCAACCGACTGAGCCACCCAGGTGCCCCAGATTTTTTTTTTTTTTTTTTTTAGGTGAAACTGAGGGCAGAAGGAGTGATGTGCTGGCTGAATGGCAGCATGTAAGTGTGCCATCTTCAGAATTTCACAATTCCTTGTTTTTACTGAGATAATTACCTGAAAAAACAAACACTATTCACATTAGGCGGCACCTAAGAAAGCAATCCAGGATGAACTATATTCTTACTAGTTGCCTAATTCAATTTTACCTTGTTGTCCAGTAAATAAGCTTCTCTGCATGGCTGGAAAAATAAAGACAGGTGTCACTGCTCTCATGACAACCAGCACTAGGGGACAGTAGCCTGCCCTGGAGAACTTGGTTGTTGGAGGCATGCAGACAAATGCAGCTTTTGTAGATGAGCCAACTTTTTCTTTAAAAACAAAACCAAAACCAAAAAAAAAAAAAAAAAAAAAAAACAAACAAACAAAAAACAAAAAACAAAAAACAAAAAATACAACTTGTGGCAGAAAATAATCAGAAGAAAACTTATTGCCATAAACTCCTCCTGATGTTTGTTATCTCAGACACTGCATTGAAGACCTCTGGAGTATTCAAAGTTGTTTTGTTAATACCAAACTTTGAGAGTTCGCCCACTTATCTGGAGCTTGTTTTTTGTTCATCACAATTGTGGGTAGGGGAAGAATTTTAATTCCTTTGTCTTGGGCATTGCAGCAGACTAGAACCTGATGCTTGCATGTCCTGTTACACTGGAGAGACAGATTTAAAGCATCCAAGTGAGGGGGAAATGTCCTGCTTTGTTGATCAATGGGGAGTGAGGTATGGATTTATTTTCAACATGATGCACACTTGAGAGAGAAGATCCCCAAATGGTGGTTGTGGGCTGTCAGATGGGGTTTTTCATGTGTATTAGAATGAAGAAAGGCAAAGAGATCACAAAAGCTGTCTGATTTGACATTTTAACATCGAGAAGGGAATTTACGAGCAGAGAAATCACAGGCAGGATGAAGTGAGAAGGCTGGGGTTATTTAGAGCTACTTGGTGAGTGTCAGAGGAATGGGGAAAAAGGAAAAAAGGTGTTTTTAAAAGGGAACTAATTAACAGTGTGATAAATTCAGAGGAAACTGGAGCAAGAATTGAGCAGCAAAAAAAAAAAAAAAAAGAATTGAGCAGCAAATACTGTGGAGGACAGTGAGTATAAAGAGCTGGGATTTCCTCCCTCCGTTGTCTAGCTAGAGAAAAATTCTCAAGTTGGCAGTCACATACCCTAATCAATTGGATGTATTCATATCTTCTCTCCTCCTGTAATCCTCTTTTCCTTTTCAAGCTCTACCCTATTGCACACTTAAGACCAGTTCACTTTTTATTCTAGTGACTACCTCTGACCTCAGCAGATACCTATTTTATTACCACTCCGACTCTGGGGATGGAATCAACTTTATCTTCTTCTCTCTCTGACCTAGATTTGGGAACCAGTGTCTGGGGGTTGGGTGGGGTGGTTAATAGAAATCTTCTAACCTTGTCATTTATTCTAATAAAAAATATTCAAACAAACTTGGGAATTAACACAGAAAAGGACACTTTTATTATTTCTTTATTTAAGGACACTTTTATAATACGAATATACCCGGCTTTGTTTGTGCCCTCACTTTTCCAGCCAACTCCTGGGAGAATTTTATCAGATTGGGTAACCTTCCCTGTGCAGACTGCTGCAGTGAAGCTTAGCACTTTCTTTGTATTTTTGTGTTCCTCTGGGTAGAGATCACATTCTCTACCTAATTATCTGAATGTGGTTTCTATGGCTTAAACTCTCTGACGTGTTAGTTTAAGCAGCGAAGGTAATCAATAGTTTAATCAGTCACTCCTTTTCTGTTTGTGTTCCTTACATTATTCATCACCAGCACAAATAATGCCTTTCCTCCAGCTAAAGTCAAAATCATGTCAAGTTGAATGATATCAACAAATGTGGGGGAAAAAAATCAGCATGTATGTCTTCATGCCTCTTAGTTTGGATTTGGAGATTATAGTGCAGACAGGTTAGTAAAAGCCCATGAAAATTTATTTATGTGGAAGTATCTGACTTTGGCATATAAATTTGGGGAATCTACGTGTTTGCGACTAAAATGGGCAAAATCAAAGCAAAGTTACCCAGAGTTAACTTTGAAAGAAAAGTGTGTGGGGATACTAATGGCAAGCTCCCGAGGTTCTTTTGAGTGTTAAGTGTGAGATCAAATGATTGCTCCATGATTGTTTGATGAGCAACAGTAACACAAACTCAACTTTGAGGAACCGCTTGAGGGGATCCCTAGGTGGCGCAGCCGTTTAGCGCCTGCCTTTGGCCCAGGGCGCAATCCTGGAGATCTGGGATCGAATCCCACGTCGGGCTCCCGGTGCATGGAGCCTGCTTCTCCCTCTTCCTATGTCTCTGCCTCTCTCTCTCTCTGTGTGTGTGACTATCATAAAAAAATAAAAAATAAAAAAAAAAAAGAAATGCCTTTTGAGGAAGCTTGAGCATGTTTGTAAAATGAGGAGTTGTTTAATGACCGAGGTAGATTCTGTGCATGGGAGCTGCTGCTAAGTCACAGCCGGAACTGAGAACTTGGGTTTCCTGCTGAATGTTAACCTTTTGAGGTGTCTGTGTATCTACCACCATGAGTAGATAACCATGAATTGCTTGTTCTCCTTCTGGCTCGGTTGTGTTTGTGGCTGCTATTACTGTGCAGTTTATTATTTATTTATTTATTTATTTATTTATTTATTTATTTATTTATTTATTTATTTATCAACTAAGGGAAGAGATTTTTTTTTTCCCCCAGGCAGGGAATTATGCATGAGACAGAAGAGAGTAGGCAGGTAGAAGGACATACCTTGTTCCCTTTACCTAAACCCAGGAATTATTGCTCAGTCCTTCTAAGAAGCAGCGTAGAATCAGACACTCAAGAAATGGGTCTCATAAAGGACTTTGTGAGAACTGAAAGAAAAGCAGTGCTGCTTTTGGTGCCTGGAAAGCACCGGCACTCATCATCCCAAGAAGAGCAGAGCATTGCTTTCCTCGGCAATTGGTTGGAGTGGCCAGCTCAGCAGAACCCTGGCAGGCAATTGCAGCTACTCAGGGAGCACTGTAATGCCTGATGGGTACAGCAGTTCTTCAGTGGAGAAGTGGCAAGACAATGTAGTGCCCACATGGCTTAGATCCATCACAATCACAAGTGTGATGTCCCCTGGGGACTATGGGAAACTTCTGAGAACAGAGAGTGTGGAGTCTGGCATTTTGGGTGAGAAAATGAGGTCTGGAACAGAAGCAGGGTAATTTGTGATGCCTTTCTAGTTACGTAACCCCATAGAAGTTTCCTCTGGTGACAAGAACTAATTTTCTGTTACTTATTTTGCTTACAGATCATCATAAAAATCATCACCAAGAAGTGTCGTGTTAGTGCCTATGAGAATGTTGTGTTCTGATGTATCACTACAGACACGTGCACAAATGTATAAATTGCTGTGGAATTAACGTTTTGCCTGAACTCCACAGCTTGAGAGCTAGAAAGAGTCTTTGAGTAAAATAATCCAAATCACCACCACATATATTTGGGCTGTAGAGCTTTTTGTGAAAAATACTTTTCTATTTACTGAACATACCTACATTTATAAATACAAGCATCAGTAAGAGTGCTTATATCAGAAATGTTTCCATGTACTAGAGGGATCTCTCTCTTTTTCACTCACACCATGATATTCCATGAATTTATAAATAGGAGGAAGTGAAAAATGGGCAGAGGGGCAAAGGTGGGAAAGAATGGGGGAAAGTAGGGAGACAGGGAAAGGGTATGAGTCATTGGAACACCTGTTCCTTGACCTGGGGCTTGCTTGAGGGATGGGGAAAATCTTCAAAGGCAGAAATCATCAAATAAGTTATTCTTGAGACATTAATATTATGAGCAAAGGCAAGGGATTAAAAATTTGAGATGTTTGGGCAAATTTGGGCCAGGATATATAGGCATGAGGTCCCAACTTATTTTAAGGAGAGTTATGAGAAGGATAAGGAGAGTTAGAGAAGGATATTGATAATGAAAGCTGCATCTTGGGGAGATTGTTTCAGCATCTGAAGAAGCCCTTTCCCCGGTAAGGATGATCGGGTGAGGGAGGGAGGTTTGTGGGTGGGAGAAGGGACAGGATGGTGAATGGAGACTCACCCAGGTGCTCCCTCCCTACAACACTGCAGTGACCCTTGAGATGACCTTGCAGAAACTAGAGGGGTCCACAGATGGGATCTGAAAGCATTTGGTTAAGCCCAACTTCCACTTTTCACAGCTGAAGACATGGAGGGTTGGAGATCATGAATGATTTGGGCAAAATGATACCGTAATCCATTTCTGGGCTTTTTGCTCACCAGTCTGCGGCCATAGATTGGTGGCTCGAAAAGACCCCAGATGTTTTTTCCTGATTCACTTCACACCTTCACAGTCTGCTTTTCCTGGAAAGATTCTTGACTTTCCATGAAGTTATCAGTCCTTTAGGGAAATCAGTGTTCTAGGCAAGAATATCGGAGACGACTGGTTGTTGCAATCTTTGAATATTCTTCATTATTATTATATGTATTGTCATTGTTGTTGTTATTTGGGTTAATAGTGGTTGTGAGAGTGTTTTCAGAGTCACAAAGGGTCCTGGCATTTAATTCTTTTTAAGATCTGGATGTTGGAACTATATAGTTGAGGAGACCTTTAGATTTTTAACAATTCCTTTCAGAATGAAGTATGCAGTAATATCCTATTTATATCCAAAGCAAATGCCAAATTACACTATGATATATCTTTATAAGCATGTTAAACTCCCTAAAGATAGGCATATAGTTTCCTTCATGCTCACGTAACCCAAGGTAATCCATGGACTGGCATCGTTTATGTTGATGGCAGTACAGCTACAGAATCCTGCCTCGATTTGAATGAGAGGCTTGGAATGTATGGGAGATTAATAAAACTGGGAAGATCCCTGATTTTGCTGGCTATTGTTTCAGTCCTGGAGGGAAAGGTTTTTTTTCTTGACCCTGTTGGTGTCCCTGGCTGGTCTGTTTTATTTACACATACACACACACACACACACCCCGTGTATATAAAATACTTTGTACTTGTACTCTAATATATATGATATATACCTCATATATATATTTTTCCTCAGTTTTCTTGAGAAATGATGGACATACATCACTGTATAAATTTATGGCATACAGCATGATGGTTTGCTTTGATATATTGTGAAATGATTACCACATAGGTTCTATCCATCTTCTCATATAGATATGATAAAAAGAAAAGAAATAAAGAGAAAAGGGGGGAATTTTTCCCTATGATGAGGACTCTTAGGATGTACCCTTAGCTGCTTTCCTCCATCATACAGCGGCGTTACTTGTAGCCATGTTGTACATTACATCCCTAGTCTTTTATTGTATAGATGGAAGTTTGTACCTTTGGACCACACGCCTCTAAATCACCCTCCCTCCACCCTCTGCCTCTGGTAAATCAGTGTGGTGTTTTGATTTATATATAGTTTATATATATAAATATAATAAAAAAAACCAACAACTTGTGGCAGAAATAATATATAATATTAAATATAATTATAATTAAATATATTATAATCATAAATTATAATATAAATATATTATAAATATATTATAATTATAATAAATAAATCATATTTATAAATATATATTTGATATATATTATCAATATATACATATTTGATTATATATATATTATCATGCAGTAATATCCTATTTATATCCAAAGCAAATGCCAAATTACACTGATATATCTATATATATTATAGGTATACAATCTATATTCATATATATTCATATATTATAGATATATAATATATATATATTCATTCATGGCTTCAGGTTTTTTTTTTTTATGGCTTCAGGTTTTACACAGGATTTCCATGACTTCAGGTTTACATGACTTACAGATTTTAAGTCATTAATCCATTTTGAGTTAATTTTTGTGAGTGGTGTAAAATATGGGTCCAGTTTTATTCTTTTACATGTGAATATCCAGTTATACCAGCACCATTTATTGGACAAAGACTGTCCTTTCTCCATTGAGTATTCTTGGCTCTCTTGTCAAATATTAGTTGACTGACTGTGCATGGGTTTACTTCTGGGCTCTTAATTCTGTTCCATTGATCTTTTTTACTGTTGTTTGTTTTGCAAGGACCTTACGATTTAATGACAATAGCTTTATAGTAGGCTTGAAATCAAGAAATGTGACACCCCCTGCTTTGTTCTTATTCCTCATGATTTCTTTGGCTCTTCAAGGTCTTTTGTATTTCCTTATAAATTATACAAGTGTGTCTTTTTCTACCTCTATTTTAAAAACTGCCATTTGAGGGGTGCCTGTGTGGCTCAGTCGGTTAAGCATCCAGCTCTTGGTTTCAGTTCAGGTTATGATCTCAGGGTCATGAGATTGAGCCCCACATAGGACTCCACACTCAGCCAGAAGTCTGCTTGAAGATTCTTTCCTTCTGCCCCTCTCCCTACTTATGCACTCTTTGTCTTTCTCAAATAAATAAGTCTTTAAAGGAAAATGAATAAATACCATTTGGCTCTTGATAGGAATTGCATTGAATTTATAGATGTTTTTGGTAGTATTATCATTTTAACAATGTTTTTCTGCTCTATGAACATGGAATATCTTTCCCTTTTTTGTGTGTCTTTGATTTTTTCACTTATGTCTTAGTTTTCAGAGTAGAGCTATTTCACTCCCTTAAATGTATTCCTAGGTATTTATACTTTTTAATGCTATTGTAAATCTTTATTTCTTTTTAAGAAAATTCATTATTAGTGTATAGATATGATTTTTGTGTATAGATATGTATGTTAGTTTTGTGTCCTGCAACTTTACTAATTTATTGATCAGATCTAAAGTCAGTTGAGTCTTTGGGATTTTCTGCATATGAAGTCATATTATCTGCAAATACAGACAGTTTTACTTCTTTTTTTCTGATTCTGATGCCTTTTATTGCTTTTTCTTGCCTGAATGCTCCAGCTCTTTTAGTACTGTGTTGAGTAGGAGTGGTGAGAGGGTACTCATCTTGTTCCTGATCTTAGATGAAAAGCTTTCAATCTTTCACTATTGAATATGATGTTAACTGTAGGCTTACCGTATGTGGCCTTTGTTCTGTTGAGATATGTTTCTTTTGTGACTAATTTGTTAAGTTTTTATCATGAATGCATGTTGAATTTTGCCCAGTGCTTTTTCTGTATCCATTGAGATAATCATATGATTCTTTTCTTCTGTAAAGTGACATGTCACATTGATTGATTTGTGTAAAATGAACTATCCTGCATCCCAGGGCTAGATTTCACTTGATCACATGAACGCTCTTTTTAATGTGCTGCTGAATTCAGTTTGCTAGTATTTTACTGAGAGTTTTTACGTCTGCATTAATCAGGGATATTGGCCTGTAGTTTTGTAGTAGAAAACTCTCTACAGCAGGTGGAGCTATGATTCAGTTCTTTGCCTAAACATGGGCAAACCAGGCTCTAGTGCTGGCAAAACAAAACTCCTCATTTGAGGATCTGAATCGAACAGATCTGCATCCCACCAAGATCCCCAGTCAGAGTGTACTCTTTATTTTATTTTTTAAAGATTTTATTTATTTAGTTAGAGTGCAGGTGTAGGGAAGAGAAGCCGTTGGAGAGGGACAAGCTGACTCTGTGTTGAGCACTGAGCTGGCACAATGCTCTAACCCAGGACTCTGAGATCATGACCTGAGCTGAAACCAAGAGTTGGACACTTAACTGACTGAGACACCCAAGTGCCCCTAGAGTGCACTCTTGACTTGGTTTTGCAAATAAGTAAAACCACTGGCTGAGATTACTACTTGGGCACTGCAGGTATGAACTAGGTCTCCCAAGATCAGTGTACTGGTTGTTGCAAGCCTCTCCCCTACTTCTCCATGAGTCAGATTCCCATTGGTTGAGGTCCATGGACTCCCCTGTAATCTCTATGGTGCAAGATCAGAGTAGGGGCTCCTACAAAGGAATCCACAATGCTGGGGTGGGGAGGTTAAGTGTCCCTGCTGGGTTCTCTTTTCTCATTGGAGGAATTGGAGGCTCAGACGAGACCTCTGAACATATTGCTGCACTGGCCTTGGGGCAAGACAATGCTGCCAATGTGTAGCTGCTTCTCTTACCTCCTAATGCAGTCTGTCTTGGTCCCTGCAGAGGGAAGCTTCAGCCTCACCCACATGTTATAGAATTCTCTCAGTGATGCCTTGTTTTTGAATAGTTTTTAGTTATTCTTGTGACAGGGTACAAAGTGAGGAATAATCTATGATACCATCTTGGTGACCTATTATATCCTGGCTGGATCTGACAAACTGACAAAGGGATTAACAGGAGACAAGCATACAAATTTATTTTAATGTATTTAATATAAGTTTTATATTAACATGTGAAACGTCATAAGGAAATGAAGACCCAAAGAAACAGACCTGTGTATGTTTATGCAAGGTTCGATGAAGAGTGGAGAGTTGAGGAATAGGCTAGGTTAAGGAGTATGAAGTAATACATAGGAAACTGCTAGAAACTTAGAAAGTCCTGTTTGTTAAAATTCGTCTTGGTGTTCCTGCTCTTCTTGGTATACAGAAGGTGCCTTTCCCCTGAGGGTTCTATGACCTGTTTCAGGGAAGAATAGCCTGGAGGGAAGGAGGGGTCAGAGTTATCTTTCTGCTTCTGCGTTTTTCTCAAACTCCAGCTTCAAGTATTTGATATGCCAAGGTGCCATATTTGAGGGTAATATGTCCCGAATGCTGCAGCCTCCTCTATATTTTTGGATTCTTCTCCTTCTGACCATGTTGCCCAAATGGAACTGTGACTTCCAGGGAGTGTTCCGGTGCTTAATTGGAAAGTAGTGTTAAGTTTTCTTAATGTTCATAGAAATCTTAAAGGGCTTCTCTTGTTAGACATGTTGAATTTAATAGTGGTTACTGCTAGGCGGGAGAAAAAGGGCTGCTTTTGATAGGTTCATTGTAATTAATTGCATTAGGAAAATATGTAAACTAGGTAGGTGTGGATAAGGAACATAAATGGTTATTGGATCATCTTTAATTTCCATCCTTCAGTGAGATCTGAAGAATCTACCTTGGGTTTTTGTTGACTCACTGTTAGCTTTTCAGCTCTGTTGTTTATCTTGGGCTCCACTCCTCCAACCTAGAAGCCTATTTAAAATGATTTTTCAACACAGTTTCCCTCCTGGCTAGCTGACATGTTGAGACAATTAAATGAAATTTAACCCTGCAGAAGTGTCATCTAAGGAAGATCCTTATAATTTAAAAGTGGGGTTTTCGTAATTAAGATGCTTTCAAGACCTCAAGGAATAATTCCTAAAGGGGCACTTTGGGACTGTGGAAGTGGGTAAAAGAGATTTTACAGAGAAGCCTTAATATATGCCTCATCATCCCACACATAGTCCTCTTCCTGTCTAGAAGGTTAATTGTACAGGAGAGAATGAAGCTGAACCCTGATTTCCTTTTGGTGCCTCATTACATATTTTCCTTTTAGGCTGAGTCTTCAATTTTATTCAGAGCCAGGTGTTGTAGAATGTGTTGAAGTAACAAATCAACCCATTTGAGCTTTTGAAGATACTAATTTGCTTTTGCATATCTTTAATCTGGCTGTATATATCCCCCTTTCAAAGCATTTCTGAACTTAAACACTATCCAAAACAACATGTGGCAGTTTCTCTAATTACTTATGATTAAGAAAAAAGCAAAGTCAGGCCCTCAAGGCATCAACACTTTGCCATTTTACTGGAGAAATGAATGCTGCAGAGCAAAGCAGCTTGAAAATTAATGCACAGCACAACCAGGACAGCAGTTCAAGATCACATTTCTTTTCTCCACTGTATTTCAAAAATGTTTTACACAACAAGAATAGGGTGGGGGAAGAGCAGATGGTTCAAGTTCTAAAAAGCCATTGAAAACAATGGTGCAAAGACATTTCTGTGCGGTAAAAACTTAATCAGAATTGTCAGTCACTGAGTCTGTGGCAGAATGAAGGAGAAGAATAGAGAAAGAACAGAAGTGGAAAACAAAGTTATATTTGATGCAGGCCCTAGAAAATGACAGAAGCATGGTTGAAAAAATTAGAAGGATGTGTCAACTGTTAGAAGGATAGTGTGGAATTTCTCCTTGAGTTAATAGGAGAACCGGTAGAGAAACATTTATTTAGAAAAGGTATGGTCTTTTCTAAAAGCATTTTTCCAGGTCTTTTGTTAGGAAGTGATTTGTAATTTATTCTTTCCTTAAGGAGCTTCTTACTGAATTTGGAGAAAAACATATTTCTTCTACTTGGTGGGAAGAAGTTTATTTTATTTGTCAAAAGCTGAAGGATATAGATAGAAGTTAATGTCAAAAGTCAGTCTGGTAGCTGACCCAGAGCAAAATGTAACAAGAGGCTTAAAGTGGATAATAGTAGTTTTATCATCCCAAGGTTGAGGACTTTTGATTATTTTTTTTTACTATATAATTTCTCCAAGTTCGACAGGATTGCTCTTGTAATTCTAGAAATTCTCTGTATTGACCAGCAAGTTTTTCCCCTTATCTTTGAATAGGTCCAATTTTTTTGGACATCCTCCACATTTTTCCAATCATTTAGGAAAATTTTGTCCTTGCATTTACAAAGGCCACATTCCATCTTCAATGTGTACCCAATAGGAGAAGCACCCCTGAAATGCTCTTCTCTAAGACATTATTTGCCTTCCCAATACTTCCATGGTCCTCATAAGTGAGGAGCTGTCACTTTAAACCATCGATTGGATTCTTTGACCATGTTCAGCCACATTTCCTATGACAGAAGGAAATAAAGTTTAGAGCTAAAATGTTCTCATAGTGTAATCACATAGGAAATGATAGAGATATATAGAAATTCCTTTGGCAGCAGCTAAAGAGGTTTAGTTATATACTCAGGCACTATGTAATGGCTTCCATACTTATTTCTAATGTTCTTATTTTTTTAAGTGTGCGTGTGTGTGTGGGGGAGTGGGTGAGCCCCCACAGAAAAATGTGACATAAGAAATGGGTTATAGTCTTCCAAGTATAAAATAATGTTGAAGTGGAGTATAGGGGTCTTAAAGTATAAATATTGCCAAGAACTTTAGGTCCAAACAAATCAAACATAGTTATTCTTAAGTTACAAAGCGAAGAAGACCGAGAGACTATCTCAGAGATCTGAAAGCAATTGATTAAACTAGCACTTAAAGTTAACTTTGAGTCAGGATAAGTGTGAAGATAACATTTTCTGCAAACAGAATATTACTCTGAAATAAGGAGGTGAAAAACCCAGCATGGATACTGTGAAACAGAATGGATTTTAGGACCACGTATAGATAGGTGTAGGACCATTCTAATAGGGCCGCAGCAGATCAACACTTCGAAGACAATCTCACAGGAAACCAGAAGTTTTCCTTTGACCATCCTGACTGCAAGACTGTAACTGAGCCCCATCGTGTTGTATTTGCAGTATGTTCTTATACAGACCAAACGGTACATTTAGTTTCATTTTATTGAGTCAACTGGACAGTTTTTAAAAATCCCTTGCAGGCTTCAAACAGCACTAAATTAAAGAATTCATTAAGGTACTATTCTGTCTAATAAAAATAACATTACCTAACATTTATACAGTACTTACTTGGCATTTCAGGGACTCTATAATCATAGACTCTCATCACAAAAAAACTCTTTTAGTATTTGGTAAGCCATATTTTGAAGATGTGAATACTGAGGTACAAAGAATATAAGGAATTTTGTTCAGATGACATAGTTAACTAGTAACAGAGAATTTGAGCTAAGGTTGTGGCTGCTAGATTTTACCATCTTAATCTCTTTGCCATAGTGTCTCTCAGGTGTGTAGAGAGAGATCTGAGAGAGATGGGCTCCATCACATGGATTCAGAGGCTCCGGGGGGAAAGATCAAACAATCATTTGCTCTTTTCCCTCACTGCCTGTGGAATACTATTCAAAAAGACTTACTACTCTCTGGGCATATGGTATTATCTATAAATACAGAATATTCAATTTGGGGATGGTTATTAATCATAGTCCCCAAAGAAAAGAGATAACTACTGTTTACCAGGGTCAAAGTGGAGAGTTTAAAAAAGGAGCTGGAAAATTTTAAGTAAATCTCAAGGATATCAACAACTCCTATACCTACATGAAGGAACAAGAAAAAGAAAAACAAGCTATGTGGAGAAGAATACCTTTCACGAGCTGAGACCCTCTGTAGAGGGACACACTTAGGGAAAGGATCGGAAATTAACTCCTTCCTATCTTCTAATCACTTAATAATGGCGGCCATTGGCAAACCCAACTGGATACCAAAGAACAAGAGAGCCTGTTGATAAAGCCCTATGAGTCAGCCTACTAAGATGCAGAGCAGAGTGGGTATAGAAGAGTAGGATATGGATCTTGAGGTATAAATGGAAATTACCTTTTATCTCCTGCTTCATTTGCTTGTACCAAAGACATTTCTTGTGTATACCATCAGACATTTGGTTCAGTGGAGTAGAACATAGAAACTTCTTCCTATTTCTTGCCTTGTCCTACTCATTTACAATCCAAACCTCCCTTTAATGTCCAGGTGAGATTCTAGCTTCTTTATGCTACTGGTTCTCTGATACACCCAACTAACTATGATTTCATCCCCCTTTCATTCCATGTAACACTCTGAACTTCTCTTAAAACACACATTCTGCCTCTTTCTAGTACAACCAGATGCCTATTCTTAGATTCCAACCAGACTGTGAGCAGACTTCCTAATTTCTCACAGCACTGAGCACAGGTTATGATCCAGTACATGGAAATATGCACAAACTGGATTTTTTCTTTTATTTATTTGTTTTTATTCCTCTTATTTCCTCCTTTCTCACTTTCTTATATCCTCAGTATACTTAACAACTCTTCAGAAATCTACTATTCTGAAAGTGTTATGATTAGAAATAGCTGGTACACATGCAAGACAGGATCTTCTCATGATTGGTTAAAAACATTTTTTTTTCTAAAATGGGTTAAATGACCATATGGGATAAATGACATGATTTTAGTGGCAATGGAGTAATTTAAAAAATTTATTTCCATACTTAATGTGTATTAGAAAATTGTAACCATATACCTTCTAAGCTCACTAACATCATTACTTAAGATGAGACAAAAATATGAAAAAGCAATCTCCGGGAAATGCAAATCAAAACTACAATGAGATGTCACCTCACATCTGTCAGAATGGCTAAAATAAAAAACACAAGAAACAATAGGAGTTGATGAGGATGTGGAAGAAAAGGAACCTTTTGTGCACTGTTGGTGGGAATGCAAACTGGTGCAGCCGTTGCAGAAAACAGTATGGAGGTTTTTTGAATAGTTAAAAATAGAAGCATCCTTTGATCAAGCAATCACACTCTTGGGTATTTACTCCCAAAATACAAAAAAGCTAATTCAAAGGGATATGTGCAACCTTACGTTTATTGCAGCATTATTTATAATAGCCAAACTATGGATGCACCCCAAGTGTCCACTGATAGATGAGTGGATAAAGTATATATGCACAATGCATGTGTACATGATGGATCTTATTCAGCCATAAAATGAAATCTTCCCATTTGCAACAACATGGGTGGAGCTAGAGAGTATATTAAAATAAGTCAGTTGGAGAAAGACAGATACCATATAATTTCACTCATAGGTGGAATTTAAGAAACAAGCAAAGGGGAAAAAGACAATCCAAGAAAAAGAATCTTAACTGTAGAGAACAAACAGATGGTTATTAGAGGAGAGGTGGGTAGGTGGGGAATGGATGAAATAAGTGGTGGGGATTAAAGAGTGCACTTATCATGATGAGCATTGAGTAACGTATAGAATTGTTGAATCACTATATTGTATGCCTGAAACTAATGTAACACTGTAAGTTAGCTATACTGGAATAAAATTAATAACTTCATTGAAAAAATAAACATAGAAAAACACTTAAGTAATATTTGTACAAATGATGCAGAGACATTGCAAAATATATGTAGAGGTTACAAGTAATGTAACCATGTAAGATCATGACCTGAGCCAAAGGCAGATGCTTTCCACTAAAAAGTGGAAAGCGTCTAACCTGACTTTTGGTCCCATCCTCTTATTTATGTTTTAAGATTTTATTTATTCATGAGAGACACAGAGAGGCAGAGACACAGGGAGAGGGAGAAGCAGGATCCTCCAGGGGAGCCCGATGTGAGACTTGATCCTGGGACTCCAGGACCATGCCCTAAGCCAAAGGCAGCTGCTCCACCACTGAGTCACCCAGGCATCTGGGTCTCATCCTTATTCTAATTCTGTTCTTCCTCTTTTCTTGAGTCCCTCCCCTATTACCTTACCTTTAGGCATCTCTTGCCCTGAGTCTCCACTAGCTGTCATATCCCACAGATGTGAAGGGCTAAGCGCTATTGTTTAAAAGCGTCTGTTTTTATACCTCATGTCCATACAGAAAGGATTTAGAGTGGCTTATGATAAAAACCAAAAACACAAAACAGAAACAGGCATAGCCCAAGTGAGAGGAGTAAGGAACTGTAGTTTCTAGGGGAAAATGAGGAGCCTAGCCTGTAATGAGAGTGGGGAAGGCACACTAGGTTCAGTGGTTCTTATCTGTTTTCTTTTTCTTTTCTTTCTTTCTTTCTTTCTTTCTTTCTTTCTTTCTTTCTTTCTTCCTTCTTTCTTTCTTTCTAAGATTTATTTATTAGAGAAGAGGGAGAGGGATTCCCCACTGAATGGGAACCCCAAAGTGGGACTTGATCCCATAACCCATGAGATTATGACCTGAGCCAAAACCAAGCGGTAAATGCTTAACAGACCAAGCCCCCCAGGCACCCCCTTACCTCCGTTTTCTTGATAGAGAATGGGAATATATCAGGTCACAGCTTATTAGGTTATGGGCTGGTAACAACCCCTATATCTCAGTGTCTTAACAAAATAAATTTTTTTTCACATGTCCAAGGTAGATTAACAAGGTGTTCTGCTCATTATAGTCAATCAGGATTCAGGCTAATAGATGTGCCTATTTCAAAGGGGGCAGGGAATTTGGGGAGTGGAATTATACCAATTGCCCAGGAGGTGACAGCGAGAAACATTTGGTGAACAGTACTAATTACTACTCCAGGGAATAATGATAGTATCTACTCTGCAGGTTATTGCATGTATTTAATGAGATCATGCTTAGAAAGTACTAGCCACATAGTAAATGTTGGCTATTGATAGCGATAAGCAGCCCTATTTTTTTTTTACAAGTTTTGTTGTTATTGTTGTTCCTTAAAGAGAAAAAAATTGAATGCATTACGCACAGCATGTCAAATTGGAGCTCAGACAGATCAAATTTAATTTCTGATTGGAAGTATTATCCCCAGGCTTATTAACACAATTATAAATTGATTCTTGGTGCCTGAGGACATTTACTAAAAGGTCTAAAGCATATCAAAATAGATACACCATATTTTCTTGATTTAAGGCTGTTTTTAATTTTAACATTTTAATATATATTTTTTAAAAAGTTGTTATTTATTTATTTGAGAGAGAGGGAGAGACAGAGAGAAAACACAAGGAGAGGAGGAGGGGCAGAGGGAAAGGGAGAAGCAGGCTTCCCTCTGAACAAGGAGCCTTGGATGCAGGGCTCTATCCCAGGACCCTGGGATCATGACCTGAGCCAAAGGCAGATGCTTAATTGACTGAGTCACCCAGGTGCCCCCATTTTAATGTTTCTTAGTCTGTGTTGTGTGTTATAGTCAATTGAATGTAAATATGACATGCCTTTGGTTTATTAAAAAGTTTTTGTTCCTGAAAAGCTGTTATTAAATAACCTATGTATCTTAGAAAATTTTGGTGTTCTTAAATGAAGAAGAAAAAAAAAGTGAGTTGAAAAAAGTGAGTATAATGTCAAAAATGAAAGAGTTTTCCCCACAGTGCTTCTTAGGAGATGGTAAGCCCCTACAGGATTTGGACTTCAGATGTATAACTCTTTGTGTTTGACCACCCTCCCCCTCCTTATTATACCAAGTTTCTTTGCTTCACAAGAAATAGGATGCAAAGATAGCTATTTTTGCCATACCGAGCAATGTCTCTTGGTGGGATTTTTTTTTTTAAAGGTAGCTATTGCGTTCTGAATCATTAACTGCCAGCAATACAACTTGGAGTGCAGGAAGAAAACAGCTTCCTCTCGCTGGTGTGCAAAAGGAAAACAGCAGGGATTTCATATGGGATGTCAGTCTAGGTAAATGACATCTGTTATAACATTGTAGCTGTGACCGAGACACCCATTAATGGATGCAGGCACACCTCAACTACAGAAGGCAGCTGCCTTATATAGCAGCAGGGTTCACTAGCAACAACACAATAACAACAATTTATAAATCACATCAAATTAAAACTGCAAACCTGGTGGCTGTCTTAGAAGCATTCTCAACACCCCCTAGTCTAAGTTTTCTTACTGTCAGTTGATTGAGAAAATAGCGAAGGGACTGTCATGCCCAAAGACAGACCAAATGCATAATAATTTATTGTTCTTGCGCAGTCTTTCATCCATCCTGAAAGATGCCAAAGTAAGTGATCTGCTCTTTGAGTAAGATGAAGGCCAGGTAATTCCACCTCATGGTGGGTTAGTATATGGGGACACACCACCTCACTTGTGACTGTGACTTTCTAGCTCCCTTCCTGGGAAAGAAACCTTTCTGACCCTGTTAGTCTTAACCCCAGGACAATGAATCTAATTTTTTTTTATTGTGTATAAAAGATTATTCTGGGGAATTTTTTAAATTTTCTGGGTTCTATCCTTGGAAACTTCCAATTTACAGGCCCTAAAGTAGAGTCTCATGTAGCTAGTAAGTGGGCCACTCTGCAATGAACACTGGCCCTGTAATGGATTTATTGGTCCTTAAATGGGAAATCAATTCTGAAGCTTACTCAAATGACACCTGTTTTGGCCCCATCCTTGGAAGATCGCAATACTCAATGAGTATAGGCATCTGTGTTTAAAAGAAAAGAAACCAAAGATTCTGACAATAAGATGTAGATGAACAATCTACATATTAGTATAAAGTTATATAATTACTTTGTGAAGGATCATTAAAAGGATGGGTTACATATATGGACCATCACAGAACAAAGCAGAAGACCAGCTAGTATTATTGAAGCCTCACTATTCATTGGTTGGTGGCATAGCGCCATAATTAAGAGCCCTGGTGTTGGGGAACCTGGTTGCCTGGGTTTGAATGCTGGCCCTATTACTTTGTAGCTATGTGAAACTGACCAAGGATGTTTTCTCTGCTTTATTTTCCTCATGTATAAAATGGGTATGATAGGGTCACTATATTAAAAATACTAACCAAGAAAAACAACTGGAGCATACCAGTTAGAGAGCAAGTGTTCAGCAACTGTTAGTTGCTGGTATTACTATGTGCCAAACACTTGAACATATCATTGAATTCTCACAATTTTATAATATAGAAGCTATTATCTCCCCCTTAACAGATGATGAAATTGAAACACAGAGAGATTAGGTCACCAACCCCAAATCACACTATCAATAATACTGTGAATTCTGTATCTGTAGCCACTGCACTAAAAGCAGAGTTGAAGAAAATCACAGGGCTTCTTGAACCTATTGGATATCTTTCTCAAGGTTCTTCCATGGGTTAGTGGAAGTGCAGCCGATGGTTGATAGTTGCAGGTGACTATCTGGTGTTAGAGTAAGACAAAAGAGCCTCTATTATCTCTTATTAGTGTGACTGTACGCACGTCACTTAGTATTTCCATGACTCAGTATATAAATATGCAGAAATATTAGGATGATAATATTTGCCTCATGAGTATTCTCTGTGGTTTGTATAACAATGTGTGAATTTCCTAGTAAGTCCTCAATACATATTGATAGACTTCTATTTCTGCCAGCAGGTTTAGGGTAAAAACAACAACAACCACAGATCATTATGTACATAGTTCTGTGCTAGGTGAAATAGAGAATATAAAAATAAGATGGTGAACACTCATTTCTAAAAGATAATATCAAATATAGTTCTGGCTTTACAGTCATCATTTTGTAGTAAGCACAACGGTAGACTCCTGGTGCCTCCAGTACCTCACAATTGGACAGCTGGATCAGTGCCAGGTAATTGGCACAACTGGGGCCAGATTCTCTCCCCTAGAATTTGGAATCAGATTCAATGTATGGGTTTTGAGGGAATATTAGTTATAAAGTTTGGGCCAGCCACAAACAGTTCACCCTTGAACAATGAGCTACCCCCGTGCAGTTGAATATCTGCATATAATTTCTGACTCCACAAGAACTTAACTGTTAAACTACAAGCCTTACTGATCACATAGGTGATTAATACATGTTTTGTATGTCATGTGTATTATATACTTTAATCTAGAGAAAAATGTTATTAAGAAAATAATCCGGGAGAGAAAATGCATTTACAGTACTGCATTGGAAAAAAAAATATATATATATATATGCCAGTAAGGGCTCCCATGCAGTTCAAATCCATGTTGTTCAGGGTTAGCTGTGTATAAAGGCAGGTAAATCAGATCTACATGTAAAAGAAAAACGAGCTACCAGAGCAGGTTGAGAACCCATTTGACATCAGAGGGAGGCAATTTAAAAATATCTGCTTAGGTTCCTGATAGCTTGCTGTTTGTTCTTCCCACTTTTTTTGAGACCTGGTTGATTATCTTATACTTGGATTGTTAGAGTTTGCAGAATGTCTTTCCAATAACTTTCATTTCATGCTTAAAGTAGTTTGGAGTGAGCTTCTGTACTTTGTCACAAAATCGCCTTGACTAAGATACTGAGGTAGGAAGAAGAGCAGGAAATTAATACCTGTTAAACCACTTCATTTAACCCTGAAATAGCCATGAATTATAGGCATTATTATTCGCATCTCAGTGGTGAGGAAATTGGGATTGAGAATATGTAACTTGCTTAAGACCAAACTTCTGTAAATGATAGAAACATAAGTTTTGGTGACACCATATCCCATTTCATCACCACCTTATTATGCAGGAAAAATCCTTATATCATATAGAGGATGATGCACTAAAATGGCTAATTGGAGGTCATTTGGGGGAGCTGAGAGTGGACAAACTTCATATATGTAATAAGGATCTTATTAGACAATAAAGAGTATTTCAGAATACGTTTCAAATTAAAGAAAACATCTATATCAAACTATTTTGTCAAGTACCTAAAGACAATTTAGAGATCTAGGATGAAAAGTTCCTGGTCTTCATGTTGTTCCCACCAAAGTTTTTGTTTTGCTTTGTTTTCCCATGAGGAATGTGAATACCTAAAGATTTAACCAAATATTTAGGCAACTTAAAAGTTCTTTTCTTTTCTCTTTTCAAATGATAATTACAAAGCATGATCTAGTTTTGTTTGTTTGCTTGTTTGTTTTGAGTTTAGAAGACCTGTCTTTAACACAAGCTATTTAGCACTCTGGAATTGTGGGTTGATTCAAAATATTTACAACAATGTAATAGTTATGAATATTTTCCTGTGAAAACATACTGCCGAACCTCTGAAAAGAACTTTAAATATAATACATAGCACATGCTGCTAGCGTGTTAGCGTGATCAGATGTGAAACAGCCGAGCCTAAATCTTCATTCTAATAAATAACTGTGGACTTAGATGAAAGCTGAGCCTCAGATTCTTTATCTGAATTATGCAGAAGATACAGCCAGTGGTTGTATTTAACTCACAGGAAGTATGATAGTGTGTTAGATAATTCAGATAAAGTGGTTGCTAGGCAATGCAGGCGATCAGGTGTATTGGTTAGGCATACAGGGCTTACAGTCAGAATGACTGGATTCAAATCATAGCCCTGCTACTTACTTCTAGTAAGAAGGTGAGACCTTGAGCAAGCTACATAAACTTGCACGGATGACTTTGCAAGCTGTGTAAACGTGGCTTCATGAAATGCAGGTGACCTTAATACCTACATTAAAAAAAAATACCTATATTGTTTTGAGGATTAAATGATTCTATCCATGGAGGACACTTAAAATCATGACTGGCACAGAGTAAGTGTTCAATAGATATTAGACTACTTTTTTATTAAAACACTGTATTCATGACCTTTATTGTAAATGGACTTAGATATATATCTGGTGCCATATTGGAGCCTATAGGTATGATTACCTCTGTGTACATAGTGAGTCATTGAGCAGGAGGAGAAAAGTGAAGACAGGGGAAGGATCTGAAAGGTTAAGACTAGGGTCACAACCAGGACAATGGGATAGGTCAGCCCTTGGAAATGGAAACCAAGTAGAGAAAGATGATCTTTGAGTAGGAGTTGCCTAGCATAATGGCAGCTGTTATTGATGTTAAAATTGTATAAGGGGAAGTGGGATTTCTAGGATTAGTACTCCTGAGATAGTACAGAGAATGATGCTGATGCTCCGTTGCTTTCTCAGAACATAAAAGGTGAAGCCTTTAGGTGAACAGAGAGATCAATCGACCTCTGAGTGTTATTATTTCTAATTAACCGAAAGCAACGAGAGGAAAATATTTGAAAAATATTGAATGTGAAATAGTGAAATGTGACCAAACTGTAGAATATTACTTTATATTTTTTATAAGTAGATCAAGTTTCCAAAACATGGTGAGAAAATAGTCTCACCTTCTAAGAGGTGGTGGGAAGGAGATAGTTGAGATTCAGGAAGATAAAACAAAATACAATACTTGGTAAAATACAGTTATTTTTTTCATCATGAGATAGAGTAATGTAGTAGAAAAAAACAAATTGAAGCTAAATAGTTCTAGGTTCAAATTCTGGGTAAATTATCTCAGGTAAAGTACCTCAGCTTTCTGATCTGTAGTTTATTTATAAAATATGTGTGTATATATATATATATATATATGTATATAACACATATACATATATAACATATATAACAAAAACACATATATACCAATATATGTATATACACATGTATATATATATATATATATATATACACACACAGGTATGATTAAATATATTAATATGTTTATATTTTAACATAAAATTAAGTGTATTCAGATATATGGTTAAGTGTATTAATATGTATCAAGTATTGAGTCCAGCACCTGAAACATAGTTGGTCTTAAATGCATTAATTTCTCCCAACCCTCTCAAGTGTTTTAAACACTGAGATGTTAAATGAAGGCAAAGAAAGTCCTGCTAATGGAAAGAGGGAAAACACTAATCTCTCTCTGGTCTCAGGAGTCTATTTTATGAGCCTGTCAAGTCTCTGACTTGATACCATGAAGCTGCTATGCAGGTCTCCATGGCTGATGTCAGAATAAGAGATGGTGGCGTCTGCGAAACTTGGCTGTAATATTTGTCTGCCAACTTGGATTGCCACGGTCTGTGTCAGCTGTGGCATGGCAGCTAAAAGAAATCTTTTCTTCTCACCTGGGATCTTTTCAACAGTTTTGCAAAGGGCAAAATTTCTCCTTCCTTTTCACCACTGAAATGAAGATTTCTTCTTTGCCTTAACTCTTGTTATTCACATTTCCATAATGTTGGATAACAGCAGACCACATGAAAACATTTTGATGTACAGCCATATATATGTAGAGCAAGAGAGAGAAAGATCTCATTGAGTGACATTTGCACGGCAGGACTACACTGCTGTTGATAAATAATACATGGTATTACATTTTATACACTGAGGCAGAAGAATTAGAAATGGGGAAAGAAAAAGCCCTATTCGGTTACTTCCATTCCAATCATGGCCTGCTATGATGTGCTGCTGAGTGCTGCACATGTTTTAAAATGAATACACCAAATGTAGGGATTTTGTATTTCTTTCTGATTATTATACAGAATGTATTCGTAATGATGCAACATAGCCTGTGGGGTACATCTTGAGACATTGGTGTAGGACCATATGAGGATAAGGAGAGTTCCCAGGCAGTGCATCTGCTTATCTTCACATGAATGACAGATACATGGAATCAATATCATGACTTTGCATTGCAGTACCTGTGACAGCATCACTGGCCACATAAAGCATGTCCATGGCATGTTTTTAGACTAAATCCAGAGGTAGCTTTGGCAGAAAAAATGCCACGTTAACACAGTGCCCAGGCAGTCTTTACCAAATGTTACCAGCAAAGTTAAACTTCTTTGCTGTCCCTGATACACAAAGTTGGAGGATGTGCAGGAGCCTCCAAGTCCGACTAAGGCCAGATAACAGCAGGTCCATAGTCATAATTTCCTCAGCATCAAAGCAGTAGATGGACACTCACAATCCAGCAAACTTCTATCCACCTCTCATTTTGTCACATTGTGAATGCTTTCCCAGCGGTTCTCCTGTGTGTCACCTAATTTAGTTAACAAATTTATTGAGTGGCTGTAATAGCTATGTCAGTCAAGTACCTGCCATGCCAACACCTCCTTCAAAACCTCCAAATTAAGTTTGTTTCTGCTAGAATTATGGATGGCAGCAGTTTCCTGTTGGGGATGCCATACTGAAACCTTTCAAGTCACCAAGATATTAGTGCCCTAGTACATCCATGTAAATTTGTACCAGAGCAATTTATTGTGTGTTTAAATCAATTCTTACAATTATCATAGTATATCATGTTCCAGAACCTAGGAAGAGTTAAATGTGTACAAATGGGTAGGAATTTGGAGGAAAGAGTTGGTAAGAGAGATACAAAGATTGATATAAACCCTTGAGTAAATTAAGTCATTTGCTCCAAACACTTTACAAATATCCCTCAATCTTATAGAACTTGGGAGCCATCTTTAAAAAGAACAGAAAATTATAAATTCACACATAGGTATAGGACATTGAAAGGGACCCATGCAACTAAAGAGACCTGAATCTTAATGATTATTAGCTTTATGATAAATCTGTCTCTGATTCTAGCAAACTTGAAGCAAAAATAGTTATTTGCATATACATCTGTAATGGGATAAGAGTTGAGACCTTTGTTGTTGTCCTGAGGTTTAGGTTCTGACCCCCAAGTTGAGTAGATTGAGAGTGTATCTACATTTTAACAAGAGGAGCTATAATCATCTCTGTTAAGCAAATTGAAGAGGACTCTAAATTTACCATATAGAACACAGCCACCTTTGGCATAGGAGCAAAATAGAGGAGTATTGCAAAGAAATGTCCTTGAAGAGAAAACATGAGATGGGGTTTGTGCACTTTCTTTCTATTCCTGTTAGTGAAGGGCTGTGTTTCCTCTTGTTTCAGGCCAAGCTATTTAGAGCCAAATGAAAAATATTCAGAGATTGGGTCATCTATAAATGGGGAAGACTAGCAACTCACATCATGTCCACACTGAAAAAAAAAAATATGATGACTGCTATTAGAGTTAAATGCAAGAAAAATCTTGAGAGTAAGAATGCTTCTCCTTGCCTGAGAAAGCCTAAAGGAATTAAAGCAAGCTAACACACCTCTTGAATGGCAGGGAAGGAAAGCTGTACTGGAAATGGCCTTCCCTTGGAGATTTTGGTAAGATGGAGGGTACATATGTGTTTCTCATGTAAACTCAGTAGATGGGATTGTCATATTGAAAAGGTTCTAGGTATTGAGGTAACATGGGGGAAGAGACTAGGGAGTTTGAATGAGGTGAGCCAAATAGTGCATCACCAAGAATGGTGCAGAGTGAAGGCTCTAGTAAAAAGTGTCCAAGGGTCCTCTAATGCACTCATAGAAAAACCAACATTGAGATCTCTGACTGCAATCACCAAAGGACTACCACCTTTATTAATGAAGTAGAAAGACATTGTTTATTTGATTCTTATCCCTTTCTCTCTTCTCCTTTACCTAACAAAGTCTGTCAATTGGAAAGATACCATGCCAAATCCTTTCTCGTTGTTGGTTTCCAGACATTGGTCAACCTTGAGCTGGGGGAGGGGGAAATGTTTGAGTTGTCGGAGAGGTTAGTTTTGATTCATATTATGCTAGACTTTTTAAATGCTGAAAAATAATACTCCTCTGACACTTGGAAGTTATCAGAAAAACAATCTGTCAAAGATATCCAGGAGAGTAAATAGAGATCTCAGAGCATATTTGAAGGCCCTGGTGGTAAAAAAAAAAAAAAAAAAAAAAAAAGGAGAAATGAAATTGTTCTCTGACTGTATCTTACCAAGTTCAGTATATTTATTAAACCTGTTAGAGATCCTTATTTACTTGTATAAAATGTCTTATATAGCCACATAGCATTCAAATGTGTCCAGTTTTCTTCTCTAGTGGAGCTATGCTCTGTTGGCATGCTGTTATGATAAAAACTCATTATATAAATATAGCCTTGTAAGAGCTACTATTGGAACTAAAATATGTGAAATTTTAGAGTGTTTTTTATTCACTGTGTGAAGCAAATCTAAAAATCCCTCCTTTAAGGAATTGAAGAAGTTCCCTTTTTCTTTAGTACATTAAGAAATGATTAAATTTGCTGATGACACTAAGTATCATTTCTTTTCCTCACCTTAGCTGGTGCAAGTTTTACCATTTTCACCAGAATTGTATTGCTGTGAGCCTCCAGAGATTACAGATATACTGTGGGATAGTCTTATACATAGAAGGCTGAGTAGGAAGAGATTATGTTAACAACAGGGGAATCTATTTTATGACAGAGGTTCCAAAAATATTTACTACTGTTTATTGTTCTTATATGTGAGCAACATTATAGAAATGTAGCTTTTTGTCGGTTGCTATCTTTGATTCTTCATTCAAGGAAAAGCTGTTATTCAACATTTTGGTTTTCTACTTCAAGGTTCAATTTTTTAAAAACACATAAAGCAAAGTGGAATTTATTTTAGTAGTAGCCATTATCTTTTGTTTTCATGAGTTATGTATGCATTTGAATAGGCCAAGGAGAAAGATTTTATTAGTATTAAAAAAAAAACCCTTACAATTTTACCTTTCAAGGCATTAGGGTGATTATTATTAAAGAGATGATGTTGATCCATCCACAGTACTTTAACTGGTACTTTTATGGACCCTTTATTCATTAAAATTGTTTCATTCATGTACGTTAACTCACTTTATCCCCATGGCAATTTGATACATAGAAGTAGTTGGTCTTAGATACCTTTTATATATTTGACATTTGATGAATTTAGATAAATTTCCTTAAAAATGTGTAAGCTATATGTAACTAGAAAATAATAGAGCTATTTTTGATATTAAATCCCATGCGCCCTCCATTTCACAATCACAATTATACCTGTCCTTGAGGAGCTTGCTTTAAATGAGGATTTTTTATTTTTTTTATTTTTTTATTTATGATAGTCACACACACAGAGAGAGAGAGAGAGAGAGAGAGAGAGAGAGAGAGAGGCAGAGACATAGGCAGAGGGAGAAGCAGGCTCCATGCACCAGGAGCCCGATGTGGGATTCGATCCTGAGTCTCCAGGATCGCGCCCTGGGCCAGAGGCAGGTGCCAAACAGCTGCGCCACCCAGGGATCCCTAAATGAGGAATATTAAGCAAAAACATACTTACACTCAAAGCTGGCTATTAAGATTTATTAATTTATTGAGAGGTTATTGAGATTTATTTTAAAAAAATTACCTAAGTGTTGATGATCTTTGGGAGTAGGGGTGAGAGAAAATTTTGTAGCATGTAAACTAAGCCTTGACAAATATGTTGGATTTCTTAAAAGTGAAGGATCAACCAGTAACCTCTTCCTAATACGGAACAGTGATATAGAGGCTAAGAAAACTTGTTTTCCCAAGCTGGGGATAAAACATTAGAATTGTAGACTGTTCAAATTAGTGAGAATTTGCATGGCATATATTGAAAAAGACCTGTACAGAGTGAGCATTTCAGAAGTCTCTCTCTCTTTTTTTTTTTTCCAGAAGTCTCTAAGGTTATTTATTGTGGATCTTGGCCATAAGCCAGGCTACACATGCACAAGGTGAGATTCCCTTCAGGCTTTAGCCCATTAAATATTTCCTGCTATGAGACTAAAAGTTGAATGATGACACTAAAGGTCCTATAGGGCTCGGACTGGAGGTTGTACCATTCTGAAAGACATTGGTGTTCCAGCCCAACCATAATGGAAAGACCTCACTGAGTATCCTGGACATAACGATGCAGCTCTTAGAAAAGGCCTTAGTAGTGAGGATCCCTTACTCTCTAAGGAAATTCTCCAGGGCCAAGTTCCAAACAGCAATAGGTCTGTACTAACAGAATATAACCAAGCCTGGGAGGATCAAAAAGACCAGTCAGTAATTTAACTACCCGTGCAAGGAGTGAAAATACTTTTTAGGAGTGGCATAAGTTAGGCTCCTTTCAATATGTGATGTGAACATAAAATTTTAAAAAAATTAGTGGATAACCAAAGAAGCAGGAAAATGTAACTCAGTGCCGATTTTCAAAAAAGGTAATAAATATGAATTATGGAATTAGTATACAAAGACTTTAAAGCAGTTATTAATATATTTAAAAACCTGGAATAAAAAGCAATTGGTCACAGAGACTGAACAGATGGCATGAGTCTGAATAGTAATAGAAGATAATAAAGAACTAAATAGAAATTCTAGAATCAAAAATATATCTGAAAGAAATTAAATGATGAACTTATTAGAACCAGAGTTCTAGGAATACTAAAAGAAAGGAATATAAAAACTTGGGACAGATTCAATACAAATTATTCAACCTGAAGAATACTGCAGAAAATGTTGGGGAAAATAATGAACCAACCAAACATTGACTCACTGACCTGTATTTAACCCTGAACAGTGTAATCTAGTGTAATTTAAGTCCCAGAAGGAGATAAGAAAGGGGATGGTCAATGAAAATATTTGTAAGTCAAATTGCTGACATTTTCCTAATTCATAAAAAACAACCAAGTTATACATGAAGACTTGTTGATTTCTAAGCCCAAAAAGGATAGATGTAAAGAAAATCATGTCATAGTGTACCATCCTTAAACTGCTGAAAACTGGAAATAGGAAACTTAAAAGCAGAGAAAAAGAAACATTAGGTATAGAAAAAAAACAATATTATGAAGGATTACTGACTTCCCTTTGGAAACAAAGGAGGTAGAAGTCAATGGACCAACATCTTTAAAGCGCTGAATGTAAAACAACAGTCAGCCTAAAATTCTACAAGCAATGAAAATATTCCTTAAAAATTGAGAAAGACATTTCAGACAAATGACAGTTGAGAAAAATTGTCACTAGCACACCTGCTTTTCAGGAAATGAGGAAGTTTTTGAGATTGAAGAGAAATAACAACAAATGGAATTTTAGATCTTCCAGATGGAAAGAACACAAGATGGTAAATATGTAGATAAATATAAAATTCATTTTTTTCTTTTAATTGTCATAAAGAAAATTGACTAAATCAAAAGTATAACATTATATTGCAGGATTTATTTCATAAGCATATGTAAAATATTCTAAAACCATAGCACCAAGAATAGGAGGATATAATGGGATTTCACTATTCTATCATTTTACTTGCAATTGCACAATACTGAATTTAGGCAAACTTGGTAAGTTAAGATACATATCATCACCTCTAGAAAAACAACTGAAAATATAGAAAGAGATACAGCTAAAAAGTCTGTAAATAAGATTAAATCATAAAAGTTATTAATTCCAAAGAAGTCAGGAAAGGAGAATGAGAAATCCAAAACCAGTTACTACACTATAGAACCCATTGCAAGTAGTTGAGTTAAACCAGACCATATAAATGACATGAAATGTAAACACTCTAAATGAAATGGTCATCTAGGCCATTTCAAAGTAAAATCACATTAAATGTAAACATTCTAAGTAAAATGACCATCTAGGCATGGTCAGGCTAGATGAGAAAAAAAAAAAAGACCCAACTATCTTGTGGTTCTCAGAGTTAGTATATAATTTATATATGAAGAAACAACTTGGCTAAACATAGAAGGATCGAGCTATACACTAAGTAAGCATTAAACATAAGAAACATGGTATGGTTTTATTAATATCAGATAAAGCTGACAAGCAGTATAATGAAAAATAAATATGAACCTATCAGCCATGAAATGGTTAATTCAAGAATATGTAGAGCCTAAATGTCTATAAGTCTAATAACAGAACTATAAGATACATATATACTATAAAGTGTATTTGGACAGAATTAGATAGATAATAAGACCAATGCCTATTTTAACACCTTTTTATTAATGAATAGGGAACTTAGATAAAAATAACAATAGTGATATATTTCTGTATATTTCTATATATTTCTATATAGATAGAGTGATGCTTAGTGACAAATTGAACATGAAGTTGCATAACTTGATTCAATTTATACTAATTTAAGCTTAATAATTGTAAAACACATGTTCTTTTCAAGTAGACATTCAAAATAGCAGGATCAACCATATACTGAACCGTAACAGGAATCAGAATTTAGTCCAAAGTTATCTGGTCTGCCTGGATAGTTTTGTGAATATAACATTAGTCCACTAAATAAATAGGTCAGTTAAACTGAGGAAAAAGTGCCAGGTGTGTTAGGTCTTGATAAGACATGTACGTTCTTTAAGATGAAAGATAAACTCTGAAGATTCAACAGCTTACCACATCAGTCAATATTTCTAGGGCCCCAGTGGTGTGGGGGCATGCCAGGATGTCTCCTCCAAAGTAAAAGGACACCTTTCAGTGGCCTAAAATTCACAAGTAGGGGTTAAATTCACAAGCAAAATAAACTATCCAGTTGACACCAGCTAGTTTTTCATTGTCACCTCAGTGCTGCCACAATGAGTACATGAAAGGAGCAGTCATGATGGCAGGGATGGATGCTATATGAAGACCTAGTAGCATAGGCTTCAAGGCTGAGTTAGCTATGGCTGCTGTTAAATATCTAACTGCCATTAACAGAAACCGACACTTAGTTCTCAATAGGGAACATTCCCTTAAAAGAATGGTCACTTGATTGCTTTGGAAAAGACCATGATTAGTGTTAATTAGAATGAGGGATTTATGGAACATATTATGGGATTGTGTTTTTCTTTTAACCTTCTGGGGATGATTTCCCAGGACCATTTTCTGAGAATTTGTGTTTGATTCACATATGAGATTACACATAGAACTGCATTAGACTGATGGACCTGCTTTATAGCTACATTAGTTATCTATTGTGGCATAAAAATGCTCCCAGATATTAATACCTAGAGATAAAGCAGAAAATACAACATACTAAAACCTATAGAATGCAGCCAAAGTGGTTCCAAGAGGAAAGCTCATAGCAATACAGGCCTACCTCAAGAAACAAGAAAAATCTCAGTTTTTAATGTCACACCTAAAAGAACTACAAAAAGAACATACAAAGCTTTAAACAATCCATATTTATTACATAATTTCTTTGGGTCAAGAGTCTGGGAGTGGCTTAGTTGGATAGTTATGCTGGCTATGGTTGTACTCAACATGTCAGCTGGGGCTGCAGTCACCTGAAGGATTGATTGCATTTGGAGATCTATTGCCAACTTATCTTACAGACCTGGCAAGGAAGTGTGTATTCTTTGTAGGAGATCACAATTCTTTGTCACTTGGAGCTTGTACAGGCTGCATGAGCTTTTTAATATTTATTTATTTGAGGAAGGTAATTTAATGTTTGAGCTTTTTGATTTTTAATATTTCTTTACTTTAGGGAGACAATTTAATGTTTCATCGGGATCCAGAGTGCCTGGGATTTTTGAGAACTTGACAAATACTTCCCCTGGAGCAAATGGTAGGGAGCAAGGTAGATGAAGAATGTTTTATGAGATAGCTCTGAAATTCACACACTGTAATTTCCACTGTGCTCTATTGCTTATAGAATTTAGCCCCATTTGGTGTCACAGAAGACTATACGAAAGGATGGAAATAAAAACCAGTATGTACCCTTTTGAAGGGTACCCTTATAAGTTGGCCTTCATAAGAGTCAATATGGTGAGGAAGTGGCCACATGACTATGGGAGCCATTGGTCCATCACTTACAATATTCCACAGAAATATAGGTCTACAGTGGTAGAGTGATGGATGGGATGGTCTTTTGAAAGCATAGCTGAGGTTCCTACTTTGAGATCTTCTGCTACAAGAATAGTGCTCCGTCCAGCCATGATGTAATGCATACCTGGGCTCAATGGCCTTCTATGGTATAAGTACGCAAGTAGTAGTAGCCCCATTTGTCATCAGTCTCAGTATTTGGTGAATTTGTACTTCATGTTTCCACAAGTCTAGCTTTTAAGAACCTAGGCTGTCTTTTTTGGAAAGACTTTCCTTTCCTCTGAATTGTTTTGGTCAAAAATCCATTCACTCCATGTGTGGTGCTCTTTCTAGTCCCTCAAATCTATTCAATTTATCTGTGTCTATTCTTATTCCAGTACCACCATATCTTGATTACTGGCTTATGGAGTAAAACTTGAAATCAAATAGTGCAAGTTCTTCCTCTTTTTCTTCCCCAAATTGGCCATTCTAAATCTTATGCATCTTCGTACAAATTTTTAGAATCAGCTTGTCAATTTTATCAGATATCAATTTGGATTTTATTAGGATTGAACTGAATCTATAGATCAACTTGGAGAAAATAAACTCCTGTCTTAGGATGAATTCTCTGTGGGCTCTGACACTGATATTAGCACCTAGAGGATATTGGTGAATTCTTTTGAAAATAATTATTCTGTAGGACTCCTAGAGAAGCAAGTCTGACAATGAAATACTTTCGCCCATGACACATTTTCAACAGAGGCCTCAGTTAATCGTATGGGAAACTCTGAAACAGGAACAGATATTCAGAATTTGCCTGTGATTGCTACCACATCATGTTAGGTCCACACTGTGGCCAAACACTGGGGAAGAATAATAAATAATAAATACAATTTTCTTTTTAAAAAACCTTTACTTTGGAACACTTGGGTGGCTCAGTGGTTGAGCAGCTGCCTTGGGTTCAGGGCGTGATCTGGGTCTGGGGATCGAGTCCCACATCGGGCTCCCTGCAGGGAGCCTGCTTCTCCCTATGTTTCTGCCTCTCTTTCTGTGTCTTTCTTTAATAAATAAATAAAATATTAAAAAAAAACTTTACTTCTACATTGGTAAAAAAACAAGTTAGTTAACCGTTAAGTACTAACTGTCATTTAGCCAGCTTCACAATGTGTATCTTTTTCAAACTTCTATTTCTTCTATTTCTTTTTTCAGATATCAGTCCTCCTTTTAGCTATTTAAGAACTGACTACTGACATATTAAGTTTACAACTGTTTATAAGAATTTGCATCTTCATTTTCAATGTAAATTTTCTTACTCTGTTTTATCAAGATTCCAGGAGAATAATATATAATACTACTGCTTTTCCAGACTGGATAAAAATGTGTTTAGTTTAAATGGCTTAGAAGGGATTTACTAGGGAGATGATCACATTCCATTACATTTTGCTATGAATTCTGTGGTCACAATACAATAGGGCAAGGTGCTTACTCAGCATTAGTAAAAGTTTGATGTTGTCACTTTGCCCATTATTATAGAATTTGGTGGATAGAATGGAATTTCTCCAGAGAGCAATCCATCCCAAAGGCTGCATCATTGCTGATTTTATTTCTATCTATGGCGGGGGCGGGGTTGGGGTGGGTGGTGGTGGTTGAGGTTGTGGTTGTAGTACCCAGGGCCTACTTATTTTGACTTCTCACAATTGGAGAGGAGGCATTATCTTTGCTCCTATAATTGGAAAATATCCAGTCACTCCCTCTTAAATGCTGAACCCAGATATTACATCCTTTGTGAAATTGTCACTTTATCTTTTTTCCTCCAGCCTTTCTCCTTGAATTCCAATATATTTGTTTATAAATTGCTTTATTCCCTAAAAACTGGTTGTAGGGATCATATACTGGGGATGTTGTTTTCTAATTATTATTCTCCCAGATGCCTAGGAGAAATACTACAGTGTTTCAATGAATTAATCTTACCCAAAGGAGCTAAATGGAGACAATATAAAAGAAGAAAAATATAAACTGGTTTGATAGACTACAGTCTTTCCCCCCAAACAATATGTCAAAAATATTAGGTTGATATTTTTATATTGCATCTACTAAGATAGTAAAATTGGTTACAAATATGTGATATAGATGACAGAGAATGCTGATTGAAGATTGTAGAAAATTAGCATTTTATGAAATAAATCCAGGATGTGTCTTAATGCAGACTCTAGCAAACAATATGTATTTATCACAATGTATTCACATGTACTCCAATCAAATGACATAAGCCATTAGGTTAAAATATTTTCAGATATCTGAAAATGTAACATCAGCCTTTTTTTTTTCTTAGACAAAAATCCTTTCTATAGCCATTTCCTTAAATGCCTGAAGTTAAGCCTTATCAGGTTGCCCACACTTTCTCTAGAAGGCTGAATCCTTAGCAGTGGCCATGTCTCTCCATGAGTAGAACTTCTGGACGCTGACATTCCTCCATAGTCTCGGCCTCACTGAATTGTAGAAACTATTTTGTCCTCTTGCCCTTTCCTTCCTGAGTATAAAAGCAGCCTCTTGCTTTTGCTAACCACACTATGTGTGTTCTCTTAATCTTCCCTACACCTCTGTAATTATTCTGTAAATTAATGTCTTTTCAATACTTGCCTTGTGTATTCTTCTGAGAACCTAAATCAGAAACCAATTTTATCATACCTTCATAGATAATATATCTTTTTGACAACTTTCTTCACCCTGGAGGGGGTATATTTCCACCTTCCATGTTCTCATTCTCTCTAACTTCTCTTTCCCTGAAAACATCAACATGGGAGCTACTTTTTAATCCAGTTTCATCTCCTACATAAAGAGATGCCCAGAGCCAGAATTTAAATCAGTGTATCATTTAAACTTGGAGGAGTGGTGGAATCACCACAAACTCCTAATTAGCAACATGTCACATATATTGAAACACACTAAAAAATCGTAGTTACATGACAAAAGTTCTGTGGAATAGGAAAAAGCTCATGGAAGTCCCAGAATATGACAACTGGACTTTAGTATTGTCTTAATCTTTGGAAAGATTGTAGGTCTGGGTGTAAACATCCTTGATTCTCAGCTACTTATTGCTGAGCTTGTTACCTATGAATTATAAAGGTTTCACTGAATTTAGTATTTATTAAGCATTACATTTTAGATAACTTAAAGATGGGATCTCCTTTAAAAAAGTTCATTTCTAAAGGCAAGTTGGATCTCCTATTCTGCTTCCTATTTAAGCACCTGTAACCACATTAACCTTTCTTTCTGTGGTGACTCTTCTTTTCAAAAGTCACTGCCAACCTCCTTTGTTGCTAAAGGGAGCCATGGGTTTTCCTGGTCTTCTTGGATTTGTTATTAGCCTTGCTCCTTCTCTTTCATGAAACTATCTCCCCATTTCCTATCAACATGCTCATCTTGGTTCTATCCTTTTCACTGTCCTCCCCATACACGCCACTTTCTCCCCTTCCACTGCATAGTCTGGCTGCTTCCAAACTCACAGTTTCAACTACTAACCTCAGCTTGAGTTATAACCTCATGGGAATGACTTTCAAGTAAATATTTACCAGGATTAAACCTTGGGCTCTGGTTTTGCATTTCTATCTGTCTGCTGGGCATCTATTTTTTGATGCCATAAAAATAACTTCAATGTGCATTTGTAAGGTAAAAGGATTGCATTGCAGCATCTCCCCACTGAAATATAAACTTCAATCCCTTCCTAACTGCTTAAGTTTCACATGTTTAGTTCAAAGGTCGAAAAATTACATCCCATGGGCCAAACCCACCCAGACTGCCACCTGTTTTTGTATAGCGTATGATCAAATATTATTTGTAATATTTCAAATAGTTGAAAAAATGAGGGGAGAATAATATATCATGACATGTGAAGGTTTAATGAAATTAAAATAGCATCTACAGGTAATGTTTTATTGGAATACGGCTATGTTTATTGGTTTACATGTTTATGGCTCCTTGTGTCCTATAATGACTGAGTTGAACAGGTGCCTCACAGAGAACATGGACCGCAAAGCTTATAATATTTATAATGTTTGGCCCCTTCTGGAAAAAGTCTGCTGACCCCTGATGGTAGTGGATGAAATCTGAGTTCAAGAGTAGACTAATGGAACTAAATAAAACTCTTAGATAGTCTCTTTGCTAGGTGGGAATTTGAGAGAAAGTTACTTAGTACTAATGAGGCTGTTTTCTCCTCTGAGAAATAGATATGCCAACAGGCAAGTTCTTCTATGAAGTTTATTTCTTCTCGACCTAAGACTATTACTGTAGGCTTTACATTTTTTTTCCAGTTTCTTTTTTCAAATCAGCCTGGTGAAGCAATGGCAGACAAACCTATATTATGGTATCATCTCAGGAATATTTCATAACATCTCTGTTGTTCAAGGCTGTTTCAGATTTAAGTGAAAGAATCTCAGTTTGAATTCATTTAGCCAGACAAGCGTTATATTATATAATTGTATGTAATTTTAGTGCTTCCTTTTAAAATTGTATATATACACACATGCAGTGTATAAATAAGCATATATGGTGTATAACGTGTTATCTATATAAAGTGTATTACGCATATGGTGTTATAAAAATGACTCCTTTAAAGTGACGTTAGAAAAATTGCCTTACCGTCTATACTACTTACAAAAATAGACTTCAGTTTATTTAAAGGTCTAAATGTGAAAGTTACAACTATATAATAATGGAAAAATGTAGGAGAACCTCTGCAATTTCCATCCTTGTAATTCATGAAACAATTTTATTCTTACTCTCTCCTTGCACTTACATCAGGTCTTTATCAGCACAGGAGCCACTTTTTGTTCTAACAACAATTTTTAGGGAACAGTAATTATGCCTCCCTCAAAGTTGTTTTAGATACAACCATTTTTGCATTGTATTCCGAACCTTAAGTATTCATTTATCTAAGATGCAGATGATATTTTAATTAATCCACCATTTTTAAATTTGTACTTTATTAAGCCTAAAATTATTTTTTTGTTAGTTTTTCTGTTTTCATCCTCCTGAATATCTTTCTCTATAAATAGACATACACACACATTCATCTCTTATATAAAATATGTTAGGTGCATATATTAGATATACTATGAAATAACGTACAGCAGCAAGAAACCACCAATAATAAATTAGATAATTGGCAATATAGACGTTAAAATAATATTTGACTTAAAAAGTAAAATACCTTTCTAACTCAAAAAATATTGTTTTGTAATCTCTTCATGTTTCCTTTTATCTAATTGACTGTTTTTTGCCATAAGGTATTCCATAGTATATATCTAAAATATTTACTTACCCGTATCCTTATGATAGGCATTAAGGTTACCACCAAATTCTTTTCATTACAGAGTGTTACAGTGAACACATTTGACTTTTTTGACTTACCATTTTTTTGTAAGAGTATGTATGCATATATATATATTTTTGTGATCCATGCTAAAATTCATACAGCATCTCACGGGATTCCAAGTAGTCAAAACAACTTTGAAAATAGTTGAAAGTCTCACACTTCATGATTTCAAATTTACTACAAAGCTATGATAATCAAGATAGTATGGTACTGGCACAGAAACCTATAGATAAATGGAATAGAAGAGGCAGCCCAGAAATAAATTCTCATATATGAAACCACTGGACAGCCTTTTCAACAAACAGTATTGGGAACACTGGATATCCATACACAAAAGGTGGTAGTTGAATCCTTACTCCATATATAAAAATGAACTCAAAATGGATCTAATATTTACACAAATGTTTTTCAAATTAATATACTAGTTTATTAAGCTATTTTTATTAAATTATTTTATATTCCACATTTGTAGAATGTTCACAATGCTTACTACATATCAATTGGTATCCATGGATCAATAACTCACTCTTCTGGTCCTCCAAGAGTTTACAGCCCAATAGAGAAGATGGGGGTAAAATCCAAACCAACAATTATGTATGTTTATTTATTACATATAGGATATATGAGGATAGCAATGGACTTATATCTTCTATAGGTACCATGGATTACAACCAAAAGGCAGTTTTAACAGCATTCTGAAAAATCATATAGATTATATAATTAACAGTTCTGCTGTGATATGTTTGAATTCAAAATAAATATGGAGCTAACATAGTTCATGTCAACTACATAAATTGTGTAGTTTTAGGTTGATGTGAAGTCCCCTATCATTTTAGCAGTATAACTTTTGGAAAAAGTGTATGGAATTCATGCATTCAGAAGATGCAGAATTAATCTTTGCAAAATTTGAATACTATAACGAGTCTTCAGGAAAAATATTTAGCTTTTAAATTGTCTTAAGTTAGTTGTTTATTTATAGCTTGCTTAGATTTTTTTAAAAATTAATGTTCTTTCCTTTTTTCATTTAATTTCTTTGCTCTAAGAAATGGCTACCCTGCCCACTCCTTCTCCCCAGACATAAAAGGCTATTTCCACTTGTACCCATTTTTAATCGAATCTATTATTGACTTAACCTGCACTTACGTGAATTCTTTTTTGTGTTTTATTCAATAATTATCACAGGAATGATTTAAAGATGCAGGTTTTACTGAAATGTGTAAAGATGGGTGTTTTATGAAAAGGGCAGCAATCTTTGTATTTCAGGCTCCTTTTATTATACTAAAATTCAGGATCTATTATTTAAATGACATTGAAAGACAATCTATTCACTGGCTGGTAATTATAGACTGTGAATATTGAGTTCTAGTGGTTTGATCTCATTGTATACTGTTTGAATAGAATATATCAAATGAAATGTGGGGAAATGCAAAAGAAATAAAATTGCATACACAATTAAAATGCAGAGATGTTTGCATCTTTTCCTTCCTCAAACCTATCATGTTTCTGATACGTTACAAATGTATTGAAGAATTTGTTCAAAGTAGTCAGTAGTGTACAGATGATTTAGTGAATGAGAATAAAAGCAATGTTATCCCCCAGATACTTTCACTAACTTCATAAAAGGAAATTTCAACTCTTACAGAACTCTTAATAATAAAGTATTGTTTCAACTATGTGTCTTTTGATTATGTATATTTTCTTGATGAATGTAACCAGTGCTTTTCTGTGCATTATGAAGCCAGGAGTGGGGGCAGGTAATGGCATTAAACTCCTTTTATGTCTTACAAAATGTTATTATATACATTTATCGACCATGTTATGTGGATGTCTGGGCAGATATTATTAGTCCTCTGAATCCCAGTAACATTTTTTTTGCATGCATTAGATTAGTAATCTTTTGCTTCCAAAAAATATAACCAACTGTAGTAGAATCATTGGAATTACCAAATGGTCTGTAAATATAGGCTCATTTGACCCCATAGTTTGTGATAAAAAATACTTCAAAGGGAAAACAAAAAATTATGCCACTCAGCTACCAAATATATTTCTTGAAAAGAAAAAGAGTATATACAGTGATCAGGTGAACATTTTTAATATTAACCTAGTTTCTGATTATGCAAGGTCTATCTGAGAAGGAAAGCAACTGTTGTCATTTTCCAAGATGGGGTGTGGGAAGAAAAGTTGCCACACAGATATTCCCACAAAGAAATTAACTGGATAAAGCATGAAAGGAAAGAGAAGACACACAATGTTAGTGGATTCTTTAAAGTCAGTGGGTAAGACCCGGAGTAAATTCTCCTTCAGGGTTCCAACTACACCATTTCAAGAGAGCGAGGCAAGATCACCACTTCCTTAGAGCATTTAAAAAAGGTCAGAGGCAAGATGACGGAGACGGTGGTGGGAAGGGGTGTGACACTGCTGTGTATACTTGTGTGTGGGGACATCAGAACATTAGCTTTCTCTGGAGTCCCAAAACCTAGATTTAAATCCTAGACCCACCCCTTTTTCAGTGATGTCAATGTAACCACAGGTCAGTTTTCAATCAAGACCAAATCAAACCAGACATACAATTCTACAGTGATATGACAGAGCAATATTTTCCAGGGAAATATGTCAAAGCAAGTTCAGGATTTTAAAGTCCCAAACGACATAAATGCATTGAGAGAGAGGATGGAGAGAGGCTACGCGGGAACTCTTTGGAGAGAGTTGTGTGTGTTCTATGAGTGTATGCCACCCCAAAGTGGAGATATGAGGGTACCTGTCCCCAACTTCAATTCTACTGAAGTGGGCTTCTCTGGGACCCTTTGAGGTGCTTGGTATGTGTTTCCTATAATTGTAGAGGAGTAACACAACGGACTCTTATTGAGGAATATGGAGTCGAGAGACTGTAGCTATCAGCTTGAGACGAGGAGAGAGACCAAGAGATACTTAGAGTAATGAGCGATGCCGGGACAAGGAGGCCAAACTACTAGTGGTGGACGTGTGTGACTTGGAGCAAGAGCCAGTCTGAAGTCATTTGACACACTGACCAAGAGAACACAAAGAGGGATGGTGGGACCTGAAGAGAGAAATCCTGTGTGGATAAGCTGCCAGAGGCCAGGGTTTGAAGGAAGAGTGGCGATCCTTGTTGGCATGCAGCAGTTGTGTCATCAGCTGTTTGGGGCAAGGTGCCAATGGGTTCATTCTGAGTAACGTGCTCCCACAGAACTTTATCAAATTGAATTTTAGGGTCGTGCTTAGTATGCTGTAGAAGGATTTTACTGTAGTTACAAAGTGAATATGAAATATAACAGAAAATTAAAGGAGCAAAGTGTTAAACTGTATAATGAGGTAATTTATAAAGAAGGAGATAAATAGCTAGAGGAAGATTGGGTCTGTAAAGCATTTCCAGTAGACTATGATTAATTGTTTATAGGGATAAATTCCTGTTCTCTTAAGAGAGTAATAGTAGTATGTGCAGGTCAGAAAATTTATTCATGCTCCCTTAGGGAGATAAATTATACTAAGCTTAGTATTGAAACAGAAATAGAAAGTAGTAAATCAATAATGAATTTATATAGAAAAATATTTTATTTTCCATTTAATTTTTATAGAAGTGTTTATACTACCTGTGAACATGTTACCCAATTGGAGTGACAAGTGTTTTTTTGTTTTTATGCTGTTTTGATTTTTAAATGAGCGTTAAGAGGATTTTAATATACTCACCTGATTATGATTAGGAAATTGATTACAATGCTATGTGTATTAGCTAATGTTGAGTCAAATCACCTAAAGTCTTTGTTCAATTATAATGATATTTATGTTGAGGAGTTGCTATTTATCAAATATTTATTGAAAGCCTACTATGTACCTGGCACTGTTCTAGATCCTAAGAAAACAGTAGTAAAATACAAAAGGCCTTCCTTTATGCTACATGTATTCTAGAAGGGACAAGACTTATAAGCTTCTAGAAAACTTTATATATATTATTCAATGGTAAGAATAATGTAACTTTAAAGGGACATAGAGTGACAGTTTGCTGTGTTAGAGGACTCAGGGGAGGTATCCTTGGGAAGGTGTCATCTGTCTTGAGTGAAGTAATAAGCTACTTGATTACCTGGAGGAAGAATATTTCAGAAAAGTAAACAGGAGGGGCAAATACTTTTCAATTTATTTTCTAGTTTGGGGAGTTGTAAGGTCAGGTTGATTCAGTGATCAAGGAGGATATTTATTGGTGGGAATGAATACAAAGGGACGTGAGGGGTGGGGCCAGATCATGTAATAGGGATTGTAGGAGACCACTGAAGGATCTTAGAGCAAAAGAGTAACATAATCTTATTTACATTTTAGAAACATCTGCTCAGTGAACAATAGTTCATGGGAGGAAAAAGGCAAAAGCAGAGAAACCAACTGAACAGCTATTTTGGTTATGTAAGAGGGATGATGCTATCAGGAACTAGGGAAATTACAGCAGAAGAGGTGAGAAGTGGTCCTTTCTCATAGATATTTTGAAGTGTCAAAAACTGTGCTAAGTACTTTATATATGGGGGCATCTCACTTGACTTCAAAACAACTGAATGAGGAAGACATTGTTTTCATCCCCATTTCCAGAGGGTGAATCTGTGGGTGAAAGGTGTCAAGTAACTTTCTCAATGTTGCTGCTGGTAAATGGGAGAATTAAAAAATGATTAAAGCTAGACTTGGCTGTCTCTGTAACATGGGTTTTTGCCTGTAACATGAAACTGCCTTTAAATTAACCTCGTTGACAAAGTAAACCATGACAGTAGGACAGCACTAGAAAAATGGCCTCAAATATCAGGCATCCTTGCAATGAAATGGGACTTTTCTGTTGATCTGGTTACTTTGTTGCTCCCCCTCAAAGATGGATTTCCTGCACTATCTCTGAATAAAGGCTTTAGTCCTAAACTGGAGATGGAAAGATTCTAGGAATTGCAGACCATAAGCATGTAGATGGAAGAAGATTGTCATATGTCCTTCCTGCCCCCAACACTCCACCCTGAGAAGAAGGGGAAATTTGGTTTTATTTATTTATTCTTTTTAGGTTGAATATATTTCTGCAGTGAATTATTTCAATTAATGATCAGTTTGTAAGTGTAAATATACCAAATGTAACAGTGATTTCTGACAACTGACTTTTAAAAAAATTATTTAAATTCAATTAGCCACCATAGCCATCATTAGTTTCAGATGTAGTGTTCAGTAGTTTACCAGTTGCTTATAACACCCAGTGCTCATCACATCATGTGCCCTATTTAATGCCCATCACCCAAATACCCCATTCCTCCACCTCCTTCTCTCCAACAACCCTCAGTTTTGTTTCCTATAGTTAAGAGTCTCTTACGGTTTTTCTCCCTCTCTGATAACTTCCCCTTCAGTTTTCCCTCCCTTCCCTTGTGACCCTCTGCACTGTTTCTTCTATTTCACATGTGAGTGAAGCCATATGATAATTGTCTTTCTCTGTCTGACTTATTTCAGTTCCATCCATGTCTATATAAATGGTAAATATTCATCCTTTCTGATGGCTGAGTCATATTCCATTGTAAATAGACCACATCCTCTTTCTCCCTTCATCTTCGATGGATATCCAGGCTCTTTCCACAGTTTGGCTTTTGAGGACTTTGCTGCTACAAACATTGGGGTGCAGGTGCCCCCTCGGATCACTACATCAGTATCTTTGGGGTAAATCCCCAGTAGTGCAATTGCTGGGTCGTAGGGTAGCTCTATTTTCAATTTCTTGAGGACGCTCCACAGTTTCCCGAGTGGCTGCACCAGCTCGCATTCCCACCCACAGTGTAAGAGGGCTTTCTCCGCATCCACACCAACATCTGTCATTTCCTGATTTGTTAATTTTAGCCATTTAGACTGGTGTGAGATGGTATCTTGTGGTTTTGATTTGGATTTCCCTGATGCCAAATGATGTGGAGCATTTTTTCATGTGTCTGTTGGCCATTTGTATGTTGTCTTTGGAGAAATGTCTGTTCATGTCTTCTACCTTTAAAAATAACAAATATACAATTTGAACAAATTGAGAGTAGTACAACCTGCACCCTAAATCCAGACTTTGAACATTGCCTCATCCCCCCAAATTAATCTCTGCTCTCACACCTAACTGTAGGAAACGACTGATTTTCATTCCCTATAAATCTGCCTTCTCTAGAAAATTCCTATAAATAAAATCATACATAGTAGTTTTTGCGTTTGGTTTCTGTCACTTATGCTGCTGGCGTTGAGGTCATCCACGTGGTAGCATATATTGGTAGTTCATTACTTTTTATGACTTAATACTGTTACATTGTATATGTCTACCACATTTTATTTATCATTGTCAGTTGATAGACATTGAGTTCTTTCCAATTTGGGGTTATTAGGAATAATGATGCTATGAACGTTCACACACATCTTTCCATTTTTCTTGGATAGATTCCTAGAAGTGAAATTGCTAGGTTGTGTGGTAAATAAATGTTTATATATTTTAAGAAACATTTTCCAAAGGGGCTGTATCATTTTAATCTTCCCACAAGCAGTGCATAATGGCTTTAGTTTTCAGTATTTTCTCTGAGATGTAGTATTTTCTGACTTTTTAATGATTTCCATTTTATTAGGTGTATAGTTGTATCTTTTTGAGTTTAGCATTTTCCTAATGATTAATAATATAAGCATATTTTCAACTGCTTATTATTCATATATCTTCTTTTGTCAAATGTCCATTAAAATCTTTTGCTGATTTTTAAATTGAGTTATTTGACTTCTTCTTACTGAGTTTAAGGATTATTTATATATTCTGCACATAAGTCCTTTATTAGATACATGAGTTTCAAGTATTTTATCTCAGTCTGTGGGTTGACTTTTCATTTTCATAATGATATTTTTAAGAAGAAACATTTTTAATTTTGATGAAGTTCAGTTTATCAATTAATTTTTTAATGGATCATGTTTGAAGTATAAGAATGTTTTTTTATTCTGCCAAAGTCAAGGTCACAATGACTTTTTCTTCTTGATTTCTAGAGGCTTCATAGTTTAATCCTTACATTTAGATCTTTGAGAATACTAGATCCATTAACATGGTTATCTCTAGATTCATTTAGATCTTAAATTCCTTTCAATAATGCTTTATAGTTTTAAGTGTAGATATTCACATCCTTGAATAGTAAATATATTCCTGGGTATTTTATTCATGGATGCTATTGCTATGGGATTACTTTCTTAATTTCATTTTTGTAATATTCACTGCTATAGTGAATATTATATATTATATAAAGAAATATATAATATTATATATTAAATATTAAGAAATATATTTCTTTATATAATATTTAATATATTTATCATCAACAGTAATAGTAAATCTTGCAATCTTGAATTCATTAGTTTTAATGTTAGTGGATTCTATAGGATATTCTATGTAGATCATCATGTCAGATATAAATAAAATAATTGTACTTGTTTCTATTTTTTTGTCAGCTATTGTAGGAATCTCTAGTATAATGTGGCAAGAATACACATATGTGTTACTTATTTTTGGAGGAAAGCATTCTTTCTCACCACTAAGGGTTTTGTTAGGTTTGAGTATTTCATAGAGATTATCAGGTTGAAGATGTTGTTCCCTATTATTCATAGTTTGCAGCTGTTATCATTTTTTAATCAGATTCTGTTTTTTTTTTTTTAATTTGCCCACTGCTTTTATGTGTTTAACAAGATGGTCATGTGTTTTTCTATTTAATTCTATTAACATGAAGACATTATTTCATTTTAGTGTTTAGTCAACCTTACATTCCTGAGATAAATAGCAGTTGGTCATTGTTACAGGCTGCATGTTTGTGTCATCCCCAAATTCATATCTTGAAACTCCCAATGTGATGGTATTTGGAGATGGGGTCTTTGGGAAATAATTAGGTCATAAGAATGGAATCTGAAGACACATGAGAAAGCTTTATTCTTTCTCTGCTTCTATCGTGTCAGGATACAATGAGAAGAATGCTATCTGTAAACCAAATAAGAAGGATTTTCAACAGGAAACAAATGGACCAGCATGTTGATTTTGGACTTCCCAACCTCCAGAACTGTGAGTAATAAACTTCTGTTGTTTAAGCCACCTAGTCCATGGTATCTTGTTATAGCAACCTAATTAAAACAATTATAGTGCATATTTTATTTAGTTTGCTGACATTTTATCAACGTTTTTGGATATGTGTTCAAGGGAGATATTTTTCTTGTTCTCTTTTCTTGGGTTATCTTTGTCTGGACTGAGTAACAAAGTTATGCTAGTCTTAGAAAATGTGTTGGTCGGTGATCCCTCTTCTTGCAGTAAAAAAATAGTTTGTTAAAAAAATTATAATAATTCCTTCCTTTGTTTGATAGAATTCACCCAGACCTGAGCTTTTCTTTTTGGCAATGTTTTCAGTTATCATTTTCTTTATGAGTGTATTAAGATTTGCTACTTCTTTATAAGTCTGTTTTGATCATTTCTTTCTGCATTTTCCTGCTTCATCTCAGTTATATAATTTATTGGTATAAAGTTATTCATAATAATCCCTTACATATTTTTATTTCTCTAGAGTCATGATGTGTCCTTTTTCCTTTCTGGTTTTTGGTAATTTGTGTTTTTGAATTCTTCAGAAAAAACAAACCTCAGTTTTCATTGATTTTTTTTTCTCAGTTTATCTGCTATTCATTGATGCCTCTTCTAATATTTTTTAGTTTGCTTCTAGTTAGTTTAGAGTTTAGTTGCTCATGAGTATCTAGTTTCTTTTTTTTTTAAGATTTTATTTATTTATTCATGAGAGACACAGAGAGAGTCAGAGACACAGGCAGACGCTCAACAGCTGAGCCACCCAGGTGTCCCAGTATCTAGTTTCTTAAGGTGGAAACTCAGGTTATTATTGAGACCTTTCTTTTTTTCTGATGTAGGCCAATAGTTATAAATTTCTCTCTAAGCATTGTTTTAGCCGCATCACACAAATTATGGTATACTGTTTTCATTTTCATTAATTTCAGAATATTTTCTATTTTACCTATGATTTCTCCTTTGATCCATTAGTTAGAATAGTGTTTAATAATATTAGGGGATCTCCCATACTTCTTCCCATTGATTGATTACTTATATAATTATTGTGATCAAGTCCCTTGACATTAACTTTTTTTGGGTTCCCAGATCCAGTTCCAATATGTGTGCAAGTGTTCCTCCCCAATACAACACCAACCAATAGTTGGACACCAAGAATTCAACTCACTTGTGACCCTACCTGAGATAGCATCAGATTCTGCGGGTTAAGGGCTCAGTTCTATAAGACTTTCCTCTACCCTGATCCCCCACCCTCTTCAGATGCTAGTTGCAAGCCCTAAGCTGTTATGTGTGCTGACAGACTGACTGTTCCAACAACTTCCTCCTTAGGTTCTTTCAGTTTGTTAGAGTGGCTCACAGAACTCAGGGAAACTCTTCAGTAGCCAAATGAAGAGGTACAGAGGGTGATGTATGGAGAAAGGGCACAGAATGTCCATGCTCTCTCCAGGTGTGTCATTCTCCCCCCATCTCTGCATGTTCACCAACCCAGAAGCTCTTTTAAGCAAGTCCCTTTGGGTTTTTGTGGAGGCTTTGTTGCATAGTCATAATTGACTAAGTCCTTGGCCTGGTTGGTTCAACCTCCATACCCTTCAGGGGTCTGAAGATTTCAACCTCTAATCACATGGTTGATCCTTCTGGCAACCAGCCCCTGAACTTGGGTAGGATCCAGAAGTTACCTTCATTGATATAACAAAAAATACCTGCTTTACCTTCAACACTTAGGAAATTCTAAGAGAGTTTTGGGAGCTGTAAGCCACTAAGTGTGGATGAAGATCAGATGCATATGAGAAATGTATTTTGGTCAAAGGAATGAATACATATTCCTTATAAATCACAATATTATATCAGATCACATACTATGTATGATTTCAATACTTTTGACAGTAATGTGACTTGTTTTATTGCCTAACATATGGTATATCCTGGAGAGTGGTGCATAAAAAGAATATGGAGTCTGTTGCTGTTGGGTGGAATTTACTATAGATCTCTGTTAGGTTGATACTGTTGTTCGGGTCTGCTATATACTTTCTGATTTTTTTGAGGAGTTCTATTACTATATTGAGTAAAGTATCAAGCTTTCTCACTATTTTTGTAGAATTGCTTATTTATCCCTCTAGTTCTGTCCATTTTTTAACTTTATATTTTGGGCCAGTGTTGTTAGGTGTATACATGTTTATAATTATCACATTTTCTTGATGTATTGATCTTTTTTACTGTTATGAAATTATGCAATATGAAATTATGTAATATTGTTTCCTAATGTCTGCTTTGTATTATATTAATATAACATTCCAGATCTCTTAGGTTTACTGTTGGCATGGTAAGTCTTTCTGTATCATTTCAACTTAAATCTACTATTGTCTCTTCATCTCAGGTGAATATCTTATAAACAGCTTATAGTTGGTCTTACTGTTTTTTTCCCCACTCCATATACAGTCTGACTATCTCTGCTTATTGATTGGGATATTTAGACTATTCCCAGAGTGATTATTTGATATGGTTGGATTTATCTTGTCATTTGTTTTTTCTCTGTTACTCCAAGACTGCAGTGTCTTGGGCTAAAGAAGTATTTTTTAAATGAAATTTCTATTCATCTGTTGATTTCACAGTACACTGATTTGGTCATTTTCTGATGGTTGTTTTATGGATTATAATATGTATATTAACTTATTCACAAATCAGATTAATACCAGACCAAGTTTTGTTAAATTTATCAAAACTTATTCCAATATACATTCATTCTGTCTCCCTTTCTTTTTGCTATTATTGTCAAGTACATTATAGTTAATCTAAGCCCAAGCAATATGGTGTTATTCTTATCATTTTATGTGTTCTTTTGCCATCTATAAAAGTTAAGAATGAAAAGTATATTTATATATTTATTTAAATCTGTAGAACAGAGATTTATATTTATATTGTCTCTATTATCTCATATGTTTGCCACTTCCTGTAATCTTGATTTCCTCCTATGGATTTTAGTTGCAATCTAGTGTCATTTTTGGTCAGCCTGAAGAACTTCCTTTGATATTTCTGTAAGGCAGTTCTGCCAGCAGAAATTTTTTCATTTTTTATTTCACCTTTACTTTTGTAGAATTGTTTTGCAATGTATAGGACTTTTTGTTAAGCATTTACATTTTTTTCTTTTTTTACCATTTTGAATATGCGGTACCACCACCTTCTGACTTCCATTGTTTCAATGAGAAATAATAATATTGATGCTCCTTGGGATCAATGAATTGTTTTTTTTTTCCTGCTCATTTCAAGATTTTGACTGTCTTTCTGTAGTTTGAATATGATATATCTACATATGGATTTCCTGCTTAGGGTTGTTGAGGTTCTTGATTGTGTAAATGTTATCTTCATCAAATTTGCAATTTTTTAAGTCTTATTTTATCTGATATTTTGTCTACTCCATCTTTTCTTTCCTGTTACAGTGATCAGTCTTAGAAATATGCTTGTCTCCTAACCACACAATATCAAGCTAGTAGACCTGCTATGTTGGCCACGTACCTACCTACCTGCCTCCACCCACCTACCTCTGAGAAGTCCTATCCACTGACAGTGTTGTTGGGCATAGGTGTCATGTGTCACCCCAAATAAAGTAAGATGCTTTTTCATGCTGCAGAGACTCTGATAGTTCTGGTGTCTTGACCCATCCTGGCAGAACCACGATGCTGAGTTGGGAGTACAGGAGAGGATGGGAGTAGGCCCAAGCCAGAGTGCCATAGGTCTCCACTCTTCTTGTGTAATATCCAGCTGTTTCTAAACCATAATGACTTTGCAGATTGTATTTTGCTTTTGGTTGATTTTTGGAGCGCTGAAATGTTTTTCTTCATTTTTGTTTTGTTTTTGGTCTGTTGTTTGGCTCTGTAGTTGCTTTTTGAGGAGAGAATTTTTGCCATTCTCTTCAGTCAGTCTTAGCCATGATTCCTGCCCCTCTTGAGAAAAAAAACAACAACAACAACAACAACCACAACTTTATTTTGACCAGTTAACTGGATTAGAGTGGGTCTGTGTATCAAAAAAATTTGCCTTTGGTCTGCATGACACACTGCTTTCTGAAGTGAAAAGGTTTTTTTTTTTTTTTTTAAGATTTTATTTATTTATTCATGAGAGACAGAAAGAGAGAGAGAGAGGCAGAGGCACAGGCAGAGGGAGAAGCAGGCTCCATTCAGGGAGCCCGATGTGGGCCTTGATCCCAGGACTCCAGGATCGTGCCCTGGGCTGAAGGCAGGCGTTAAACTGCTGAGCCACCCAGGGATCCCAGAAAGGGCTTTTTTTTTTTTTTAATTTTATTTTATTTTATTTTTTTATTTATGATAGTCACAGAGAGAGAGAGAGAGAGAGAGAGAGAGAGAGAGAGAGAGAGAGGCAGAGACACAGGCAGAGGGAGAAGCAGGCTCCATGCACCGGGAGCCCGATGTGGGACTCGATCCTGGGTCTCCAGGATTGCGCCCTGGACCAAAGGCAGGCGCTAAACCACTGCACCACCCAGGGACCCCCCAGAAAGGGCTTTTGATTAGGAAATTTTGAGATGAAAAATTATCTTCTCCCTCAATTTTTTTGTTCAAATACCATGTAAAATTTGTTTAAAATACCAGAAGCTCAAGGCTTGCATAATATACTGTGGAGGCATAGATTGAAAAAACTTACCATTAAGGAGATCTTTAAATTTAAACTTTTCTCTAATATATATTAGTTCAAGAAGTTATTTATTGTTTTTGTTTTGTTTTGCTATCCCTTCCATCTTCTGCAAGGAAGGAGGTTCACACCAGGCCAAATTGCACCTTCAGCTGCTCGAAACTTTGCTCTGCTTTCCTGCCTCCCCATCAGGGGATATCATTAGCTACAACAATGCAATTAGAATACTCTTTACTCAGACTGTGTGAGAACTCAGAAGTGGGTTAAATTGGGAAATTTGATGAAAGAACAATATCTTAGAGATAATCATCTTGCTTCAACAAAATGTCTCTTTATTTAATGGGACAGGATAAAAACTAACGTGCATTTTCAATGCCTTCACCTGTGTCACTAATACCATCACAAGTCGCTTAAATGAAACTATTCTGTAGTTCTGGTTGACTCAAGTATTTCACTAAACATGCTTGGCAAAGCCTCCTCCTAAATTAGGGTATTTTGATTGAGAAGCAGGAACAAAAAACAAACTCTTACTTTCTGTCTGAAAACTTATAAGATCTAAAAAAAAAAGTGTTTACAAATAAGACGTTGTATCTTTAAAGTATTTGCATTTATATGTTTTGTTTTTATTTAAATATAAAAGGCAATTTAGCTTTTTTAGCTACTTATACTCTAAAATGAATTTTTGATACTTTCCTTTTAGTAATAGTATCATTTCAGTTTTAGCTGAGTTTATACCTACTAAAGCTATCAGCTATATATTCTTCCTTTTTTTTTAAGATTTATTTATTTGAGAGAAAGTGAGAGGGAGAGAGAGAGAGTGAGTGTATGTGAGCAAGATCCAGCAAGTGGAGGGAGAGGCAGAGGGAAAGAGAATCCAGAAGCAGACTCTGCTGAGTGTGTCCCCCAAGGGAGGGGATTGATCCCAGGACCCTGAGATCATGACCTGAGCCTAAATCAAGCGTCCGTCAACTGCTTAACCAACTGAGCCGCCCAGGCAGCCCTGGGCTACATTTTCCTATCTACCTTGCATATAGGAGTAGCCATGAAACTCAGCTTCAGAGAGGTAGACAGACATTACAGATCTTACACGGTAATTTCTTGTGGAGCTGGGATGCAAAATCGTATCTTCAATGTCTAATAGAAACTTTTGGTGCCAAAATAACATTCTAGGCCATCCTATAGGGGTAGGTTACTCTCCAGATTAGCCTTAGTTTCCTCTTAATATAGGTTTTATTGTTACTAGCTGCTGATCCTGTTGTTCATGTTAAAGATTTTTTTCCTTCATCTAAGAACAAAATGAAAATCCTTTTCAGTGAAGAGAATTTATTCATTTCCAACCTAATCACACTTATATTATGTAATAATGATGATCTACAAATGGTCAGAGAGGACTCTATTCAAAAGCTGTTAGAATTCCTATCAATCATAAGATAAAATAACAGGAAAGGTGCAACTGCATGTAATGGGTCATTCTGAATGCTGGATATGCAGTAGAATCAATAGACCATTATTTTGGTTTTACCCCCAAATGAAAGGAGGAAAATTAACAGATTATAGTTTTCTGGTCAGCCACTGAAGCAAAAACAAACAAACAAAAAAGTTGACTTAGGTTACATATGGCTTGTTTAAAATGATCCAATATTGGGAATCGTGGAAGCTGAGATTTTTATTTGAAAGTAATTTGGCGTTGTTACTGTTGTCATCGTGAGCTTATGTTCCTCACACTACCTTCCACCTTCACATATTGTAGGATGAAGGAAGCTATTTTAGTGGATGAGAAATGGGGATGGAATTAAAAGACATGGGAATGGAGGCTTCTGGATGGACCACTAACTAGCTGAGTCCCTTTAGTGAAGTCAGTGAGTCTTTTTACTGAACCTGGTTGGATTTTTTTAACCTAAAAAATGAGAAGAGTTTCATATTTCATCAGTTCTAATGCCTACTCCCCCTACCACACTTTCACCTCTTTTAACTTGGAACACATCTAACAATAAATTGACCGCCTCAGTGACAGCATGTTTTCATTCCTAGTTGTACTTAAAACAATGATCCATCTCTTAGTTGGAGGTGCCATTGACCTGATCAAACCACCTCGAGTCTTGTAGAGAAAGTCTATAAAATAGGTAAAAGTGGAACACCGTTTTAAGACATTATCACAAATACTTAGAAATATCAAAATGACTTCAGCTTTTAAAAAATGCTGTTTGTTTAACAATGCCAGAACACTGTATTCTTGAAATAAAACTTGATTCTCCATTTCAAAAGAATACACAGTCTGTTGGTGAATGGAATGGAAACAAAACTGAAAGATTAAAATTAAGGCATTTTGGGGTTGCTGATCTTCAAGTACAAAGGAGAAAGTTAATGTGTAGGCAGAAAAAAAAAGTTACAGAGGAAGAGGAAAATTGTAAGCTAAGTTTTCTTTCACAACAGTATATATCAAAAAACTGCAGCAATGTACATTGTCTAGTGCATGAAACAAAGTATTAAAAATAATTTAAACCCAACCAAATTGTCTTTATTATTTAAACAAAGCCAAGAGACAGATATTCTCAAAAGGAAATAATACAGCAATTATAGCACCTACCCATTTTTCTGAGAGGATAAGAAATCTTGATAATGAAATCCAGCCCACAGAAGAATTAATTCATAATAAAGAACTTGGACTGAATATATGTGAAAAGGACTGGTAGTGAGCATTTAGTCAAATTTACGTAAATTTAAAGTAATGATTATACAAGATAATATATGTTAAGAACACTGACGGTTTAAAATTTCAATATAGTTAAGAAAATTGGAAGGAGAATGAAGTTCTTCCTCATTTTTCATAGCAGAATCAGTTGATACAGTTTAAACTTGATTAAACTTGTAAAGTGGAGTTAAAAACTAATTATTCCAACCTCAATATTTCTCATGGTTCTCAATTAAATTTTGAATTGAGATATTTAGTAATACCTTTTACTGTTAAGAAGCATTTCTTTAACTTCAGTAACTATTTTAGTGTAGCTGAAAGCCAGCATTTTTATTACATATGTTAATTTTAATTGAAATTCATTTCAATATTTTATTTTTTAAAGCACAGAGAATATGAATCCATGTTCAGGAATGTCTTTATAAATAGTAATTTTGTGATTCTATCTACTTACCCTGATAGAATAATTTACAAGA